>NW_022882928.1:708327-1416655 GCF_011952255.1 Bombus vosnesenskii | reverse complement strand
CGTTTGTCCCTGTCTGTCGAATTATTCGTTCGTTTAAATCTAAATTAACAGCAACCTTCTCGTTTCTCCTATCGATGCGTTAAGCTTCTAGATATTTTACGACTGTAAACGCTTCTACGAAGAACTTTATCCTTCCCCTTTTATTTTATTACGTATGTGTACACGCACGCAGAGAAAGTTCGTCCTTAAAAAAAAAAAAAAAAAAAAAAGGAGATAAAGGAGATACCCACTCGTTGACCAAACCGAGATTCGTGTAACGATCCCGACGAGTTCGTCGATAGTAGGATATGACCTCTTGTGGGGGCCGAAGCGGATACTTGGAATTTCGGCGGAGAATAGTTTCGATATCCTGACGAGAGAATACGGAGATAACAGGAAAGTTCCATAATGCTTCCTCTTTACACAACGGTCCATATCGTTTGTTCAAATCTATTCTTGAATCAGAAACGATCAGCTATGTTAAAATGTGTAGGTATTGCGAATCGGAATCGGTTGTTCGCTACAAGACTCGATGTTTCGTGTCGTAACGAAAGCGACGCGTATACCAGGGCCAAATTTCTTACCTTTGTAAGCATCGTGAACCTTGTTCAGCTTATAGTAGCCGATACAAGAAAAGATCCATCTGGTTCCGAGAATCGGTAAAGGATACGGTCCCGGTACTTTGGTTACCGCTTCGCGCTTCTTATCGTCCTTCTCCTCGCCGGATTGTACTGTGAACAGATCGCACAAAAACATAAACGATCGCGCGGAAAGAAAGCGATTTTCTCGAAACCTTCGAATCGATCTATGTACTATAGAGCGTATCAAGCGGCGAGCAATAATTTCTCAGGCGAGCAACAGGATCGCATCGAACCACGAGGTTTAAAGTTAGAAAGGGGATTGTGATTGTATACTGTACACAAACGAGCAGCGCTTCGAATCGAAGGCCGCCCATACACGAAATATCATTTTCCTTCGACCTTCGAACACGACGTCGCGTCGAAAAAAGAAATTAAACATTGTCCTATGATACGATGGCAATTACATACGTGCACGTTCTTCGTACCTTTTCTACTTGATTAACGCGCGATCAACGATCCGTGCGAACGTACAAATTTATTTTCATAGCGCGAACCCGATGAAAGCGTTATTATTTTCAGAGAAACTTACCATTGCTTTTTTGAGACGTGCCGCTCCAAAACCACCATGCTGGCCGATAGCTAGTAGCGAAGATCAATATCGTCAAAAGAGTTACCGCGAGTACTTCGAACCAAGCGCTCGAGAGTAACATCTCGACACTCCTGTAAAAGCAGGAACAAAATCGCCCACTTACGAATATTGTCGTTCGATCGCGATTATTCGAATGGAAAAACAAATATTTTGAAGCTTCGTTATCATGTTACGAGATACGGATCTTTGAGCGAGAAGTACACATTGCGCGCTTATTATCTCGCGGGCTCTCGAATCTTTAACTTGAACCCGACGCGACACAACGTGACGCGACGCGACGCGACTTGACAAACAATTATTATTCTTATAGACGTTCGTTATCTCGACGATAAAGGGATATATCGAGAAAACAGTCGCAAACTCGACACGCGCATACCAAACGCTAAGTATCGCGGTTATTTATATATTTCCATGTGACATTGGCTGCCGCGGCCGAAAAATTCGAATCGACGAACTGTAACCGCGAGGTATAACGATCGACCGTGTCGCGTAAAACACGAGTAGGTATGTATACAGTTGAGACCCGGTGTAAAACTGTTCGATCCTAGATAGGTAGGGGGTTCGTTCGACCGGTCTATGGAGAACGATCGCGAAACAGGAAACTGATAGAGAGAGAGTTTGTTACGCTTCGAGAGAATATAGGAGAAGCGAAGCGCGTGTTAGTACCGCTCGCGGAAGGAACGCGGATCGCGATAAATCCAACTAGTCGTTGGCAAAAAAAAAAAATGACGCACCACCGCTGCTCCGAGTCCATTCGAAGTTGACTGACTGTCCCAGTGTTATTTACGGACCGGCGGTTTCTTCTATTTGCAGTGGGCTGATAACACGTGTCGTCACGATGACCCTGCTCTCTCTTTCACTCGCTAATCTCAAAGCTGTTACACGGATCGGAGAGAAAATGCCTAAATACCCGTCCCACCGATGCGATGTGAACGATACGATACATGATGACACGCTCGTCGGCTTGTATACGTTTCACGTAACCAAGACCTGTTGTCATTACGAAATGGGTTACTTGCCATGCTCGTGTTATTAAAATTTTCGAAATACATAGTAAGGTCGAACAAATACGGCAGGTTATTTTAGAAAAAAAAAAAAAAAAAAAGAGAGGAAAAAAAAAAGAAAACACGCGATTCTTACATTTCGTTGGTCCACTGGTACCGTGGCAGCTAATTAAATCTAACGTCGAATCGAAATGTCTAACATCGTCACTTTGTTACAGGTTTCCTCGCTACGTTCCCCCGTGTTCTTCTAATTTTATACATACCTACTCTCAACGTTCTAAGATCGACGAGAAACACGTAACAAACCGATTAATGACAAAAATTATGTAACATCGCATCGAACGATACGTATATTGCTTTGATTAATAGCCAAATTTCTTTTTGCGCCGTACGTATACGTACAGCGTATCGGTGCAACGTGCGGGCAAAGGGGTGATCTAACTATTAAATTTACAATTTTACGATTTATCTAGGAAATATAAACGAAACTACGATACAATTGACTCGTTAGCACTCCGAATTCGAGTATTCTATTATTTTATTCTCGCGTAACGTCTATCTGTGCGAATCGATGCAGACCGTCTTTGGAGCAACTAAATAAACTCCATGAAAAATTAAACTGGATGAGACGAAATGAAAGAAACGAAAAATTTTTAAGAGACAGATAACGATCGAATCGATTTCAGTCCGTTTGGTTCATTGCATTCGAATAACGATCATTGATCTAAGGAAATACGAGTATAAACCAATTATTCGTTCCCACGGTATAAGCCGCTGATCTACCACTAGAACCACATGCTCACACGATGCGATTCACACTATTTATTTTAAATACGTGTACTGTCTCGCTTTAAATGGATTTTGTTCACATAAATATGAAGCAGAGGCAAAAAGACGATATACAACGAGTGTTTCAATGACCCGCTTGTGCCCGGATAATCGACGGATTTGTTTAAATTCGCATATTCGTGTCACGGGTAATGATCAACCAGTGGATAAAAACAAGACGTTCTTGTACTTACGAAGGGTGCGCGTAGTCTGAAGTACAGTTAAAAAGAGACGCCAAACGTCGCATCGTGTCGTCGTCGTTGAGATGATTGTGATGGTGGCGGCAGCGGTAGTAGTGGTGGTGGTAATGGTGATTGTGGTGGTGGTAACGATGGTAGTGGTGGTGATGGTGGTAATGATGGTAATGGTGATAATGGTGATGGACTATGGTGATTTTGCTACTCCCAATGAGATTAACCGTAACCGTGACAACGTTGACGAAATGAAAAGCAATTCATCATATTGATAAATCTATTTTCCTATGATAAAAAAGGAGGCAGGCAAATTCTCGTCTAACATTTTATAAAATCAAACGTATAAATCGTTTTAAGGCGACGAGAGACGAGAAAACTAAGAAGTATCGTCTTCTATCTATCGTCAAATTTGGTAAAGTATACGTAATAATATGTATATTTAAAGACGTAAGACGTGTAACAAAAATTTTATGGTTTACAGGTTTTTATACAAACAGAGATACAATTAGACAAGCGATTTACGATATTTACAATCGATGTTGTTGCAAAGATTTCCAATGATCAGACAAAAGTCGAATTTTTTCGCAAATACGAGATACGTACGAAAGGTATAAAAAAAGCAATCCGAAGAGAGGAACATGTACGGAACACTTACCCATATATATATGCGTGTACGTACGCGTGTACACACATACGGGTGGTATATCGTTGTACGAAAGGTAGTCGACCAACCAGGAAGTGATCACGAGCAACTGGTCACTCGCCGGAATTCTGTCCGTTGCGATTACACGCAATTTCTGTGTAGTCTGCTTTAAAATTGGAATTCCTCTTGGGATTCGTATAATGACATGTTATTAAAACGGGAATTTTCTCGTGCGGGACTTTATTCAGTGACGAAGATCGTCGCGCGTGTATTCGATAAAGCAAATTCCTTCCAAATTCTTCCTTGGTAGCTTTACTCTTCCAATCCTTCGTGTTATATGCGTACAACGTACAATCCTCTCCTTTATGTTATATAATTTTTCAAAAACCGAACAATGCGAACGCACGAACGCGTTTTACAATTGCAAAGTAACAAGTTCTTTCGGCATTAGGATTCCAGAGCCTCGTTTGATCGTCTTGACAACAGATGAAACGTTTCTTTCGTTTCCTAAATTTCCCGACGTGTTTTAGTACTTGAAACGATATTTCACAATTTAATCGTCGTACGACGCTGTACTTGTAAAAATGAACGGCACAACCTCTGTGAAGATATCGATATTTGGATCCAGACTGCGACCGAGGCCTTCGATCACTACCATACTGAGAATCACGCTGCTGAAGGTTCCGTCTTGCTTCACACGATGCCGAACCATCGCGGAAAACAATTCAGTCACAACGGTACTCACGTCTACCTGTAACATTTCGAAACGTTCCTCTGAAAGGGTTTTCATCGATTTCGACCATTGTTTCTCGCATTGTACACTCGTGTCTTTGAAAATGTTTTAAGATTACATTGATTCTACTTCGAAGATGCGAGTTTACGATATCTTTCATTGTATTCTTAAAACCGTCTGGGTCGGGGGATACGCGCGAACTATGTTCCAGAATGTATTCCGCTGCCAATTCACCCTGAAATAAATAAATGAAGAGGTGAATGGACGAAAGGTAAAGGTATAGAAAGAGGGCAAAAGTAAGAAATATATGTAGGTACGTTTCCCATGAGCACCGATCGGAAGACGTTCTTAAGATTTTGTCGACAGCGATCGTTCAGAGACACTACCAAACCACAATCGAGTATGACCAAGCGTGGATAAGTCGGTAAGTACTTCCGATCGATAAATTTCCAAAACCAGGCGCTAATTTTTCCAATAGGTTCGCGATTTGTCTGTACCAAGATATTACCAGGATGCAAGTCACAGTGAATGAAGTTGTCTTTAAACACCTGTCATTTTCCCGATAACTTTCGTTGTAATTAATCAAGAAGTCTATGAGAATTACTCGACGCGATACCAATCATGTTGACAGACCGCGCTATACCATTTTTAAAATCGTTTTAATCCCTATCTTAGCCAGCTTTCCTTGCAATGTTGTATCGTGATCTTCGAGATACTCGGAAATTGGAAAACCTTCGTGAAAACTTTCCACGAGAACTTCGCGTTGTGTAAAATCTGTGTAGGGCCGGGGGAATATGACATCCTTTTTGCTCGAAAAATTTTTCGAAAACTGAATCAAATTCTGTGCTTCCAAATTCATGTCAACCTTTACAAAACAGTTAGTATATAAGGACAAATATTTTAAATAGCACTATAAGATCTAAGCAATTAAACTTGAACGTGAAGCTTGCTTGATTTTCCATTATTTGTGAAAATTCATCGATGCAATCGTTAAGACTGAGCCATTGCAATTGAGGCACGATATATGTCGCGCATTTGCAAATCCCTCTCATTATGCAAAGATCTCTTCTAAATTAAACGACAAAGAAAAACGATGCAGAGATTCAGGAAGATTGGTTATTATTTTCCATTAGACCATGGTATATGTCATACCTTAGTTGTCCTTTAATTCCAGGATGTAAAATCTTAACCGCTACCGGTTGTAGCTTCCGACTTACATATGCATTAACGTTCTCATCTGTTTCGTCAATATTCAACGTTTTCTCTGAAATTATTTTATGTCGCGTGAAACGTTTACAATTCGATATAGTAAAACTAATTTTTTTCGTATATTTACCAATGAAACTGATTAACGAGCCAAATTTTAAATATTCGATAACTGCAACAAGATTCACGACATATTATACATTTATATATATACGCATTAAGAACTACGGAAGCATTAGAGCTTTTATTTTTCGTATGACTGGAAAGTTTCGTTGAAGTTTGATCAGAGGCGTGTGTAGCAATGTGTTAGATAAGATGAAAGAAAAGATCGTGCTTAAATGGCTTACTTTGAATAAATGCAGGTATTTCAGGTTTTCGCGTTACATCCACTCGAGCATTCAGATCTACCCATGCCTTGTACACCTGCCGGTCGGACAGATTCATCAAATCGAATGAAAGGACAAAATACAATCTATCGATCAAACTTGATCGATCCTATTTCATTTTTATACCTGAGCACAACACCCTGATCCGATAGGCATCTCGTGTTCGAATTTTACGAATATATTCCTCCAATTCGAGCCGTATATGGCTTTAAGCAATTGCTTTGTATAAATCCAAGAATGTGCGGAAGCGTTATGTTGCAATAATGACAGCGTACGACAAACATCTTCAGGAAACAAATCTTTTCTTGTCGACGCCCATTGACCGAATTTTATAAAAATTGGCCCGAGAAATTCGATACCTGCAATTGTAACCTGCGAACGATATATGTTTTCCTTTGACTAACGAATAATTACCTTTCCGAAGGATTATCGGAAACACGTGTCCATGTGTAAAACGTGTGATCAAATATACGACAGTCAATCCAGTAAGGATAGAACCTATCACAAGAATTCTTGCCACGATTAAGATTATATCAAAGAAACTTTCGTATTCCGTGTTCTTTGCCAACAGATCGTTTTCATAAATTTGCGTTCGATGCTGAGGCTTGTAAGACAAGATAAGAACAGCTTTAACCACTCGCTTTGAACTTTCAAAATTGCTAACGTTTCTTGCTATCGATCGATGAAATCGTATCGGGGTTACATATTTTTTTCTTTGCCACTTTTCTCCAAGATTTTGAAGGAATTTGTTGAAACGAAATGCTCTTGAAAAGTTCGAATAGAAAGCCATAGCAGATCATTCATCGCACTCGGATGGTGGCTCTGTCATGATAGATTACCCATCGATTACTTCTATAAACTTTTCATTTTTCCAATTAATCCATTCTTCCATAGTCTTTATGGGTTCATTCAAATTATATATTTCGATAAAGATATCGTTTTAGATATAACAACTTCTATTTGTAAAGGTTAAAATACATATTAACATTCAATATTACATACTGAAGTCATGTTAATATACCTCCGAAATCTATACATGCATGTTGGAGTACATGCATATGTTATTCAAATTTTGTAATCAAATTACGTACATTTCTTGTTTCCTCATTTGGTAGCACTGCTCGGTATATTCATGAAATGTGAATCACGAGTCGGTTGTTATTCCTTTCGTGAAAGTGGGTGTCTGCTAAACTTTTCTTTGATGTATAAGCTTTCTTAACTGAAATACTATATGTATAATCAAGGAAACGTAACGAAAGATAAAAGCTTCAAAGAAAACAATGGAAATGATTACTACACTACTTTACTTCTAAGAAATTCGGTTGTATTTACACCTTAACCAAACTTGATCTCTATGATCTTCGCTTTATGTATTTATGATCAATAGTTAACTAAAAACACCTATCAACAATTCGCTAGAATAATCTACAAACGTTATTCTAGATCTGAATATTCATATATGCACGCATGTTGTGACATATTCAAAAATAACCTCCATTTGCGTGCGTAACACTCAAGAATGACATCGTCATTGTAGCATAGAAAACTAAGAATAAATGAAATGAAATATAAATGAAATTCAATAAATGAACGGAAAAAGCATTGTATATACTTCATCGAGAAGGTGTGAATTATAATGGATACGGAACAACATTTTTCATAATTGGGTACATTAAAACAGAATGAGTTAATATTAGACAGAACTTAATAAGCATAAGGTTTCTAACAGTGTTAAAGAGTCATTGTAGAATGCCTACAATAGCCAGTTCATCTTTAACGTACGAAATTCTTATGTATCTAAACTCTTTTTATTTTGGTATGTTTGCTATATGTGAACTGGGTATGGGCTTTTTTAAAGCTGCGAATCTACCCTCACCTGGCACAAATACAACATTGGCAGAGTTTGCGCTTTTGTCCTTACTTATAATCACAGAAGGAGCCAGAATTCATTTTGGAAGGAAAGGGAATTTGACAGAACATGGATTACCAATTCTCATCGGAGTTATTTTAACTGTACCCAGCTCCTTGGCAACGTTATACTTTCTAATTTGGCAAAATTATGTGCTCAGACTAGAAGTGATTCTTTGTAGCATACAATTGGTGCTTCTAGCATCTGAGTTAATCATTTCTATCTTGTGTCTCGTTGCTATTTACAAACCTTCGTCCCCAGACGAATAAACAACCTCATTAATACTTAAGAGTTTTAATTGATTGCATCATATTGTATGTTTCTGGACATTAATAAAAATTAAAAATGATCTAATCTATGAACGAGTATGTTTTTAATCTTCAATAAAATATCCTACAAATTCCTATATATAAATGAACTTTGTAGACAATAAATCGTACAATCAATATGTTGTTTATTAATACTTTTCTTGTAAAAATGACATTTTTTGTCTATAATAAAATAAATATTTCTTAAATAAATAATGCATTTTTCTGTCTAATTATTTTTAATATGTATATACGTATATATATATATATATATATGTATTTGTATTTAAAAGTACTTTACTTAAAAGTACATTAGTACATTATCAAATAACAGATTTAAAAACTGGATGTTTAAAAATAACTGATTGTTTTCTCCAGTGCTTGTAAAATATATGTGAAAACTATCAAAATAGTATAATCAATATGAATTGATCACTTTTTTCTAACTATATCTAACAAAATTTATGTACATCTAAAAAAGAAATGTACAAAATTTAATGAAATTTGTACCTATGCCTTTTTGTTTCCATAATTAACTTTTATACTATTTGCGCAGCCCTACGTCTTCTTATTGCACGTAATCGATTGCTACAATACATTCGTAAGAATACCGAACCAAATACTAGTAGAATGCCAATGATACCAATGACTGTCACACGATGATGATATACCAAACAAGATAATAATATAGCCAAACCCTGAAAAAGGAAGAAAACGATACCTCTTAAGCTTGTTTATTTTATTAATAGTAATATATTTAACAAAATAATTACCTGTCTTATAGTCATCATAATGACAAACGTTACTGGACCAAATTTAGAAATTGTATAAAAGATATACAATTGACCACTTGCTGAACAAATTGATATAAGTGAGCAATCCACAATGAACCTAGGATACTGTGCAATAATAAGAATATTAAAGTTGTATCAGAGATTGTTGCTATCATTACCTTAATTAATTAAAATTACCTTTGTCATAAAGGAAAATATAAGAGGGAAACTTGATTGTTGAAATAAGGACATTGCAGTTAATAAACAGGAGAACATATTAACTACACACATCATTTGCACACTCGTTACCCCATACTCATTAAATAATGCACTTTGCCAGGTACTTGTAAAACTATCTAATAATAAATAGCCTCCTAAGAGAATAATACCAGATATAGTTGTAGCTCCATCTAAAAGCATTGAAACAATAATTAGAGAAAAAAAAGATTAGTAGATTTACAGTAAATGACAAAAAGCGCTCACCGCCTTTGTAATCTGAGCTATTTAACATGAACAATGTCATTCCAATAGAAATGAGTACAGCTGTAACATATTCGTAATATTCATATGTGGTATGTGAAACTACTTTTCCCATTATCATTACTGGGATTATTTTCGAAGCTTTTGCCAATACCTGAAATATATATACCATATTTAATTAAACGTAATTACCAAACAAAATTCTGGAATCAAGAAATAAAAAACAAAATGTTAAACGGATGAATACCTGTGTTGGGAAACTAACATACTTTAGAGCTTCATATTGACACCAACTGCTCATGATATTTGATAAGGAGCTAAATGCATACTTATAAAGAGGTGCTTTGTGTTGTGGTTGTCTTTGAATTATTAAATACAACCCTGACATTAAGAATGCAAGAATTCGATTTACAAATACTAGAAATTGTGAATCTTGGAAATGATCCTTGTTGCCAGCAACGTCTTCATATTCCTGAAAAATTAAATGTTTTCATAAAAAATTTTTAATGATTGTATAATATTAAACTAGACTATTCATACTTATAAAATATTATGAATTTTGCAACCTACATTTTAAACATCATCTCGAAACAGTATTAAAAGTCTATGTTCAAGAAAATAGAGTTGCAAATTCAAAAATCTTTGCTTTACAGAAACCTTGGATATCCTAGAAGTAGTGACTAGCAATGATCAAACTATAAGTTAAGAATGTCTTTAGTACATAATGGGCATTATCCCATATTAACATGTACTTGAAAATTGTTAATGTTGTTATTTCACAATGTGTGTATGTGTTTTTATTAAACAGATTATACCTGCGTCATTATTTTTTCTTGTAAGTAACCCCATGTTAAATAACTAATTTGCAACCCAAAAAAACAATATAGGAGTAACAAAGCATCTTGTGTAAAAGTACGTTGGCTATGATTCGATGGCGTAGATGTATAAGAAGATGAATCCAGTAGTCCTGTTTCATAATGACCCACAAAACATAAATGTACTAGTTTGGGTATGCACCCCTTGCCTGTTTAAAAGCATCACAATTTTAAATAAAAGTTCATAAATTCTTTTCATTTAATTAATATATCCTATCACTTACCTCCCCTTTGGATATATTTGGTATGACGAACATATTTGTATATGAGGCAACCTGGCAATAATACAGTAGCATAACTCAATAAATTTAAGCATAATTTAATAATCCAATTATAGGAGGAAGTTTTTAAAAAATTTTCTCCGGTATTCACAAAAGACTTAATAATTTCACTAGCTCCAAATATAAGGCTTACTGAAAGTAGTAGCAATATGCTACAGAAAAAATTATATTAATAAGTGAAAAATATCATCCAAGGATTTTATTTATTTGTACTATATTTTTTAGAAGAGAGAGGAAAAGAAAGAAGAAAAGAAATAAAAAGGGAATCATAATGTTAATGCATGGCAGTCTCATTATTTCAACAATTTCGTATTTAAAACTTACCATATTATAGCATCGCCCAAAAAATTTCGCATTGTTCCAATTATAATAGAATTTCAGTAAAAATAAATGATTATGAATTAACTGATTGTTTCATAATTTTGTTTTTCAACATCAAATATTTTATGATTGCCCTACATGTACTACATGTTGCGCGTACGTTTAATACACAATGTTATTTAAATCATTTTAAGAAATTAATTATTTAGAAACAAGATATAGAATTCATCAAAAATCCGTAATAAAAAATACAATATAATATTCTGACTAATAATTGAAAGGTATCTAAAAATATTTCGTTAAATCATCATTTAAAATGTAAGTCACTTGCATTTTCCTAACAACCAACTGATACAACAAACTCATATCTGTTGACAGAAAAACTATATGTATACATATGTACATATATATACATATATCATGGCCATCGATGTATATATGCTTTATAAATACATACGTTAGTTCGATTGTTCCACTTTTTTATCCAACAACTTTGATCATTTAATACATGCCTCTTATTAACTTATAAATGCAAAATTCCGAATCTTATTTTATTTTGTATACATATCAATAATAGAGTATTTTTATTTCTCCTAGCTTATAATAAATATTTCAATTCAATACAAAGCTTTCACTGTTTCAGATACATTCTTTTTTGTAATAAAAATAATACATCTGCATATCCGCGTATGTAATGAAATAATATTTTAACTTGCGCAATATAGCATTTAATCCATTATAGTGCACGTAATAGTAAAGTTTGAATTATCGATATACCAATCTTTCATACAACTACACAATGGTTATACGGTAAATGAAAACATAAAATGCTCGAGGATTAAAAATATAAATAAAACCTTTATTCTTCTATAATATAATAACGTAAATTGTTTAAAAAAATTACTCAATCATGACTTCATTAGGTAAGTATTAAATTTAATAAAAGACAACCAAAGACAATTTGAAGAATGACAAATTATAGAGCTACTATTTCTATCTACGTGTACTCCCTCTTTAAAAGAACTTACCAGTAAGGGAGCTGAACAGAAAATTTGCGCGGGAATTTTATCAAATAATGTTTCACTGTAACTGCGGCATAGCAGTAGCGTGTAATCATATTAAATATAAATACGATATTTTTAGTAATTAGTATTTGATATATTTCATATAAAAATAGAACAATTCATTACTACAAGATCATTACTGCAAGATAACGTATTTTTGTATTTTCTTAAGGCAAATCTGTGTTTCTACTAATAAAAATGACTACTTCTGCTTGCAAATTGTACAAGAGACCATTTACAGTATGCATAGAGGGCAATATAGGAAGTGGTAAGACAACATTCTTAAGTCATTTTAAACAATTTACCAATACAACCGTTTTACAAGAACCAGTAGAACTTTGGCGAAATGTTGCTGGAACAAATTTATTGGTAAGATTATTTGAATATAGATTTATTGCTATTCATGTAAAAATATATGTAACATTGATAAATATTCGCTTAAAATATTTAGGAATTGATGTACACAAATCCTAGGCGCTATAGTTTCTTATTCCAATCCTATGTACAATTAACAATGCTGCAACTTCATACTTACGAATCTGCAATGCCTTATAAAATTATGGAAAGATCAGTATTTAGCTCCAGGTGCTTTATAGAAATTATGAAACGTTCTAAACTATTACAAGAGGTGGAAATAATGGTCTTAGAAGATTGGCATGACTGGTATATACAGAATGTTAATATAGTAACGGATTTAATAAGTATGTTATCATAAATGCATAATATAAATTATATGTTTCTCATTGATAATAATATTAGTTATTATCTTTATATTAATGCAGTTTATTTGAGGACATCGCCGGATGTTGTATATCAGAGAATGAAAACAAGAGCGAGGAAAGAAGAAAATTGTGTATCATTAGAATATTTACAACAAGTTCATAATATTCATGATGAGTGGCTGTATCATCAGACACTATTTAGCGTACCAGCACCAGTTCTAATAATAGATGGAAATAAAAGTTTACCAGAAATGGTCACACAATTTGAAAATTGCAAAGACTTAATTTTTGGTAAAAAAGGGGAAAAGAAGAATTAGGAAAGAAAGACAAATATGTTACAAATGTATGTATGTATTACTTGAAAATATTTTTTGTTTCTTATTTATATTACTTATTTGAATTGCTTATATATATTAATTGTACATTAATCGCACATACTTTCTATTTGTACATATACTAGAAATATAATATAATCATTTTAAGTATACTTGTATGTACAAAAAGTGAGAGAGAAAGGGAAAGTGGTTTTATTATGTCAATCGTTTTATAATGATTGCATAATATGACATAATTGTACATTTAATATATATATATATATATTAAATAATTGCATTTAAGAAAAAGATGGATTTCTGAACACTAAGCAGTGAAAGGTTATACATAGTTGCTAATGCAAAACTGCAGTTATCTTAAGCAAAGCAGCAATCGGTGGATGATAAGCCACACTTTCGTGGGCAAATGGATATCCTAAGAATAAGATATTTGTACCTGAAAAATATATATCTACATAACCATGTCTGTCGCGACTCACGGTACTATCCGCGACTTTGCCCCCAGTTTTCCTTGCCCGTGGAACGCCCACTTATGCTGCTTTATATTGATATCTGCATTAATTGTATCTTGTTCGACGATAACTACATGCATAATTAAGATTAATGTTATTGTAAGATCAGAAGATTATATTTTAGGATTGTATTACAATAAATATTATATTATATTTATTATAGAATTTATTTATTAAAACGACTCTTTAATACAATATACATTACAGATAGAAACAGCAGTTAACTTTTTACTCTAGTTATTATAATTAATATAAGTTGGATACAATTAAAAATAATTTTCGTTTCTGACTAATAAATATGATAATTACTTGTGGAATATATCCGATTAAAAGATAAATTGTTCAAAGATTTATTGTTACAAAGATAAAGTTAAAAAGCGTTATGTCGACTCGCTGCGAGCAGAAGCTAATCGTATTGCACAATCGTATTCTTTACAAATCCATAAGATGTTTATCAAATTACCAATATCTGCATTTTTTGTATTAGCTTGTTTCCAATCCAGAAATATTTGATAAATTACCTAGAAATATGGTCATTAGTACAAAAGCTTGCAGTGATACAGATAAGAATATAAACGAGAAATAGTATATTGGAATCAAATTTACTTCACTTATGCCCCTAAATTTGTAATTTTCTTCGAATTGTTCAATTTGACCGTCCGAATATAACAATTTTCTAGCAACGTCTTTCCAACCATGTCCAATATAAGTTTTAATTATAAATATATCATCTAAATTAATTTCATCAGTACAAGTACGTAAACGTTCTACTTCTGCTGGCATTTGTCGAATATTTTTTGTCCATGTTTCTTCTGATGCATCAGAATTATTCTTAGCATATTGATTAATATTACAAATGTAACTAGTTTTAGAGCCAATTTTTACACCGTTTGAATTAATTATATTGTAATTCACTACATGTGTTCCTTGTGCTGTAAAGTAAAACATGATCGCTTTAATACAAATTTAACAAATTTGATTTTTTTCAAGTTTAAAGAGTAAATAATACTTACAGTGTTTGCGTTGTTTCGATTTTGTTTTCGTTTTAATATTCGGTTTTCTACGTTCTTTTGCATCATCTTGGGAACCTTTCGTATCATTCAGATCTTGTTTTTCGGTAGAAGACTTGGCGCTCGTAATAGGTACTGCGTCGTCTTTTTCGGGGGACGTTACGTTCTTTAATTTCAATTGCAGTTCTGTAGTAATTGGAACAGATTCGAATTTGGTCGTCTTCGTTTCATCACCGTTTACTGTATTTGGTTCTAAATTGTGAGTATATCCTTCGATCGGTATTCGTGGTGGATCAGGTTTCGCATCGGTTGTTAACATATGAAAACGATGAGATAAATTTGAAAGTATTGGCATTTTCCTCGAAATTCAAATGCCTTTCAAAAGAAGTACCTCTTCGCTATCTTTTTTTTTATGATAGAAGTATCATAATATAAATTTTATATTTTCACTACCATCATGATTGATAAATACTACATTTTCTGATAAAGTAATCTACGAAATAAATATATTTTATAAATATAAAGCCAACTCGAAAAAAGAAAAACAAGGACGTAACAAATTACATATATCCATTTGTTAATTTCTTTATTACATAATTATACAACTTTTATAATTGCATATATTTCAATTCTTTAGGATTTATTTACCTTAGGAAAGGAATTATTTACCTTATTTTAATTAAAATATCAGATATTTAACAATATTTTCTTTGCATATTCTTCATTCGTATCCTTACCTTTCCTTTTGGATATTGAGTTAAGGAAATCTTCCCAGAAAAATCGTTATTTTTAATAAAATTTTTATTTCCTTATTATTCATGCATTATGTTCTGAACCGACGATATCTAGGACACCAAAATTTATAAAAATAGTTACAAACAAAAAACATTAATTAGAAATATTAATGATATGAATATAAATATAAATATGAATATAAATTCTTAATGACCTTAAGATAATCTGGGTTTTCCAGAAGTGAAAGTTCGTCGCAATGGTGTTATCGCGAGTAATAGTTATCAACACACTGGAATAACCGAAATAGACAAAGATTTCCTCTCATTGTTTGTAACATTGTTTTAATTGCTTAATTTATGCTATTTCATTCTCATGAAACTTGATATAAATGCAGTATGAATCATTTCAGAAACACATTGTCCGTAATAAAAGTGTAACATTTCAAATAATGTCCATTACTTATCAATATCCAAAAGCAATAAAAGTGCGAAAGTTTTAAAAAATCATGTTTCATATTGAAAGCAGCATTCTCTTTTTGCTAATTGCAATACAATTGAATGATGTAAAATATTTTGAAACAAAATATTTACATGCGTATAGGATCTACATTTCAGATAAATTTCCTTGTTTAAAATATTTAAATTAATTTAGTCCTGCAAGACTTACAGTATCTCGATTCCTGTGCGTTTTTCAATCTGAATATCCTTTCTTTATTTCACAAAAAGTTATATGCGTTCATTTGTATACATGATAATATCACTTCTAAATAAAATTTATTAGCGCGCACACTGTTATTTCGTTGGTAACCTCTTGACTGTCATGAAGCTACTCAACAGGTGGTATGGTTTACTTGACACTACTTGACACAAACGTATCGTTAGGATATGACGTAAATGTATAATTTTATTATGTACGAGATTTAATATATTTTCACTCGCAATCAAATTTTTCTTTTCTCTCCAATTATAATTTATTTTATTTAAGTAAAATTTTCTTATATTTTCTTTAGTACATAATACAATAAATACAATACAATAAAAGTATTTCTTTGTAAATTGACTTATTATTAAAAATATGAATCCGGAAAATATTTTAAAAAATTATGTATTATCCCAATATACCACGGAAAAGTTAATAGTAATTAAAGAAAAATTAAAACAAGATATAATTCAAGCTGATCCTTTTTGGCAAATAATAACTAGGAAGGTTAGTATTAATAGTTGTATTAGGAAACAAAATTATATTTAAGGAAAATAATATTGAAGTTTGCATTATCTCACTTAGAAAGGAGTAACAGATATAGATGTAGAAGAAACTTTAAACGAAAGCAATAATGATTGTAATGATATTTTATCTAACACGTCCGATCAATTTTCATCTACTCAGTTTTATTTTACACAACTTGATAAGTGCTGCGATAAAAATATTAGACAGGAGTGTGTACCAAAACTTGATATCACAGAATATCTTTTTGAAGAATTGGAATGCCCTAATGGAAAATTGGATTTAAATCAATTAGAGAATTTAACAGATGCAGAATTTCAAGAAATAGTCTGTGATTTAGAAAAAAAACTAACTATGCTGGGTACATATAATCTATGTTGTTCCTTGAATAATATGACTTCGGAACAACGAGTTAAATACACAGAAACTTTTTATACCCATTTATTATTACCAAAGGTGAAGTTTGAATGATATTAATCTATAAAGAATTAGACTGCTTGTATAAATTTTTACACAAACATGGCTAATAATGTTTGAATATTATTGCAGATTATTGCTTTGAAAGAACCTTCCAGATTACTTTTATCTGCTTTGATAGAGAGCACTCAGAAATTTCCAGATGATATTCAGAAGTTCATTTTTATTCCACTTTTAAACTTTGATTTAACAGACACAACAATTATTGATGCTATAGTAAATACTTTTGAACCTCAAAGACGTATCGTTCTTATTACGTAGGTACTAATCTTATTATTAATCAATTAAACTTCAAAAGAAACTAAAGTGTTAGCAATTGAGCGGTATCATTTTTACAGAGAATATTTATCATATGTGAAAGAACTCAATTCATGGCATCTTTCTTTCCTACGTACTTTGATTGATACTAAGACAGATATTACCACAAATGACAAACTTATACAGTTATTATTTGAGAAAGCGATTGACTTTGCCAAGGATAAAAATTTCGGGAAGCTTGTATTATCATTTATAAAGTCAAATATTAAATTTTCAGATGAACAAAAACAATCATTATGGGAAATAGCAAATATTAATCAAACATTGTTTAAAAAACCTATTCAAAATGTACTAAAATCTATGTAACTTATGTAAATACTACAAACCACAAATTATAATAAATTTTATTTTTTCTATAACTATATATTTGTTCCCCAATCAAAAAATTAGAGGTATAGGAGATGTAAAATCAAAATATAAAACGCGTGCGCATAAGAGTTAACACTTTTATACAAGTACGAATGGGAAAAACATGACGGAAGAACTTTCCGGTGTGACAATCGTTATTTTTATTGCGGCTGGAGTACTAACAATATTATTACTGTTTATATTTGCAAAACGACAAATTATGAGATTTGCATTACGATCACGCCGTGGTCCTCATATCCCCATCGGGCACGATGCACGAAAGGTACGAGAAATTGTAGAGGTTAAGTTTATTTACATCTACAAATATGTACATCTATTACATTTACATTGAAAATTAATGCTTGTTTTTTTGTTAAAAACAAAACATTTTAATTATGCTATACAATTATTTACTATTTTGAATACATGTGTCTATATGCACATATACATATATACATATCAAAATACAGTACATTTTCAATCTTTTAGTCGCTGAAAAAGGAGATTGAAAGACGAATAGAAGTAATACCAAGAATTCAATACGAGCCGCAACTTATTAGCGATCCAAGATTTATTTTAACTCCTCGAGGACAGGTTTCACCTCATTACTACAGATTAAAAGCTGTAGATGATGTTAAGACCTTGGGTATAATTATATTTATTATGGTAAACAGACTCTTTATGTTCAAACTAATTTTCAATCTTTTTTGTAGAAGCTGAAATTACTAAATATGATAATTGCTTGAAAAGACATCCATCTGAAAATTTACGGGCATATTTACTTGCCATATTGGCAACGCCATTAAATGGAAGTGGACAACGATTAATTCATCAGTTCTGCGACTTATATGAACATGCACGACACGATCCAACTGAATTTGGTGATGAGGAATATCAAGTATATACCCGTTTATTCCTTAAATTAATGGACGCGTAAGTATGATTCTTTTAAATTATGGAGTGTAAATTTAAAGTTTGTAGTAAGTTGTACTATAATATAATGAGACAAAAACATGGTGTCCTTAAATGTTCCCTTAGGGCTCGTTTATTAAAATCATATCCAAGCAGTAGGAAATCTAGTCCAAGTCGCACACCTATAAAAAAAAACATTGAAACGAAACGGAATATATTAGAACCCAAGATGAAACTACTGGAAGATCAAACATTGACTGGATCACGTCCGAATACATTAACCGTGATGATGTTGGATAATAGCGAAACATCTGTTTAGCATTATGAAAGTCGTCACATACAACACATGTGACGATATGTTTGTTCAGAATTGTCAGTCTCTACATCATATGGGATTGCAAGTAAGTGAAATACATTTTCAACTTTTGTTTTAATGGTATTTCACAAATATGTTGCTCCTTTTAATTTCATACCTTAAATTTGCAGTAACGGATACGTTTTTTGTTCCAACTTGCGGTTAAATATCGATGTCCGTCTTAATCGATAAATATTTACTCCATACATTTTTATAATATGAATTATGTCTTAAAGAAATTAATGCCCGATGAAACGTGTATTTATATGTATTAGAAATATGATTTGTTCTCATATAATTTAACCATTCCATCATCTGAAAGAGGTATATAATATCTTTAATAGACTGTTAATTCTAGAATAACTATATAACTTCTAATGAAGAAAAAAAATATTAAATTGTTAAATTATCATTCGGACGCTAGTTGGATGGTTTTGTATAGAAATAAAAGTAATCGTGCGTACCTGTGGAATTGCATGTTTCCAATTCTCTCTATCGGAAAGAAGTGTTAGAGCTTGAGGAAATAATTTTATTCTGACATTTTGCGATTTAATCACTAGATCTCGTTTCATTAACATGGAGTCTATGCCAGACAAGCTTATCACAGAGGTAAATAAAACAGTACAATAGAATTGTATTTTGTCATTATGATTTTGTGATGAATCCATTAAAAATCCTTGAACCTGTGTCATAAGTTCCAGAATCCAATTTGAACTGGATCTTTCGAATTGCATATTGGCTTGTACTTTTTGTATAATTTCGAGAAAATATGTTTGCACACTTTAATAAAAAATATTAAGACGCATGTTTATTCACATGTTTGATGTATCAGTAAAATTACAATAATGACCAAGAATGTTACCTTGACGTAGAAGCGAAAGTTTCACCGATGATCTCGTTCAACCACTTTAAGGAGGCTTCGGAATTAGACTTTTTTAAAGACAATTCGGCTCTAATTGCGATCGCATTCTTTAATTTACTGGCCATTGTTTCCCACCACACTTTAGGAGATGTAGTTCTTTCTAAATGCTCCATTGGTAATTCCAAAGCTGCCGTGAAATAAGGGTAGAAACGGTCGCACGTTAAATCTATTTTGTCCAAAAGTTCTTCCAGTATGGTAGAAAGCAGTGTAGAGTTAGCATGGCATATTTCTGGATTTCTTAATGCCTGAGCATATGAATACATGATGCAATGAAACGATTGTATCGAATTTTCGTTCATTTTTTTAATTGCACATTCTAAAGTAGTTTCTAAGAACCGTTTAATGATATTTGGTTGTACAGCTTGACACAAGTACTCGAGATTTGAATACAATATCGGGTGTTCATTGTCTTTCCAAACGAAATCTTCTGCATCGTTTACAGATTTATACGTCAATAGATAATCTTCTATAAAAGATTTAGCAGATGAAGATACCGTCGCATGATGACACGCGATAGAAAGAGTATATTGCTTTGCTTCGGCTGATAGGTGAAAAGTATCCTTCAAAAAACTCCAATTTACATTGGGTAATGGTTTCGGATATTTATGAGCGAATATTCGTAGGCATTCCGTAACGATACAATGATTATTCGAATCAAACTGATTAGTTTTCCTCAAATATTCACCGACCGCTCTGATTACGCTTTTGTCTCGTAAATATTTAAAATTTTGCGGCTCCCCTTGAGGCCAGTCGTACATGCCGGATCGGAAACTATTTACTTCTTCTATCACGAAGGAAATTAGAAGGTTCCCGGCTGCTGACAAGGTCATTTTATTTATATTTTGAAGCATTTGGATCCAACAAACACCAGGTATATACGGAAGCACGTCCTCTGGCTTTTTTACCGTGTCGGTTGGAATTTTCGCATACGTAGCTGGTAGTACGAGATTATATCTAAATTCTACTGGTAATGTTTTCAAGGATAATTGTTCGAGACGGTACGAAGCTAGAGCTTTAAGCGCAGCTTTGATTACCTTTACATCACTACATGTCGTGTATTTCCATAACTTCGATACGATATCGTCGATCAATTGATGGTCGTGTTCTTCGAGGCATTGAGAAGAAGGTGCATAGAATGCAACATCAGCAAGTAGTTCGCACAAGCTTTCTAAAACAACAGACCGCTTCTCTTTTTCCATTTTTGGAGATAGCACTCTCCATGTCGAATAAATGTCTATTACGGATGCTTTGTAAAGAGCAGAAATACATCCAAGCGCGAGCGCACTTGCGGTTCCGCCGTTCATACCCGTCGAACGATTTAATATCTGCAATATCAATGGTACCAATTTTTCCCCATGTTCAGGATAATTTTCACAAATATGTTTCATAGCTCTTGCACAAGTTGCATCCGAATACCAGGAAAGATCGCTTTCCATTACTTTGATAATTGCAGCAAAAAGAAATCTGTAACATCTTGGTTCTTTTTTCAATGCTTTCAAATATAATTCGATTATAAAATATTTCAGTTGCTTGTCACCGTTTAACAACTGGTTCAAGGTATGATTAACGATTGGGACATTTTCTTTCGTAATCATAAGCTCAGGCATTACCAGTAACAAACATTTTGATTCTATACTGCTTTTACATTTGGTTAATTTATGCAATACCAATGAGAGCACGTGCGATCCAAAATTTGTCCTTTCTCTGCTAACATCAACGAGTATATTACAACACAGTTGAACTATTTGTGGCTCGTTTGACTGTAGAAGGAGACCAGATATCAATAGTTTACATTTGTCTTTTAAGTAAGTTGGTACGCATGATATGTTGTTCAACCATGATAGAATATCATTTTGGTTCCAGATACTCAAGCAATGCACTAGCTCCGTGTAGAATTGAATGTATGGGTCGGAATGAGTAAACACTGTAAAAAGTTTATTTGAGAATATCGTTTCATTGTTGCACGTTAATTTCGTTCTTGTAAACATCTCGCTGGCTAAATCTCTCGCCATGTCCAGTGCCTCAGAACACAATACGGATGGATATGCAATCCATTTTACAATAGATGCTATCAAAGTGTAGAAAAATACATCATTGTAAGACATTTTCTTTGCTATCATCGTACCTATAATGTGATAAATTTATCATAACAAGCATATTTCGAAAAATTGGTAAAAGTCGAAAATTCTTATAAATAGTGGAAAATACCGGAAAATACTTACATATTTGTAAAGTAGTATACAAATAAATAGCTGGACATAAAGTAATTACTTCTGCCATTAATGTTAGCACAAGATTCCCAATATAGCTATCACAGTGGTCTATGATAAACAATATAACATGAAAATTTGGTGTTGGATCAGAACCTTGCTGTAGTAATTGTATAACTAAGGACACAATCATCGGCAACAAAGCTGTACAATATTCTCTGTTTCCTTCTGATGCAGCTTTTTCTGCAAGCTCTAAGATTCTATAGTTTGTATTTATACAAGAATGAATTTCTGCTGTGCACATCCAAAGTAAAACTTCTGTCTGCACATAAGTACTGTGTCTCGATTTAATTAACAATTGCCAAATTTGTTGCATACAGTAATCCATCGAATCTGATGAAGGATTGCATAAAACATACAAAAATACCGGTCGTAACATTTTCACTCCCTTTTCTCTAATTCTGAAATTTGGAGAAATTGTACATACATACATGCATATATAGATATAAGAGCATGCATAATTATAGATGTATATGATGTATGTATATATAATATATGTATATACATTTTTATACATACCGAGCATCCTGATGATTCAGAATAAATGTCATCTGACTTAATATAGTTTGCCAGCTACGTTTATCTTGAGATAAAATGGTTATAAAAGGGTGTTGTGGCGTATGTAATGTAAACGGATATATATTTTCTTGTCCTGTATCGCGTTTTAAATCTAATATTAGTAAATGGCTTATGGTTGTAGTAGCAACCATATAATTTCTAAAACGTGTGACATATTATAGAACGATATTAAGGAACAGTAAAGATACATAAAGAATATCTTTCATGGATTAAATGAATTTCTGTACTTTATAGAAGAGATACTCGAGATGAAAGTAGCTAAAGCCTCGTTAATGTCCCATAATCCATTTTCAACCAGAGCAGTTAGGGCTTGACAGGCGGATATGCTGAGTGTGACATTTGTACTATCACGTTTTGTTAATAACAACTTAAACTCGGGTATCTGTATAAATTGATGAACGGAATAAACAGAATTAGATTAATATTTCTTCTCTGATTAAAGCAAAAGTAAAAACGATATATTGGATTATATAGTAATTGAACGAATACGTGTTTTACCTTGGAAATATGGTCCGTTTGTCGATCGCATTTCTTTTTTTTAATGGATTCGAAGAGTTTCGACGTTGCCTGTGTAGAAAAATACATAATACAGTTGGAATAGAATACCAGGTGAAAAATATAAACGTTTAATTGCGATACATGAAAAAGGGAGTAACTCACGTGCGATATTAATACAGGATTCGTCGATTCTAATTTATATTCTATTTCATCCATCATGCAGACGTAATATTCCAATAATTGTCCTATATATTAATTGTCATTCAATTCAGTCACTGTTCCGGTACTCTCTATCACGGTAATGCGTGGATGAAATAAAACTTGGGTCGTGAGTGTACGAAGCGAAATATTTAGGTTATAAAACATAACCTTGTGCGTGCATCGTTAAAAATATATTGAGATCTGTAACGGTACACTGTTAATATACACTGCTCATCGTTCATCGTAAAAATTATGAAAATAAGAGTAACGTATTTGTACGAAGAATATAGTATATGTATAGGTTTATCGAGAGAAATGGAAAAAGTAACGATTACTTCTGTGTTACATGAAGGACGATAATACGAAACTAAAGTGTCATAAACCCATGAACGTATTCTCTTTTACCGCTAGTTCACACAGAGGTCCTCAAGTAATGTTAAACGTTATATTACAATTTTGTTTGACAATGTACGAGTAAACGTAAATAGATAAAATTGTAAAAATACCATTTGGCAGAAAGATATACCGCAATGATTCATATACGAATACTGACAGGATAGAACGAAAGAAGGAGGAAAGAAAATTGTACGAAAAGTCGGTTGAGTCGATAACACGAGGGAACTTTGAAAAGACGCGAACTCGTTAAAGGACGATAGTGTACCGATCGAGGATATTGTATAATAGTAAGATTTTTCAATATATTTATTCGTATGGACAAGTTGGAGCATAGTGCACAATATAATTAATATATAGTAGTCTGAGGAAGGGGTCAGATTACATTCTGGAGTTTGAACACAATATCTTACAATTTAACGACAAGATGCCTGCGTTTTTGTATTTGCTTCTGTACGTAATGTTACTCGTATATTCATATATTCGAAGTGTATAATATATAAAGCGTAACGACTCACTATTTTTATCATTCTAAAAAAATGGAGACAAGAATACGGGTCCTTGTTTATTACGTTACGTTAATATGTCAGTCCATCTTATGTTGTCATTTAATTTATTCGTTTGAGGATTTTCGCAATGGATTATGCAACATCGTGGCAAATACGTAGTACTCGCTAGAATATATCCTTAGTCGGAGATTGTCTCCAATTATTAATTACAACGTTTGTATCTCGTTTGCGTTGAGAGGAAGTATCAACAAGTTCGACATCGATCGGCGCAGTACCGATCTTTACGCGGGAGATCGAAACGATAACCGATCGAACGTAGGAAGGAGCCGGTTTCAACGAAAACAGGATAAAAGTTTAAAACGTAATCGTTGAGCGTAATACGTGGTAAATTTATTGCCTGCAAAATGGGGGTTTTTCGTCAGTACGGTTCGAACGGACAACGCAAGAAACGTGTTGCACGAGGAATTTGCGATACGCGAACGTGTATAGTGTATTCGACCATTGGAGACAGCTCCTTTTTTCGCGCAATTAGCGATTAACAATCTATATTAAATTTTCGTTTAAAAGCAAATACACTTTACAGCCTATACAATTCATACAAGTTGATTTTTCATCCCTCTTTTGTTCTCTTAGTATTTTTCTTTTCTTTTTTTTCACTTTTTTCCATTTAATCGTTTTTCTTTAATATCCTCTACTCGAATTTAAATTTGTGGAGAGCGCAGGGCAGGTCCAGGTACTTAGGCTATCTGTATATTTTCATAAAAATTCGTCAAGATCTTCGGCTTTTCCTTACTATGATTCGCGTATCGTTCTTCTCTGTTTTTTTCTTTTTATTTTTTATAAAAATCACAGCACAGCACCAGCATTTTTACTTTAAAGCCCGCCCGATTCTCCTTCGAACGCGTCTCATTAAAACTGAGACGATTCCCCGCGCGTTTCTCCGCCGTTCTCACTCTCCTTCTCTCTTCCTCTTTCATTCATTCACGCACGCACACGCAGACAATACTTTCTCTCTCGATCTCTTTCTCCCTTACGTATTCCGCTAAATGAATATCGCCGTTGTTATGTTCGAATGAAAAAAAAAAAACACGCCTTATTCTCTTTTCGTTTATTTGGCATTTGCAACACTACGTACGGCACGATAAAACTAATTTCGAATCCTTGGCAACGAGATTTACCAATCGTCTGTACAACGTTCTTATTTTTTTTTTTTAATCGACGGTATAATAATAAAGTAATAGAACCGATAATTATTAATGAATAATTGTAATAAAAGGTACAATGATAATCGTTACTGCACTAATGTTAGGTAGCCGCCGGGAGATTATACGTGTACGTATCACTGTGGTGCATATGTACGCGTATATATATACTATACATACCTAATAGTTTTTTCCCGTTAATTAGTCTTATACGTTTTGCTCACTTGTTCTGTCTTTCTCTTTCTCTCGCTCTTTCTCTCTTCCTCCACACGCTCACTCTTGTATCCATATTCATATCACCCTCACACACACACACACACACACACACACACTCATGTTCTCGGTCTATTGTACTCACGCAACGTTAACTACATTATTTTTAGTAAACAAATAGCATTCTAGCAAATTCAATGTACAATCACTTATCGTCACGTTATCGTTATTTAGAATTATCGTGATTTATTATACGCTTATACTTCCCACCCGACATGTATTTCGTTCGTATTTATTTGATATCGTATTAACCAACGTCCACGCACATTCTACTTGGTAGGTAGGTAATCAAATCGTCTAAAAAACGTGTCGTTCGCGAATCACGTAATTTCTCTAGAAAAATGTCGAGTCTGTTGTTCAGCAATCTTTTTCCTTTTTACAATAAAATACAACGATCTACAATTTCACCATTATAGACAAAGTTCTCAGTCGAACATTCGCACGTACGCGTTATACACAACGAGTTACGGAAAATATGCGACGCACATAACGCGCATAAGCACGCGCAGTAAAGTTTCCGCTTTTCACTCTCGCACATTCGCATCTCTACGTTACTAAGTGCAATAAAAATGTTGCCTGAACCTGAATCGACGCAGTTCGAGGCACACAGTCTCTTACATCGGAGAAAAATCGGGCAATTGGTTCGCGGTACGGCCGTAGTAACTTCCATCGTCTTTCCTATGCGTAAGATGCCCAATGACTCTACGACAGTCCTCGGTCCTCGGTCTAACGCAATGGAGTCTCATTAGGCGCACGCTTGCCTCGTGTCCTTTCTCTCCTCTCTCTACTTTCCTCGTGCTTCTCCTCTTATTACTTGTCGGCTTTCGCGGGCAACGATTCCTCACTATTTTGGGATCGCCGAATTTCGTTAAGCATTTCCAGTAAGCAGGTACAATGCTGCGTCGAACCGTTTCGAGCCATTCTTTTCCTACGCGACACCTGTTCCTTGCGAGCAAACAGCATCCGAAGTCTCGTTTATGAGTTGGTCGCACGAATATTGTTCTTATTCCCATACGTTGTTTCGCAATGCCTGCGTCACCGTCGTTTTCATCGTCACCGTCGCCGTTAACAGCATCCAAGAAAAGATTAATAGGTAAGAAGCTCGTATAAAAATCTAGAAAATGTTTGTTTTTCGTTTGAACTGGAAGATCAATGGTACGTGAATTGGGACTTCTTCATCGCGTTCGTTTCAACGATATCTTGGAGGAAGAGTTTTATTAAAATTTGGAATAAATTGTGCGTAGAGTCTATGCTGAATCGATTCGTTTTCTCCACGCAATGTTGAAATTTTGGCATTTTTCTTGTACGAAAAGTCCCAAAAACATAAGGTGCGTAGGATAGGACGCTGAAATCTCAGTCGTAAATCCGTCGTTTCTCGGTATTCGATCGATTCTGAAACTAGTCGGTGCACCCAGCAATGGACTCGATGGATCGCGTTTGGGTCGACGCGTCATAGTACGTACAGATGATTTTTTCCTTGGAAATGGAACGGCGACACAATTCGGAAGGCAGGCGCGCTCTTTCACAGAAGCAACAAAGACAACAGAGACAAAGAGAAGGCTTGTGAACAGTGTGTGTCGTCAGCATTGCCGTCGGCGTTACCGTCAACATCAGTGTCAGCGGTATCAGTAGCAACCATACACGATGACCGGATGATCGTCGCGAGTCCAGATGGTTCCCGACGAAGGTGTTAAATGGTGAACGATAACGATGACATCGGCCTTAACAGGCAGATGCGCTGCTGCTGCTGCTGCTGCTGTTGACGAGTTGACAAACAGATCGAGAGTTGGTAGATTCTCCGATGGAGTATCTCTCTGGTCGCGTTAACGAAGAAGAGGTAGCAGAGCCGAATTAGCGGTATTGCTGGGACGATCCTAAGGTTGCCTGCCAGCGGTAGCAGAGTGCGGATGTCCTGCGGCGGTTGCGCCGCTAACCGGCGGTGGATGATGAGACGTGTGGTGAGTTTGTGCGGAGGTGGGTCCGGTTGTTCCGGCTGCTAGTACGGGACCGGGGGCCGCGGGTCACTTGGGCGGGAATGGCGAGATCACCGATGCGGCTACCGCGGCGGCCTGCTGACTCGCCAGCATCGCCGCTGCAACACACACACACACATAGATACCGAGGCTCGTTAATTTATTTTTTCTCTTTCTCGAAAAACGTCTTTCGTCGTTCGTCGACCGACCGATCGACCGATCGTCGACCATCGACCGTTCAACTAACCGTAACTTATCGAACAGAATCATGTAAAATTCTCTGCCGAATCGAATCCACTCTCGCCGCCGGTTTACGATGATTTCCGAAAGGAAAACGTTTCTTTTCCTTTTTCTTTATCTTTTTCATTTCGCGTTTTTATCTTATTCGTGACGCGCATTCCACGATCCTCCGACCGGAGACCGACGACGACGACGAAATTCTCCGATAGCCTTTCGCGCTGCTGCTGTTCCTTCGTTCGTTTCGGCCACAAGTTTTCAGTGATTTCGCATCACTCCGCAGCCCAAGTATAGCGAGCGAACGATCACCGAAGTCAGATTAGGTTGGAAAAGTGATATCGGAGGCCGAGGAATACACAGAACATCATACGTCGAAACTACTTGTTGGGACAGGAGAGCGTAAGCGGGAGTAAGGATAAGAACGAGGAACATACGAGCAGCCAAAGAAGATATAATAGGGTTGAATAGCGCGTTTGTCTTTATCGGTACGTTTAACGAAATTGCTGCGCGTCTCTCAATCGTCTTCGCGATATTCGCGATATACAAATTCCGAGAAAAGTGTGCGGGTGGGGGAGGTTGTAACAAGTTTTGTGTAACTTTATCGAAGTATACGAAGAAATAGGCAGAAAAAGAGAGAGAGAGAGAGAGAGAGGCAGAAGGCGCAAAGGGAAAAATAAGAAACAACCGCGATAATAATTAAAACAGGGTCGCTTGTTCTATTCGTTGTCCACGGGCGTTTGTCACAATGTCAAAATAGTATTTCCAAAAAGCGAAAAGAAATCGCTTTATGTCCGAAATTCAAAGAGTTTGATATTCGATCATCGCACAGTAATAGATTTTCGCAACGGGTCACATGCCCGCGCCAATACGACGATCGCGGTCAATGATTATCACAGTGTGAACTATACATTCGTAACTGCGCCTTCCAAGCGTCTCCTGACTGAACTCTTTAGTCCAACGCTCTTAACGTATATCTAATACAAGCACAAGTCGCAGTAAAAAACATTCGTTCGTCTAGTACCCGGCCGTGTTCTCGGTGAACAACACGACGCGTCGCGATTATCGTGCTATTCACGTACGAATCGATCGAGTTACCCATACGCGTGTTTCATAACGAATAGCTAGGTACTAAGCGTATCGGTTCGCGAGACTCGTGCTTCGAACTACGAACAGCGAGGACGTAGCGACACGAGTCTCTCGAACATATCGGAGAGGACAACGTTCCGTTATCTAAAGAAGGAAGAACGAGGATCGAAGATCGGGACGGGATCGTGGTTGTGGCGACGATCTTGGTCGTAGTCGACAGCGGCGGCGACAGTGGTCGGTTCGGCTCGAACCGCGACTTATTGTCAGGGTCTGACGAGAGGCTTACCTCCGTAAGGGGCGGGATATTGTCCGGTCAATAGGGGATAGCCTAGGCCAACGTGCGTGTGATGATGTGTATGCACGTGCCGCTGGGGCGGGGGTGATCTATTGTCCTTGGTCAATGTTCCGGTACCAGCGTCGACTGGTGGCGGTTGTTGCTGCTGAGACTGTTGCCCTCCCGATTGACTTTGCTGCTTCGTTTGGGCTTGCTGGGCTTGCGATTGCGGTGGACCTGGTCCGGCGACCGAGCTAGGCGGTCCGCTCGGTGGTCGCGAAGGCGTCGGCCCTGCTGACGAAGGACTGGCAGAAGCCGCGGACGTTTTCGGGGTAGGCGATTTGAGCGCACGCTCCTGAAGCTCGTGTATCTTGTGCGCCGAATAATACTGATTGGCATGGTGTTGAAGCAGATCGAGGGCTTTGCCACCGGGCGGTCTACTGAGATCCTCCGGCGCGTGATACCTCGGTAGTTGATGAAGATACGGGTTGCCGGAATACGGTCCGGGAACCAGCATCGGGCTGAGCCCGCGATACATCGGATGACCAGGGTCAAATGGCAACGCACTGTAATGTTGCGGTTGCATGTAACCCGGATGAATGTAGGCGTACTGCGACGTGGGCGGTGGCGGTGGTCCTTGCGTCTCCATTGTTGGCTTCACGCCCTCCTGCTTGTTCTTCGAATCGTCGTTCTTTCCCAAGTCTTGCGGCTTCTCCTGCTTCGGTTGATGTTTTGGACTCGGAGGAGGTGGCTTCGCCTGTTGACTCTGCTTGCTCGCCTCCTCCTTTCGCCTTTGGTCGCCCGGATACAGGTAATACCTTCGATCATCCTGTATCGGTGCTGACGGTGGCGGTGGAGGTGCCGCCCTCTGACTCTGCCCACCATGGTACACGTGATACGGGCTCATTTGACTCTTCATCTCGATACTCTCCTTCAATATTTGATGATTCTCGTGCTGCTTGTCCTTCAAGCTAGGCTGCTGCTGCTGCTGTTGCTGTGTCTCCTGCTTGATCTTTGCCTTCTGCTCGTGCATCTCTTGCTCCTGCGCCTGCTGTTGCTGCTGCTGCTGTTGTTGCTGTTGCTGCGATACTGGCTGCGGTGGCTGATACGGATAACCGGGAGGCATGTAACCGCCATAGCCACTGTAATAGTGCGGCTGTTGCTGTGGTTGCGGCACTGATTGACTCAATTCCTTCTTCTCCTTCTCCGCTACAACACTCTGTAGGCTAGCCAGCGTCGGCATCTGCGGTATGTTGAGCGGCTTCATCTCTTGCTTGGGAGTCAGATCGCTTGGTTTTTGATCGACCGGCTTGCTCTCGGGAACACTCGGGACGAGGTAAGGCGGTTGGCCGTAGTACGGATACATGTTGAAATGAGGCGGTAGATGCGCGCTGGCGGCAGCTTTTCCGTCCTTTTCCTGACTCTGTTTCGACTTGTCGGCCGGCTCCGCCTCGAGCACCGGTGCCGCGTCATCGGAAATGTCCGAGTAGGCCGGACTCTGAACGTCTTCTCGCGCAGCGTCGACGATCGGTGCTTCCAACGGTGACGGATGAGGGCTACCACCCGGCGACTTTCTCGACTTTTTCTTGTATCCCTGAGGTTTCGACGACGTCCTCGGGTCTTTGTTTTTATCCTGGTCGGGCATCAGAGCCGCGGTAGGTTTAACTTTGAATTGTGGCATTTTCGCGTGCAACGACACGCTCTGGTAGGGCTGCAAATGTGGTTGCACACCCTGTCCAGGGTGACCAGTCTGCGAAGGAGGGGTCGCCTGTAAGCCCGTCGCTTGCTGCGATACTTGGCTGGACAAGCTTTGAAGTGCCGGATGCTGACTCGCGATACCCTGCAACCCGCCCGACTGCGACGATTGTTGTTGTTGCAATCCAGCTTGCTGCACCACGTGAGCTTGCGTCGGCTGACCTAATTGCGCTGATAGCGAATGCTGCACGGACAGCTGGTGAGCGGTCGGCAGCTGTTGCTGCTGCTGCTGTTGTATAGAGGACTGCAGTTGTTGACTGGATTGAAGCTGCTGCTGCTGCGGTGGAGGTAGTGGTCCAGGCTGACCGGGCTGCAACGATTGTTGACTTTGCTGTAAAAGGGGATTCTGTTGCTGCGAATGCTGTGACATTTGGGACGGCTGGGGCGGCTGAGGAATATTTAACGGAGCCGGAATGTTTGCGCTCGGGTGCGGCGAGGGTACCGATCTCGGCGACTGACTAGCTCGAGGACTCGGACTTTGAGGCGAGTTCGAACTGCCCAGCTGGTTCGACTGCTGCTGCTGTTGTTGCGCGGACTGTTGCTGTTGCCTCGCCGAAGTGGGTATCGTTGACGACGGTGCGGGCAGATCCTCCTGTCCGAATCTCAGCACACCCGGCTTCACGATGCTTTTACTGCTTTCCGAGGATAGCACGGACGTGGGCGGAGGTTCTATACTTGGAGAAGCAACGCGTGGGGGAGGTGGTGGTGTTTCCGGTGGTAAACCGGTCGTAGGAGGGCTGGCCGGTCGGAGTGGTGTTCCCTCGGGCTTGTCCGCCGGCGATTTGACCGGCGTCGCCGGACTCGGTGCCTCGATATTGCTCTCGTCGTTCTCGGACATGCTGGTGATACCCTCCTTGGTGTCGTCGTCGTCCGCCGAGCCATGCGCGTGGCTCTGGTGATACTTGAGCCCGTTTATGTGTTTGTACTTTTTGTTACAGTTCGGTTCCGGGCATTCGAGCAACACTGGACTAGCCGGTGGCGAACCGCTTGGCGGTGTGGGTGGTGGAGCACGCCTCTTATTTTTATCTTCTTCCTCGGGACCTCGGGATTTCCTCTTGGCCGCTGGATCCGGTCGAGGCGGAACAAAGGCCGCCGGACTCGGACTCGCTGCTGGCGAACCTTGCGCACCACGGCGTCCCTTCGCACCGCCATTTCGCAATTTACTGTGCACCGAACTCCTCGTTTCCGTGAAATTACTCAGGTCGTTGCCCGGAGTCGCGTTCGCGGCGGCTCTCCCCCTCTTGCCTCGACCCTTCGGTGTCCTTGCATCGAGATCGCTGGTCGGAGAGTCGCAGAACCTCGGTGGTGCCCAATCATGACGAGTGCAATCTAGCAAGGTACCAACGTACGTTTTCCCCCGCCATGTTACGTTCACCACCAGCACACCTGCAACGCAAATCAGTCGAATTCTCGTCCAATTTTGAAACGAGCGAAAAATTTACCTCCTTCCGTTTCGTGCCAGACTATCCCTTCGAGAGTCACCGACGTCCCAGGCTCGCAAGGTCCCAGACATTCCGGTTCGGTGATGGTCCCCACGCTGGTACCGACACACACATCGGACATGTCCTGCAACGCAACATCCTTCTTTACTCGTAGGTGCATCGATCGTTCGTCACACGCAAATTTCGTGGCTGACACGTTTTACAATTATAGCCCATCCCCGCTCTAACCACCCGCTGTTCTATAATTCGATTTAATTAATAGTCGACTACTTTGACGCGCGAATGAATCTCGAAACGCGATGATCGTAAACGATCGTAGACATCGTCGGGAATGTCATTGCGAGTGTTACTAGTTTCTACCCGAACGGACGTTCGTTTCCAAACGTTCCGGGAAAAAGCACAGGAGATGCTTTCTTCGAGCCAGAGAAGAAAGAGAAACAGAGAAAACAAAGAAGACAGCGGAATTCCGTTCCATGAGTTGTTACGATAGACACAAGGGGACCGGTTGAACCTGATTCTATTGAAATTTCTTCGGACGTACATCCCGTTATCCCTTTCCCCCTTGGCCGTCATTTCTGCTTCTTTTCGATCTCACTTTTACTAACGAGAGAGGGAGGAGTAAAGAATAGAACGGAAGAGAGCAGAGGACGATTTCGCAAAATGCGAGCACAAATTACTCTGTTTGCCGCATACACGGCTGGACTATACGTGCAATCGCCGCTCCTGAGACGTAAGTATTACGCGTGTCTGTTTATATATGTACTCCAGCTGATAACCGTGTCTCGTCCGAGCTGCCTTGTCACGCGACGCATTCTGTATCGCATAATGTTCATTACGATAACAATAATTTACGCGAGCTGCGCTTTCTTCGATCAATCGATTACTCTCGATCGGCTTCCCTTCGATCACGGTCGATCACACGCGCGCCATCTACACCGATGGCAAATATCTTCCACACGGAGAAATTAGGAACACCTAGAGACGCTATCGAATCTTTCGATCGTTGGTTAAGTAACGACCGATAGGAATTCGCATTTGACGAACCTTACGACCATCCAATGACACTTACACACACTCTCTCTCTCTCTTTTTCTCTTCTGTACCCATCATTCTACTCTTCGTTCTATGCGCCCGTTCATTCATCTGACCGTCTGCCTGGTCGTTAACCCACCTACTCTATCTCGACTAACGCGTATATTGTTTTCTCTGATATATGCTTCATAACAGCCTGATCGTTGCTTGTCCGTATGAGACGATACACGGAAGCATACCGCGTGTACTTTCCCGCTGGAACAGCTAATCGACCTACAGGAAATTTTCAGGCTTTACAATCGGTACTTTTGACGCGATGGAGACGACCGAATGGCAAAGTATGGAAATATTAGCAATGTTGGCTCGCGCTATAAAGGTTACCGCTTTCGTAAGATCGTGGTTTCCTCATGGAGGGAAAACAACATTCTACGGTGATGTTTGCGTTTAACGCGAAAATACGATCTCTGTTCTTCCTACTACTGTGTTCTGGTTTGCGCGGTTTCGACAATCATGGTCGTAAGGGAAACGAAGCGAAACAATCTTGGACGGACCACTGCTCGAGTTTTTTTACCTCTGACATCTTTCGCTCCCCTCTCTCTTTCTCTCAATTGATCGAATGTTTAACACCCGTTTAGATTGACCGGACGTTCTACTATACGACCATACACGTACTTACATCTCAAAACATCGATGCATACTGTAATATTGATTCACACGTACGGCTTTCGCGCCATCTGTCAGCACGTTACGGCGAGTTTCGCGTACAACGAGAACACGTTCCTCGCGAATCAACGATTACGTTTTCCCGATCCACTCGGGCACGTTTCAGCGTCACGGATTAAACCGAGAGGAGAGTTCTATTCAACGTTTTCGATCACAGATCGACTTCCAATCGGAAAACAAGATCGTCGATATCGCGAGATATTTTTCGGAACAGAAGGAATCGGATCGATCGGTAAGCGATTAGAAGAACGAAAACGACAAAAGCAATTCGAACGAACGGATTGCGTTGTTTCGTTGTCACTCGTATTTGTCCCCCCTCTCTCTTTGTATACATATATACATAAATATATATTCGTTCGCGTACTCTCGGGGATGGCGACCGCAGAGTATTGATTTCACCCCTTTTGCGTACCCCTAGCCGTTTCCGTTCCCCAATCGAACAGTTCCTAATCATCGAACCGAGATACGAAATCGCGATGCGCGTCGCGCTCTTGCTGATCCCCACTGTCAGCGCGAGCAACATCGGTCTGAACATGAGAAAAACCTAACGCTCTGAAAGTTTGGAGAAGGTTTGAAAATGTTTGCAATGTTTCTGTCGACGGAGGACAAAGTGGATATCGCGAAGGGAATCAAACTCGAGATAAGAGAGTAAAAGAGAGGGGTAGGAGAGAGAGAGAGAGAGAGAGAGAGAAAGAAAGAGGAGAGGCGAGGAGAAAAGATCGGACGAACAAGCGCGCAAGTGCACGCGGGTGCACTTGCGTGCTCGTTGAGAACTCGCAAGGAATTTGTCGCGAAGGGGGTTACCTTTGGTTCGGTAGCGGAAGTCTTCAGTTTCTTCGGAGGTGGAGGACTGGCCGCGGTATCCATGGCGTCGTCGGGCGTCGTAGTGATCGGAGGTCCGGTACCAGGTACCGTGGCGAGTTTGGTCTGTTCGGGTTTGGCAGCCGGGCCAGCGGCCGTCGCGCTAGCCGGACTCGGGGGTGGACACGGAGCCGCAGCGGAGCTGGTCGGTTGACCAGGCCCCTGGGACACCGAAAATCCCGTCCGCGAACTCGGCGGCGGTCCCTGATTTTGCTGAGGGGCGGTCGCAGCTGCCGGCGGTCCCTGAGATTGCGCGACCGCGCCAGCCCCGGCACCGGCTCCAACCCCGACGACACCGGCGCCCAACCCTGGTCCAGGTCCTGGACCCGGCCCCGGCCCGTTCGATGTCTGACCCTGTCCGCCGCCGCCACCGCCGCCGCCACTGCTACCACCGCCAACGCTGCCTCCGCTGGATCCACCACTGCCACTGCCACTGCCGCCAACACCCCCAAGTCTTGCGGTTCCGTTCATCTCCGATTTGCTCTGTTGATTGACTGTGTGATTAGTTTGTGGCTTCTCGTGCTTGTCCCGTGCTTTGTCCCGACGATGTCCGCTCGATCCTCTTTTTGACCCGGTGGTCGAAGAAGATGCGCTTCCAGTTCCACCGGCGGAACCTCCGGAATGACTCGTTTTCGATTTGTTCGACGAAGACGACGACGACGAAGACGACGAGGACGAGGACGAGGACGACGACGATGACGATGACGACGACGACTGACCACCGGTACTACTGCCACCACCGACACCTCCACTACCGCCGGTACCTCCGCCGCCGGATCCGGGCCCGGCGACGGTACCAGTTCCGCCGACACCGACGCCACAGCCGCCGGCACTACCGCCACCGACACCGGTACCGTTGCCGCTACCAGCACCGCCACCGCCGCTACAACCACCACCACCACCACCACCACTACTGCCACCGACACCGACACCTCCACTACCGCCGGCACCGGTTCCGGTTCCACCGGTTCCACCCGCGGCGCAGTCCGAGTTTTGAACGTTCTGAGCGACGATCGAAGTCGAGCCGATCGACGATGAGGAACTCGTGCCCCCCGACCGATCGGACACCGACGAACCACTCGAGGACAGGGAACCGGCACCCCCGTTCCCGCTATCCTGCGACGATATCGTTCCATTTATTTCATTCGACTTGACGATCTCGTGTTTCGCCTCACTGCTCTTCGTACCCGGTTTCGTACGTTTGATCTTCATTTTCAGTCCTTTGTCGACGGTGGCCGAGTGTTCAACGGCCATTTTGCCCGGATTACCAGAATTCCCGTGCGCTGCGTTAACGCTACCTACCACCAAGGCGTTACTCTGTTTTGAAGCGGTGCCCGCGACGATCGCCGGGCAACCGTTCGCGTTCCCGGTACCGTTGCTACCGACGCTATTCACGATACTTGCGTTCCCGTTAGCGGGACTGTTCGATCGTCCGGTCGAGTTTAATACGCAAGACGAGGACACAGACGACAAGGTGGACGACGATACGGTCGATGAGGATAAACAAGAGGTTGACGACGACGACGACGACGATAATGACGAAGATAACGACGAAGAAGAAGAGACGGAAGAAGTCGAAGAAGAAGACGACGACGACGACGACGACGAGTTTGACGATTGACCGCAACCGTTCGGACTTGCTGTCGTAGCTACGATCAAGTTTGACGAGCTCAAACCGTTCGCTGTGCTTTGCAGTTGATGATGATGATGATGATGATGATGATTCGAGGTATTCGATGCCGATGCTGCCGAGGCAGGCGTAGAAGCCATGCCTGTCCCTGAGCTCAATTTCTCGTCCCTCGTCTTCTCAATGTCCGCATCAAGGTCGATTATCAAATCTCCTATTCCGATGTCCCATTCGTTGTCGTCGTATTCGAAGTTATTGGTCGCATTCGTCGCGGCCGGATCCAGCTCATCGGTGTTTGCAGCCACCGTGCTTGCTTTAGACTCGCGCTGTTGTCCCGATGACGACGACGACGACGACGACGACGATCTCTCTCGACCTTGATGGTGATGATGGTGATGATGATGGTGATGATGGTGATGATGATGGTGATGTCGGTGCTCCCGATGATCTCTTCCTGCTAGCCCGCGTTCCCGTTTTCTCGACGAGTGTTCACCACCGCCTCCGCCTCCTCCTCCCCCTCCTCCTCCTCCTCCCCCTCCGACGTTGCCACCAACGATATGTCCGCCGTTGTGTTTGCCACCGCCGATGCTGTTAGCACCGTTGCCACCGTTGTGCTGCCCGTTGTTGTTGTTCCCGCACTCGATCGCACAACAGCTTTTCCCGTGGCTGTTGTCCACGTGGCACCCACAGCCGTTGACGCTACCGTTATCGAGGCTGTTGCTACGATGATTAAAGTGGTTGCCGTTGTTGTTGATGTTGTTGTTGTTGTTGTTATTGTTGTTGCGGCTGTTATTATTTTTGACGATACTGTTATTGTTGTTGCCGCCACCGTTGTTGTTACCGTGGTGACTGTTTTTGATAACGTGATTGCCGTTATTCCCGCCGCTGTTGTTGTTGTTATTATTGACGTTGCCGATGCCGTAATTTACGCTGTTGCCACCACCACCACCGATGAACGGAGATGGTCCTTTGCGGTTTACGTTAGGGAGGCGACCGCCTAGTGGCGTGGTCGCCATGCCCTTTGAAACGTTACCCCGGTGCCCGCCAGCCTGATCACCAACTGCCCGCCTGTTCTCACCGATTCCAAACAATGGCACCACGCGCAACACGCGTCAATTTTACCCCGACCACCGCCCGCAAGACGCGCCACGTTCATCGAACACATCACTTATCGTCTCGCGGCTGCCCTCCACACACCGATATTACCGATTCTTTCGATATATCCGCCTCCCGATCTCTTCGCCGTTCTCCCTTTCTCTCTTATATTTCTCACGCTCTCTCTTTCTCTCTGATTCCCTAGCTTCGCGACCGCTGCAATTTCCTCTCTACCTCTTTTTTCTTTTGTTTGCTCTATGACGCTGCTACGATACCTCGTTTACCGATTTTTACCAATTCGCGCGATCTCGTCGTGGGAGGCGGCCCAACCTTTCTTCTCTTTTTCTCCTTGCGTTATCCCCTCCTTTCCTTTTGCCCCCTTCTTCGGCCGAACCTTCTATCTTTGATTCCTCTTTTTCTTCCCCTCCTTCTTCGACCCGTTATCAGTGCACCGTATTCCCTTATCGTCGATCCCTTCTCTCCAGCCACCACCACCACCACCACCACCACCACCTCCTCCTCTTCTTCTTCTTCCTCCTCCGTATTTTTCTTCTCTTTCTCCGTTGTTTCAAAGACACGGGTTGTTCCGGTAGGAATTGCTCTTCACTGTTCTTTGATGTATCGTATCCCGGTGTCCGATGTTCGTCGTTGTCGTCGTCGTCGTCTATCGGTGTTTTTACGTCCCTTTATCTCGCATGTCGCGTCGAACGATCGCTCGTCTCCTTTATGTTTCCGCGTGGTATTTTTCTATAAAATCGATCCCGCTCAATTAGACACTCCGCACAAATCTTCCTTTGATCCTTTTACGAAGAGCGAATTCCGACCGTGATTTCTCTTTCCAACTCGCCGCTAAAACGGTGATCGTACTTCCATCGTTTGCCAAAATTTCGATCTGTAATAAAAAAACAAATACGATTCTTTGAAGCGTGTACTGGCCACGGTGCGTAGATATATCCGTTCCTTTCACGATTTCCTCGCTCGCTGCGCGTCTATTTATCGCTCTCTTTCAACGTATCCTTCGCGAACGAACCGTTTGGGAAATCGCCAATTGACCGCTGTTCGACGGATCGTTCTTCTCGCGTCGATGCACCGGTAAAAGTTCATGAAAACGCGGACAATACGAATGGACGCGTGTCGCGTCGGAAACGCGATAGGATGAGTGAAAGGAGATGGATTGGAGAAAGGAAAAGAGAAAGAAGGCGACGTGCAAAGTAACTTTCCTACTCGTCATCGTTTCCACGGTTCTTATCGACTCGTTGTCAACGACGTCGGCGCGCGTTCCGTACTTCCGATCGTCCTTCCATGCCCGCAAATTGATATTCCCACTTAGAGAGGAATTCGTGTCAGGGAACGATTAATTTTACCGGCGGCATTTGGCGCCGATCCAATCACCATCCTCGGCCCCTTGCCTCCCTATCTCTCACTATCTCTCCCTCTCTCTCTCTCTCTCTCTCTCTTTCGGTCAATGTTGGAAACGATTAACCGCATGAGAATCACCGAGGTATTTGCAAACCCCTATCTTCTCCCCACGTTACGCATCCTCTACTTTCTCCTTTTCCACGCCAATCAGTCAGCGTTCGCGGAAACTACAAGGATCGTAATCGCGAAGCGGAAAAATCTCGGAAGGACAACGACGAGCCGACGCTGATACGTGAAAGATCGATCGTGATAATCGTTTCGCGCTGATACGCAATCGGCATTTTTTGATAATTTAGAGAGATCGATGATAGAGAGACGCGCAGCCAGGCGAACTAAATCTACAAGGTACATATACGCGCAACGTCTATGTATCTGACAGATGTTCGGTTAGATTTTTCATGAGATGGATATTGTATGGCTTTAGGCAGGAAAACAGCAGTGACGAAGAAAAACGCATGTCACGGGTACCGCTAGAGAAAAGGGATCAAAGTTTTTCAAGTTGGAAACGAAGCACGATCGTGCGTCGAACGTTCTCGTTCGCAACGCTCGAGTAAGCCGTTACTCGACGATTTCCAACGTCTAGTTTGAGCGTCGAAGCGTCGATGAACGCGTTTCCTTGGTCGTTCATTCGTTACTTCCGTTTCGATTACTCTGGTCTTCCGCTCCTTACCGCTCCCATTTCTCCCAAACTAGCAATAAGTACGAACCCCACCAGAACGATCTTTCGTTCCTGCTAGTTCGATTGTTCCCCAATCGCCTCGTCTCTATCGAACCACTACCAGCGATTCTTCTCCACCGTCGGACAACGACAACGACGTCCATTCTTGTAACAGACGGAACGAATCGCGGGCTGGTTCTCATCAAGTACGAGCAACAGAGTCGATGGATCGTTCTCGTGCGCGTGTCGTGTAGCTTCCCCGTAAAAAGCGTACAAACTCGTTTATTTACAATTTCAACGAACGTTTCCTCGTACCTCGAGTCGAAGAACCGTGAAATCTCGCGAATGGGAAATCTTCGTTCGTGTATTCGTCGTATCGTTTCGTCGCACGAAATCATCCCTTAACGATGTCGTTCCTCTTTTTCTGCTAATTTGCTCGTTTTAAGACGTTCGTTCTAACGAAGACGAAGTCGCGAAATTCGTTCAATTCCATCGATCTGGTCGGTCAATGATCCGCTGGTAAGTTTCCGCGATAAAGCTACGCGATTCGAGATAACGAGTCGCGATATCTACCAGGTAAAGGTATAAAACGCGATATGAAACGCGACGGTCGTTGGCAGCAAATTGGAACGATCAATTACGACGGCGCACGGCGATCTATTAAATTGCTCGTCGCGCGTATCGTTTTGTTAGCTGATCGTCACGTTTCTTAAATCTGCTGTCGTCTAGACCACGTACCGTAACGTACGGGTAAATCGAATTGTACAAAGCCTTCGAAACTGTTATCCTGGTCTCTAAAAAATGCTAACGGCATTGCTATCACCATTCGTAATTATAGTCGATAGATGATACATTTGTCACAACACTCTTTGGCGAAACGATAAGTAAATACTACTACCAGGCCCGTCTGTCTCCCGTTCGAAGGAAACCATCCGACGACGAGATTGGTAGTCGGAATGGCAACGACAACAGCCATTTCCACCGGATCCCTTTCTCTTCGTACTTCGACTCGCCACGAAACCGCCTAATAACTTTCCTATTCGATTCTTCGACGAGTAGAGCAACGACAACGACAACTTCGATCGAACGATCATCGTCGTCGACGTATCCTTCGACTGCATCGGCTCTGACCGTCTGCCTCTCACTGAACCGACTGCTTCCCCTTCCCAATCGTACACCTCTATGCACGCCACTACAGGCATCGCTACCACCATTGCCGCCGCCGCCACCACCACTACCTCCACCGTTGCCACCACCACCGCTAATGCCGCCGCAGCTATCCAATAATACCACTATTCCAATAACTTGTCACAAATTATTACTACTATTAGGTTTTCTGTCATACTCGGTCGACCGATCGATTTTATCGAATTTTCTATACTTATCGTGCATTCTATATTTACGCCTATTCTCCGGTTTCACGTTTTCCTTTTTCTTTCCCATTATACATTGCTTCTACGTTTTCCTGCGCTTTTAACATCTTTCAGGCTACTTTTAATTATACATAGAAGAAAGCCTACCTTACCGATTACAGTGATTTTCAAATATGTTATTAAGATCAACATTCTGAATTACATTTTTCTATGCTTATAACCGCCGCTTGGCTTTAGTTTGCAACGTATTCGTAAAAATGTTTGTGCCACTTTATCATTATCATGCTGTGGATTAGATTTGGGTTAGCTGTACGTACGGACATGCATAATGATATTATAGATGTATTCGTACCACGATGCGTTCATGCGTCTCGCGCTTCAATCTGTAACTACAGGGAGATAAGAAAGGAATTCGTCTTAGCTTAGCTATGCACATATAATATCATCGTATTCGTGTATAAAGCTAATTCAAGCCTAATCCACACTTAGGTAAAAAAATAGCAAAAGATATTTTTATGAATATCTCGGAAAGTAAAGCCGAGTGGCGATTATATGGCCACTAACAACATATCTGAAGATCATTGAAATCGATGAGGTGGACGCTCTTCTATACATATAATTATCCAAGAAACTTCCTAGAAACGTCGCAATATACGTACAGAAGTGATTTACTTTTTGTATCCTTGGACATTGAAAATGCAGATTAAAAATCAAAGAGATTGTAAATACGTCTCTTTCCTCTACTCTTAATTATGCAACGATACTACCAGCAGCCGGTGCTCTGCGTTCGTTCGTCCATGTAAATTTTGGAAACACAAGGTCGTGACGATTTTTTTACGACGAAGCGAGTCGATGACCGTAAGAACAATAGCAACAACAGTAGCAGCGCCCAGTATACTTGAATATACGATGAGCGAGACAAGCACACCTGAGTGGCATCTTGTAATCGGTTAGAAGGGAACTTTGAAAGAGAGAGATCACTGCGCTTGCGTAATAAACCAGTTCCGCGACATTATACCACTACATAAGTATGTGATCTGTCAATGATGAGAAATGTGATTTCTACAAAATGTGTTTGTCTCGTGAAACATTCTAAAAGCAATCAAACACGAAATTAGACCTTGATCTATTACGACATATTGATCAAACTTTTTTTACGGACGTAGGACTATGAGTTTCGAGTTTATAAACAAACAGAGCGTCGAGTAAGCTAAATTAAATCGGTAATGACGATATATTAGAAACGTGTATTCTTCTGTTTTATATTTTTCGTCTCGCAAGGTCAATTTCACAGACAACCATCGCTACGAATAACGAAGAACGAAAAAGTGCGAGAAGATAGACGGGGAAGCAGGAGCAAGAGGAAAGAGAAAAAAAGAAGAAGGAAGATAGGGCATAGAACAATGGCGTAGAACAAAGGGGTTTGACGTTTCTGTAGGATGTACTTATTACGTGTGTCCCATATCGTCGTACACGCATTAAAACGGTAGACATTTCTCTAGATCTAATATTTGAAGAGCTGGATTTTCTTGGCAAAGGAAAATGATGACTTCCGGCCTTCCTTGATTAGTATCAATTTTTTAAACGCTTCGTTGTCCGAGCTTGTTTGAAAACTACAAAAGGGTTAGTTGAAAGAAAAGTATAGTATGGACGTTGTTACACATGGGCGGAGAGGCAATATTTATGACTAATAAATATTAGCACCAATGTCCAATAGCATTGCCTGAAAAATAGTTCGACATCGGAATCTATACGACTCGTGCGCGTTTGACGTTTATCGAGTCAAGGTAAGCAAACAGCTACGAAACAGGCGAAGAGGAGAAGGGCTGATGACTACGTGACGTTTTAGCCCGAAAGTCTGCAACGCTACAGTGAACCAGGGCGAGCCGAGGTAAGACGAAATGCACCGAGAGAGACAGATAAAGAAGAAACGACCAAGACGAAGAATCACGATACCATCGCTTCACTCTGCCAGTCACTTACTCGTTTCCAAAAACTCGCCAATATCATCGACCATACCGCACCGTTGCTGGTGATCCTTTGGAAAAACGCCAATCTTTTATCGCTTTCTTCTTCCCTCTTTCCTTTTCCGTTCTCGTTGCACGTCGCTACAGATATGCTATAATCAACGATTAAGCTAAATCGATCGTTCTTTGATCGCCCTACCTCTCGAGAAAGATTCTCAATTTATTACTTATTTTCTATCGCCAAGTTCACACAAAATGATTTGCCAGCAGTCAATGATAACAAACTTTTACAACGCGTTCCGAAATTTTATCGTAATCGTTTAAAGTAAAAAGCTTTTATCAAATGCGATTTACACGATGTACCTCGCTCTCTTTTAATACCGTCCTTTTCTTATACGCCAATAAGCTAAAAGACTGTCGAGAGTAATCTCGTTTCTTTCATATAAAATAGCCGACCAGATATACCGATATGCATATTTATTAATCAACGCGACGGAAAGATCAAAATGTTTTCTAGAAATTATCTTATTTGATTATAACCAATGATTCATTATATACGAAGCGTTAATGTTATTCCCCGCTGTCCTTGATCGTTTCGTCGTAGCAATTACTTCCTCTCGTCTACATCAATAAATAAAATCGTTCCGTGTAATATTTGTATACCGCTCGCGTATCTGCGTATATTCTAAGCGTTCCGATAACGAAACATCGTCGCAATAGTCGAAACCCATAAAAATAATATTCGTAAAAGAGATACGAGCTAATCGATGTTCGTGATGGTAATTTGCGTTATTTGGGGCAAACAGTAAAAGAAATTATTCTTTCGATCGTCCACAAAAACCAAATCGTTTGATTTAACAACTGCGCAACTTTCGCTATACGTTCAAACGATCGCTGTTGGCACTTAGTTGATTAGTCTTGTTTGACCATATTTACCGTATCTATGTTTTTTCCGAAAAAAAAAGAACCAGCGAATACCTGCGCCTTTACCGTACCAACAATATTGAAATTTTAACGTTTTCACCATTTGTTTCGCGTTACGCGCGACAACGAGCTGACAAGGCAGAACAGTTATTTTCAAAATAATTTGTTTTTCTGCGGTCATTTAGTCGCCACACCGCGCTAAACACAAACAGCATCTTATATTTAATGCGTTCAACAGTTTTCTTAGATTTTCTGTATGAGTAATAAAGCACATAATGAGCTAAAGTTAAAGTCACTCGTGAGAATTGCTTCAGACCGTCTCTTCCTCTTTAGACTTATTAATGGAACCATCTGTTATCCTCAGCTCCTGGAACTAATCAACTTGTACGCACCCATAAGACCACTATAATCAACGCAACCATTTCTTGCATATAGATATTGCTCAAATTTCTCCATCTTGTATCCAGTTAACCGTATATGCAATGTCGCGAACATATGTGGCAACGCTTTGGACATTTTCTGTGATTTTATCAATACATCCAAATCTCGCATTTACAGAATCTTGCAGGTAATGCCCGCAGGACACGTCTCTCCTTCCATCCTTTTTTCTCATCATCTCTTATCTTCTTATGTCTTTTACATCTGCTGTTTCTTACTTTTTCTTTCTACTTTTTGTTGTTGAACTGGCGTTCTTTATATACTCTATACTGACTATTACGGTACACTACTGGGCATTCATTTCCGTACATATATGAAGTAAATAAATACAATAAAATATAGATATAAAATATTATGCTCAATACTTAACTTTCTTGGAACAAATTGAACGAAGAAACTTCACAAACTATAAGCGCATTAAGAATCGACTTGTCATATTAATGAGTAAAATAAATGTTAAAAAGCTTTGAAGGACGCGAACGCGATAGGAAACACAAATACGCTACTGCCAAAAAACTGACATATATGTGGTCGCTATATGTAATATACATGTAGCTAATATACATACATGACGTGAATACTGTAACTTGGCTGGTTACGCTTCGTAATTAGTACATATGTGGTCATCGTGGAACGTTGTAAGAGCCACAAGCAGCCCTGTGCTGGCATCGCTAACATACAACATACGAGTTTCACTGCCATCGACATACACATGCACGTGCCATGCTATGCGGCTCAACTTCCGTTTCACGATACATATTGCCATTTCCCTTTATTTCCATCTTTCCAATCAATCTTTCCTGCAACCCTTCCGTTTTACTCCAATCTATTCTGTTTTATCGTGTTATTATTCATTTAATCGTAAATCTCTATTTCGTAGAACAAGAAAAATAAGAATGGGAAAAACTAAGAGACTATGACCGTATCGTTGATATACCGTCTTTCAAAACAACACTGAAAATAGCACCGATGACAAATTCTTATCTATTCGACGTACCCGACACGGCAACCTGACGAAGTATGTACATAATTATTGCGCATAAGAATCGAACGAAATGTATACAACGCGATACCGTTCCAATAGCTTCGACTGTAAAACTGCACAAACAAGAAAATCACGTTTCTATGTGCGCTATCGTGTTATTCGTATGAGAGGAAAGGACAGTCCGATCGGGAACCTAAGGAGATACCAGAAAGAGCTAAAGAGCAAAGGTAAAGAAGAAGCACAGGGGATGGTACTATATCTTGTGAACGAAAAAAGATATTATATGGTTAAAGGGAAAAACAAGGAGATGATATGTACGAGTAGTAGTAAACGAGCATAAACGAGAAGAGATGTAAGCCCTATGTGTGCGCGCGCGCGCGCGCGTGTGTGTGAGCGAGCGCACACGTTTTGTATATGTATACACATATAAAGGTAGGAAGAAACGGAGGATGGGAAAGGGGGGCAAAGGAGAAGAAACAACATCTCCTAACTCGCTTGCTCGCACGCACGCACGGTCGATCGTTCCTGCTGGCAGCCATTTTGTGCTTGCCCGTAGACCCGACATTCTACCCTGGGAAAGTATTGCCCGTAATTCGCTTTACCCCACGCGTTTCTTCGTACAATTACGCCTTTTTTGTCTACGAAAAAGGCATCAACTGAAAGAAAACACGTGAGAATACACGTACCTTGTCCCATGATGTAAATTTCTTAATATACCGTTGCGTTCAAACGATCGAATGATTTGTACATCGGGACAATTCTATATCAGATATCGTTCTGTAGTTCATCCAGTACAGTTTTGATCAAAAGTTTGCTTATGGCCGCCTTTAGCGTCGATTCTACTTCGCTTTTCACCGCTTTAATTAGCAATAACATATCGATATTAAGAAAAAGTGATTTTTTCAAACAAAGGTTATCGTTAAGAATACGACGGCCGTTTGATGACCCGTCGTCTAAGGTCAGCCATTTAATCAATACCGAAGATTATACCAATGTACCATACTTCTCGCTAATTAAAATGAACTTTATACTTGTCATTGTTTCTCGATCATTTATAAGCAACGCGATATTTTGTTATTTCTAAAGAGGGAGAGTGTCTTTATCGTTATCTACGAAAATTATAAATCTAGATCGAATGACGAAAATATCCAGCGAAATATCAGATGATACGATGTTATTGTAAATTCGGTAGTTGTAATTAAATAGAAAAAACAGAAAGAAAATTGAATAATGCACAGTGTTACGTATAATAGCTAATCGGAGAACATTCCGAACTTATCGAATAGAATATGCATACTCCAAAAAACCATTTATAGATTCAAATATGAAATGCACTGCCTCCTTGTTTCGGATATGTACCTATATCGTATTCGCCAGTGAGCAAACGCGACTGACGAGCAGGTTTGTCATAAAAAATGCATAGGATAAACAAGTTAAAAACAAACTAAAGCGAGTAATTAAACGCATTGAATGAACCGTGAAAACACGAGTGACACGTGGGCGATTGCGAGCATTGATTTTTTATTTCATAACGATGATTTAACTCGCTCATTAGCAACGCTTTGAGGTTTGTAACAACGATGTCTATCGACGATAATTGCTAATTATGTAGTCTTTGCAAGAATCTCTTCAACTCCCAGTATTCTTTTTCTCTTTGTCCCCTCTACACACTGTCACATGATTGTCAAATGAACGGATTGCAATTACATACATCGCTTTACTCGAAAACCTCACTGTTGCCATTAGCGAGAACCCGTTAGCGAGAGCCGTTACGAGATAAATGGAAGTATGTAATTGCTACGGCAACTTATCCATTAAAGATCACCGATTAATTATACTTTATATAGTATTATATTGTACATATACAATCATAGAAGATAGAATATAGTGGCACGCGGTAGAATTCAACGACATCCTTTCTAATCGCTAGCTCAACGACTCTTCGAAAAATAAAACAGTGAAACGGTGTGTAATGGGGGACAGATAGCTCTTGGATGAACCGTGATCGGTGTTTGTATGAAAAACATCGCTATGACGGGGTACGTTATCGTATCGATCCATCTCAACGATCAATCTTAACAAAAACTATCGTTTCGAATAAACTCGTCCCGTTTTCATAAAACGAATGTCTAAGTTTTTGATATCGCAACAAAGATATACGTTAAATTCGTCGTATTATTACGTAAAACAAAACAAGGTCATTGTTTATCTTTTAACTTGTGTTTACGTATCAAGCAGCTTACACTAATACCTAAATTACTCAGCCAAAAGGAAATAATCACAGACCTAACAGTGTTTATTCGCAAGTTTGTTAGAAAGACACAATATGACATCTATTTACGGGATATCGAAACATTTTGTTTGCTTCCGTTTGTTTACCTATGTCCTATTTCTGCGTAACGAAAAGTTGATCAAACACAAATTTATTCCCTATCTTCGTATTTTATACGCGAATTTCGAGATCAGATTTCATTTTTTACATTGATATACAGGGGGCAGGATCCATTGAAACATAGGATCTTCTGTTAATTAAATTGTGTTTAAATAGAAAATGGATTTGTAAAATGAGTGTGAAATTTCGAAAACCGATTGAGCCACTCGTAAAGACGACCTAGTAAACTCTCGAATTAAAGACGCAAAGACGAGGCCGCATCCATTATGATCGTAATCGATCGTAAGCCACCGTGTCGCATCGTTGCATGACACCGTGTGCTTTGTGATAATAGTATTGCGCGAAACATTACTTTACACCTAACCATACCAAAAACGCTGAAAACGATCGAAAGTAGTCAGAATATACATTGTGCGTGTACAAATAAGCCACGAATCCGACTCGACACGATACCGATTCCGAAGAGGACAAACCAAAGAAATGCTACTGCTACGATTCGAAATTGAAGAACGTGCGTACGTGCGTGTAACACGCATGTATGTAAGTATGTAAGTATGTATGTATGTATGTATACGTCGCGTACCGGCTTTGCTCTGGCTTGCAACAACTCCACGCAAGTTGCACACACTCGAAAGTAAGTATACACGCGAGTACGCACACGCGCTATGCCACGCCACTATACCATACGACATGAGACGAGGCGAGACGAAACAAGACGAGATGCGACGAGACGAAACGGGACGACACGGGACGACACGGGACGAGACGAGACGAGACGAGACAAGACGAGACGAGACGAGACGAAGCGATACGACACAATGCGACACATCACGCATCAGCAAGTGGTGAATACATACGCGCCCGATAAAAATGTGTACACGACGTACGAATAAAAAGTACAACGTTGTATAAATCGATGGAAATACTTTTACAAGCTTCTTACCATCGTGCGCTTGTATCGAAGACTGGACAAATTCGCGTTGGTCGTTTCAAAAATCCACTCTTTCTTTCCTTTTGTTTCATCGATGTTGTCTCGTGTTATCGTTCATACGAATTCATCGAAAGTGGTGTATCCCAAAAGGTAATCCAATTTGAAGAAAGATGATTAATTTTCCAGTATTGTCGAGTGTCTCGTGGCGCGTAGAAAATTCACCTCGCGACCTCGTTCCCACGCATAAACGCGAACACACTAGGGACGAATCACTCAACCAGATCTCGATACGTTTAAATACACAGGCGGCCGCGTTCGCGCACGCTCGCACAGACACATAGATACTCCCTGTTGTACGCACTTTGCATCGTGTACAGTGTACAGTATACAGGCTCGATTATCCATGCGACGCTACGCGCGTTCCTCTTCTTTTTCGGTAGTAGCGTTAACTAACCGATGCGTGTGCCCCGTCCACCTTCACTCTCGCTCACTTGTTTCACCTTGCATCTCCTTTTCTCTTTTTTTTCTCTTTTTCCACTGATGTTACTATATTCTCCTATTAAGATCCTCTTTAACACATAGCAATCTAATAAGCTAACACATAGCGATCGTGCACTACTTTTCGTCACACACGATAAACACGTACACACGACGAAGGAACGAACATACGTAGCACTTTCCCGAAGTCCGAGGACGCGTACATCGTACGCGAGTCCCCTTTACGCGACCAACATTCGCAGGCCCCAATAGATTCGATAGCTGCCTTCTCCTCCTCTTCTTTCACTTCTGGACAGACAAAAAAGATACCGTGTAGCTAAAAATTACAAAACTGGCATCGTCGTGTTCGATCAACCAGCCATACTTGCGATAGTTAGGATACGTCTGGGCGACATTCGCTACAAACAGAATACACAAAACACAACGAACGGGATGTTAATACCAACACAGAACGAACATGCCCGTGCGCATTCGTTCGTTTGTCGTTTGCTCGCGTGCTCACCCTGCTACACACGCAAGAACAGACACAGAGACGGAGTTATCGAGAAAGATAGAAACACCAGGATGAAAAAGGGAAAGGAAGGAAAAGAACAGAGCATCCATGAGAGCGAGAACGAAAGAATATAATACGTGCATAAGTTTGCGTACGTGTCGTACGTGTTTGTATACGTGTATATATGCGTGTGTATGCGCGCGCGCGCGCGCACGTTTTTGTGTTTTAGTATACGTGTGCCTGTATATATATATGTGTACGTGTAAAAGAGAGAAGTTGCACGCAGCACCCTGTGCGTCTTTATCTGGCAGCTATCGAGGATACGATTATCATGCGCACTCTCTCTTTCTTCGTTTCCACTCAATGCCTCCGTGTTTCTCAGTGGCTGCGTACGTGAACGTCTACCGGTCTTCAACTGCTCCGAATCGGTGCTATTCGTTTCGATCGCGCACTCTCACAAACAAACACACATACCGACCGTAGACTCGTGTATACATTGAGAGACGAAGCAGAGCTCCTTCTTCGTCGTCGTCGTTTCGTTCGGCCGACGCCGCGCGAGAAATATACACACTTTCTTTTCCAAATATCCAGTTTTTCTTCCACTTGAACACTTTCTAATCTTACCGATAATATCCCAATGTACTGTAATTGCACGTACCTCTTCTGTTTACTCGAAAAATCCCGGTTTTCTGGCCTGCGATCAGTAAAGAAAAAACGCAGACACCGCACCTCCCTTGTCAGAAAGCACTCACGGCAGACCGCAACACATGGCTACGGGCCTCCACCAAGATCGGCTATCCTCGACTCTATTCGGCAAACTTCGGACAGGACCGTACCTATCGCTTCGGTTGCCCTTCTCTTCCCTTACGAACGAGAAACCAATGGTTTTTTCATTATCTTACCATACAAATAATTTCTAACAGATTAAAAAATTTCACTTCGTTTTACACTTTACGAGCGCTATTTACGGTAAAAGTTGTATCGATCTGCAGGATATCTTTCAGTTTATATATACAGGCTTGCTAATTTCCGATTAATATTGCATCGATAAATATTATGTTGTACCGTTTGAATTTTATCAATTCATATCTTATTTTATTACGTACATTGTCATTTTATTCATTACCACGTACATAATTTTCTTATTTTTCTTAGTCAAAATAACACACTCCGAGTGCTTGAAACATAAAAGGTTACCTTAAGAAATGTAGATAGTTTTTTCTTGTTCGAAGATGTATCGAGGGTTTTAACTGCATAGAAGCAGATGTGAATATGCGGCGAGAAAAAAAAAGAAAGAAAACTAAAGCAACAGAAAAGAAAAAGAAAATGAAAGATAAGGAAAGGGGCGCCCGGTCGTTGATTTCCGGTGCTGGCCAACCGTTAGAAGCAGGGCGAGGGTTCTGCACAGGCGTCCTCCGTCGTCTTCTACCGAAGGCCGTGTGGTGTCACGGTGAGCGTGGCAAAACCCGGAAAGAAGAAAAGAAGCCGAAGGAGCGTGGAGTAGTACGAAGGAACACGAAGGAGCCCGAAGGAGCTAGATACCCTCCTCCTACTCTTCCTTCTCCTCCTCCTTTACCTCCTATTCCTTCTCTTCACCATCTTCTCCTGGTTTTCCTCGTCAAAAGCAGCCCTGATTGTTAGCAGTGTATGTACATATATATGTACATCGAAACAAAAATCTCTCTCTCTCTCTTTCTTCCTTCTTAGTACTCCTTTTATATGTAATCCCAACGCGTTTTCTTACATGAGCCTTTCATACATATTACTCGATAGGAAAATTCAACTTCAGATAAGTCGAGCCAAACTTGTTTGACGCAGCCACTACATTCATCTAAAAAATGGTTTTACAAAAGATTTTATTGTTATCGTGAATTTCATAGAACAATTATACTGTTTTCTGTTCCTTTTTTTTTTAAAGTACATCTTCATTGATGATATTTATACGATATTTTGTATAACGCATGCGATAAACCGATCGAATCAACTTATATATGCATTGACTTTGATCCTTGACAGTTTCGTAATATATGTTCTTCAAGATCCCATCCATAGCTGGTACAGAACATTTTGTTTCTCTCCATTGCTCCATTGCTCTTCTTTCTTCCCTATTGTTTCTCCTCGTCAGAACTTCCCCACTCAGCATCGACACCACGTCACTTTACTTTTTCTGCTCCCCCCTTCTATATATCCACGCACACGTGCATAGTGCATACTCAAGTTCGCTCATTCGGTTGGTTCTTCTCGAGTACCATCTCTTTCTCGTCGACGATTCTTAGTTCCCATAATGAACCGTACGACGTGGATCGTGGCTAAGAGTAAACGGACGTAGCAGTTCCATTAATGATAGCTTTAAAGGAACTTGACCTTTTCAAGCTACCAGACAAATCTACCACTAAAATTCATTTCGTAATATTATTCTTCTATGAGTAATTATGCTGTTCGCGAAAACCCATCCTTACTTTATTCTTCTTTTTGCTACTCTTTCAATTTCATTATATCCATGTTTGGAACATTTCGAGTCTTGAATCATTTACGTGACAGTTACAGACATCTAATTGTAAGCCGATTTGATCGATTAAAAAGGAAGGAAAAAGAAAGCTATTACTTGTTCGTATTTCGATTTTATTATGCGTAGTGTTATTAAAATACGACGATATTTCCGAGCATTATTACAAATACAAAATTTACAACATAATTAGTTCAAACTCTCAAAACGATCGACGAATAATATATCTACGTATAATTACTTACTGGGTTTGAAGCAGTAATAAATGCGGTAAAAACGAGCTGTGGGGTAAATCTCAATGCCTTTTTTTTATGATATACTAATCCTGTTCATTCCAGGTATATGTGTGTGTGTGTGTGTGCGCGCGCGCGCGCGCGCGTGCGTGTGCGTGCGTGCGTGTGTGTGTGTGTATATCCTTGCTTACAGTATTTACAGATTAATTTTTCTCAGAAGAAACAAAGTATCAGAACGATAATAACAAATAACAATATCCTTTTAGATAAAAGTTTTCATTAAGATTCCAAGCAATTGAGGTAAAATTTTACGCCTTGATTGTGTTTCTCTTTCCGTGTTCAATTCCTTTCTCTCACCTTTCTCTTCTCCCTATTTCGTATACAACCTCTCAACAGTTAGTCCTTCGTAAAAGTGTCAATGATTGAATGCTACACAACGAAACGAAAAAGTCATCATGTTTATTTATTTATTCCGTTGTTACATATTTGTATTCGATAGAGAAGAGACGTTTGAAACACAGTGACATTGCTACTTTCGATAAGCGAAACCAATATCAACATCGCAAGAGTGGTCGATGATGACTTATGAAATGCTCTTCCGTAAAACAATTTTTTTTTTTTTTTTTTTTTTCGAACATCGAAGCTTGCACGAAGTAAGGCAAATTTTCTCAGAAGATTCCCAATGTAGATCTTAGCTCGATATTTTTTTTCATTATTTTTCTTCTCCTTATTCTTCTTATGCTTTTTTACAATCGATTCGCGAGAAATCTTTACGACACAAGGACAGCGTTTTGAAGTAAAATAGGAAGAAAATGAAAAGAGGAGGATTAGAAAGGACGACAATGTTCACTGTCCCAAGTTTGGTATGTCCGAGCCACGAGCGAAAAGCAACGTTGTCAACGAATCGATATCCGGATGGGCGTGGCGTTGTCGATCCTCGCGGATGCTATAATGTAGAATTTCTCGATGCGATCGTTTTCATTCGAAAAATTTAGTCTCTCGTAAACTCGATTCGATTCGACTGAAATCGACGTTGCATCGATTTGGTTACATCGCGTCCGGGTTTCGTTGAACCATTACCAAAGCTACGCTTATCTTACTGTTGTACGTTTCTTTTCTGTTTACTTTCTACAACATCAACTAGGAGCGTAGTGTCATCGTTATCTTGTTCCAACTTCAACATTCATTTAATAACCTTTTCCGTCTGTCTCGTTCTCCGGTCCCTTTTCAGTATTTTTTACGATCATTAAACTATAAAAAACGTGGACGAGAATCTTGCGTTTCTCGAAATCTATTTCAGCACGATAAAAAATATCGAGACCAACTGCTTCAAATATAACGCATTCGCTAATTGAATTACGGTTAATTTTGTTAATATCAATTACTTATCTTTACAACAAATAGTTAAAGTCGTGTATAAACACGATAGGACTTGAAATTACAATTTGCTTGGTGTAGAAGAGATTCGATGCAAGTTTAGTGTGAGTGGGGCGTTGCAGAAGCAGAAGTAGAAGCAGAAGCCTGGTTGAAACGTCGGAGAGCAGATCGGACAGGACTGACAGTGGATGCGTGTGCGGAGAAGTGGATGGGAGAAAGGACGCGCGAACGAAAGGTAATAGGCAAGGGGAATGTAAAGGAAAAGGGAGCGTGGAGTATGAAGCATAGAAGAAAGAGAGGGGAGAACTAGGGGAGAAAAAGATAGGGGACAGTACTACGCGAGAAGAGTATTCGCAGCATGTGGTCTTGTCAACCCCCTCGCGCGCACGGTTCTCTTTCACTCATCTTTCTCACCCCCTCGCGTGTCCTTTGTGCTCGTATCTTCCATCTACTTCACACACCGATTTCGTAGTTTCATTGCCGTTACACCAGTTAAATTCCCCCTAGGTTCGAAATTTAGTTTCTACCTCGTCTATCCGCTTTGTAAATACTAATTGCTCTATACAAATGTCCGAAACCCACTTAACGTTTTTCTTTTGTGTGCGAAATTGCAGGTAAATACCTACTTATCCTTCCTTTCTTATCCTTCGCGTATTTTTCTGGTTCTTTAGTTTGTTACACTTGCGTCATAATTACTCTAAATTATGGAAATTCTTACGCGTCGTTACTCAAGGAATCAATTGACAGATTGTTCTATAATTCTTGCTTTAGGACAAATTACCTGATCGAATCGTTATAGAGAGTATCGAATCTGCAGAGAGTAGAGACATAAACTATCTGGTTCGTCATTCGACTACATAGGATGAAATGGTCGTTCATCTGTACCTGGCACATTTTGTCCTGTTTTGACTTTTTCCGACATTCCATATACCCTTGTCCCCTAATAAATTTCCTTCTCTGTGAAATCCATTTACAGCTTTACCTTATCCCTTCTCTTCACAGGTCATTTCATACAATACTAACAAATACTAACAATACAGTACGAACGTAGCCCTGCGTACGCATGCGTATACGCATACACGCTTGAAAGCAAATTAAAGCTCCCTCCGCTTCCCTTCGTTATTCTGTGTATTACATTAGTACATTTTATGGCGCAAGTTTGCTGTGGTAATAAAACATAACGGTAAGCGAAAGGTTAACATTGCCAACGAATAGACGGTCGATTCTATACATCGAGGAAATGAAGAAGAACAATTACAGAATATCTATAAAATAGTCGATACAGCAGGTAGGAAATCTGTAGCTACGTCACTGAACGACTACCCTCTAGCGGTTCGGTAAGTTGCTAGGATACACCCCATGTTCGAACCCTCCCACGATTCGGCTATCGGTGCCCTTCTACTTTTCATCGCGTTGCTTCCATTGAAAGAAAAACACCAGCTGAATTAGATGCAGATCCAAACCGAGCTAAATTCCACGTCATTCTGATTTATTGTTAATAGTCCCTCGATTTCGAATTTATCCTGTTAACTGTATATTAGCAAACAAATTTACGAACTTTATGACTTTAATGAACGAATACTTTTCGCCGATGACGGTCTTTTTTCTTAATGACAGAACCTTTAATGCCGGATAAAATCTTGGAACAAACAGAATTAGGAACCTAATCTTGGTTTAGTAAGGTTTAGAAACCTTCTCATTCTTGTTTCTTTCCTTTTATTTTGCTTTACTGTAATATTGATATTGTTATTAACATGACATTGCAAATTATTCGCGATACTTATTTCCTCTACCAAACCAATTCATTCATCCGTCAAGTATAAAACTGTAACTATCTTTTATTGAATTGCAATGGCCACAATATTCTTGTAATATATGAAATAATTGATATAATATTTAAATTTTCGCACTTAGCTGTTCTTACCGCTCGCCCCCTTCATTCTCGCCCCCTTCATTCTCGCCCCCTTCATTCTCGCCCACCCTCTCTTTCTCTCTCTCTCTCTCTCTTTCTGATACATTAATTGCTTGTTTTCACAAGTACAATGTCGTATATCTTACTACCTGGGTAACTACATACTTTGTAAGAACATGGATAGGTCGCGCAATACATTTATCTGATATACATAATTCTTGCAGAAATGACATTCATTTACTGTCGACGCGTAGTATCATGTCCAAAGGTAAATTAGAGACAAATATAAAAATACAAATAATACTTACCGTTTCCTTCTAAAGACCGGAAGTTGTTCCAGATTTTTTAGTAGTGACATCTTTCGTAGTTGACGCGAACTTATCTATTCGACATGTACCGGTTTACTCGCGGTAACCGGTACTAACCCCAAACATGAAACCAAACACTTGATCGTACACAATTATCGAACTGTTTCACATGTGCACTTTTAAACAATTATGACAACTGAATAGAATATCACAAAGATTCACTAATAATATGTTATTTAAGTAGAATTACTCATAAATACACGCTCAAAATGGCAACTCACGAACCAATCGTCTCTGCTTGTGCGTTTACCAGTACTGCTGTAAACACTTGGTAGTCAAATTAACGACTATAATATTGAAAACTTGTCATGCTTCCTCATTACAACAAAAAATTAATCGATCAAGGAAACGATGGAAATTAATTATGCGTGAAAGTAGTCTATATTATATCATAAATATATATGATATGGAAATTAAAGATAGTCACGTTGTATGTTGAAATTGACTAGGGTATGTGAAATCCGGCAGTCACAGGTCGAAGCGCCACTAGTGTCATGGTCTTTTCCTGTTCACGCTCACTCCAAAGAAGACGTGAACGAAGTTTGTATGGTAAGGGACTCGAAGATTCGATAACTTTACCTATTCAGTTGTGTTAAAAAAAGTGATATCATTATATTGGCAACGTGCAAACGATAGTCGGTGATTAAAAACGTATAATACGTTCTACTATTTACTAGCTAAATATGTTTCGATTTGTACACGCGACCACATGGCCACATGTCTTCGTGTTATTCGTATACAAGTTTTTATATCAACAAAGTTGTGGTGTTTCATAGATAACAATGAGAGGACTTTGAAAACATTCAATTTCAAAGAAATAGCGTTGAACGTCTATATCGTTTCAATTATTCCGCGCTGTTACAATTTCTGTCAAACTTTACTAGTTATACAACTAAGCGATGTTTATACATATTTCTTTCTCTTTTTTTCGTTTTTTTTCTTTTTTTCCTCATTTCTATCAATGTACCGCGTTGATTGATATTCAACAAAAATAAACAGCGTTTGCAATATTTGAATCTGTTAAATGGAATATTTTTCAAATTTTCAATTTTTATATTCATTTTGCAGAATAATGAATATATTCTCTCTGTGATTTATGCACATAGTGCTAAAAATTGGCGATCTATGATTTTGCATTATTAATATACAATTTATATAAATAACACATATATAAGAAGTTTTTAATGATAACTTTTATTTTACAGATAAATCATGGCTGACATAGAAACGTATGATGATATAGTGGTACCTACCACTACAACTTTGCCTGTGGCACTTTCCGCTGAATTGCCAGAAATTAAATTATTTGGTCGTTGGAATTGCGATGATGTACAAGTGAACGATATGTCATTACAAGACTATATCGCTGTAAAAGAGAAAAATGCGAAATATCTACCACATTCTGCTGGACGTTATGCTGCGAAACGATTTCGAAAAGCTCAATGTCCCATAGTTGAACGTCTCACAAATTCTTTAATGATGCACGGAAGAAACAATGGGAAAAAGTTAATGGCAGTAAGAATTGTAAAACATGCCTTTGAAATAATTCACCTGCTAACGGGTGATAATCCTTTACAGGTAATGCATATATTATAGTCATTTTTTTTTTTGTAACCAACTATGGTTACTCTATTTTATATATGTACATATGTATATAAATAAGTAAAATTAGAATGAAAATGCATTTACACACGTTTATCTTTACGTTTATTACGTTTGTACGAAGGTTCTTGTGACGGCTATCATTAACTCAGGACCAAGAGAAGATTCCACGCGTATTGGTCGTGCTGGTACGGTTAGAAGACAAGCGGTGGATGTTTCTCCGCTACGACGAGTAAATCAGGCCATTTGGTTATTATGTACCGGTGCTAGAGAAGCCGCATTCCGTAACATTAAGACGATTGCCGAATGTTTGGCGGATGAACTCATTAATGCTGCCAAAGGTTCGTCTAATTCTTACGCGATTAAAAAGAAGGACGAACTCGAACGTGTTGCTAAATCTAATCGATAAACATGTTTATTTGTGAAAATATAAAATAAATGATATGTCTTTAAAGTGATTCTTGCTCTATATGTTTCCCGTCCTTGTCGTTCATATACTACACGTATAAGGATACATCATGATAAAAAAAGGATCGAATTGTTATTCGAATAAACATTATTTGATCTTCAATTTCATAATTTTGTCCGTTAACGAAATAACGAGCGAATTCTGTTGGAAGGCTAACGCAAAAGTGAACAAAATCAACAGGGAATGATTCGATTAAGATAAAGATGAAAGGGAGATAAACGATATTCAGAAATTGCATGATTCTTTAATTTGAACATACCAAGCGTAGTTGACAATTTATTGTCGAGATAGCGATGTTGTAGCAATGCAGTGTTACCACTACAGAAAATATATCGTATCGTATAATTTAGAGGTTGAGTCAAATCGGAAGTTGATCGCGTAATTGGTTTTTATTTCAGAGAAATAGGTTGTACGTGTACGATCATGTCAGGAGCATTGAAAAAGGTAACGTCTCTGTGTATAACATAATATAATTAGTAAATTGCTAAAATAATTGGATAATATCTCTTTCATTCTCGAAATGGTTCCGTCATTTCGTTCAAAACATAACCATACCTTTTTTTCATGTTCTGTTCAATAACAATATCTTTTTATTTATAGTCAACAAACTTAACTGGACTCGCTGTATCTGTGAATCCTCGTGTGGAACTTCGTGTATTGTATGAACGAATTTTACGGCTCGTGAATCAGATGCCACAAGACTACATTTACAGGAAATCTATCGAAAGTTTGATTAAGGAAAGGACCGATATTATATCACAGGTTATTTCTCACTTAAGGATTCTTAAATACTAGATATTTGGACGATATTTTTATTTCGAATCGAATTACCGATATAATATGTACATATCTGACGTTGCAGAATGAAAGCGTCCCTGCTATAGAAGAAAAGATAAACCAGGGACAAATCGAGGAACTAATAATTCACGCGAAAAACGAACTGAACTTGGCACAGGATATGTTTGAGTATAAGCCATGGGAAAGTCTGATGGAAAAAGCTCCACTGCATCAGTGGACTTGGCCCCCTCACAAATAATTTTAATTGTCTTTCAAATATTTGTACATAGTACTAAGCGAATAGCTTATCGGTTAATGTAATAGAATCATAGATTAAATTATACTTCCATGTAGCAACGCATTGTCAACGATCGTGTTTATTGTTGATAGCAAGTACGTATTTCCTAAAGCAAATAGTTGCTAATATGAGACAAGAATGAGCATTTAGTTGTGAAAAATCGATTTGCGTTCGATTAGTGTGAACTTGACGTGCGTAAAGACACGAGGTGTTGAGGTAAAGGATCGCAGAAGGAAGAAAATCGGATGATACATCACGATTCAAACATTTAGCGAAAAAAGGTGGCGAAATGTTGAACAGCTACGTCTAATTGTTGGAACATTAGAAAAAACGTCACATAACACACTCATATAGAAGGAATACGTTGAAAGGAATGCGGCAAGGATGAGATAGGTAGGGGAAGGGACAATGCTATGCGTTACATGGTTAGGTGAAAAGGATGGAGAGATAGTAGGCAGGTTGGTAGATAGATGAAAGACGAGCGATGGTAGGAGAACGGTTTTAACCAGTGTTCACAGGGGTGGGGATTCGAGGGCCGCCGTCGCCGCCGCCACCGTCGCTCAGTTCCGATTTCGCGTCGCGTTCGAGGATAAGGACCGCGCGGATCGCACTCTCTTTTGAGTCGTCTTACCATCTAAACGCACCGTGCAGTTCGACGATTTCGCTCTTTGTTTTCTCCTTCCTCTTTTCTCTTCTTTCCTCCTTTCTCTTTTTCCTCTTTTCCCATTTTTGCAACTATTTTCCCTCCTCTCCCTCACTTTGATCCTTCTCTCATCCTTATTCTATATCTTGTTCTTCCTGCTGCCATACCTACTTTCTCATTCGCTTTCTCGTCAGCCGATTTTCGTCTATCCTTAATCGTTCCCTATTGCCACGCTTAATCTCGTGGCAGACGTTCGCATACCGAAAGTACGATTATAGTCTCGCGAATTCGACATTTGAAATTTACCTAGTCGTCGGGGAAATTGCGCGTGTGCTACAGCGTACGATAACAGTCGATCTCTAGGAAGAGAGAAGTCGTACCGCACGGAGATACTCGCGACAGTGAATAATATCGTACAATTCGACTGTTACGTGTTGTTTGCTGTTTATTCTACGCTACCGCTAACTTTAATTAAGGCAAGTATATATGTACATGTAAATGTAATAACACCGAGAAAATGGTCGAAAAATGTGTATTTATCGCAATCATAGGGTCGATAAATTTTCAACTCCTATATTGACGAATAGGAGTGCGTTGCTTCCAGTTTTTCGTACGATGACAGGATTTTAAAGAACAGGAGCCATGAAATTCGAGATCGGTTCAAAAAATAAACGTTGTACGAATTTGTATCCTGACTGCTTAAGAATCGATGGCCTCCTTTCGAACGCAAAGACCTTTCGCGCGACGCGACGCAACAGAAATTTTAAAAGGCCGTGTATTCGAAATGGCCAACAAACACGGTGGGAGCATCATTCAGCAGATAAATGTGTACGGCAGATTCTACGATGGAGAACAATACTCGTGGAAAAAACCGTGTCCCTGTTCCCGTTCACGAGTACAATGCGTGTAATTTCGTTGATTGCGACGAAACGAAAGCGGTAGAGATATTAGCATCGGTCGAACAAACAGCGAGAACAGTCTCGCGGGAGATTCTCGAATCGTCGATCGTGGAAAGAATCCGTACGATCGCGGTCGGTTGTTGTCGCGAAAGATGGGAGAAATACGGAAAGAATAGACAAAATCGGCAGAAGATTAACGCGCCGTGACGTTGCCCCGTTAGATGCTTCCCGCTCGATGTATCTTTACCGAGAGACCACTAGCTTTGTTTACTCTTTAACGATTCCTGCAGCGCGACGTTTTCTCTTTCTCGTATCCGTTTTCCCCCTTTTTTTTTTCAATCCATAACCGCGACGCAGTTTTTGGAAAAAATCGAAGCACGAGGAATCGTTAAAGATCTTTCGTTTCATATATATCTCGAGAGGATGGTTCGAAGCTTCAATTTTTGTTCTACGACGCAGGTGAGAGGGATTGCAAATGAGCGTTGGTCGTTTTTCGCGCTAGCCATTCTGGCTTGGATTTCCGCTTAGGTTACAGCTTAGACGCGATTAAAACGTGCGTTTAAAAATCGAGCCAGAATATCGATACGTTTCACTGGGGACGCTTCGCCCCTTGATTTTTCCTTACCGGTACACTTTATCAGGGTGTCACATACAACAATAGTTTAGATTCGGACGTGGTACACTACGTAAGGATAATGCGATACGGAGCTATCCAAGGTTAATCGGCGGCGTTTTCTCGCGTGTTTTACGAACGAGAAAGCCGTGCGCTGAAACGGTCGATCGGCGCGTAGGAAAGTTTCGAAGAAGGAAATTTGGTTTGCGCGCGCCCTATATGATGTCGAGTTTGTTCGCGCAGTCGCAGCTGCATCGAATGCGTAAGCAAGCGTGTACTCGCCTATTTTGTGTATACGTCTACGGTAGCGCGTTAAGCGTAGTTTTCATTCGTTGCCTGTTAACGAAGCTTTCGCTCGGTAGTTTCCAATTAACGAGACGGTATCTCACGAACAACGAATCTCGAGTCGTAAAGCGACGGTCGTATTACTCTCCTCGCTTCCTTGAGAAAAGCGGTTCACTTCTCGCACGGAGGACTGTCGTATCTTCCATCCTTTCTCTTCTAACACTCGTAGTTTCTTCAATGCGCGGATGATTACGGTTCGTCTCGCTTCGTTTCATTTCGCTTCCCATCCGTTTCGTTTCTTTCGATTCCGTTCGACTAGACGCACAGTTTCGCACCGTCTTCTTTCCTCGATCAACATCGTTGGCAGTCTCATTGCCAATGGAGCCCATCCTCTTTCTTCTTTCCTTTCTTCTCTTTCAACGAAGGATATATTTAAAAGAGCCGTGTCGGAATATCAAATAAAATCATTCGGATCTTGAACGCATCGCTGTTCCTTCTTTGCGCAAACACAGCTTTCACTTCTCGCTGGTTCTTGCCATTTGCCCTTCAGCGTCGAGGACGTCACAATCCTCGTTGAATTATCGCGGCTGGGCATGCCATTCTTCGTCAGTCAGTGGATTATGGATTACGAGTAGCATTCGTAGTAGCTCTATTTCGGTTAAAGTCGATGTGTAGAATCGCGTTCGCGGACGATATCCATTGGGGAAAGAAAAATACGGCGAAATTTGACCGACTCCACGTACATATTTGCTTTCGAGGAATCGTGGATCCGCGCAACGCGCGCAGGAAGTTTCGCAACGAACGCTTCATCTCACGAAAGAATCGCACGTATGGGCGGGCGCGCGATTGACCTGGATTTTCGATGCTAGTTTCCCGGTAATGCGACAGCAGTCAAAGTACCGCGCGCAGCAATAACAGAGAGAATCGTGGTTCGAATGAGGTCAGTAGTCGAAAGTTGACGAGAGAATAACGATAGATACGACGACGATTACGATGGCAATAGCGATGACAACGCTGTGGCGATGACCACAAGGGCAAACAGCGAGTTAAGTCGAAGCTGAGGAAGGCAAAAAGACAAAATAGACGTATATCGCTTATACATTATATACTTGTTACTCGCTGTACGAGAAAGAAATGCTCGAAAAAAGTGGTGGTTCGGGAGAGTGATCGAAGGGCCTCCCCGGGCGTCGAATATTCCGCGAACTCCGAACATCGAATCGGCCGCGTTGTTCCCTCGATTACCGATCGCATCTATCTCTGCTTCGCGTCCGAAATGTTCCGTGCTCTCTTTCATTCTCGCATCGATACTCCCCCTTCTCTCTCTCTCTCTCTCTTCCTTCTCTCTTTTATTAACCGGTATGTAACTATACATATACTTAGCTCTCTCTTTACCGGTACACATTGCTCGACTGCTGCCACCACCAACACCATCATATAGATAACGCACACACGTCGTTCCCTCCCTTCTCTTTTCTCCGCCTTTCGCTCAATCGCTCTGCGAACCTTGCTACGTAGCTTTCCTTCCGCATACCAAAATTCCTGGGAAACGATGCTGAGAAAATAATTCCGAACGATGCCGCTTCTTTTTTTCGCTTTTGCGGCGTTCTTTCTTTTCTGGTTTCGTTCGGCTCGTTCGTTCGATCGAATCTCCGATCCACCGAGATTTTACGCTCCTGCTAGCCAACACGCATGCGCACAGGTGCGGCGAACGGAATAGGTGCGGCACAGTGCACTTGTGCGACTCTGACTGACCCAGATGCCTCGCGAATAAAACCCATCCGTACTCGTTCTCGATATCCTGCCGTTCTCTTCTATCTTTCTCCGACCCCTGCAACCCGTCCTCTTCCTACTTCTTCTTGTCTCCTTCTGCCTGCGAGCTTCCCACTAGGACCAAACCTCAGCCCTTCTCTCCTTTTCGTTTTAGCTGGCGCCCAGATCCAACAACCGCGGGATAATCGCTGTTCGATGTATTTTCCAAAAAGGAAGAGCTACGCGCTCGTTCGAGAAAATACGCGACGACGCAAATGCCCCATACTCCCGTACTCGTCGTTGCTGTCGTCGTCGTTTGTCACTTGCGTTTGATGCGTCAAACGATCCGATCGGGCGTATGCCTTGTCTAGGCGATTTTTGCGCGGGAACGCAACTTCGAACTAGAAACGTAGAACGAAAGAGCAAATGGCAAGACCGACAACGATCGGGCAGTTAAACGATAACCGGTTATGCGTTTCGTTCGCTCTCCTTCCGTGGAACTCGCCTTCGTTCCTGGATAGTGTTCGGCGCTTTTGCTTTCCCTTCTCTTTGTCCTCTATATTTCTTTCCGTCGTTCGTCGTTTCTCTGATCGATCTCGTCTTACGACGCTAACGCCAGTGCTCGATAAGCGAGCGCGAAGCGAGGAAAACGGATGACGAGCAACGGTCGTTGTAAGAAATTTTGCCGCGAAACGACGGAAGAGGAAGTGGCACGTACGAGCAAATACGGAAATCGTACACGGTCTATTACGGTGCCGCGTAATACATACGGCATTCGAACCGTTACGAGAGAAATCGAGGCGAAGGTCCGACGCGCAACATCGGTCTAGAGCCTGGGATCATGCGACTATTCGGCCAACGACTCACGTCCCGTGAAGCGAGCCAACGATCCACGACTAATCGCCGCTCTGTACCCGCTGTACGCTAGATTTTGCCGTGTCAGAGTCGAAACGATCGCTTCTCTCCTTTTTTCCACTTGCCCTCCTGTCGTTTTTCTCCTTTTCTTCTTGCGCTTGTTCCGTTGCGTTGATTCGGCTAGGAATAGGCCACGAGTGCAACGCGACGTCGACATCGATTCGTGTTTTGTCCTATCGCGGCAACTGACGGCATTCTCCCGCCATTCTTCCCCTTCTCCGGACTGGTTTATCAACTTTCGGATTCCTTCCGCGGATTCTTCCGTTTACGTTCTCGTCGATCGAATTTCGGTCATGAAACGCGTTCTCGACTTCGAAAGCAAAGAGAGAACGCGCAAGATGAGAACAGGCTGACAGTTATCGCTCGTCCGCTCTCACCGGATATACTGGATCGAACTTGTCCTGAAAGACTCTCTTTTTCACACGTGGACCGCGACCTCGATCCGATTTCATCTACGGCGTGCTTCAATTTCTCTCTCTCTCTCTCTCTTGCTGTCTTCTTCTTCTTCTTCACCTCCCATACATACATGGATGCAGGAACGCTCTCATCCGATTTTCCGATCGCTACCGGTCGGACTAATTGGGCTATTGGCGGCAATCGCTGCGGCGATAGACGAAGGTCGAGGAAGCGTTACGGCAAAGATGACGACGACGAAGATGCCTCTCGGCACAGCTTTCTCCTTGCTTTTACGCAACAACGTCGGGAACGTTGCTCGAAAGATGGAATACTCGTTTAGCGGGAAAACAGTAGGCGTGTAAATTTACTCGCCGTGATCGTATTTATCGTCGCGTCTATTCGAGCGTGCTGCGACTACTTGAGATCGAGCTGGTCGATTTTTCGAAGAAGACGAGCAACGCGCACGCAGTATATGCCGCTGGCCGTCGATTTATCGAGACTCTTGCACTAATTCGAACCCGTTAGGCAAAACCGTTACCGCTGGTATCGAGCACGAGTTGGTCTTCTGTTCGGTTCGCGCAGTTCGTCTCCACGAACGAGAAGCATTTCGTTGGCTCGACCAACGCTATGCCAAGTAGAACGAAATATGAGTGAAAAGCAAGAAAGGCGGGGAAGGCAGACGAGGCAGAAGAAAGCGAGGATGATGAAATTACAAAGAATTTTAGGAAGCGCCGAATGCACGGACGATGGAGGATCGGTCGCGGTTCTCGTAGCTGCAGCGAGGACGCCGCAGGGTCGTCGAGATGGGCAACAATGGGAGCAGTTCTCGAGATCAGCAAGCTGCGTCCGTGTGTTCGAACGGGCTGACCGTGCCGGATGGAGTAAATCGGGGTTGGTCTCAGTCCTTCCCTCGGGAATTAACGAGACATCGGTCGCAGCCAACCGCTGCGCGCAAGGTCCTCCCCGAGCCACCGAATCAGAGGTTACGCGCCACCGACAACGGAAGTATCATACAGAACGGTGGAACGATCAGTGGTCGCAGAGCACCGACGTTCGCGTCGTCTCGCGACCTCACCAAGGTGAAACTCGTCGTTAATTAGTAGAAAACGAACGCGACCTAGAAAATCATGCGTCATTGCCTTGACCGTCTTTCTGTTGCAGCGTACCAACGATCCTTCGTTTCGGGAGAGAAGCGGTTCCGCGTCGAACCTCGTCCAACCCTGTTCGAGAAGGATCGATCGGCACTGCTGTCGCTATCGAGCCGATTCGAGTCGGCCAGATGCGAACACCAGTGCCGGCAATCTGAAGAAGTTTGGCAGCGAGCCTGACCTTCGTTGTTCTCCGGATCTGGTCTATCCTCCGACCCCGGGCCGCTCCGATTTATCGAGCAACTCGATCGACAGGCAAGAGACAATCCCGCCATCATCCAGCTGTTACCGCTACGGCAAGGAATCCAAAGAACGACTCGAAAGCGTATACAAACCTAGGAAAAAGTACAAAGCTCCTGCTCCGCCGGCATCTCCCGCCTGTCCTAGTCTGCACGGAGACTCCTCGCGAGATGTCGACTCCCGCTTCTATCCGCACGCGCATTTCCATTCCCATCCTCATTCTCATGCTCATCAAGTCGAACACCATCACCATCGTTCGCAAGTTCAACCGCCTCCACGAAGATCCCGCCTGTTTAAGACTCGCGCCGAATCGAAGAAAGCCCAAATCACCTGGCAGCTATCACCGTCGTCCGACTGCGATCGCGAACGATCGCGACCCACGCAAAGAGACGCGCCCAACCATTGGAACGGCGCCCCTCGTCCCTCTCGGACGACCCAGCATTCCGACAACGACGAGGTCGTTGCGGATGCAGTTCCTGTTAACCGGCACGATCGCGATCGCCCGAACGTCGACGAACATCGCCACCATCGTTCTAGACTGTCCGATCACGGAAAGAACACGCTGCAAAGAAGCATCAGTAGCCCAGAGTTTCAAGCGGAGTTGATTCGAGTGGCCAAAAGAGTCCGTGACAAGTTAGATTCCAGCGGAACGGCGTTCGACGAATCCACGCATGATCGTCGGGGCGACACTTTCGACGCGGAAACGGTCGGCCTTGTCGATCAACGATCGAGTCGTCGACGTAACGAGATCGAAGATGGGCGAGAGAATCGCGACGACGGTAAGGAACGGGATCAACGCGGTCGATCCTTGGATTCAGTCAACGTTATCGAAACGGGCAATCGCGAAACAGAAGGAGGCGTCGACCGCGATGCGATCGCTAAATCGAACCGACGTCGTCGAACCTACGAAAGCCCGGCATCGAGGGATCGGTCAGCGAACGACGCGGTTGATGTTGTCAACAGTTGTTGCAAGTCGACCGAAGGGCGACCGTGGCAGCATCAGCAGCAAAATTTGGATCCTGGCAGCAGACGAGACGATGACCGTCGGTCGAAGATCGTTTCGACGAAACAACCGCCCGATCAAAAGTGGCCAGACGTCGCGATAGCCGAGAAATCCGAAGCGCGATCGCTAGGCAACGAGTACGTCGGAGAAACGGGCAACTCCGCCCCGAACGAACGATCGGAGGATCGAGAACACAATCAATCGTAAGTTGCTTTTCGCGACTCGTTGACGGTTCCAACCGTCGATGGTTTCCTCTTTCGATAACGTACGCGATAACTTGCACCTGTATTCGTTGTCCGTTAGATCTGCCTCGACGACGCCAAAGACCTTTTACTTCGGCATGAACGAGGGTTCGGCTGCGGAGACTCGAGGCCACCAGGACCAAGATATCGAGGGAAAGTTCGAGTCCGAGGTCAAGTTTCTGCATCGCGATCAAGCAGACGGCCGACCTTCCTTCGTCGCGGATGCGACTGATGACATGGATGATAATGTGAGTGGTCGATCGCTCGATCTGCTCTTTTTCTTCTCGTTCGTTCCACGAACCGACCGGCGATACATTTTCAGGAAAGAAACGTGGTGGAAAATATCTCGCTGAAGCTGCGTCCCACCTTGCCGAAGAAGCAGTTGGAAATTCCGCGATTTTCGCCATCTGCTGCTTGGAGATTGCTTTCGACGTTGGAAACACCGGGCCCGAGTATGAGCACCGCCAGCGAAGAAATCCCGGTTCGTAGTCGTAACGTTTTTGTTCGTTGATCGATCGTCACCTTCCCGTTTCGATCCGGTTCGATTCCGGTTGAAACCGCGAATGTCGTCGGGCGTTCGTTTCTCTTTTAGGTGCTGTTCGAGGAGCGAATAGAGCGGCTCTCGAGGCCACCACCACCTTTCCCTCTGTCTTTGGGACCCCGCAGTTGGCACGACAAGTCCGGAGATTCCGGGATATCGGGGGATGCCGGAGCCGGCAACGAAGACTCGTTCGACGTTAGTACGATCAACAGGATGAAAACGACCGTGACGAGGCCCACTTGGACGCCGCAACAGGATTTGGGAGAGGAGTCGAGCAGCGACGCCGGCGTCGACTCGCCGCCGCCTTTATCCACTCCGTTGAAATATCATTCTCCGCGAGCGCACGTCTTCTCCCTCTCGTTGCCCAGAGACGAAGCCAGGACGACGACGTGTCTCTACGCTCCGGAAACCAAGACCAGGGAGGCGTCTGCGTTCAATTCGCTTCAGAAGCTGAAGAGATCGGTTTCGGGAGCTTTCGGTATAGGTTCCCACGAACATCAGAGAAAATGTACTCGCGACGTTCTCGACGATAACTGGTTGTTATCGACCAGCGCGCCAACCTCGTTGCAGCACAATCGCGGCCGCATCGAACCGGCGCGGATTTCGCCCTCGATTTGGCAGCCGTTTCCGTATCGAGATCGCGTCGCTCGACGCGTTCAACGTTCGCGCGATAGCGACGACGACGATAACGACGACGACGACGTCGATGACGAAGACGAAGACAACAACGACGGCGTTAATGGGATCGATGATGATTTGACAGAAGACGTCGACGACGAACGAGACTCGCGAATCAATCAGGCGATCGACCGCGATGCTAAAGTCAAAGAAAATGATTTTCCAGTTATCCTGAAGCCTCCGTCTTTTTCGTATCTTATGCCTGGCGGTCACGTTATGTATCTACCGGAGACTAACGAAACGGAACACCGAGCGCAGCATTTAAGGAGTAGAAAAATCGGTTCTACCGATTACGCGGAAACCAGCACGATCAATCGCGAGCAAAATAGCGAGGAACAAGGTGAATGTCAGGCTGAAATCGCGGCTTTTCGATTAAACGCGTACAAGAATGCCGATCGAAACAGCAACATCGACGTAGACAACGACGATAACAAGGAAGACCGAGTCGAGAAGGCGCACGAGCGCGAGGAAGAAGACGAAGAGGAGGAGGAAATAGAAGAAGATGACGACAACGAGTACGAGGACGAAGACGAGGACAAAGTCGGCAACGTATCGAAACGACGATGTAAAAGATTGAAAAGTCGCATTGGCGGCAACGATTCCAGAGGTCTTAACGAGCTTTCGACTTGTCCCGAGCCACGCGAGAATGTCAGTCAGCCAAAGCAAAGGAGAACGTTCTTGTCTTCTGCGAACGACGACCAAGAAACGCGGACTTCCAACTTCGACGCGATCGGAGAATCGAAACCGCAAAGGAAGAATAATTCGAAAAGCAGAAGGTTCACTTTTCAGTCGACGGTTAGACAGATAGAAAGACGTCGATTAGCCGAGAAGCTATCGAGGGAGGCCGAAGCGAAAGAACGGCAGAGAAAGGGCGAACTCGAAGCGATGCGCAAAGTGGAGGAAGAGTTTCAACGAAAACGCGCGAAAGAAAAAGCGAGTATCAGACAACAGTTGCGTCTTTTCAAAGAAATGGAAGAGAATTTCAAGTAAGTATGACCCCGACTCTGGGCTGAAAACGACGAGTCAACGTGCCTTGCATACGCAACAATACATACCTATCGTGCTACAACTCGATATCTCGAGATCGTTCGTTGTTGCAGTAGCCTGCCGACCCCCGACTGGGATGGTTCGCAGTTGTCTCGTGCCGATCCGGACGGCGCGCCTTCCTCCACCGCATCCTCTCCTACTTCGTTGCCAATTGGGAACTCGTCCACGATCGCACCTGGCAAACGTTCTATCGGTGACTCGGATTCGACTAAACAACTTCGTGCCGAGCGAAAAGACTATCGACCAAAGTATTACGATTGGTCACCGGATACCTGTAATCATTTAGACAATCACAGACAGACAACTGTTCATCCAAAGATAGTTTGCGACATTCCGAAAAGTTCGCACGTTTTCGTCGACGCGAACGTTCAACCTGGCAAGCCACCAATTGCGTCCAATTCTACTCCAAAGTCGGACAATTATAGGTAAGACTGATTTGTTGAAACGATATACCTTTCTTCCTCTCTCTCTCTCTCTCTCTCTCTCTCTCTCCTTTCCTCTCCTTCTGTTTCATTCGAGACGTTACGTTTCTCTCGTAGGAAAGATTTCGCGCACGGCACCGTGGCAACTAAAACCTCTTTCGCGAGTAGCGACAGCGAACTGTCCCAATCGAACACGAGGCCGCATTCCAGGCAAAACAGAATCAAGAGCAAACCCCATCGACCTAGGTAGGTTCGAGCATACGGAATCTCGATTTCCTGGTGAACCGAAAGCTTAGAAAATAAAAGCGCTTTCTTCGCCGTTTGCGTCCAATCGCGTTGGTATCGATCTTTTATATGGACTCCGTAGCATACGATACCTATACGGTACCTATGCTTACGATTCTTAACGGGATCCTGTTTCGTTCGTGTTCCATTCACGATCGTTGATCGTTTCGTGGAATTTTTAAGCTGGGCATGATACAGAAATAATCCTAACGCCTCTAGTCATCTAACAACGCTTCATTAGAGCTAAGTTGATATCGTGCATGAATCCGCGACAGCAGAGTCTAGCGAATCGACGACTCGTTTCGAAGAAAGAGCGTTCGAACGATCGATCGATACATATACATGTATTTTTTCGAATTCTACTGCACCGCGTTAAACAACGACCAAACGAGTCTCGCGATTCGCAAGCCGAAAACAGACAAACGCTTAACCGAAGACACGAATCGTCGAATCGCTCGAATTTTTTCGTCAAACGCCAAGAGCGAGACAGTTGGAACGAAGACAAACAGCGAACGAACGTTGAGAGCAGGTCCGGTAGTCCAGTACGAAGCGTGGCCGCAGCAACCGCATCCGAGGAAGATTTGTCGCTGCTGGTAGAATCAACGAGACATCCAAGGAATCCTACCCACGATTTTATACTAACCGGAGTGCAACCGTTTTCGAAGCGAAAAACATACAAGCCGATTTCCTTCAATCCTCGTCCACCTCCGCCCATTCCGAGCTAATCTCCCGTTTTTTAACCAACATTTTTCGTGACAGTATCGAGAATATGTTGCGAAACATACCATTTTCTACGTTTACTACGACTCTATATATATTGTTATTATGTATATAACGCGGTGTATATATGTAATATATAATGGAATAAAATATCATCTTGTTTTTACAACGTGCTTTCCGATTTCGAATGTGGCGGCGGTTACAGTCGAGTTTAGTCGAACTCGTCGCGCATGCGCAGAAAGCTAATCGCAACTACAACCGATCGAACCGTACCTCGTTCTGTCTGTTGCTCAAATTCGTTTATATTTCCTACTACGATGGATTATTCTGATGAAACGGGACGATTCAACGACACTGAATCGTCGACGTCGAATCGTCGACATATAATCGACTGTCTGTCCAGCGTAGGATCTAAAACCATTCGTAAGTCGACACCGTCGAGCGCGCTCATGTATGTACTGATTTATATCATCGTATTTTCCTATTCTTCACACGCTTTTTCATGTTTTTCTAATCTCTATCTAAAGACGTAGCGAATTCGAATCTTTGATATCGGATAGCAGCGACGAGGAAGAAAAAGCAACGATCGACCAGCTGGAGAAAGCAACGCGATCGAAAACCGGTAAAGACACAACCGATCCCCCTCCAGCCGACACGGCCATTTTCGAAGACACGGACGAGGCACGTCTCACCGAAATTTCTGTTCTATCTCCTCTTCCATTTTCGAAAACGTCGAATCAAACAAACCGGTGATCAAAGCTGCGCGTTAAGTGTTTCGTCTTTCTTTCCCCAGATAATTCTATCGATGATTTGGAACAACAGTCATCTTGGCGCCGCTTATTATAACATCGTTACGTCCGAACTATTCATTTTGGAAGACACGATGGACGACGTTGAACGTTTCGACGTAACGAATGCTCTGTATAGGCAATGTTTGCCCCGTTACGTGATTACGAACGCTGCAGCGCCCGCTGCTTTTACCAATGCTATAAAAAAGATATTGACGACGGAAGCATCGAACGAGGAAACGAATTCGTTCGATTCGCGCGGTACCGTGCGTAACGCCGTGTTGAAAGTAACCTGCAAAAAGGAGCATAACTACGAACGGTGTTCTCACAGGGTGAGATGCCTTCGACTCGACTCGGAGCCGAAGAACGCCAATAACGTGGACAGACTAACCTTTTTGAATACTATACTCAATTTTAAATGCTGCGCGATGATACACGCGTTGGGTTCGCTCTTGCTGTTCATTGACAAACACTGGAACAATATCGCGTTGGATCCGTCCGGAAAACCGTCCTTCGTATCGCTTAATTACCTCAACCTGTAAGTTGAAATCGCTTTCCTTCCACTCTCTCATCGTCCGCAATTTTTTCCATTCTATTCGGTTTTATATTTTTGCGGAACAAGTCGAGATTTGGTCATAATGGACGAGGACACTTACAAGGCGCTGAATATCGTCCAAGCCAGAGATCACCCGAGTCTTTTTAAATTTGGCAAAACAAGCACAACGATGAAAGGAATCAGTTTATTCTCGTTACTGAATCGTTATTGCCATTCCAGACCGGGAGTTCAATTCCTGTGGTAAATTCTAGTTTATCTACTGTTAGTTGCATATGTTCGCGGGAGACACCCGGTTGTCCTATTGTTTTTGTTTGTATCTGTAACCGCAGGAAGACGCTACATCATCCGACGCGGAACATCGCCGTATTAGAGCAACGATTAAACGCTGTCGAATTTTTTCTGAATTCGAAGAACCAGAGCGTTGTCGAGAATTTGTCGTCTTGCTTAAGGCACGTATATCGTTTGACCAACACCGTGCTTGCCTGTTGTTCCGGACCGCAAGCCAAGCCATCCAATTGGTACAAATTGCACAAGGTTCGATTCTTTGTTCCGATTCCTTTAGTTGCTGAATCCAGTTATAAACGATATGCGAACGATCCTTGCGCCTTGCTCGATCAGTCAAACGGTTTCATTTGCTTTTTCAGACCATTTCGCACGTAATTTGTATCGCGGACATATGCGAAGAATACGCAGGACGAATAGAACTGTTTAGGCAAATAGCCGAAAGTATCACGAGCGAGATGCAATACGTTAAGTACTTTATCGAATACATAGTGGATTTTGGCGAGAGCAGACGCGAAAGCAAGCTGGTGGTTAAACCGAATGTCGACCCCTTGCTGGACGAACGTGCGTGCAAGATTTATCTTGATTGTTTCTACGAATTGTTAATCGTAATCGTAATCAGAGCCTCTTGATTCACAGTGAATAATGTGCGACGTACTCTGCCCGAATTGCTTACGCAAATGGGAGAGAAAGATATGCGAGAGCATCTTCCATCTTCTGTCACCGGTTGTAACATGCTATATTTGCCAAATATTGGCTACGTTTTAGCGATAAACGAGTGGAATCCGACTCCGCCGACGAAAGACGCTACTTACCCTGGTTTGGAATTCAAATTCAGCATTAATCAGGTGCATTATTACAAAAGTTCTTCGGCGAAAGGTCGGTGTCTCGCTTTTACGAACCAAGCTTTTACACTTGTTCATTCTCATTCGGCTGATTTATTCTAGAACTAGACGAGACCGTGGGTGATATCATATTGAAAATAGCCGTTCGGCAGAATCATATCGTACAAAAGTTAATACGATACATAAAGAAACACACAGGAACAATTTTACGCACGATTCAACTGTGCGCCGAATTGGACACGTAAGTACCCGTAATCGCAACCAAAGGTCGTACAAACAATTCGATGGTTAACACGCACTGCTCGATCGTTATAGTTTATTGGTGTTTTATAAAGTGGCGCGCGATTATAACTATGTCAGACCAAACGTGACCGAGTCAAAGATCATAAATGTGGTCGAAGGACGGCATCCGCTGATGGAATGCGCGACGACGTTCGTGCCAAACGACATACGTTCGGGGGAAGGTGCAAGTTTAATCAAAGTTTTAACAGGACCAAATTCTTGCGGCAAAAGCGTATACCTAAAACAGATTGGACTCGTAGTGTTCATGGCTCATATAGGTTGTTACGTTCCTGCAAGAACCGCGACGATAGGGACGATATCTCGTGTTCTGACTCAAATGTCGAACACAGAAAGCATCGGACTGAACGCGAGTTCGTTTCTACAGAATCTTCGGCAGGTAGGCGAGCGGTGTACGTTTCCCTGGATCGAATCGAAAAAAAAAACGAGTTTGCATTTCAGATAAACGTGGCTCTACGCGCATCTACGTCAGATTCGATCGTAATATCGGACGAATTAGACAGAGGAACGTCCGAAATTAGCGGATTGTCGCTGGTTGCAGCCGTACTGAACACGTTCGCCGAAAGAGGTTCGAACTGTCCTCACGTGTTTGCCGCGACGCACGCGTATAACGTACTTGCGTTACTGCCTCAAACTCCTGTAATCGAGACTCAGGTGAGAGAAAACATCTTTGTCGATAGTTTGTACTCGTATACCCCCTCTCTTCCCTTTCCTCTTCCCTCCCTTTCTATTTTTTCCTTCCTTTGGAATACAGACGTTCGAATGCGTGATCGACCAAGATGAATCACTGGCTTTTCTCTACCGTCTGACCAACGGTAGCACAAAGCGCAGTTTCGCGCATTACGTAGCGAGAATCGCGGAACTGGAAGAAGACGTTGTTAAGCGAGGATTGTTGGTAATTAAGCACTATTATACTATATACAGGATTATACGAATATACTTATAATTCGATGAATCGCAGGTATTCCAGAAGATAAAACAACACGATTTACCATCGAGTATTCATTGTCGTATCGATAGGTAAAATAGTTCGTACGCGCAGCATCGTAAAATATGTAATTATCGAGAGTGTTTGATTTTAGAATGAAACGTATCGTCGATCGATTCAGAGGGGACGACGATTTAGATTTGGAGGAACTAAAAACACTAGTGCGGCAAGCTGTGTTTCCGAAATAATCGCAGGCACCTCGATTCGAATAAAACAGTCGTCTGCTACGAAGACCAATCGTTACAGCGACAAATAAATAAAACATCTTTGTATTTTATACGTAAAGGAATAAAAATAAAACGAGTTAAAATTCAGGATAAAATTAAGATATCTGGTGTTCCGCAACAGCAGGCCACCGATATTTATCGCTACGTTTCAATTTCGCGTCCGGAGTCTGGTTTTTATCTCCGACCTGATCGTGTTTAGATATTTTCAAGTGGTTAAGATCAGGCGGAGAAAATGGCCGACGGGGCGATGTTTGAAATTGCCAATAGATGGAGGGAGAATGCAGCTGCTCGAAAAGAGGTATGTGCACAGTAACAGATGTCGCGGCAGTAATGGTCGACCGAGAGTTGGCGCTCGCAGTCTTTCCGTTGTCAATAACGGACACTGGCAGTATCCCGGCACAAAATCCCGGAAACATCTCGTTCGTGAAATTCAACGAATCTTCGAATGTAATTTCGAGACGTTGCGTTTTCGTTTTGGCGTAGTTAAAAATTCGTGGAAAGAGAGCGTACTGTCGCGCGGGTTACACGAGCTACCGTTTAAACGAGAATTCGCAAAACGGGCGTGCCTTGGACACAATCGGCGACGTCCCTGACGTGAAAATACACAACGGCAAGAGGTGGTGGACAACGACAGCGAGACTGGGACTGCGGTTAAGATTGCGACAAAGAGAAGAACGAACAGCAGCGAGGATAAAGCACGGGACACCGTGTACCAGCAAAATAGGGCAGAAAAACGATAACAGCAGCGGTAGCAGCAGCGGTGACGGAAAGGGAAAAGTACGAGTTACGACGGCGGAGAGGAACGCAGCACAGCCGCGTGATTTTGAACGCGAACGCTGGCGTAACTGTCAACGGTCGGATTTCGAAGTCTCGTAAACTACACGGTCTTCGTAAGGCTTCTGTTGCCCGAGAATCGCTGCGTTTTTCTCGCGTCAACATCATCGACGTCGCGTCGTATCGTCGTCGTCGTCTTCTTCATCGCTGTCGTGTTCGATCCGGTGAAAAACCGGCCGTCTTACGATCATAGCCACGGCGTGAGAACACGACTAAATGACCATGGACCACGGCATGTACAACATTGAGACCGGCAACAGTATAAATATCAAGAGGACAGACGGTGAGTAACGTATCTTGCCAAAGTATTTTTAGACATTTTCAGACAGCCGATCGCGTGCGCGATGCCTCGCACTTTCGTTATCTACTGCCAACGAAAATCGAACACCGCTTGACCCGTTTATTTCCCCTTTTTTGTTTTCTCCCATATACAACGAATATGCGAGCCACTTCTGTCGTCATTATCGTCGATGTCGTCGTCGTCGTCGTCGTCGTCGTCATCGTGTAACCGTTTTCGCCGCTCCGCGCCGCGCACACGTTTTTACCGTGAAACACCGATTCGTCGTGATTCGCACGTTGGTACAGCGATCAACTATTCCCACGGAGACGAAAGTCGTTGATAGTACGTTGATACAAGTGAATCTAGCAAACGAACCGGACAACTTACCCTTACTCGTGCAGCCGCTGCACGCCGCATGTCGCGCATCGTATATTACGTCGCATCCTCCTGTTGGCCAACTACATACATCGATATACATACGTCGCCTACTCACGTAGATGGGCATTGGGCATCGCGATGCACATACACGATAGCTACCGAGAAACGAGCAAATAGTCGCGATACGCAAGTCTATATAAGTGCAAGTTCTTGCCCTTGCGTTCCGACTGCTGACCTTTTCACGCTATATTTGTTTTCTTTTTTCCTTTTTTTAAACTTGGTTCGAGTACGGGGTTAGTCACGTCGTGCCGCGCCGGTGTGAACCAATGCGACAGACCACGCGGTCGTATCTTTCGTTCGGTCGCCGATCCTCCAGTTCCTTACCATGCGACGATCGCGTCTCGATACCAGCGATTCCGCTGCTGGCAGATGTACGGATATCCTTTCACCGCGAACGCGCTGGGCTCCTCTCGTCCGATGTAACTCGTAATGCAACGAGACCAGAACAAGAGATGCCGTCGTCTCTTTCGAATCGTTAATTGCATCCCTCCTTACGCACTTTGAATGCTTTGCAACTCCACGGATGTCCCTAGAAATACGTTCGCCACGATGCATCGGTTCTTCGTGAATCCTTCCGCGACACGGTCCTTCCCCGATCGAATGCAATCGACGTGCAATCGAAGAATACCCTGGTCGCGAGAAGGTTTGCACCAAACCAACAACGCGTTATTTTATTTACTCGCGCTCTCTCGGTGAATGAGTCAGATCGTTCGCCAAGAAAGGAGAGTCGGTTGGCCGCATCGCAGCGGCCAGAAACGATCGTTGATCGTTACGTTCGATCGAGGAATACGCGATCGAGAACGAGGATCGACGTCGCAGTAGTGTCCGCCGAGAACGGTTAGCGATAGTTGGAAAAGCGCCCGTACAGTTGCAGGAAGAAAGCGGATCGGTGACCCAATCTCGGCCACGGTAATAATATTTATAGCTTGCACCCGCCCATATAAATAGGAATACGCGTACGACTACGCGCGACAAGAATCTTCGATCTTCGATTCGTTGCGATTCTCGCGCGGCTCGCCAATTTCCCAAACGCAAATTCCATTATCTTCAATCGTGATCCAACATTACGACTCGTTACGAGTCGTTAAGAGCATTACACGCTGTCTACAGGTATTTAACGGATACCGTGTAGGACGTACTCGCGATCGAAACGCAGCTCGACGCAGCATGGCGATGCAACAAGTGGCCAGGTCCCCCGTCGTCGCGTATATTATACGTATGTTAGCGACGACGCATTTTCGAGGCGATATAATGGCACACAGTCGTCGCTATTTAGTCTTACCATAATTTATGACTGGGTGGAGGGCTCGATAAAAACCGACCTCGGCAAGCGACTCGAAGTTGCCGAACAATACGGTGCTGATGATACGTGTTTAGAGGATGCACGAGGGTATTATTGTTATTACTGTTATGTAATTTACGAGATCGTTTTATTGCCAGTATTACCAAAGAATAGAGACATTGTTCAAAGTTGAAAGAATCTGGTCGCAAAGTGGCAAAGACAACGACACCTTTTGATATTAAACGGACTGTGGGGAACGGCGCGTTACTTTCTTACCCCAGAATCATCGGCATGGAGCGATATAACGATTTTCGCTTTGCCGTGATTTGTCTTTAACGCGTATATACCTCGCAACTACTCGTGAGTCGACGAGTGAACGAATGAGTGGCGTTTAGCGCCGAAATAGGCCGTTTGGTCGCGGTGCAGACCTTGCCCGAAATTCGAAATCGAAATGAAAAGCGAATAGAACGACGACGCGTGGTCGATTCGCAGCGACTCGCGTACACGTGGGCGCTGCATCCTTATAAGGACGCCTGTCGCGAGATTCTTACGCCTCGCCGAACCTTACCTTTTATCCGCTCTTACGTCATCTATGAACACGTTACCTCGCTGGATATCTCCGCGAGTCTGGAGATCGACGCGTCCTCGATCGAATAACCATGCGAAACGAGAAGAAACGATCTCCCTCGCCTTAATCGATTTAAAACTTTGCGAGTTTAAAGCTCGTGATCACGCGTACACGAGCATCGTGCCGAAACAGGGGAAAACCGCATTCTTCGTTTCTTACTCTCCGTTTTACGTTGCAGACCGATACTCGAATGCAATTCGATCGACTCGCGCGTCCTTCGTGCAAATCCCTCGCTACGATTCCCTTTAGCGGAAAGTTCCTCGAATTGCCGACAAACTACGCTGAATTCGTATTTGTTCCAGGTCGTGTCCACTCGGCAGTCGTTTCCGGCATTAATTGGGAACAGCGCACCGTCACCGTAGAATGGTTCGAAAGAGGAGAGACCAAAGGGAAAGAGGTACTTCGCGCGAGAACGAGCGAGACATGCAGTACGCGCGACGTTTCTAACGTTTTCGTTGTCTGTTTCGCTTTTAGGTCGAGATGGACGCGATCGTCGCCTTAAATCCCGACCTGACGAATCAAAAGACCATGGAACCACCTTCGCAGATCAACAATCACGTGTTGATTTCCAAAGCAAGGGTACGTATCGCGCGATCCTTCGATCTATCAAGCGCTCTTTCTCTTTCAAACAGCGCGCGACAACCACGGAAGACGAACCAACAGTTAGAAGAAAAGAAACGACGAAATCGCGTTTCCATCGTGTACACGTTGGAATTACGTCGCACGTGATCGAGCAATTTCAATTTCCGTGTACGTAGTGTCTTTAGGCAACCTCTCATCCGCGTTCGTTGTTTCGGTGAGAGACACGTGTCTCGTAGCTTTGGCGCGGCTCGCGTCGAATCGCTACCGATCGAGCGTGCGACCACGTTCAACGTCGCGACTCTCGCGTCGTTCCTCCTACTAACACGATTACATCTTTTTTTCCTCCATGGACGCTGCTCATTATCACGGATTTGGGTCTGCGATGGATCATCACCGATATCGGGTCTCTCCCGTCCGAAACCGATCGCATCCCCCAATACGACCTCGCATCGTCGTGTCATCGTCCCGCGTTCCCGCAATCTCTACCGGCACCACTTCTTCTCGACGATTCACGCTCGTCGATCCTCCTCCGCCCCCTCCTAATATCGTCGCGGTCGTAGTTTCTCTTCGAATCGTATCTGGTTCGAATTACGTGTTCGATTGAAATCGCGCGCGCCATCAAATTCGAACGAAAAGCAGGATTCTTCGGGCGAAGAGGACGAGGGGGTGGATGAGTCGGAGAACCAAGAGGAGGGCTCCCTTGGACGGCACGGCGGTCATACCGCAAGAAACGGCCTTGCATCCGCAACGCTTCCTGTACGAGTCGTTACTGCTCTTTCGGTAAACGCGCGAAACCCACGCTCCTTTCCTCCCACCCTGATACTCCTTTGTATTTCCTTTATCCTTAAAGCACCACGCACTCACACGTAAACGCTCGGCTTTACTTTGTTTTATCCTCCTTCTCTCTTTGCCGTAAAGTTAGAGATTTACATCGGTCCAGTAGCATTGCGGTCCACTAGTCCAGTCCAGCACTGGATCGTAACTGTAATATGGCAAACAGTGTTTCGATTCCAGTACAACGTCGTTATCCCAGCGAGCAATCCGGTCCAACTCCTGGATCGAAACTCTACTTTTCGAATCACATCGGGAACACAATATTCCAACGTTACTGGAGTCGCGTAGACGACTCGATAACCAGTGCTGGCTGAAGCGTAGTACAATGCATTCATTGTCACGACGATTTACCAACGATTTTCCAGTGCTTCGTCTGTTTAAACGAGACTGGAATACCGTAGACACGAACCTATTTTCAGTCAAAGAACTGGAACGTAATCGCTTGATCCAGTAACTGGATTGATGTAAACTCAGCTTTAACGTCAGCGTTTTTCTCTCCCTCCCCGTTTATTTTCCATTCCCTTCTCTCTATGCTACTTTGCAACGTTTCGAGGATCGATCGCACTCGATACACTGCGCCACCTCTGTCGCCAACAACCACGCGCCTGATACCGGTTTCCTCACCTTATTTTGCGTTTCCTTCTTTTTAAGCTCGTTTCTCGTCGGAACATTGCGATTCGTTCTAAAACGACGTTGTCGTCGTTGTCGTCGTCGTCCCACGCACGCTTCCTATCATTTCCTCGCTTCTCGCGTACTCGCATTACCGTGCCTTTCGTTCGATCGAACGTCGGACGTCGAACAACGAGTTTGACGTCCGTCAAATTCCGATGTCTCGTCTCGCTTTCTTTTCTATCACGTTCGTTCGATTTACGTTTCCTTTGCTTTTTACCGCGAAACATCGATTCTGTTCCGACTACGGCGTTGTACGTATGCACGTACGTACGGAATTACGTTTTATCGATTTCGATTCGTACATTTTGCACTCGCTTTTCGGTCAACGTTTTTTAGACGACGTATTATACCCACGCTCGACTATCGACCAACGTTTTATTTAACTTACCATCTCCTTTCATTGTATTCGTTTATTTATTTACTTATCTCTCTTATCATTGGTTATTTTCGAACACCATCGAATTACAGAATATTAAACTTTATGTAATACTTGAATAACTCGTATTGAAATTTTCTTTGACGACGTTACGATATGTTTTCTGTTTCTTTTTTCAGCATTCAACCAAGCCGTCGATTCCAGTAAAAGGTATGTCGTACGCGGGCAAACGTTACGTACGTATAATGGTTTGCACGAATAAGAAAAGTCGCGTTATCGTTTGTTAATCCGACGAATCGATCGAGCTGATGTCGCGCGAACGCAAAAGTCGTTTATTTTTGCACGATTGGTCAACGGCGATCGATGCAACGTTCTCACGCGCGTTTCGTCGTGTTGCGATCGTTTCGCGCCGCGTTTACTATGTCGTGGTCACTAACTCTGGACGGATCGATTTGCCAAGCGATGGCGAATGAAGTACGCGTGGTGTAACGGCGATGTCAGCGTCGTGTAAAAGAAGCACCACCAGTGGCAACGAGCGGCGGTGCGCGAGTGTTCACGCTCCAAACTATCGATGCTCTTGCGCCGTATGCAAAGGCACGCAAGGGCAAGGACCTCGACGGACGATGCGCTACGTATTAAACGAACAGAGTATATAATCGGGTCGTGCGATTCGAGCCTACGTTTCTTCCATTCTTGTACACTCTCGTCTACTTTCTCTTCCTCTCTCTCTCTCTCTCTCCCTCTCCCTCTTCCTCACCCATTCACAGACGCACACACGTCTTTCCTTCCTTCCTTCCTCGTTTCTTCCTTCATTTCTTTCCGTCTATTCTTTCTGTCGATTCTACGAATTCACCTCGTTCACCGCGGTCATCGCCATGAGGTTCGATCCGTTGGGCTACTGTTTCGGAAGAAAAAATAAGATCAACGGCACCGAGGATGGGAAGACCGAGGAATTGGTTGAAGCCATCTCGGAGCAGGTCTCGGCACACGGTAACATACACACACACACGCGCTCGCGCGATTCTCTCGATACGCGCTATCGCGTCTGAATTTTGTTTATTTTCCCGCGAGAGTCGGTCCACCGAGCAGACTGCGCGAACACGTTCGTTCGATTCGACCCCGAAACTTGAACACATCACGCGACTGATGTATACTTTGCAGCGGGTTCCAACAGACAATTGTCGCGACAAACGGGTCGGCCAACCAATATAATGCCACCCGGTGTCACTGTGAATGGACACGGTGATTCCGTGGCTGGATTAACGAGCCGCCGGGAATTGGAGAACATCCCACCGACACCTACGTCAACGGCCGCTTCCTTCAATGCCTCCATGGCAGCGCAGGCCAAGCAAAAGCAACAACAGCTACAGGCTCAGCAGCAGCAGCAGCAGCAACAACAGGTACAAGCGGACAACGGGCGAGTTAGACGGTCGAATGTGGTGAAAGAGGTCGAGAGGCTGAAGAAGAACCGCGAGGAAAGAAGGCAGAGGCAAGCGGAGTTGAAGGAGGAGAAGGAAGCTCTGATGAACTTGGATCCTGGTAATCCGAATTGGGAATTTCTTGCTATGATAAGGTCAGTCCCGATTCTTTCTTTTCTCGGGTGATACCATTCAAGACCGTTGACGTCTTTCCGTCGACAGGGAATACCAGAACAGCATCGAATTCAGGCCCCTTCGAGAAACGGATAGCGTGGAGGACCATCAAATTACAGTGTGCGTCAGAAAGCGTCCGTTGAACAAGAAGGAGATCGCGCGCAAAGAGGTAGATGTGATCAGCGTGCCTAGCAAAGATCAGATGGTGGTTCACGAGCCGAAAGCCAAAGTCGATCTAACCAAATACTTGGAGAACCAAATCTTTCGATTCGATTACGCGTTCGATGAAACTTGCAACAACGAGATCGTCTACAAGTACACTGCTAAACCTCTGGTGCAAACCATTTTCGAAGGTGGGATGGCAACGTGTTTCGCTTACGGTCAAACGGGAAGCGGTAAAACGCATACCATGGGAGGCGATTTTAACGGAAAGACACAGGATTGCAAAAGAGGCATATACGCGATGGTAGCCAAGGATGTGTTTAAATGCCTCAAGCTTGTTAAGTATCGTCCGTTGAATCTGGTCATTTCCGCGAGCTTTTTCGAAATCTACTCTGGCAAGGTGTTCGATCTATTGAAGGACAAAGAGAAGCTGCGCGTTCTAGAAGATGGCAAGCAACAGGTACGCTTATACGCGTTTACTTGTTCTCTTTTCCCGTTTAGCTCGTTCCTATCTTTTCCCGTCCCGTAGGTGCAAATACTCGGATTAACGGAAAAGGTGGTGGAGACTTGCGACGAAGTGTTGAAGTTGATACAGCACGGAAACAGTGCCAGAACGAGTGGTCAAACCAGTGCAAATTCCAACTCGTCGCGATCCCATGCCGTTTTCCAAATCACAGCACGGATACCGGGTACGCTCAAGGTTCACGGAAAATTCTCTCTGATCGATCTTGCTGGTAACGAGAGGGGAGCAGACACGTCTTCCGCCAACAGACAAACCCGTGAGTTTCGCGTAATTTCGCCTATCTGTGGGCGAAGGTCCACCGGTGAAACGTGTGCAAAGATGATCGCGTTGTTCACAGGTATGGAGGGTGCCGAGATCAACAAGTCACTGTTGGCGTTAAAAGAATGTATCCGCGCGTTGAGTCGCAAAGGAACGCATCTGCCATTCAGAGCTAGCAAGTTGACGCAAGTATTGAGGGACAGCTTCATCGGTGAAAAGTCGAAAACTTGCATGGTAACAGATTTGCTTTTCTCGCATAGCGGAACCATTTGAACGAACCGCGCACGTCCTTACCACCGCTCTTCCCTTGTTCGCAGATAGCTATGATCAGTCCGGGAATGAGTTCTTGCGAACATTCGTTGAACACGCTCAGATATGCGGATCGAGTGAAGGAGTTGGCCGCGACTGATCCAACGGAAATGAAAGTTTCCCCGACGGACGACGAACGGGAATTAAAGATCGAGGAACAGTCGAACAACAGCGTATTGTCGGATAGCGATTTGGCACAGCTTCGGTCTCTGAACGTAAGACAAAAAATAGAATTTCCGCGTCAGCTCGGGCTTCCGAGTTTCGAGACGGACCGGTTCTTCCACTTACTCGGTCGACTCTTCTTTTTTTTTTTTTTTTTAACAGGAGGGTGAGATTTCACAAGACCTTTACACGTTCCACGAAGCGGTATCTGCGCTGCAAATGTTGGAGGAGGAAGTCCTAGACACGCACAAAATGGTCATGGACCATACGACCAGATTCCTGGATGGCGCGCGTAATGTGTTCAGTACGACCCACGAAGTTGATTATGACCAAGAAGGTAAGACGGCGTTTCCGCGTTTGTTTCAACTGATTCCGAACCCTTGTATTCGAGCGTGTTTTCGCTCTCCCGGCCGCGTCCGCGCACACACACTCGCAAATGCACGCACACGCGCATTTACGTACGCATGTACGCACGCGTAATCGTTTCTATTTTCAGAATTTTTCAACTTCAGTTTACGCCTCTTGTTCCGACATGCAAATGTTTCTCTTCTCTTTTGCATGCGTAATATCTTTCCTCTCTATACTTCCGTTCGTTTCGTTTCTTAAGCGGATCGATCTTTTCTGCTTTGTTTATCATTTTGCGTTTTCATTTTTTGTTTGTTTTTTTTTTTGTTTTTTCTTTCTTTCTAATTCTCGATTTCTTAACGATTTTTCGATGACACGATAACGCATGCCTGTTCGCCTCGTCGCGTCCGTCTGTCCAAAAAGCTATACTACGAGCGCTACCGTACTTTTGTTTTCGGTCTCTCGTTCGTATCCGTTTATCGATCGGACAATGTCTCGGTACCCCGCGACAGAACCTAATACGGTGAAACACGAGGAGCAAAAAGGGTGGGGCACCAAGCGTTATTGTGTATGTGGAATTTTGCGACAGATTCACGCGGTAAAGATAAGGCAAAGGCAAGCTGCCCGTTAGAACCGAACTTAGAGGACGAGAGGACAACGACGACGACGACGACAACGTCAACGACAACGATGATGGTGGCTGAGCCAGTAGACAACGATAACCGCGACTCTACCGGCGGTGACGCGTGGTCCAACCTAAATAAACTCGTCGATACAACGACAAAGAATTCGTTAAAATCTCCTTGGAAGGACGAGGTCGAGTGTCAAAATGACACGAGTTCGTGCGATAGCGACTACGAATCGTTGAACGTTACTCGAACGACGCGCGTCGCGGCGAACACGGCCGGTATCGATCCACGTGTATCGTGCATCGAAAATGTTTCGAAGAAGAACAGTTTGCACGCGTATTCCGTTGCATACAGCGACAACTGGGCTCGGACAGTGAACCGCGCGCAACGATACAAACGGTCTACCGGTGGGAAAAAGAGCGTACAAAAATATCATTGGTCTGGCACTTTCAATCGAGACGGCGTCAAAAAATATTCTTCGCCTCTCGGTGAGAAAACGAGCGATGCCAAGAGGCGTCGTTTCGGCGAGATGAACGTCGTGGCCGACTCTAATTATAATTACAACTTGGATGCCTTCGACGATGAAAAGACAGCAAAGAAGACGAAACTGTTTGACGGTGATAAATTCAACTGGGACGATGAAAGCGGCGAGAGAAACGAGGACGCGACACGTTGGCCCGATCGTCGATCGTTCGCGAATCTTTCCAAACGCGATACAATGCCACTTAATACGTCATGGCGGAATTGGCTGACTCGCGAACACGGGCAGGAAGATCATCGTTATCAACGAGACGAGTCTATCGAACGAGACCATCTAAACGCAAATTCGTCAAAACGAAGTCAACGAAACGACCACAAAGAAGAGAACCGACCCACCCTCGGTGAAACACGACGCCCTTCCGAATCCTCCTACCGCGTCGACGATGACGACAGTCGATCGACGATCATCGATCGCTATGAAATCACGCTCTCCACCGTCTACGTTCGTAAATCTCGTACGTCGATCGACGATCGATCCACCTGCAAATTTTTCAATTTTCTTTTGTCGTTTTTTAAAAATGTTATCCTCTTTACCTTCTTACCCAGCCTGTACATGATCTTTTTCATTTACGTGAAAAGAACGGAGGAGCCATAAGCATTTTGTTTCCGCGCACCTTTATCCGTTATAAGGGACCAACGATGTTTCTTCTTCCGTTTTTTTTTCCTTATTTTTCATTTTATACTTTCCTATCGACGATATCGTTACTTTTATGCTTTAACGCGAAGCTTTTAACGTTACAATCGAAGGAGCGAGAGACCGGTTTGTAATATCATTCAATCGATCAGTTGAACCGATATTTCATTCACGGGTACTAGACAAACCGCTGGCGACGAGTACGTTTGTTTTTACAAGCCGAGTCAGCGAAATTTTGTTCGGTCGAGAACGAAATCGATACGGAAGCGAATCTCGTAAAATCTAAGGAAAAATGTATACACGTAATATGTATATATAGGAACAAGAAACGAGGCATACGCGTTGTCATTGAGCGCGTTCGGCGCCCAAAAATCATTGTTTTTTAGCTATCTGTAAAAGAATACAAAGGCTCGAACAGCAGCTGCAACAACAACAACAACAACAGCAACAACAATGACACGTTTGAACGTAACGTCACAAACCCTTGCAGATTTGAGACGGAAAAGAACAAAGTTTGAGTCGCCCAACCTGAGGAGGTTCTATTTACGTAGACGTCTGATAGAGAGAAAACAGTTTTCCGACGGTACGAAATTATTCGATTCAAAATCATATATAAAGTCGCCTGTCAAAAGTTGCTTACTTTAATACCGCACCAGAGATCTACATATGTACTAATTACGCGTTTAGGGGTCACGATTCGCGAAGGCATCATTACCGCATCGACATTTACATCTACATCGCCGACGTCTCCGATAAGAGTAATGCTTGCTTTTAAGCCGCGATTTTCGATAAATCTATCGCAATATATATGTATATTATAAATACGTATCGGCAGTAGTACCTAAGCGTAAACGACACTAAGCCGAGCACGGAACTGAACGGAACGCACTGGATTGAGAAACTACTGCGCCAGTAATTACAATCGGATACAGAGCAACGTGTATTTTTTTCTTCCGTTCATCGAACTGGTAAGCCGCGATATCGATTTACGCGTCGATTCTACTCTATCCTGTCTATTCTTCCTTCTGTTATCTGGCCCTTTCTTCTCCGATTAACGAATCTCCGTGCATCTTTAAAAATATCGCGATAGTAACCGAGCAATTGATTCTAGCGCGAAAATTCCTCTATATGTACAATACACATTAAGCTGTTAATAAATATTAGTTTTATGGAATCTTGATATAACGGCATTGTTTTCTTCGCATTAACTACTACTATTATGGCCTGTGATACAAATGGACTAATAATACGCGGCACGCCTCGCTCCATAAGATACATCACGAAATCTGTACGTGAATTGTTGCATTTTCCGAGTAACCGGAACGCTTTGAATACACACTAACGTAATCGATCGAGTTCGATTCGTAGCGTGGCCCAATTTGCCTGAAAATTTCCAGACGATCGTTATGTTTGGGTCGATCGTTTCGAAACGCATGAAACGTAAACGCGCCCCGCCGCTGCGGCAAATTCATACCGAGTCGTGCTTACGTTCATTCGCAAACTCACCAGATCCTTTCCCGTTTGCTATTTTGCAAAACGGCAAATCACTGAAATCGACCACTGAAAACGTGTTGTTTGTTGCAGAATATGCCCAAAAGTGGGAACAGCTATTGGTGCAGCAGCGTGATATCTTGAACGCCGCAATCGATCAAGTCAGTCAGTTTCGTGGACAATTGTTGCAAGAAGAACAGATCAGCCAGAAGATGACGCGAACTCGTAACTCACGATATAACTAACGTGGATTAGTTTACGCGCGCGCGTCACAAAGAGAGAGAGAGAGAGAGGGCGAAGAGAGAGAGAGGGGAAGAGAGAAACGCGAGTGAATGAAGGAACGAATGAGTAAGCGAGCGAGTGGATGAGCGAGAGAGAGAAAGACGGAAAGACGAGGGCACGAAGAAGCATCTTACGATTACGATAACGATAAGGTGATGGCGATGGCGGTGGATGGCAGTGGGTGAGGATGGCATGATCAAAGGAAAGAGAATACCAGTAAACCATCTGAGCGTTCGAATACCATTTGTTTTCTCAGCATCGCTGTTACCATGACTCGTCGCATCAGCTTTCCGTTCGCGTTCCTTTAACTGCAAACGAACCCGTTTAACGATACCGAAGTTCCTTTTCCTCTCCTCTTCGGTTTGCGACCGATCATCGATGATTCGAAAGCACGAAATACGTTTCAGATGCTCGACAATGAACCGACAATGAAAATATCGAGTAACAAAATGAACTGTGGCCGACAGACGATCATCGTCCGTCCATATTCTTTCGCAAAATCGTTTACCGTATTTCCTCTCCTCTTTTTGCCCGTCTTTCTCCCTCTGCTTCTCTCCTCTTTTCCGATCGCTAGCTTTTTATTCTAATTGTTCATGATGCAGCACGCACCTAAATCATAGCACGTATCGGCGTACGTACAGAATCGATCGTGCCCCGCGCGCGCTTTATTTTACTCGTAACTAACGTCTCCTTAGCGTTCGTTTTGAACGATGCTGCTGCATTCGTCGGACGATAAATCCGCACATACGCAGATCACTGGGTGCGATCAAATCGACAATCGTATGTACGTACGTACGAACCGAAAACCTAATGAATCAATGCACGCGCGTCTACGATTATCCAAGATGAGCTGTTTTGTGTTACCTCCGTGCGTCTAAAAGAAGAGAAACACGCTAAACAAGATATCCTTTAAGGACAGCATATCCTTCTCTTCCTTCTAACAAACTTTTCGATTCGTTTCTCACCGAGATACTTTAGACGAAGATTCTCGGTTGATTGCCTAATTTATATTGCCAAACTTGAATTGCCCGATTTCAGATGGATTGAATTTTAGAAGAAATATATAAATGTACATCTGTTAAAAAGAGTACTTTCTCTTTCCGTCGAAAAGTTGGAATAAATAAAAAAAGAAGAGTTCTTATACCGCATACGCGTATTCGTCTAATCTCTCGTGTATTTGTACGGTCGTGGTTCGTTAAACGCGTATTTTCAACATTGACTTTGCTAGATCGTTTAATCTCGTAATCGTCCCTGTCTTAATCAAAAAATCTCAGTTTATTTAAAGAATCCCACGTTTCGACAGAAATTGTAAGTTAACTCGTCTATGGTAAGCGATCGCGACCACCCTTCACCACCTTTGCGATTAGTATACGCGTTTCGCGAAATAAGTTTATAATGTAAGTACCAAGTTTCGTACAACGTTAATTCTTGTGTATACCATAATCTCAGCAATTACTAAATTTCTGCATGTCAAGTTGACGCGATTTCAAAAAGTATACCATTTCGTTGTTCGCTTTTGAGTACTCTTTTTTTTTTTACAATTTTGCCTGTTTTTATTTATTTTTTCTTTTTTTTAACTTGAGAATCTTAAAATCCATGTAACAATTTCTATCTTACTTGCCGTCGTTTGGTTTCGTTCCTACCGTTTTCAGATTTTACGGTGAAGCGAATTTTCACAGACACGCTTCGCGAACTTACGAATGCATGCGCGCGTCTTTTCTTGCCAAAACGACAATGTCCAGCGCGTTTTGCGATCGATCCGATTTTTATGGATTTAATCGAAAGTGGGACCGAGTACGACATAGCAGGCAAGCAGGAACGAAGAGAGAACGAATGTGCATGTGCACGAGCGAGTGTATGCGTGTATGTACGATGCTATTGAGCGAATGAGCGAATGCGAGAAGATAGAGGGAAGAACGAATGTGTGTGAAATCGATAGGTCGTCAACTTACGTTGTTGGCTAAATATGATTTTTATAGAAATGTATTTATATAGATAAAACTACATCGTTATATCGCATTAAAAAAAAAAAAGGAGAGATTTGCACGTTTAGCGTAAAGATTTTGTTCACTCGTGATACATATTTGGATCGAACACGCTTGAAAACGATGGGAATTATCTCTGTATCGTTTCTTTCGCCAACAAAGCGTCAATAATGTTTTATTAGACGTAAAAAAATTAAAGTTTCGTAGCAATCGAGCGTTCAATACTTCTTTGCCTTATTATTAATCGCACTATAGAATCGAATAGCGAGATAAGAAAGAAAACGTTCGAATCGGTGGATTGGATACTTTGATACGATAGTGGCAGCAACATCGTTACGATCGGCATTAAACGTATCAGGCTACAACGGCGATACTCTACTTTTTATAAAAAAAGGGAGAAAAATCTGCCGACGAAACTAAACAAAGGATTGAACAGAGACAATGATACAAATGATACGCTATTTGTCTTAATCTTTCACTTTCTTTGTCATATGCGTATCAAACGAAATACCCAACCCAGTTGTTTGATAAATAAACTATATATATATATATGTATATTTATAATCGACTTAAAACTAGCCGATCAAATGGCAAGTTCGTTTATCGTACTGACTACATTAATTGTTTTTGCGTAGATGATGGTAAAAAGAATATACCAACGTAAAGATTTAGAAAATAATGGATTTATTAAAAGTCGCGTACGTATTTACGTGGTATCGCAAGTAGCTCGACCAGCGAGTAGCGATTACGCATCTGACCTTAAATTTATACGCGACGTTTTCAACATACATTCCATATCGATGTTTAAAATTCGCCTAATTAAATATTAACTTACGTATATTCCTAAATTAGATCACAGTCTTTGATTGGGTTTCACACGATTTTCCGTTTTTCGACTGTCTTGGCGCATACGATAAAAAGCAAGAGAAATTATAAATGGAAGCATACCGGGTCGTATGGGGGAAAATGCGTCGGTAATCGCGAACGCATGTACGTCGACGGATCGTTGAGGAAAACAAATCAAGAAAAGATCTAGTTAACGAAAGGGAAAGTGTGTGCGCGGCCATGTACACTTAATGACAGGTAACAAAACTGTAGAAACGGGCTGAATGTTCAATTCGTTAGATGGGAGCAAAAGGCAAAAGGAGGACAAACATTCGCAATTCCAAGGAATAGGTTGGAGGCTCGCAAAACCGAGATTCCAATTTAAATACAAAGAGCGTTGTTGCAGACGGAACAGAGGTAAACGAATAGTTCAGCGAATCCAGATCTTTGGTTTAACGAACGTTAACGATACTTGGAAATGTGTAGCGTACATTGGAAAAGCCGACCGAGACTATTAGCCAGTGTCAAAGGCATTGGTAACGCTATCCGTCGCCACGTCATCCTCCAAAACGATGGTATCGCGTCGTTCGGTGAACAAGGTATCTTGACTAAGCGCGGGAACCTGCCTAGAGAATTCGCTGGTTGCCCACAAGAACAGGTCCAACGTTTGTTCCGTGCATTCTGCTATAAATCGTACAAACGGTCGGACATCGCCGGTATTCGCTATTTGGAGATTCTCATAATACGTGTGTCGATGCTGCTTGTGAATAATAACTGGAGGATAACCAGCTTGCATAAGAATCATGTTCATAAGCAAACGAGACGTTCTACCATTACCATCAGAAAACGGATGTATATGTACCAACTTGTAATGCGCTAGAGCGGCGTATCTAGAAAAGAAGAAAGTAAACGACGATTATTTGCGATATATTCGGTCAAATGGTATGGTGCAGAATGGAAATGAGTGAGGAAATAAGTAGTTATATACCTGACTGGATGCATTCGAATAGCTCTTTCGCTGTTTAACCATAACGCGAATTCTTCCATAAGATAATGGATATCTCCTGGACCAGGAGGTACATGGCCACCAACGTACACTTGAGTACGTCGAAATTGACCACCTCGAACAGGATCCACGTGTCCTAAAACACGCATATGAATTTCTAATATATCCTTAATGGAAATCGATCCCATCCTGTTGACCAGGGTCGCGTTGATGTATTTCATTGCAGCGTCCAAGCCGAGAATCTCGTTGTGCTCATCGATGCTTTTACCAGCAACCGCGGTACGCGTTTCAACGATCGCCCGGGTCTGAGCTAAATTCATTGTGTTCCCCTCGATGCCAACTGTATGATATATATGCTGAAAATAAGCCTCCTTCTTTGCTCGTATCAAGGCGGCATTGTTGTCAGGAATCGTGGACAGTGTGTTTCTTTTTTCGTCTATGCGTCGCAGCATTCTTCGATCCAACTCCTCGACTACTCGAGCCGTTCTTTGACTGTTTATCAGTGCACCTTCGTGGTTCGGTTGAAAACTCAATGCACGCACATAATATTCGTTTGCTTTGATAACGTCGTTCTGTGTGTGCTCCAAAAACTCGCCGTAATGATTCAAGATATCTGGGTGGCGGGGTGCTAAAGCCACGGCATGCTGAAACAATTTGATCGCTTTCTTTTGTTTGCCCGACAATTTCATCTCCAATGCCAGATACAGCGAGGTTAAAGCTTCCGCGGTGGATGTCGCGCTATTCTCAATTTCCAATTGATGACGCAGCTCAGTCCTTGGCAACGCTAAATCCAAGGTACCTTCGTCGTACACGTTTAACTCACCTTCCGTCGGCAGCGGTATAAATACATGACGATAGTCGTGATCTAAAAGAATAACTACCATAACTATCAAAGTACCGAAGTTGGACAGTCCACGAAAGGGTCTATCTAGCTGGCACAAATCGTACGAGTTACACAGAAACTTGGGATAAACTTACCCGGTAAATATTTCAGGAAACCACGAATGTATTGAGACAGTAAGGTGCCGATGACAGCAACAGCAATTCCTGACACGAAAACGAAAAGCACGACTAGGCGATTCGCCGTCATGCTCATAGCGACATTTGCATTCTGCTTTTCGGTTCTTCTATCTTTTACGTATCCAAGCTTCTCGTCGTAGAACGCGTAACAAAACTTTTCACGCGACAGCAACATCGTGTTTTTACCAAATGCTCGACCAAATAATATCCCTTCCGATCGACAGCGAGTCGCAACATACTCTCAAATTTTTCCCAACACGTTTTACTCCTTGATCCACACCAGGGACAAAATAACGCATTGCTTCGTTCGACATCTCGAACATGTGTTACTTTTCGATTGGTCTAGTTTTCAATGCAACCAATCGATTCTCTCTCATTTTCTCGCAGATGTCACTAGCATCGATCGTAACAAGTCTGGAAGGTAGCGCCCTCGTATCGAAGCACGTATTCGCAAGATGAACGCGTCGCCGCGCTTAAAGATTCAAAATAGCGCTATTTGGTTTTCGATCGGCTCGCTACAATCTACTCGAATATAAAACGCAATAGGGAACTCGTACATTTTATAAAATCGAGTAGAAGATGCGTTACGCACTTTCGTTTGGACGTATCTTAAAGGGAAGGAAATTTGACGAGACGTGTCTGCAATAGTCGAAAGAGGATCGAGAACCATACGAGATAAGACGAAACGAGGTAAAGAAAGGGTAAACGATGCGAGACAAAAGATGGTAATAACGTGACAAGATGAAATAAGACGAGTCAAGCGTTGAGAGCAAGAGCGTCGAGGCTAGGCGAAAGGATGTATGGCTAGTTGGGAGACAGTGCAAGTCAGGATCTGGCGAAAGAGGAGGTGGGGGAATGATGCGAATGAACAAGAAGGCGAGGTAAGTCAGTCGATGCAAGCGAATAATAGTCGAAACGACCCTGAAACCGAGGCCATCGTTGTTCGTTGGCCCGAACAACACGCAAGCAGCACATTCGTTTCTCTTTATGTTCGGTTCGCGGGCTTCGATCTCGCGCATCGCATTACCTGCAAACACAACCATTGCGGTAAATATCTACGGTCCAGTCACCGAAAACATGTAAATCAGCGCATCATTGGCTTTTTCTCTTTCTCTTTAATAATTCTGAAACAAATTATCGTCTGAAATACATGCATACATATAATTTTTATGCGTGACTTTTCGCATCTCGCTGTAGCGAACATCGATAAAGCGTCGGACAAACTTTGCACGTAGTTTACTGTTTCTGCGCCAGATGACGCTACATGCAAGCTTAGTGTTTCGAGTTTCAATCGTTCGCGGAAAACGCGTTCATTTCGTGCGTTAGGTTTTACCGTTGACCGTTCAGACAGTAAGCTTTCATTCGGTAAGCTTAATCGCGAAAAACCATAAACTACGCAAACTTCCTTCCATCGTTCATGGGTGCGTCTGACAACACGAACGCAGAGATCGGTGTTTCGTTTTTCCTTCTCGTAAAGTTTACATAAACATCGTAAGTTTTGGCTATCCTCGAACAGCAGCAGTCGAACGAAAGGAGACGCCAAACAGAAAGCAGACGCTACAATACACACAGAAACGTTCTTTTCTCCCCTAGAAGTTGTTCGTAGCAGCGACCGGTTCTGCTCTAATTGCGTTACCCGCGAGTACTCAGAACCCTTCGTTCTTCCGTTATGGTTCCCTATTTTTCAATCGAATCGACCAACTAAATAAACTACGACGGAGCATAATCCTGAAACGCGAAAAAGTAATCGCCTTTCGTTAATATACATCGATATTAATAAATACATATATAGAACATAGACAGGTCTCTTTCGGTCATATTTGATTGGTCGGTCCGTATATGTATATATATATATACATAGTGCGTATAAGCTACGAGCAGGCTTATGCGATTTCGCATCGCCCTTGGTCCGTACGCTCGATTCATCATCGTCGCGTCCAGTCCAAGATTAGACGCTTTCGGTTTCCACGAACGGAAGACATTCGTGATTCTTTTTCGAAAAATTACTCGTAGCGAACGTTGCTTTCGTTATATCGTTTTTTCTCCCCTACAACTTCTAGGTTAAGAGTTGTCGTAATCGAACGAAATTGCACGTAGTCGATTGTAAGGGATCGAAACGAGACGACACATGGACGACGAAAAGTCTTTTCGCACGAGCTAGCCAAGCGTGCTCGAACTCAAACGCGACACGAGATTCGAAGCGAACGGTAAGCGGAAATACCCATGCGTCGGAGATTCGTGAGTAGCCATTTTTCACTCGTCGTTGCTGCAAAAAGAAGCAGCATAGGTAGCGCGTTTCTACGCGCTCGATCGGTCTACATTCTACATTTTCATAGAGCGACAAATCGGATTGCGAAAACGTCGTGGAGCGAATCGTCTAGAATCGAAATTCTGCCGAAGTAAAAATAGAGTACGGGAAAAAAGATAGGAAACGGTAAGGAGATTAGAAAGAGACGACGGCGGAGTTGATACACTTATCCTAGTTATCTCCTTCAAAGAGAACCGGACGCGAGAGAGCAGGGATGTCGCGCAGCATGTGTACACACGGCCGTTCACGAAACGGGAGTCTATTTCTTCGGCGAGGTCGAAATCTCCTCCTCGCTCATCGTGCACGTGCACTTGGTTAACCCGCACGACGACGATTAGTATTTTCTCGCCGGAGTGGTCAAATCCAAAATTGTCTTCTGGTATAAACGCGTTTACGTTTCGAAAACCTGATGACTTTTAGCGAAGGTTTAACGTAAAGCGGCGATGTTCGTTCGACCGGAAAACCGACCGAGAGTCTCGAAGGACGAGAGTATCGATCGATGGTTCGTATCGATAGGACGAACGAGAAACGAAGTAGTCGAGATCGGGACAATGCAACGCCATTGTTAACAGCAATGCCGTGATGCCAAAGTATCGTATAAGTAGAAAATTGCATAGGTTTGTATCGCGATCGGCCTCGTTTCACGTTATCGTAATAAAATCGAAATCGGGAAGCTTGGTTAGATCGGCTAGATGGGGAAAAGATGGTTCTATCTTTTATCTTTATCGAAAAAGCATAAAAGCCAGTGCGGCCTATGCGGGTAAGCGACGTAGAGGCGCGTAAACCTCGCGCGCGGTCGTCCTTCCTCGAGAGCTCGGTTCTCCTTTTACGGCTTGGAAGGTCGAAACGGAAAAAAGCGGTTCGTGGAAGGCGTCTATGCTCGATCCTCGGTCGACTGCCGGGATAGTCGGCCACTTTGTCGGCGAGTTTATTATTCGTAACGGAGAATTCGAAAGAGGATCGACTGGATTATCGTGAACGCCCTCCGATCCTCTCCCGTTTCCCGCCGTTTCCCTTCGGCCGCCGCGCAGCTCCACCTTCCTTCTTTCCTGACCCTGCGGCACCCTTCCCCTACCCTCCCTCATCTATCTTTTTCCCTTTATCCTGGCCCCGGCATTCACCGATTTCGCCGTTGCCGCCAACGCTGTCGCAACAACAGCAACCGCGTTCGAATTGCAACGATGAGCGGCGATCGATTCGGAACCGCGCCGACGAACCATCGAATCGAAAGGCACGCGCATGACCTTTCTCAATCGCGAACGTATCGATTTTTCTTTGACGGGCATCTCGATCGACACAGCGCCGCGCGTTCTTCTTTCTCGTTTGGACTTGGACGCTCCCGGAACCCGGTTAATCCACGAGACCAGCCAAAGGAGAAAAACATTCGCTCGTAAATTACGAGCGGATCAACTGCGAGCTTTGCATTCCGCGGACCGTCCGATCGACCGACGAGCGTCGAAATAAGCGACAGCATATTATTAGTCGATATCAACCGTTGGACCGTGTCGATCGGCGTCCTCGTACGTCTCGCGCTCGTATCTCGAAGGTCGCAGAGAAAAAGGAAAGATTTTCCTAGTGGTTTCCGAGGCGACAGATGCCGGATTTCCCAGCCTTCGTGCAGCGCAGTTCCTAAACGTCCTCGGCTGAAAATCATCGTTCCTTTTATGCGTCAGGCAGCTCCCGGTCTCGTATTCTTCTTCGACGTCTTTCGGGTGTCACGAAATCGGACATGGCACGGCTATTGAAACTCGAGATCCTCGCGAGACGGTCGTCTATTCAAAGAGCGCAACGTTCCATGCTGCGTCTCGACTCTCTCTTTCTCCCTTTCGATAAGGTTGAAACGTCTTTTAAAAAGAAGCAGGGACTGAGAATCTCGATCCTCGGATCGAAAAAAAGAGCGTCCTTTCTGCGCGCAGTATTCAACTTACTCGTTCAGACGTTCGCCGCGAGGGACACTGGTTACCTACCTGCGGCTGGATAAGCTGTTGGACCGATCGACGAAGCCACGAAAATCCTGCCTCGCAATGTCGACCATCGACGATGGTCGTGGTAAAGAAATTTCTCTAGGCTGCTGAAATACAACGTTCAGGCAGTGAATAGAGAAAGAGGGCGTCACTTTGTTCGTTTTCTCAGGGAAACGACGATCGGACCAACGTCCGTGCGAGCACGTTGACGCACGGGGAAACTCCTCTTCCTTCTTTGTCGGTCGTCCTTTTGCGCATCGCGGCTGCACGCGTATATAGAGTATACCGTGTTTTCGAGTCGCGAGGAAACTCCCCGCTACGATCGGATAAATATAACTGGCGCGAATTCTCCAAGCGAACGGCCGCGAATCGTCCGGAGTTTCGTCACGTCGCGTCGCGTCGAGATACCACGTCCTGCACAGTTTTCACGGTCTCGTGGGTGCCGATGGAAATTCGTTTGCGAGCTCCACCGATTACCCAGCTTCTCGAGTGACCCACTTTTCGAACACGTGGCGTTCGCTTTACGATCGTCTTTACTAGGCTGAAAAAACTCGCGTCTCGACGTTACGATGCCTCTCGAGCTTGCCTCGCAGCAACGAAGCACAGGGGTACCATTGTACTTGGACGGCAGCTGCGTCGCAACCGTTTCAACGTGGCTTTATTTAACGATCCCGAAAACCGGGACGGTAACGCCGTGCCACGCCGCCGATTCTATCGACCACGTTGCGCCGTGATTTCAATCGCGCGATAACGTCTCTCCATCCCTTTCCGATACTCGATCGAGCAGAGGGAGGATTAAGTCTTCTTTCCTTCGCCTTTGCCGCCTATCTTTTTCCCTTCGAATACGACGACGATGACGTTTTCGTCCGAGACTCGGATAGATTTGATCGTCGAGTCGTTCTGCCGTGCCTACCAATAATCGGTTCGAAATTGTGCCAAGGATTTCGTCGTGCTCCTCCAGGCAAATATTCGATAATCGGCACGAAGTACCGTTAATCCAAAACCGATGATTCCCGTTGCGACGATCGTTGCTTTACGCTTCTGCAATTAAACTTGCAACCCATAGAGTACCGACAACCCCTTCGGTTCTCCTCTCAAAGATTCACCCCATCCTGGTTGCGTTCGGTTCTGTGTATCCCACTCTTTCACGGAAGTGCCGTATCGCTTGGCCTCGTCGATCTTTAATCCTCGTTCCACTCTACGCAGACCGCCGTCTTTCTTTTTCGTTTCTTTGCATAAAGGTAAATGTCTATTGGGTGGGAATCGCGATAAATCAGGAATACGCGATAAACGGTAAACTCGGTTGCCAAAACGAAACGGAACGAAACGAAAGGCGCGTGGTTCCGAAGCTATGTAGGTGTTTACAACGTGACCCGAACATTTCGTCCGGAGATTCTAGAAATAGCGGTGTATTTTCCCTCGGAGGGAATCGAACTCGCGACCTTACGAGTTACACCTCGACCGCACCCCATTATATTTTTAGATGGTAAATCGAAAGTCGGTGCGCTACCCGTTCCCGCTGTTCCACTCGATATACGCGAACGTAAAGCTGGAAATGGCGCGAGCGCGCGATCCTCGTGTCATTTCCATGCCAACGTCTCTCTTCGCTTCGTCAGTGTGCGCGTGCAGATGCGACGTCGAATACGCGCGTTCGATTCGTCGCTCGTGGTCGTTGCGTGTACTTGCACGTTTTACGTTCAGAAAACGGCAACGAATGGTATTGCACGCACACGCGCGCCGAAAATCGTTGACGTCCGCCATCCACCGGTGTTTGCGGTTTCGCCGTCTGCCAAGCACAATTTTGCATTCGCCGTAGCGGCAGGTATAACTGCCGAGGACGAAGCCTATTTCGTAGAACCAGTTCCGTCGGAGAAGCCTCGAGATTTACGATCGTTCGGGACCCCCTTTCGGATCGTGGCGGCCGAGCCGCACCGACGCGACGCGCGGATTCTCGTGCCTTCCCATCGCTTTGCCATGTTTCTCACCGCGTCGATATTTCCCCTCTGTCCGCGACAAAATTACCTTCACTCGACTTTGCTTCGTTCCATCTCGCGTACCGCGACCCCCGTACCCCCGGCCTACGGAAACCATAATCTTTCTTCGAACGTATACAGATTCGAGTCAAAGCGATCGATCGGCATCACGCGATCCTGCGTCGCTGTTGCTTCGAATTTCAAACGGCGTTATCGCTGCCGATAGAAACGTAAATATCAACGATACTTTTGTAGTCACGGCGATCGTAATTTTATCCAGTTTCTTCTACCGACGCTTTTGTCCGTCTTATGCAGAAATTAATGAAACTATATACCACACATGCTTGCCGTTTTATACGATTACTTGTATGTGTATGTGTCTGCCTGCCTGCCTGTCTGCCTGCTTAGCTTGCCTACCTTTCTGTCCGTTTGCCTCCCTATTTACCTACCTGCCTACCTACTTACCTTTCTATCTACCCACCTACCTACCAACCAACTTACCTGTCCGTCCGATTGTCCGTTTACCTGCACGTCCGTTTGCTCGCTTTTTCGAACGCGCCGTATTTCTTCAAGGATACGACGCTACGCACGCGGAAAAAGTAGCCGTTCCATCTCGCGGTATAAAATTCGATCGTCCGTCGATATCGTCGTCTCTCGAGCATCTTCTATCTCTGTCGGGGACAGGAAACGAGTGGCAAACGCGTTTTACAAAGTTGTTGGAGCAAATCGTTGCGAGTGAAAATTGAACGCGAACGCAAAACAGGATATAACGTAAGAAGATGTAATAACGGGAAATGTCTCGTTAGATGGATATCTCGACGAAACGATTAAATATACTGGTATTTAATGCGAAAATAAGGCGAGTGGGAGCGCGGCAATGAGAAACACGATCGCGATCTGCGTGATTTTTCTTCTTTTTTTTTCATTTTTCCGGTCACAGTTTACGACTCGCTCGTACGATATAAAAGCATTCGACCAACTGATTCGGCGTGTTGCAAGCAACAACACGTAGGTATTTTCCCAGTGGCTCGTACCGCTGTTATTTTATATTTGTTTTCGTTCGTCTGCGGGCTGCGCCGGCCTACGATCTACAGCGATCGATACAACAGAAGAGGTAATCGGCATGAAAGTAGAGAAAGTAAACTATGCCTGGAATTTCTGTCGCAGAAACGGACGATATTTAATACGGAAGAGTAGAAGACCGAGAAATTCGGTATTTCACGTGCAAACGATAGGTCGATCAAACAGACATCGACGAAAAAGTGTGGTCGGATCTGAGAAGCTTAAGATCCGAGAACGAACGAAAGCGGGTAATCGCTAAACGTAGGAATTTGCGCTATGTAGCTTTCAGATTACGTATATGACGATGATAATAAGGCGCCCGGATGATAGAACAGTACTCTAAGCGAGGTTTTACCGGAGTACGATACAACAGCCTAAGAGTACGCGGACATTCTTAAAGAACTTGGACGCTCTAAAGATAAATCCAAGTGTCTTAATCTCGGTACTAGTAATCTTACCCTCGAATACTCGGTTTACAAGCAAACACAACCGGCGATATCGTCTAACTAATTAACGATTGCCAGTAATTAGATCGTTGGAGCGACTGTTGCGCGATCTTCCCAACATCTGTTGCGTGCTGTGTAATTCGTGCGCGATGCTTTCGTATTTCGTCTCTTTCCAGTTATCCGCTCGACTCGAATCGCTAGAATCGTCGGCTTTCACCGAGATTGCTACGAACTCGAGCCTCGCCCGGCTACGGTTGCACAACGAACTCCATCACCTGGTTCCCATAATTGCCATGCGTGCGCGCGCGCGCGCGCGCGTTTCGATCCGATCGACCCGAGAGTTTCCGAAACACGAAACAACCAGAATTTAAAGGGGTCCTCGTTCGGAAGACCGCAACAGCGGGGCCAAGTTTGCCTCATCTGTGCGGTGAACCGCTAACCGGAACGAAACCCGCGCGGTCCCCGATGATGCTCCGCTGCTCCTTCGTGGGAAGAGCGTAGCCTCGAGAGCGACCGATTGTAACTCCTCGTATCCAAAAACGATCGCGTCTCCGCCTTTTCCGGGTTCTTCTTGGCGTCTCTCCGTCGATCCACGCACGATGGAATATTCGTGTTCGGACTCTACGACGGAACGCGTTACGATTACGTACGTAAAGGCCAAGTATTTGCTATATCATGTGTATCAGCTATATCAACATGGCCTTGCCCGAAGATACCTGGCCAGGACAGACGATGCTGAATTATCCTATGTACTGCGTACTATACATGCATATGCAGAGCCGTAGATTAACAGTCAAAGGAGGGCAGAGGAGTTCCGCCTCATTGATTTGGCAACGAGATCCTTCCATTTATATAATAAGAATAGAGAAGACTCGAGAAGTGGGAATCGCATTGAGCGTTCGAGTATCTCGAGAGCTGGTAGCATAGCGAAATCAGAGTGTACAATTACGAGACCATAAAACCTATATAAAAGTATATTACGAGCTGAAAAGTGCCAGCAACACGTGTCTCGTTTCGTACAAGTTGAGAACGCGAAATATCGTTCACGGTTCGAGAGAATATCGCGGTGATTCGCGGCGTTTGGTATTTTTGCGAGGAGGAACGTACTCGTACGTTATCTCTCTCTCTCTCTCCTCTCTCTCTTTCTTTCTTTTTCTCTTTCTCTCTTCCTATCTTTCGCCGCGTTTTTCGTTTCACGTTTCGTCCACTACGTATGTACATAATACGTACGTACATATGTTTTTGCTCTCGGTGACGGATACGTTTAGACGGTCTCGAAGGAGCAAGGACCGCGCAGGCATCAACCTCTCGAGTCTCTTGATCTCGGTGATCGAACGACGTGTTTCGTAAACGCGCGACGGTGTCTGGTCGTAGGAAAAATCGCGTCTCCTCGTTCTTGGGCGCAACGAACGAACCGCGTGACGTTAAACGATCCGTCGACGCGGCTGGTTATCGCGCGCGACTACGGAACCTCCGTTCGGCCGATCCACCGTATCGGGTTCGCGTCGTCGCGCACCATCTTTTCCTTATCTTTCCACGAATTAAATCGAGAACGCAGATGCAACGCGGCGATTCTACGTCGTCTCGAGTCTCGAGAACGCAGCTCCTCTTCTTGGAAGGTGTCGACGTTGTTTCTCCGTTTTCCTCGACCTCCGACGCTCTCTCGCCCCGTCCTTTTCTTCATATCGTTCCATCCATCTCTCCGTGTCCGTGTCCGTGGCTCGCTCCTTTATCCCGCGACGAACGCGCGTGCGCTCGCAATCATCCGTCGAAAGAGAGCGCGCGCTATCCTCGCTCTGCTGCTCCGACGACACCGAGCAAACGCGACACGAAACGAGACGAAAGAAGAAGAGAAAAAGAGAAAAAGGGAAAGGGGAAAAAGGAAAGAGCGAGAGAGAGAGAGAGAGAGAGAGAAGGAGACGTACCGAGAAAGATAAATTCGAGAGTCAGAGAAAGAAGCGTAGAACGAAAGAGTCGAGGATGGTACTCCCAGCCGAATCCTGCAGGGAGATTATGGTAATGACGACAGACGTTTTAAGGCCGTAAAAATAATACGTACGGCGGTGTTTCTCCCGCTATATAGCTACCGGGTACTTTGGTCCCTCGCGTGTAAGCTGATTCATTCGACCGCGGTAAAAAACGGCATGACTCAAAAAATAAAAACGAGGCGAGTCTAGGTACGCTGCACCGTGCAACGCTTCGACCGCCAACGTTCGACGGTCGGGCGATCAAACGTTTTCCGCGAACGCGTTTCCCATTCCACCGCGTTTCGGTACGAGCGAACTTTTCGTCAACGTTTTACCCCCGTGCAGTGTCATCGTCGATTCTCGTTTCTCATCGCACGCGCGAATCGGTGACTCTATTAATAACCAAGCTCCGCGTGAATCGCTCGCCGAACCGTAATGACGTCCCCGAGGACCTCGTTTATTCGCAGCACACATAGAAGGTTAACGAATCTCTTTACCGCTACGCGCCCTTGGCGAATCGCCGTGCCACGCCGCACGCCGCGTCGCGCGGAATGTCAAGTATACGAATATCGAGAATCTCTCGATTCGGGAATGCTGCCACGCTATATGTACGTGCGTAATCTGTATTTGCCTGGACGAAAATCTAACGACGTCCCTCTCGACGATTTTAACAACAGCGATCACGCGGTTATCCGTGGAAAGACGTTCGCCTCGTCCGATCGTCCATCTGTAACGATAAACTCGTGGCATCGTTGCGTTCCGTTTTACGGAATTCGGTAAGAGTAGAGACGGGATAAGAGAAACAGGCTAGAAACGCGGTATCGTGTTTGAAACGAATTTCGATCGACGCTACTACCTTCGCTTGGAACGGAATCGTCGACATTAGCATACAATTGCCAGAGGTTTTCCCAGTGCGGCTGATTCTTAGTCATACCGTTTCGGTTCGTTTGCTCTTTTCTTCGTTGTGGTTTTTCGCGCGTTCCTCTCGCGTCTCCACGGCCGCTCTCCGCTTGCTCGATGCCAGAGAGACGGTCTCGCAGCTCCGTGTGCCATCTATTCGACACACAGGCTCGATATCCAAGGATTTCGCGTTAAACGTTAAACGGACGAGTTTCACCGACCTTGACCATACCGCCGTCACATCCCGTCGTCTCGCTAACCGGTCAAAAAACGGAGGAAACATCCTTTCATCGGTCGATAATCTCGCGGTAGACGGGTTTCGTTCGTTCGAACGAACGAATTTCACGGGTTTGCCTATCGCTAGGCGAGGGCGGAGAGGGAAACTGAAAACGGCAAAGTCGCGTTCGAGGTCTCGATACGCGACGCGCAACGTGCTTCCAACGAGATCGCAGCATCGGTTACGCAGCTGGCAAGGTCAGAGACCCGCGATCTGGTTGGTAAACCATGTGTACCGACCGCCCTCGCACTCCTCTTTCTTTCTCTCTCGCTCTCTCGCTCTCTCGCTCTCTCTCTCTCTCTCTCTTTCACTTCTCCCTGTTTTCTTCTCGCACGCATTTAAGCGCATTCGCTCTGTCTCGATTTGCGTTTGTGCGTGGTAGGTAGCGACGTGGTGTTTTCCAACAACGGGACGACTGGTTCGCCAACGATGCGAGAAACGCATCACGGAACGGACGCGATCGAACGATCGAATTCGGCCGCGGATGTCGGCCTGAACGCGACGCGCGCGGGCTTCGAGCCTCGAGCTCGTTCGTTCACGTATGTCGTTAAATATCGGAATTGACATCGTTTGACCCGTCTTCCCGTTGCTGCCCTCGGTTCTCGACTCCTGGCTCTCGCGACTCTCCGGCTCTCGACTCTCGATTCGTAGACTCTGACTCACGTCAGGGTCGTCGGTACGAGGTCAACGACAAACCAACTTCTTTGCTTGGCAGTGCGCGCGATCGCCGCGTCTTGCTTCGCCTCGGTTCGCCTCGCCCCGGCTTGCCTCGACTCGTCTCACCTCGCCGCACCGCGCTTAGCGTTTCTTCCCTCGCTATCTCACCTACTACACGCTTCGAATTTTTTCTTTCTTTTTTCATTTACGACGCGTCACGTCTCCTCGCGATACTCCGTCGACGCAGTAATTTCCGTGTTTAAACGCATTACCAGCGCTACGCGTTTCAAATACCATACGTCGTTCCCCTCGACTCGGTTTCGAAATTACGCGCCCGACGCGTTTCCCGTGTAAACACGATGCCACGCGCTCGCTACTATCTTACAAGGACCCAGCGATTTACCTTCGATCGAGCTCGCGCCTCGATTCCCTCTTTCTAGAATAGAATCGCGACTACACGAACCTACGTATGTGTAAGTACTTCCTCGTTCTCTTTTCGCTTCTCGTTCGACCCTGTAAACGGTTCCGTGTTTGATATCGTGCCAGGGATTCGCAACGACTCGATCGCTCGCCTCGGTCGCGCTCTATCGACGCATCGTCCCGCGGCTCGAATTTAATTCGCAACCGGACCATCGCGTAGGAACACGCGAGACGATCAAGGTGTGGGCGATTAAACCAGATACCAGTCAGTCAGTCAGTCACTCAGTCAGTCAGCCATAACCTAGTGCTAGTCGGTCGGCTAGCTGACTAGCTAACCAACCAACCGATCGACCGACCGACCGACCGACCAACCAGTTAGCCAACCAGCCAGCCAGCCAGCCAACCAGCCAAGCGTTGTTTTCAGGCAAGGCACCGAGGCTGCCCCCTGAACCGGATCGCGGCATTAACCTCCGCCAGAGTTGTATATCGCTCTACGTCCCTGCCTCTCTGCCTTCCGCACCACTACCACTATCAACCGTCTACCCTACCATTACCACCGTGACCGTCACCCTCCTGCGCGTCTCGCACTTCCCACCACCCGTCTTCGCTCAACCTCTCTCCTCTTCCTCCTCCTCTTCCTCCTTCGCCTACTCTTCGGCGTCCACCTCGTCGATGATTCTTACCATCTGTTCGCGACTCGACATCCTAACTTCTCTCGCCAATTTTCCACAAACTGGCTCCGTTTATCCATACCACCGCGCAAAAACCTTTCTCTCAACCGCGATGTCATTTTCATCGCGAACCAAACTTACGCGTTCCCTTCCGTTTCGTCTTTGGAGAGAAGACGCGTTGCGTTGCGTGTTTGCAACACGACTTTTCCTTGTCGAGATGTAAAATCAACGACGACACCTAGAGAAACAGAACCAGCTACGTCGCTAGATCGATGAGTAGATAGGTAGAAGATAGGCAGATAGGTAGATAGATAGATGGGTAGGTAGGTAGATAGGTAGGTAGGTAGGTAGGTAGGTAGGTAGGTAGGTAGGTAGGTAGGTAGCCAGACAGACAAGCAGGGTAGTAGAAAGAATCGAACAGCGGGCTACGGTGGCGGTGGCAGTGGCGACGGCGGGGCTCTCTCTGGTAAAGGTCGAGTCATTTCGTCGCGTCGCGTCTCCTGGATCGATATGTTCAAGGACTCGACCATCGCCGAACGCTGCTCTTTTCCTGTTCGATACGCGCGCACACCGTCTCACGGCAAAACGAAGACGAGGATGGCGAGCAACCGAGAAAGATCGGTGCAGCAGGATCGATGGAAAACTGGGTGCACGCGAAAAGCTACGTGCTCGTTACGCGGTAAACGTAGCCGTGGCAAAGGACGACGGGGGGCGCCTTTGGTGAGGCACGGTTGGCCACGATGCGCCACAGAAAGAGAGACAGACGAACGAAAATAGGGTGGAATGAGAGGAAGCGAAGCGCGGCAGACGGGTGGAGAAGAGGGAAGAGCGTAGGACAAGATGGGTTGGCACGGAACGAGACGAAACGAGACGAGCGAGCGAACCGAGGTAAGCAGAGGCCGCGTTACGAGCAGAGCCCGGACTCGGGATAGAGCGAGGCCAAGGGAGTCGAGACGAATCGCTGCGAAACAGGGCGCAGGACGAAGCGGAGGTAGGGGCAGGAGATTCGCCTGGAGAATGGGTCGACGAAATGCAGGCTAGCGGAGCAAAGAGGGACAAACTCGGTAAAGCGTGTTCGGCAAAGGAAGCGAGGGAAGCTGCCGATGAGAGCGAGCGGACCGATCCGCGATTATCCTATCGTCTCTTTGTACGCGCGCGTACGCACGCACACAGCGCAGCGTTGCGCGTACACCGCGATATTCCGCGTCGGCGATTGCATCCGCGGAAACATCAAAAGCGAACCGAACCTTCGATCGTGTCGGTAGGCTGTGAGCCGCGTACTCTCGAGATTACACGGATGCGCCGAACCGATTCTATGTACCAACGACTCTATGTGGTACGACTCGTTGGCGCAGCTGGATTATGATCAAACACACCAGAATTTCGTTCGCTGTTACATAGCGAGCGAAGTCGAACAGTGACGCGATATTTGTCCAAGCTAAACGCATGCGAGTGAACGGCTCTTTTTCGCTCGTCGGTGTTCATTAACCGATGCAACTCGATTCCAGTTTAGACGGTACGCGAGCGTTTACCGTGTTTGACTATACACATTTCGTTCTTTGCTTTCCCCTCTCGCCTCCGCTGCCTCTCTTTTCGTTGCAATTTGCGAAATATTGTCGGAATCGTACGCGATCGAACGTTTATCGGTTCGCGGATCGAGGACAGGCGGGTAGTACATCTATGCAAATAATGACGACGGACGGAGCGAAGAGAAAGAAACTTGATTAGTAAGAAGGAAGAAAGGAAGCAAGGAAGGAAGGAAGGAAGAAAGGAAGGAAGAAAGGAAGGAAGGAAGGTAGAGGAGAAAGAAGAGCAAAACAAGGGGAAAGAAACCGGTTCTAGGTAGAAACTTTCGAAGCGCGCACGTTGGTTCTCAGTCGCACGTAGCACCGACAATGTTTTCAATGATTATTCGAAAAATAAAATGTCGAAAGTGGCGATGGGCAACGAAAGAACAACGACCGAACGGAGGCGGAATAGCGAGAGGAAGAGAGGCGAGGTAAAGGTGATTCGGTGGGGTTGGAACGCGTCGCAAACTGCCAACTACCGTGCAAAGAGGACTGATCGCTCGTGAACTTTGGCCTTGCGCTCGAGGGGGGCAAGGCCATTGACAACACCGAGCTTCGTGCAACTTTGTCTCTCTTTTGTGTGTGCGAATGTCTGTGTAGCGATTCTATCGGCTTCACGGCTGCTACCGCCGCCCGCTACCACCCACGATCGTCGCCGTTTCACGTTCGAAATACGGTATATAAATACAGTATATAAATACGCTATGTAAATACAGCGAATCTCCGCCACAGTTTTGCGAACGTGTTTTATGCACCGAGCGTTTTTCCAGTGACCCTAGTACAAGGCTCGTCTGGGTCACAGTCTGGTCTGGTTCAGTGGACCGTGTACTTACTTTGCGCGTTACCACGCTTTTCCACGCGCGTTCGCACGCTAAACACAGATTCGATCTCGGTGAAAATATATATATATATCACGTTCGACGACAAAATTCGGTTCGATGGAATATACGCGCGTCCGTCGCGATTCCGATCGATCGGACTGGCGTGACGCGACGATCCTACCACGACGACGATATTTTAGCGAGCTCGAAACTCTGCTCGATTCTCCGCGTAGAACGTATCACGCTTCACGATCGGCTAGGCAATGCACGATGCGAGGCGCAGGGCTTTGGGATGGTTGGCCGCGCGTGAGCTTACCGTGCGGTCACGCGACACCTCGCCTCGTCCACCTTTGTTGCGTCCGATTCACGCTATACGCGCTTCACCCTCCGCTCTATACCTCGAGTCTGTACACTTGCCCTTTTCATTTTCTTCCAGCTATGCCGCTCGATGATACGCTTCCGGTCTGCTCTGCAGTAATTCCTATATTACGTAATTCGAACGCATTCGATTCGCAACGAAAACAGGGCAAGTTCGGTCGACTGTTTCCGATTTGTGGTTACACGCCGTGATTTTACCGGAGTTACACGAATCAGGATGCGTTCGCATACACCTGTAAGCCGATTCTTTTTCACGCGTGTTGTTTCACCGTAGCTTCCGACTCGTGTCGCGTATATACCGTTTGCTTGGTACCCGTGACGAACCCTTCGTCATGCTTTTCCTCCGTTCGGACAACTAACCTCTGCTTACCGCGACCGATCACGGACGGCCTCTCGCCACACGATCTTCTCTTCTCCTCGGAGATCCGATCTATCCGCTCTGCTCCTCTCGACCGGCGATTCCGATCGCCAGGCTTGTAATTACATCGTAATTTATGCGCTCGTACGTATGCGCGAGCCCTGGGCCTTTGCACCACCTTTCCCTCCTACTCTTCTTTGCTCTTCCGCTTGCTCGACTCCGCCGATCCTCCTCTCGATCCTTTCTCTCCTTTCATCTCGTACACCTTTCGCACGGCCACGCGTACTATAGCTACAGCAGTTATCTCGTTCTGTCTGCGTTTTACGTTCCCTTTTTACGAACGAAGTGCGCGGAACGGCCACGGATACGGTATAAGTTGTCGAAATTAAATACGTAATCGCGATCATCGCAGCCAAGTCTCGTCGGTTACAACGATTCTTCCAAGAATAAACGATTTTGGCGAACGAACAGGTTTTCCCCCGTGCTCGTGTAGTCTCGAGCTTCTTAACGATCCTAGAACATCGTGCGATGGCAGACGGTGACGACGCGTCTGCTCCTCGCTCAACGCCCGATAAAATACGAACGAAAGGCTCGCGAAATCGCCAGGGCTCGCCGATCGATTCGCGATTGCAATTGCGCGTAATACCGGCGGTTATATTCGACCATATCTCTGTCGAAATATCTGTGGCAACCGTCCACTTGTCCGTTAGCTTTCGGAAATCTGGCCACTTTGCCATAACCAGACACATACATACGTGTGTGTGTGTATACAGATATAAACAGATATATATACATATATCCACTATTTACACACGTATTTTGTGTACATAAGAAAACGCAAGGCTTGGAACGTTGAAGTGGTCGTCTGGTTTTCCTCACTCGTAGGTTCTGGCAAGAGAAAGCGAAGAGATCAAGTCGTCGATCGCCGAGGAAGAAACCTACGAACCAAAGCGCCAACGACAGTATGCATCGAGATTCGAAATATTTTTCCGCGAAGACGGAGGCTGAATGCGGCGGCCAACGAGCTGAACGCGATCTTACACGATCGACACGCGGTCGGCCGTGCGTGCAAACGGCAAACAAACGAAGCAAACGCAGCTGGCAAATGAACGCTGTCACGGCATACACGTGGCATTGCGAAGTGCTAATGCACCGAGGTCACCAGGAAGCCGCTATCTAAGGCACACGCGGTTGCGAGACTCCGATATCGTTCGCGCGCTCTTTCTTTGTAACGAACAGCTGGTCGAGCTGAGTCAGTAGTACGGCCTTGATTGCGCCGTAGCGGAAGATCGGAGTTTGCTTTCGGTGTGACTACTCGCAACTGGCGTCCGATGCGTGCACGTGTTTCTCTACTACGTCCTCTACTACATCGAGAGAAGGAGATGTCGTCACGCGATGGATCGTTCCGCGCAGAACCTCGCCACGTTCCCCACAGTTTCGCAAGATCGAATCAATTTTTCTTATCGTCGTGCTATCATTGCCGCCACCGTCCGCCATCCTCCGCCGCATATGTATATGCGTATTATTTAATTTATCTCTCGACGATAATTCGATCGACGGCACAGCGTCTAACGCGAGCGGTCGAACCTTCTGCGTTTAGACGCGACGCAAGCCAGCCTCGCCGCTGATGCGATATTTTGCAATCAGCCTCGCTGTTAAACGACCTAACCTAATTGCGCCGTACACTTTACTTTACCAATACACTGTAGCACGAGCGTAGCAGTTGTTCGACGACCGGCAATCCGAATCGCCGATAGCGTGGAAACGTTGCTTGCGTCTCGATCGTTACCCTTCGCCTCTTCGCGCCTCGTTCCCGATCAAATTGTTTAGCTTCCCGTTGCGACGCAACGCGTAACACGATCCACGCGAATCGCAGATAAGACCTTCCGAGGAGATTATCTCGGACGCGCGCGTTCCGCCGATGCATGACCCGCGGTTATTCATCGAACGATTTCGATTCCCCGTTCTTGGTCTGCAGATCGTGTTACGCAGGAGAACGATGAAAATTCATTGTTCAAAGGAAACGGTACAGCGATCGAAATCCGAGACAAACGAGAAGTAGGAATTTAGCGTGACGCAGCGATGGACGGGGAACGCAGCGTTGATCAACGTTAGACACTGGCTTATCCTTGGCTGCAACGAAACGAACGAACGGCATGTCCTATTCTTCCGAACGAAAAAGAAAACATAAACTCTACTCGTGTTCGTATCGCGGCACACCAGGCGAAAGACCTAAAAACCCAGATAATGCGTACAACGTCCGCGTTCAAGAAGACAATAACGATCGAAATGATTCACGGTAGTCGCGATAAAGTCGGACGAACACCGTAACTGCGTCTTGTACTTTGCCCTTGCCGTCAAAAGCAAACGTCATTGCAACGCCGAAGCACTCTCGTTCCCTGCTTTCTCATCGTTCTCTACGATTTACACGGCGCGTCTACACGCGCGCTACTTGCTTCCAATATGTACATACTTTCTTCCGTCCTTTTCCTTTTCTGTTTTCTTTTGTTTTTTTTTTTTTTCTATCGAAAACCTCGGTAAACAAATACACAGCGGGAAAAGGAACATTTTGGTTGGAAAAACCGTGTGAACCGAGTCCCGTTTCGTCGACGCTTTCGATGTTGTCAGGATTCCGTTATTCGCGTCCATCCTGTTTTCGTACTTTCTTCGCTACTTCGTTATCGCCCGATCGCGATCCAGGGAGCAAGATAGCCACGAAACGAGATACATAACAAAATCGGTTCGCAGACGTCCGCCCGATGTTTGTCGTTGCGTAACCGCGACAGCTATCGTTCTGGGGTTGAAGTTCTACATCGATGAAAGCGATCGTAAGAACAGGTGGTGGTGGTGATGGTGCTATTGCCGATACTGGCGAGAAATCGAACGAAAGAGATCGGCGTTGAAAGATGTCTACGGATTCGCAAAGTCGATTTCGACATCACAGTCCAACGAGTTTTCTATTAAAATTACTCGTGCTTTCGTAATTCCTATTCGCTATTCGCTTTCGCTATTTGCTCGCTCGCGGAGCGACAAACGGAAACGAATGCCGTTACCGTTCCTTCGGTATCGATTCCAATCGCATATTCCCTGTTCGACGACGCAGCGTCGAGAACGTCGAAAGAGCCTCGAGGATTCCTTCGACACGTTCACGCGTTCGTGACGATCGTGTTGGAAGCACGGATTATACGTACGATCTCGTCGAGGTCTCATCGCGTATAAGGCTTTCTCGAGTGACTACGTCGCAGCGCAGCAGCGCAACGGCGCGCGGCGCGATCGTGAATCGTGAATCACCGTACGTGAGTCATTGCGTGTGCCACCGTGCCGCGACGAACGCCTCGAGTATCGTGGAAATCGTGCGCGCTCCGACTCCCAGCGCGATCATTGATTTTCGTTTCGTGGAAAACCTTGGAACATGGTCGCGTAACGCGCCGATTCGGTTAGTCGCGCGAATCGAAAGCGAAAGGGAAAGAAACTGTACGCGCCGTGTTCCACGCGGTCATGGCTCGACCGATCGAAAGGAAGAATCCGACCGTATGCGCCTAGCGCGAATGCTCGTACCTTCTTCCAATAACGCTTGTGCAAATCGCTTTCGTCCTCCGACTACTTGTTTTCGTTTCCGTTGCCTCGCTCTCGCTTTCCTCGAGCCGTCTGCGCGAGTTACGGTACGTTCCAGTCCCAGTTCGATATATGTATGTATTACTCGTTCGTTCTCGATAGCCAAGTTCGATCGTGTGTCGCGAGCACCGGCTGCCGATCAACGCGCTCTCCAAGCGTCCTCCGGCGAAAGCTATCGGTTCCGGTCTGCCGTTTGCCGTCTGCTGTTCGCTCCGCTCGCCGTCTGCTAACCCCACGGATCTCGTTTCTCTTTCGCGTTAACAGCCATTAGCCGCAGCAGCAGCCGCAGCCGCAACCTTAGCCTCGGCCGATGAACGATCGTTTCGTCCGACACCCACGCTCGCATCCCCAAACCGCACCCGGTCCAGCACATCCCATCGCATTCCAGGCAATTGAAACGAATTTCTCTTCCAAAGTTTCGTTCGGATCGCTTCGACGTGATCGACGAATCGAAGAAAAGAGAGAACGACAAAAAAAGAAAAAAAAGAAAAGAAGAAAGATAAGATTTTACATAGACGAAGATTCGCGTGCAATGGCAGTGTCACGTGGTTTCGCATGCAAAAGGGAAACCGCTAGAGGTGGAACGAGTGAAGGGGCCGCCGCCGCTGCCGCCGCCGCCGCCGCCTCCACCACCACCACGGCAACGGTGCCAGCTTCCTGCTATCGGTGCAGGAAGGATGGCGCGCGGCGGCACGGTGCTACGGAGGGGCATGTGGGGTGGATGGATGGCGGGACACGGCGGAGGGGAAAGCAGCGCGAAAAAGCCTCGAGGCTAGCCGGGTGGCATGGCCTCGACTTCTCTCTTCAGAGACCTTCGAATCGTTTCCGCTCAAAGGCAAGACGCGCTCGGTTTCGTGGGTGCCTGCCTGCTGCTCGGACAACGCGTGTGGTCGTTACTTTTCCTCAAAATACGTCCAGATAGAAACGATTTTTCGCGTCTCGAAAAAAATCCTGGAAAATCGATCGATTCGTTCTACCGCATCTACGCGTATCCGATATCGATCGTTATCCGATCGAAAGCGACCGAGTAATTCTTTCTTCCAACTGATCGATCAGGCCTCCGACTCGTTGGTTGGTTTACATTTACATAGCTTCGAACGATCTCGAACCGGGAAACGTTGCTCGCGTCCCGCAATCGATTTGACGTATTAGAACAGACGCGACGCTACGACCGAAAAAGTTACGTACATATACCGCGAGCGTGCACGAACGCCTACTATCCATCAATTATTCTCCTTCGACAGTCGGTATATAGCCTGTTTCTATAAATCAAAGTTATCCGAGTGTTTACATTACTTTCTTGTTTCGCGATTACTAATGGCGCAATAAGAGCATGTCGAACAAATCGACGATAAAATACTCTCGTCAGGGAGCTCGTCGTTGGTTCGCGATATCCAACAGCCGAGAGGAAGTTGTTGTCGGCTCGGCGCGAGCTGCGCTTTCCTTTCTCGCGTTCGCGCGATCGTCGTTGCGCCAATCGAAAGTATAATAATTGCGAATCTCGCGACTCGTGCGATTCTTCCCTCTCCTATGTAATCTTAGCTAATCTAGGAGAATTTTAGCATAGTTGGCGTACGAGGAACGTATCTTTATGCTTAATACGACAAGAAATACGCGTACGATGCACGCGGTCGAACGTCCGATCTTTTATTCGCCGAGACTAGAATAAGTGGGTCGCACCATGCAAACTCCGGGCCGGAGTCGCTCATGCATCACGCCGCGCGAGTTAATGTCGCAAGCTCTGACTAACCGACGCGATTTTTCTTCGCGAAACTAGTCGCTCTATCGGCACTCGGTTATCAACGTGATACGTTGCAACACCGGGTACACCCACGCTTTGGTTCGAACCGACTCGTCGTCACGCGACCCAATCCGATGCGACGCGATGCAATTCGCTTCGGCTTGGTTCCGTTTCGCTAACGTTAAGAAAATTAGCAACATAGCGACACGCGTCGCTACTCTGCTCGTCGCGCTTCAAGATCCGATGGAAGAATATCAGAGAAACACGATGTGAAAGCGTCCGATCGAAACGACGAGGAAAGCGAGACGAGACGAAACGTGGCACGGTGCAATCACCTAACGAAAGGCGGAAAACAAAGAAAAGATGGAACGGCAAGGATGGGAACGAGAACGAAGAACGAGCCAAGTCGGGTTTACGACGTCCGACTTAAAACCGTCCGAGTGATTCATAGCGTTCACCGCGTACCGCGTCGCTTCAACGAGATCGTTTCCCATTGGGCGACCGGTTTTGGCACCAGTCTACGATACACGTGTTTCCAATAAGCTTTTATCGACGAATAAATCAGTCGCGACTTTATCGCGAGATTATGATGTTTACGCGCGTTGATTCGACATCGCCGTCGTCGTCGTCGTCGTCGTCGTCGTCGTCGTCGTCGTCGTCGTCGTCGTCGTCGTCATCGTCGTCGTCGTTGTTGTTGTCATCTCCGTGATCGCCCTGCTCGCTATCCGTCTGATCTTTCCTACGTCAATCGCTTTTCATTCTCGCCATTCCCTTTTCCGATAACGTTATCCTTGATTGTTAATCGCCGTTGATTCGTTTCCTACTCGAACGAGCGTAAAGTAGCGCTTTTTTTTAGCACAGCACCAGGAAGTGCTCGGTGTCGCGTTATCCTTCGCTGGACCGTTGGCACGAGCTGATATGTATTTGGTGTTTAGCGACTCGCATCTTGAGTCGCGAACAAAGCGACAGCCAAACCGGCTAGCGAGAAAACGAAAACTCATGGTTGTCGGTGTTGTGCGAGTTGCGCACGCGAATCACGACCTCGAGAGCGTTCCACGAACGGGGATCGTTGTTCGCGAGAGGAAATGCCGAGTCGCGTTCAACTCAACCGCGAGATTCGAACTCAGGACCTTGGACTAACCATTGACCTCGATAGCTATACGCTACCTCGCGGTATGCAGCCAGCAGCCAGCAGCATCCTCTACCCGCAGCGCGATTCGTTCGCGTTCGATCTATCCTTCTCTCCTTTCGCCTCTCCCCCATATTATTTCTTTCTTCTTTTTATTTCATTTCTTTCTTTTCTGCCATCTTCCATCTATCGATTTTATTTCTGCAACAAAAGTAAACGATTCTTCTCTTTCAAAGAACCGTCCGCCTTCTCCTCCTCCTCCTCCTCCTCCTCCTCCTCTTCCTCCTCATCCTCTTTCTCCTCGTCGTCGTCGATAACCGTGTACGTATCATCGGTATCATCGGTCGATCCTCGCAAACTGACCCGCGCTACGTTTACGCCAAGTCCAATCGCGATCGTAATCCAGGAAAAAGAAACGGGAGCAACGATTTCAGTTGGTTGATCGAACCGATTACGTCGTAAATCACCTGTCTTATCTCGGGCCGATATTTCTTACCTGTGTACATAGTACATAATATGTACACCGATCGAGACGATTCTATTTTATCGTGGTTCGAATTCCCGTTACAACGTGACGAAGGAAAAGCAGCAGCAGGATGTAAGTTGAGTCGAAGGTGAAACGCAACTAGTTACGTACGCGTAACGATGATTTCGCATGCGACGTTTTATTTGTTCCCAAGATCGGACGCGCGGCTCCTCGTCTTTTCTCTCTTCTTCCAGTCATTTACGATAGGAAGAAAAGCGTGAAAAACCGATAGATAATGGTTGCCGACGCCGATGCAACACACCATGAGTACGATTCGCGCGATGTAAACAGTAGAATATGGCTGTTGGCAAGCCTGTTCGCACGAGTGGGTGCAACGCCACCACAGACCTTGAGCGATTATTTTACCACTCGCAACTCGGTTCGGTCGATTCGTTTGGCTCCCTCTCTCTCTCTCTCTTTCCCTCTTTCTTCTTTCCATATGCGGGAGTCGAGGGAAGAGAGAGACAGAGACAGAGAGAGAGAGAGAGAGGGGGAAAAAGAGAGAGACGGATAGTCGCGCATTTCGTTTTGGTTCTATACGATACCGTGTCGCTGTACATTAAATAGCGTCGTAGCATACGCGTTACCTCGAGAAATATAAAACACAAATAAATATGTATGTCACAGCATACTTACGAACGACCATCTATCTGGTAATCTAGTTTTCGATCCAAGTTGGAGGGGATTTGCAACGAGCGAAAAAAAAAAATCAATCGCGAACTGGAATACGAAACGGCGAGATTCTTCGAAGACCTGGACGAATCATTATCAAGCCGACTAGCACGATATCAACGAAATAGAAAGGCGTTCGGTGCTAATGCAACCGTGCAATGTTAATGGTTGCTACATTACGACGTTCTTCATCCACCGACAAACAACTATTAATAATTTTACTGCGCGTTATTATCTACGGATTTGTATGCACGGCATAATGCAGCGAGCATGATTTCGTCGAAACGAAAACTCGATTATACGCACGTAGATCTACGTAGAGAGAAGTCGTCGTCGACTGGATTGTACACGCGACTCGGAACGCGTGTCAATTCGGCATGCATATGTATGTGCATCGTAGCCGCTCGATTCGTCGCAGTGTATCGTACGAAAGAACGCATCTAGAACATACGAGGAATTGGAGAAGGAGAACGATCAAGCGACGACGCGACGACGATGATCGGAGGAAACAGGTCTTCGCGTTCGGCGAAATCGAAAACACCACGTCTTATTTTGTTTTTAAATATTTTTTTAATAAGTTCGATAAAAAAATTATATAAATCGGATACTTAATAACAAGGTGAAAGGTATTATAAACAAAGCACTAAATACAAATGTACAGTTGTTATATATGTATAAAGTTAGTCATTAACTCAACTAAGTTCACTATCGTGTATGATGAAAACTTAAATCTACGACATACAGTTGATAGTTTGTTCTTAGACGCGTTGAGCGCCCCACGTTATTCTCCTCGGTATCCGTGCAAAATACATGGTATATCGTTTGTCCTTCGTTTACTGAAATCGACGAAAATGCACGAGCGGTTGAGATTATTTTCTTACGAGCTACATACGTAATAGATAGTAAAAAATATTCGATATACTAAAGAAACTGCGAAAACGATAGAAAAGAAAAATAGAAACAATGAAATTAATTATCGAACTGTTAAAAGGAAAAGAGAATGAAAAAGATAATAGCAACTAATGCTTGATACTCGTGAATTAATATAATAAAATGATTGTTATCGTTATCATTGACCCCGCGTCTCTCATCATTACTCGTCGATTTCAAACGAATTTCCGATTAAATGCGATCGCTATAAACCTTCGTATAACATTTAATCTCGTGTAAAAATATCGGCCATGCTTTCTCGCTGTCATTTTCTCAAGTTTCTTTCGCATTACGTATATATACGTGTGTATACATACAAGGATACAACATCACTTCCCAACAACAATAACAATAATAACAGCAAGAACGACGACGACGACGACGACGACGACGACGACGACGACGACGACGACGACGACGACGACGACGACGACGACGACGACGACAGCAAAAAATAAATTTACTCTAGACCACGATCGTTATGGCCTTTGCGTCGTTCGTGCCGTTGTTTGCTGCGCGCGTATTTCGTTAACAATTTATTCTTTTGTTTTTGTCGTTTGCACATTTACAGAGCCACATACGCGTAATATTGCACTTTGGTGTGTTTTCGTTTATTTCTATATATCTACGGGAATAAATTACAAACGCTCGTCGACGACTCGTACACGGTTGTGATTTTTTCGCTGTTCGTAACAAGCAGGGATGATCTTTTTCTTTCTATCGTTGCGATACGGTTCACTGTCAACGATTTTTTCGGTGTACGCGGTCAAGTCACAGAACGCGATGTCGCCGGTCGCGAAACGCTGGTCATTCAGCAACGCGAATATTCGAGAAAATTTGTTGGCAGATGCGCGTGCTCGCGCTATTTCATTACCGGTGTAAGAACAGAAAAGAACACCAATTCGATCGAATGTCGGGAACGTGTGAAACGGCACGTAGACGTAACGAACCGAGATATACACGTAGGCTGAGTTCGATCAGTCAGCCATTTTAGGCGTATTTACGCACGCTTTACGAACAAGATCTTACCTTCGCACAACATATGACACGAGGCACGATCCACCCGTTGCGACTCAGCAAACCTTTTCTCTCTTCCTGCGATTCTCGTGATTCGCGTTTGCCTCGCTGCCCTCAACTTTTGAAAACTGATCAGTTACAGGACATATCTTTATATCGAAAAATATTCTCACAGCCTATTGAATTACAGATCGGACAAGGCACGACGGACAAGGAAACAGGATAGGATAGGACAAACGAGTAGAAAATGGGCAAAGGTGGTCGTTATACGTTATACTTTGGTCCTTCGTATTATACGCGCATTTATCCTATTAGTCGTCGGGCTCAATGTGTAAAAAGTAACTCGCTCGCTCTTTCCCTGACCCACCCAATATTTTCGACTTCGAAAATATGCACGGTACTATCAACATCCCTTCTTGATATTCGTGTCATCCGTTGCATCAACATTTCAAACTTTGTAGCGAACCTGGGTATTGCCCAATGGCGAAGACAATGTTATCGCGGCAATGATTGGCAGTGTGAAGAAAATACGCATCGATATCACAACTTATTATTAGTAATATAATCGATCGAAGAATCGAAGATATAAAGACAAAGACACAAGATATCGCGTGTAAATTTATTCGTTTGGTAATTATTTGATGCGCGTTGCTGAGCAAACCGACGCAGACTCGGTGTGAAAAAGATATTTTAATCGGCAGTGTAGTCATCAACAAGTCTTGGTACATTGGCGATTCGGCATGCGTTGGCCCGTTGAAAAGATTTGACGTAGATACAAGAGATCTGACGATTGCGTTTATATCGACAATCAAATTACTCGTTGAAAGCGTATACCGCCGCGTTGCGTATCTCTAGAGGTAAATAGAAAATATGAGATCAAACGTTTTACGCGTATCGAGGATTCACGTTCGTTCTAACGGGTAGCGCTATGATGTATACCGTGCGTGGTACCATTGATGAAACAGGGAGCCGAAAATACGAAGAAGACGGCACAGGTAACAAACGCGAATACAAGAAACGAAAATATAAAGCGATGGGAAAGAAAAATAAGACGAGAAGATGACGAATATTTAAATATTTAGTTGGAAAAATTGCACGCGTCTCACTTTGCATTTGTCGTTAACTGTACACTCGCGAACACTCTCCACATACTTCTTTTTTTCTGTTCCCTCTCTTCTGTTTTCGCTTCATACGCAGGGATGTGGGAAAAGACCCTGTTCTACCATTCGTTTATAGTAATGCCGTTCAGATGAAAATATAGTTCTTAAATCTAATATACTACACAAGAGATATACAAAGAAGACGAGTGCTGCATCTATGTCGTGTCGCGGCACATTCTCGAAATCGTTGGATTAGCCGCAGCCAGCCACCTCGTCTAAAACGTTCGTAGTATAGACGAGAAAGTAGAAACGATATAAGGACTGTGCAGAGTATGCGGACAGTGCGCGTGAGACGAAGAGATTTCGGGACTTTGCACCGCTGAGCGATAGCTTGCCCATTCTCGTTCTCTCAAAACGTGACCCAATCGCTGCCTACACCGATAGTAGACAACATATCTGTCACATCCGGTGTACAAGAAAACTCGAAATGTGATCCACTACTGGAACTGGCCGTTTCGAAAGTATCCAAATCGGTGGTTATTGTTTCCATGTCAAGATCTATCTTGAAATCCGACGGTTGTATCTGCAATAGATCCGTTAGCGAGTAAAGATCCGCCAAGCTCGGATTGTTGGCAGGTTCCTCGAGTTTGACGACCGTCGCGGCAATAGTCGCATCCCCTGAGTTGACCACAATGTTGTTACTGTTAGCATCTAGCGAGTCATCGTTCGACATCGCGTCGCTGACCATTGGGTTCGTCGACACTAGATCCGAAGTTTGAATCGCGGAAGGTGCGACGGTAGGAATGGTAGCGGTTCTGGTAACTATGGTCGAAGAACATTTCGAGGACGTACGTTGAGTGCGCTCGTTCAGCATCGCTGTCGTTTTGCCGATGTTACTCGTGCTACCGCTGGCAATACCGCCACCGATACTAGCGACAGACGTCGGCGAATTTGTTTCCATTTCCATTTTGATTTCTATATCCATGTCCATTTCCATTCCTATATCCATATCCTCGATCGATTTGTTCTTGACGAGGGTGGTCGCGGTTGTCGGCGTCGGAGCCGCTCTCGTCGTGTCTAATTCCTCTTTCGCCAAAGAGTTGGATCGACGTTCGAGGTGCGAGTGATGACGAAGGTCGTGCTTGTGCTGCTGCTGCTGATGATGATGTTGGTGGCGATGATGATTGTCGTGGCAAGGTGTTCGAGTACGAAAACTTTTTTCCGAAAGTAGACTCATGTCATCGACGGATGTGGAAAAGGTAACGTTAGCTGGATTCGAGGCAGCAGGTCCGACCGACGACAGCAATCGGTCTTTTGGCTCGAACGTCGTTTCATAATCCATCTCGAAACTAGGTTCCCGTTTGATTTTCCCAACGACAGCTGTAGTACCGTGTCTGATCGTAGTGCGGCGTTCGGTATTTTCCACCGAGGCCGGACCAGAGGATATGGCGGCAAGTCGGGAGGCGGTCGAACCGCACTCGAGAAAATTGTCTTCGTAAAAACTGGCCGATTCCGGAGAATCTGGCGTACCGCATGATGGACTGCTGGGTATTTTGGCGGTAACGATCGGAGGGGTAGGAGTATAGTCGAGAGAAGGTCTTTTGTCAAGCGCCAGTCTGACCTTCAAACGCGATACAGGTTTGGTACTGCTGGAGTGAGCTTGCAACCTCTTCACCATTGTACCAACCACGTTCGCGCTACCGCTCGTCGTATGCGTATTGTTGTTGTTATCGTTACGCGTGTGATTCTTGCCCAGTATCGTTGCTCCCATCGATGACGACGAGGAAATACCACCCCCCGCCGACTTTCGCGGCTTTTTGCTGCCTTCTTTTACTTTCGTACTTATGGAACCACCACCGCCGCCTCCCGTTGGTTTTGATGCTTTTTTCCTCGGTCTGTACTTGTAATCCGGATATTCCACCATGTGTAACTGTCGAAGTCTTTCCGCCTCCTCGATAAAAGGCCTTCTCTCCGCTTCGTCCAACGTCTTCCAGCGTCTTCCTAGCCGTTTACTAATCTCCGCGTTGTGCATGTCGGGCTGAATCTCGCATATTTTCCTCCGCTCGATCTGTGACCAGACCATGAACGCGTTCATCGGTCTCTTAATATGATTAGGATTGTTCTTCTTCGTCTGAAACAGAAGAAGGAGAAAAGAAAATGATCAAAAGATCCTGGGAAAATTTCCCTAGGTATGTATTCTCGCTTTACGCCAGGCGTTCACTGTATCGCGTACCAAGCCGTGTATTTCGAGTGGACGATGCTCGACGTAAATTCGTATATAAACGTATAAACGAAGACGTAGTCGCGTTCGCGTATGCGCATCGTAGAGAAAGAGAGAGGGAGAGAGAGAGAGAGAGAGCAACGATCGCGTCCGTGTAGCGTGTAGCAAGTCCATGTGCGTTCTATACACTGGCGCAGCGATACCAATTTACATACCTCATTAAATGGTAAGCTAAGCGTCGAGAAGTAGATAACACGTAGCGTGCGCAAGCAATCTCTTGCCCATTATACTTTTAGATATTGCGTCGATTACTCGACACGCACTAGAGTGGAAATCGAAAGGGCAGAATGTAGGTTACGAAGGTGATGTGCGCGAGTACAACGACTCTACTCGCGGTATAAGGATCACGTGATACACATCATAGGAACCCAACCGTTCCTCGATGTCTCTTCATCTTTTTCCTTTTCCTTAAAGTTAAACTAACACCGTAATCGGATATATTTCTATTTCGAGAGATATTCGTTAACGCGTCGATACTTGTACACACGTTTACGATCGTTTGAACCGAGCTTTCGACTAATAGTCCAACTCCTCGCCTATTTATAGCATGGATGCATGTATGTGCGCATCAATCGCGTTTATCGACGCTTTTAAGTCGCGAATCACAAATGATCGATCGTGTCTCGATTCACGGCCGCGAAATCAAGAAATAGACCCTGGCCTATTCGAAAGCGAATTCCACATAGATATATTTCTTTGCTTCTATCGTTTCTGTAAACGCATCTGTATTCGCTTAACCTTTATCGTTCTCACCTTTAGCAAACACTTCAAGCGACGTCCCAAAATATATACATATACGCTTTCTTAGATTCCGCGAAACGAAGAGCGGAAAATATTTTCGAAAATATCTTCGATGCAAATAGCTTGGCGAATATATCGAAAGGCGATCGTGACGAATGAAAAGGAAGAAAAAGATGTTATCGAGCAAAAAAGCACAGATAAATAAGGATGATGAAAGAAGCTGGAAAAATTGAACGAGTACCGCCAACAAAAATTGAAACGAAATCCAAAGTCATCAGGAATAATAAACGAGAGGGAGAAAAATATATAATCTATTCTTCCGTTCGACGACGGTGTTTTGTTAGTATTTTAAACGCTACAGAAATAAATAAGCATACTTTTTTGTGTAAAAACGTTTACAGGGAATAACCGTGCAACGATCAAACTAGCCACGCGCATGCAAACATTTTGCCTCTGTTCTCTTCGAGGAGAAGAAGAAAAGAATCAAAGAAAAGTGGAAAAAAACACGTCGCCTCTTTGCAATTTGTAGAAGACGCGACCTGTAATCCACCTTTTACTCCTCATTTCTTAAATCTATAACGAACGTTTTTCCTCCCATCTGTCGACGACACGTAGTAACATGTAAAGTCGTCGGATCTCAATTCCACGAATTGGAAATTAACGAAACAAGATACACGTTACTTTTTCCTTTTCCTTCTTCCCTTTCTCTCACTCTGGCGCGTTGTTTCTACCGTGCTTATTGGTATAACATCAGCCATTACAAATACTATATCGTATATGTATATATTCGTTGGTATATCACCAGAAAACAGTGTTTCGACTATCGTTTTGTTATTGATAATGTCCATCTATGGAAGACGTTAACGCGTACGGGACGACCAGACAAATAAAAACGTCGTGTTCGTACGCGTTCTTCGAGATATCGAAGTTTAAAACGACGATTACATACCTGTGTGGCATCCGAGTACGGTGTCGTTGAATTTTTATCCACAAGCAACGAACCAAACATAGGAATCCCGGAACTAGAGGGACTATCTTGCTGTTGCGGCACCATTTTTGTGCCGAGATTTACAGAAAATTTCGTATATCACTTCACTTTCGGTCTCCGATGCTCAGAACGATACACTACACTTGGAAAAATTGCGATATCGATTCGTAGAAAATCGAGCCTCCCGCGCCAAGAGTATTTTGCGTCTCGCGTCTCCTCGACCTTGAATCTTTCCCCGTGTTTACGACTGTATCCTTCTTCTGTACCTCGTTCGACCAGCTCTTTCTTTTCTTCTCTCCTCTCCTCTCCTCTTCCTTCGGCTTTTCCCCTCTTTTTCCTCTCCTTTTTCTTTTACCACTATCGTGTGTATGTGTGCTTTTTTTACCGCTGTCGCGATCACTGGCAGCAACGGCACTGTGCGCGACACTACGCTTGCTTCGGCGTAAATACGCGAGAGATAGTTTTAGATTTTAGGAGAGAGGCAGTCGACAGATGATCGCGCGAGATTGGCGGCAAACCGCGAATTTGCGACGCACGATAGCGACCACTCTTTCAGGCAGAATCGCAAACGTAAGCGTAGCAGTTACGGTTTTCCGTAACATTCGCGCGCACGGGCCGCGGACACGCGTTTCCTTTCTTCTTGATCGTCGGTGCCCGTGTGTCTGCGCGTCGGCCGTATTCCAGAAATACGATAGGATTTCGATGCGATGCGCGTCTACGCGATACACGATGCGGCGCGACAACAACAAGAAAACAGTTATGTACTGCTATTCAACGCACTGCACACTCTACGAAACACGTATCAAAACACTACGCGTAGCAAGCAGTATGCTCTCGATCATGCGTTTTCTGTGTATACATAGAATGATCACGTTCATGCGCACATATACGATGATCCTCAAGATCCGATGGCTGCTCGTCGATCACGAGATGACATTATCGACCGACGTCGCAACGACGCTCGCCCGACGAGCGCTCATTCGCAACTAACTCGCCCTCGCGTCAGCGTTCTACCTCTATACTACGCTCAGCTGAGACGTACCACCTCCCTCCACTAACTCGCGTAAACACGCTGCCTTTCCACTTCCAGCCAGTCGCGATGCAGCCGCTCTTTTCTCCCTCTTTAACCCTGAAACCCTGTACGTTGCTCCCTTTTCTCTTTCTTCTTTCTTCCTTTCCCGTCTCTATCCTTCCTCCTCCAACCATTTAAGCATATACTACACTAACCATACTACACACTCCTAAGCGTTTATACGTACGTACATGTAACGCGCGCGCTTGTTTACGTACTCGTACGACGTAGCTGCACCAGACATAGATCTTTATTTCTTCCTTATCCATTTATTAACCTCCTACTATTTTTTGACTCCTTCGATCATCATAACATCCATCGGGTTGATCGCATTAGAGTTATTTCTGTTTCTTGTTAATCGTCTTTCCCGTTCTCTACCTTGCGTTATCAGTCCCCAATCTTGGTACAAAATACAAGATCCGCGATCTTTTAATACGCGCTCGATCGTTGACCGCTATCGTATCGCTGGATATTCGATTTTCTTCTAAACGCGTCTCCGTCGCCGCTATCTGCCGTTCTTCGGTATCCCGTGTATCGCGAAATGTCGCGATATCGTCTCAATCGTTTTGACCCGTCCGACTTTCGACGCGTCTTATCGCGATTACGATCGTCTGCACGACGATCGATTAATTTTCATCTTCGATCTTGTCGCTCGTTATCGAAGAAACGCGTTGTTTACGTTGATCGAGGAGGAATAAAACCGATCGAACGTACGACATACGGCAGGGTTCTGTAGGATGAAAAATACTCGAATCAAAAGTAAAGGTAAGTACATACACACTCAAGAGTAAAACTATCGCTACTTGTTCTCGACTTTTATTTCTCGCAAATGGACGCTACTTTGAGAGCGACTATCCGAGTCACTTCGGATTGGGTAGTCGTTCTCAAAGTAACTCGACGGTACAACTCACGATAGTTTTGCTCTCAAATGGACGCGTACCTCAAGTAAGATACGGCGCGTATATTTGCGATCGCTGCGACCGCCATGTCGCGCCACGCCGCGTCGCATCGGTCCGATCGCTAGGATCGCGAGTCGCGGTGAAACCGTTGACCCATCATCCTCTCTCGTCAAGGACCAGAACGGAGAAGCGGAAAATGGAATCGAGCCAGAGAGCCGAAGAAACAAGCTTGGGAGTCGTGCGCGCACGCGATCGATGGGAGCGGCTGTCGCCACTTAACCGGATGCTAGTCGCAGCTCGAGAATACTAATTGTTTCTTCTCGATATATGTACGTACTCTCGATGTATGTATTTAGAAAAAGACAAATAGACGGGACAAGGCGAAACCCATAGGCCGTAATCGCAACGACGGCTATTTCGTTTCCGTTTTTCTGCTTCGCTCTTCTCCGCTTATCGATTACCGGTATCGATGCCGATAAACGATACCGATATCTCCCATTTGTACGCGACTATCCAAGCCAAGCCGAGTCAACCGGACGCTTTCGAACTGGGATTCAAAGAGGAAAGTAGCGGCCGCCTACTCGACCGCGAGTTATGTCTTGCGAAACTGTACGATGTACGACTATCGTACGGAACACCCGCGTTCTGCATTTCACCCGTCTGAGTCAGCGTAGCGCGCGACACGTTGCGCAATTCTCCTGCTTGCAGTGCTGTTTGGGACGATGGAGAATTATCGCTAGTAGGGGTGCGAAACAGCGTTTCTACGCGTATATCTCTATACGTATGTATATAGCAAGATCGTAGGAAATCTGCTCTCCTTATCGACCGTTCCGATACGTCGCGTCGCCCGCACCCGTCTTTCGTGAGAACCTTAGGAAAAACGATCCGTCTTCGAAGGGTTCCAATGACCCATATACATAAGCGTATATATGTGTGCGTATATACGTACGCGCATCCGAATGGTTTCAAAATACATGGTAAAGGTTAGGCGAGTAGACGCCGAGATGTGTAAGCATACACGCGTGCATCGAGGCGCAGGTCAACACTTCGCGTCTCGTCTTAAACATTCGACGACGCTTTGCTCGGAGGAAACGGCGGATCCGGTCGAACGAAACAACCAAACCAGCTGGTTTTCCTTCGTTCCGTGTTATTCCTTTTTGAGCTTATGTACATTCTATACCCTATAGGACAAACGTGCGATAAAGGTGTGAGTTTTCCCTTTGGTCGCGAATACTTCGACCGATCGTTTTGCTTCGGGACTGTTTGCGACTGAACCGACTCTACCTGGAAACGAATATCGGTCCAGCTGTCCAGCTGTCCAGCAGCTGTGCACTTCACCTGCCCCGTTTGTAGCTGTCTGAACTGTGCGCGTGCACTGTGCGTGCTGCGGACTATTCGGCCGTGCACCAGTTTAACACGTCCAACTCGAATCACTTATCGAGGATTCGACTTTGTAAATTTACGCGTTTCCCTTAACTGGATACGTATTTCGAGATCAACGGAAAGAGGCGCTGTTGCTTACGCCAGTACTCCACATAACCTATTTTACTTCTCTTTTCTTCCTCCTTCTCGCTGTTGAGAGAACATCGGAAGGTGATTTCCAGACAAATTACACCGGTCACGGAGAAACGCGTTTTAAGGCACGGTTCACGGTACATGAGACGGGTCGAGAGACAACGATTTTACATGGTTACGTTTCCGGTTGTTTCAACCATCGTAATACACCCTTCGTGCTAACTTTGCCTCTGGGAATCCATCTTTTTCGGTCGAAACTTATATTTACCGAACGTACTTATCGAGCAGAGGTCAACGATACCGAGTTAATTAAATATAGGAATCTTCCTGTTGAAAAGTTATTACTCGAAAGAGATTGCAAAATCCCGTATGGCCTTCTTCCTGCCTTATGCGTGCTAGATAGATCGCCCGTTTTTCTTCATACTACGAACATAACTGGATATTGTTTCGTGGGAATGGAGAAGTAGGAGGGGTATTAGTTAGGTTGTATGTACAAATATTTTTCTGGCAGCCGGAGGGCGGCCGGTAATCCTTATCGAAAATGTTATTTGACAAATCGATTCATACATTGATAATAAAGAGATATTCAGCTGCTTTGAACACGATATGTGTTAGATAAATAATCAAATTTATCGTTTAAATATCGTCTGTATTATCACGTTAAGGTAAGTCATACAGTGGACGAAGAGTTGCAAAATATTAAAAACGCATGACTGCTGTTTCCCAAATGGATTCCTAAACTCAAAACCGTCATACTTCAGCTCTATTCATCGAGTGATATCAGAAAATAAAAAGAAATTAAAAACAGAATGATTTTCAAAGGAAGAGTTCTTCCTTTCCTTCTCTCTCCCTCTCTCTATCAACTAGCTTCGTTTAACTTCTCCATGGATATTCGAACGAGGTCGTACCATTAATCGAAACGCGACAGCCTTTTCTCTGCCAATGTATTTTCCATTTCTCGTCAAGGTTGCAAAATAACTTCGATAGGCAAGTACGAACACAAAGAAGAGGATCGTTGAATCGGTCGGTGACTAGATAGACAGACACACGGGCAAGCGAGTAGGTAAGTAAATAGGTAGGTAGGTAGATAGATAAGTAGGTAGGTAAGTACGTAGGTTCGTAGGTAGGTAAGTTGTCATGTAGGTAAACAAACACAAGCAGAAAGAAAGAAAATGATGGAATACTAGGCGCTACTGTGGATACACGACACGACAAACGATATCGAAGCTAAAGAGAAGTGGAGAGTCGCGCCTCGATTCTCGAACCATGCACCTGCCTTGCGTTACCGCGTGGTATTTATCTTTATCGTCCTTACCTTTTCCTTTCTCGAAACTAATCGGCCAAAGGATAAAAGTACATGGATGACTCGCAGCAACGAGACGAATTTCCCCGCGACTAACGAATGCGCGATACGAGCCTTACCTGATGGGAAAGTTTGCGTTATCGGTTCGTTCGAAAGATCGAAAGAACAGGTGTGAAACAACGATGCTACACCTGCACGAATAACCGTACATCGGTTCTACTGTTATGCCTCGTGTCGAGGATTCTCCTGTTTTCGACGCAAATACATATGTTTTATTAATCTAACGCATTATTTATTCATGCAATTCGAGACGAAGAGAAAAAAGGTGGAGGAAATAGTAAAGTTCGCATCTTTGCACATTTACTCCACGTTTGTCGTCGAGGACGACGACTACCACAACGACCGCGACATGTCGATGCATTTGATACGTGACGCACCTCTTTTGTCTCACGCGAGCGTTTTTCTATGAGAAAATCGTAAACACCGGTTGTGCGATAGCACTTTTCGATGATGCGTTGCGATACGATATCGATACGCTTATTCACGGCGATTGTAGAAGTGGCCATGGATGTGGCTGCGGGTACCCGGATGAATAAAATCCTATATCCTTTCTCTCAAGCGTGTATACTTTTTTAACTATACATAGGTATGTACATATATAAAATACGTATATACATATTACGTTTTAGAGAGTATACACGTATCCGAAACTATCTCCGCGATTTTTGAGCCAATTTCCTTCTTAACCAGCAGTATCTAGTAACGATAAGTCGAAACATCTATGATTTTAATTACGTACGTTTTCCTACGATCGATAAAGTAGAATATTTCGGGACAGTCGCAGTCGGCTAAACAGAACATCGTCGTTATCTTTCCTTCGCGTCCTTCATTCAGCGCGGCTCATTTGAAAGTAGACCGACAGAAATAGAAGCTGTAAAAGTCATACGACTCTTTTTTCAAACTCTTTTTTCGTTTGCGTCGTGCATCGTCTTCGGATTTGCAAATCGACCGATCCAAAATCGTTTACGAATCAGTCGATACCATAGTACGGAATATACAACGCATAGATACTATATATATCAGTAAATCACTTCCTTGCTACTTAAGCGTAAAATTCTATTAAACGGGGAAGGTGTTTTAACTGTTTTAAATTTCACTGAATCTTCCTCTAACGAAACATTAATTTTCCTCTTCAGAGCAGATAACGGATAACGAATAACGTATAATCGATTTTCTTTGGAGCGGAATAGACCAAGTTGAAATTCTGTTAGAACGTTAACGCTCTTCGAGGCGAGAGTATCGTAATTTTTAAAAGCTGTACAGGTCGTTGGGTGCGAGCGTCGTTGCATGTGCACACGTGGAACACCACGTAATACGTAGTTCACGATACATACGAATCTTCCTTTTCTCTTACCTTAAGATCGACTAGTTTGCTTCTCGAATCGATACGATTTAACTATTTTACCGTGTATTTTAAGTCGAACAATCAGTGTCACCTGTAATTACTGATCACTGTCGTTTGTTTCTGCAACTCATACCTCTGCTTCTCTTCTTCCCTTTTCTTTTCCTTCCCTTCCCTACCCGCTTTTCTTTTCGACCGCGTGCGCCATCACGTACGCTTGGTCGAGTACAAAAACAATAAATTTTAATTATAACGAGACAGCAGTACGACAGAAATACAGCACGAATACACCAGCATGAACACGCGAGAAATATCAGGTCTCTCGAGAAAGAAGCTAACCCAACTTATAATATGCGATAGGTATAACGTAGATTGGGGATGAAGTTTAGAACCAAGTATGTACGATCAACTAATCGACGACCGTTTGCTTGTGAGTAACTCTCCTAACTTCGCCATCGACTGGTTTCCTCTCGATAGGATTTGATCCTTGGAAAATCGTTAGATCGACTCTTCGTTCCCTGGAGAGAGAGAGAGAGAGAGAGGGGGAGAGGGAGAGAGAGAATGACGAAGAGTGAGAGACTGAGGGACGGAAGTTATCATTTCGGAATGGGAAGTTGCTTCGTGGAGTACCTGATTTTGCGACTACTTGATTTTACAGGAAATCGAGGAATCCACGAATCGCTTGCCCCAAAGAAAACGTGAAAACGTGAGTGAATAATAACGTATGGGATACGCCTGTAATACGACTACCATTCTTACTGCAGTTGCTACAGCCTACAGGCTTTCTGTCATCTTGCTAAACAGATGTACACATACTTACACGTATACTTCTCCTGGCGCCAAATCGTCTCTATCCCGATAAAACGTTCGAAACCACATAAAGAACGTGATACATCGGGCAAACCGGGAAACAATCAGCCGAGGCAATTCTATCGAGGTAACTGTACTGAATTGAAGAGAACCATGGAAGAAATCTCTCTTCTTTTCACAAAGAGAGAGAGACAGAGAGAGAGAGAGAGAGAGAGAGAGATGGGGGCGGGGGGAGAGAAAGAAATTTTAACCTACAAAATTTTTACATCGCATGTTCGAACGAAATAATTTTTGCGATATATTTCAATTTAACTTCAACTTCTCCGAAAGCACGATCTCGAACGTTCAAATGAATCGAGCGGGTACACTGGCCGTATCGGATTGATTTCTAGTTTATGTCTCGACAAATATTCCATAAAACCGGGAGGGTTATTTCGTTTTAACGTCTAACGATATCGTTTCCTACGATATTTCGATTCGCACGAGGAGCGCAAATTCTCGAACCAAACGCGTCCAATAAAAAAAGAATGAGACAGAGAGAGGAAAAGAGAGGGAATAAGAACAGTGTTTGGAATTATAGGAAAAAGCCACGAGTAAACGAAAAAGATTGATTTTTTTCCAATTTCTTATCTCCTCGTTGTTTCCTTTCTTCTCTCTCTCTCTGTTTACTTGCTGTTTCTCTTTGGTTTACCTCCGTTGGTATTACTCGATCTTTCGTTTCATCTGAATTCTTCTCGTCGTGCTTCCAACTAACAAATTGATAACCAATAAATCAATCTCCAAAAGGAAACAGACATAGTCGCGCGCGCCACTGAAATTGATTTACGTAATCGGAAGTGATTAAAAGGTTACTTTAGCGGATGAATAAGATTTCTCCTTTACTCTCCTTCTCTTTCTCACTCGTATATTCTATTTCCGTTATTTCCACAGCTCGTCTACTCTTACCTCTCATTAGTTTGCAGTTTCGCCAAGATAAAGAATTCTCGATGTTGCAATATTATGGACGATCCATCGCGTCCTCGCTATGGTAGAGGGTGAGTCCTCTCGTTATACAGAAGCGGAGCACTGGGTGATTCCCGATGAAAAGATACGAAGAAAATATGGAATACAATTCTTCCATAGACACTTCGCTTTGACAAATTTTCAAATTGGATTTTCTCCAGAAAACGAAGCGTCATATGACAAAATTATATTCTATACTTTCTTCCTATTTTTTGACAAGGAATCACCTCACGCTCGATTATAAGTAACTGTCGGACGTATTCTTTATAGAAATGCAAACCGTACACGCAATTGATGATATACATGTAGTTAATTTATTCGCTCTTTTATAACGCACGAGGTTCGTAACGATCATTTATTTAAAGTAAGCACCACCATTTCAGAGATATTACTAAAATGGACTACATATTGGGTGATTTGCATGCCGGCCGACAATGGTAGACGGCGCCCTACGAAAGGGACGAATTATGTATAGACGCCGCAATAAACGGTAATAAGGTGATTCTTGAATTCCTGTAAATATGTATGTTGGATGGAAAAAGCGAAGGAGGGAAAAAGAAAGAAAAAGGAACAAGAAACAAACGCGAAAAGACGAATCGATACGAAAGCATTTCCGTTTTTTATCTTTGGATCCTCGCGATGCGAAAGGAATTGATCAAAACAGAGCGAATCGCAGTAGCCGCTTCATTCGTTTGGAGATTCGAGGGTCGAATCGCGCGGTCGTTCTTTCTTTCACAAAGATTTCACTTTCGAAATGCAGTCTTACGTGTGACAATATATACAGTTTACTCATATTTGTCTATCCTTTAAAGCAGAATAACTTTTTTTTTTTTTAGATTGGACCAAACGATTTGCATCAGTTTATTAGATATGCGTAAAAAACTGATTATTCGAGCCAGTAATAAAAATTTACAAAATACGTTTTGTAGATTTATCTGAGTTACCTATACACGTTAAATATACTGTATATGTATACTGTATATCCGCTGAAAATTTCGTCGAAATCGATCGACGTTGCTATGAGTTGCAAACTGTTAAAAATGGTAAAAATGGTCAGTTTCTCGCGACCTTCGGCTTATAGATCTAAAGATTCTTACATCTTCCGATGCTTGTCGCTTTTTACTATATCATCGATGTTTCGCAATGATTTCGATGAGATTTTCAGCATGTATACAGATAACTGATATAGTTATATAAATCTGCGAAACATATTTCTTAAATATTCATGACAGGCTCAGACAAGAAAGCTGTAAAAATCGACATTTATTATTTTGCCCGCCATCCCAATTGCAATTATCTTCAAATGTTTCTTCGCCTAGTAAAGTAATAGTTTAGTTTCTCGAAAAAGCTCGTCATTCGGTCCAATTTTGAAAAAGTTATTCCGTTTCAAAGGATGGACAAAAAGGATAAGTGTAAGTAACGGTATATTTATGGACATATATTACCGCGATCAAAAGGGAAAGGCTCTCGTAGGTTGACCTAGTCGAGAAAAACGATCAGAGAATAATAGTTGCGCTTTGATGCTTGTTCCTTTCCTCCTCTTTCGACTGTCATTTCAAACTTAATCTTAAGATTAATCGAATCGATCAAGCGCAGAAGGAAAAAGGAGCGCGTTTACCATAGATTGCGAATATGACTGTACGAATGAGATTCTCGGTAAGCATATTTTTCGATAAATCGGCACCGATTTAGCAACTGTCACTACTGCTTCACATTCAGATTTCCTCTTTTCCACGAAAGACTAATTACAGAATCGGATAATTAATATCTTCGTACGCACGCGACTTGAAACCAAGAACCGATCCGAACGATTGTTATCATAGCGAGACTTTCATAGGGTAGTAAACAGTAGTGGCAATAAAATGGTAAGCTTAATGGACGAAACTCGCTCCAGTTGTGTATTCCTCTACGTCCAAGGAGTTGTTATCGATGAATCAAACGTGACTAACGACCAACCAGATGGTATTTTCTTCCCTGATTTTCCTGTTTTCTTTCAAAAACACTCTAATCGATTCATCGAACCTTTTACATTTATTTAACTTTTTATATAGCATAACACGGTTACATGTACAAAACGCTTATCGCAATATTCTCCGAAGGCTATGAAACTCTTGCGAGTTTGGTACACGAGGCGATTCAACTTGCGACTTTTGCTTGTTCTGCTTGCTCTGAAAACAAAGGGGAGAAAAAAAAACCAAAGGAAAGAAGGGAAAAAGATGAAACAGGAAGAAAGAAAGAGAACGAAGAAGAATGGTTGATTCGGCGATAGTAGTGCGCGCGGTTGAGTTCGCGTTACGCTCGTTGGTGGTTACCGGAACGATATACGAGAATCGAGGGTAGGAAGCTCGGACGGGGTAGTACACGGATCCGTTTGATTGGTCGAGGAAAGTCTTTAGGGGTATCATGGGGTGGGGATGGGGATGAAAATGGGGGATGAAACAAGCGCCGTAAAGCCGCGGACTTATATAAACCGTGAAGAGCAGAGTCGTATTCGCAGAGCGGGATTCTCCGTCGTCGAAGAAACAATCTAGCTGAACAATCTATCTAAGAACAACTCTACCGGTGTTCGTTCGTTTATCGTATCCCGATAAGGTAAGTGCAACTACCTAGTGCAACATTAGCTTCTTCCTTTGTTCCTTCTTTTCTTCCCTTTTTTGTTCGATTGTTCGCTTTCGTTAACACGAGATTAAATACGCGTGTCCGTTTTGTCAACTGACTCTGCATACTTCCCTTTGGCCTTTCTTACACTTGTACGCGGCGTAAACGAATCTCAAAGTATACGGAAATTTTTAAAGTTTTCAACGAAAGAGAAGAACGAACGAGTTGTCCGAGTTACGAGAGAAAATAAACGTACGAATAACGAATTTTAACAGGAACCACAGTTCCGATGATCATTCACTCTATGAATATTTTCTATCCATATAAATCTTGTAATCATTTCATCGTGGAAACGACGCGTTTCTAAACCGAAGAAACTGCCAACTCCGTTGCGTTTAAATAGAATACGGATTCCTGCTTTTAACAAATCTTTCGCATTTATAATTCCTACTCTCCTTTTTCTGTTTCACCTATTTTCCTTCTTGTATCTCCACTGTCTCCGACCACTATCCAACCACTGTTTCCCTTCTTCTCTGACATTTCTCGGGTTTTCCTACCGTTCGATTTTTATGCACGCTTCGAACCGAACTCGAAATTAGAATAAGTACGTGAGCGAATTCGCTAAGACGAAACCTCCACGTTGCAATGATTATCGAAATAAACTCACGGAGAAATATTCAGTTTCACATAATAAATTCTTTCAATGTTCGAATGAAAGTAATTCGCGACACGTCCGATCTATTCGTTTCACGATGCAAAAATTAAACGGTACGCCGACAGGTAATTTGACTTGTCGCTGCGTTCTTTTCGTGACATCGAGCCATTGCATTCGCGATAAACGTCTCTCCTTCTTCATAAAGAAATTAATAGACTGAAAAAAAAAAAAACAATCGAGTTTATGGCAAATACGGGTATCGCGATATTTTCTCCAATTCACAGCTGTTCGATTTGTCATTTACTTTCAAATAGCAATCTATACGATATTTCCACTTCTCGAATCTTAATTGGATAAGGAAGACGATACGCGCAGCTGTTCTTCGTGGTTGAATTTTCATGGCTGATCGAACGCGATTCACCCTGTTGCGAGTGTACCGCGCTGCTTAGTCGTCGGAGAACGGAAAACAGAAAGGGGAAAGCGGAAAGCGGAAAATGAAAAGCGGAAATCGGAATACGGGGTATAACAGACAGAATTGCGAAATACGAGGCATGAACGGTGGCAAAAAATAGAAAAAACGAAAGAGACGAAAGTAATTGCTACGATTCTTTTAATTTCTCGTTATCTCACTTCCCTTTATCTCGCTTCTTTTTTGATTTTCATTTTTCTCGAAATCCAATATTTTCTTTCGATTCTTCCCGGTTTAAACAAGTTCCAATACGATGGGTGGAATAGTTCTTTTAGAATCCCACAGAGAATTGTGATATTTAAACATTTGAAAATGTTTGTGTATTCGAGTATCGAGTTGTTCTTAACGAATGTAAGTACACGCGTGAAAACGTATCGTCAACATCAATTATCGGAAGCGCTGAATCCAATTATCCTGTGTTACGGCCATTCGGCACGCTGAAAGCAACTCGTGATTGCCTTCCAATAAAATACTAATTGAACGAACATCGATACTAAGAGAAATTGGAAAGCGTCGCTGTAATCTGAAGCGTGCCATAAACTTTCGGGTATTCGTTTCAATGAAAACACAATTTCCTTGGACCTTACAAGCTTCGAATAATCCCAATCACTGCTTACAAAAACATTTTAAGGACAAAAGACACACATATGTGTACATGTATGTGCATATATGTGTATGTAACGTTTCGCAAATGAACCTTTTTACTGTTACGATAGTATGCTGCTGTATGGAACTGTCTGTTGAGAATCGTAAGAATACGATACAAAGACCTGCTCGAAAAGTTTGCCACGATCGTTCTTTCCTTCCTAGAATTTCTTCTTAGATTGTGGCTTGAATAGTTTGTTAGTCGCTATAGTCGCGGAGTGCGCCTACCTTTCTCTCTCCGGTAGTTTGAAAAAAGAAAAATAGTAAAGACTAAGGACTTTGATTTCTCTTCTCTTTCTTCTTTCTTCTTTCTTTTCCTTATTTCTCCTTTAGTTTATATTCACCGGCACGTATAGACGTTCCAACTGGAGCTCTAACTGGAGTTCCAACTCGGGAAACGTATATTTTGATCAATTTCATCCTGATCGTTTCTTAACATGCACATGTATGCAACGGTGCGTTGAATGAATCGATTAATATTACAATGAAACCACTTCACTTTCAGATTTGAAAAAATTTCGAGGATGCATCAAAGGATGGTATCGTTCTACATACTGTTGGTGGTTGCGGTTCTTTTCGTATCTTCGAACCTCTCGACGAATGCCGCGCCGTAAGTCTCTCATCTCTGGCAATCAATTTATTCACTTTTTCCTACAAATTTGCTTGGTCGATCGATCTTTCGTAGTATCGCTAGTCGAAATATATTGAGACGAAAACGGATGTATGATACGGCACGGAACTACGCTAGACAAGACGAGACGAGATGAAACAAGAGATACTGCAAAATGCGCGATTCATAGCAGGACAATATAGATAGAAACATGAATAAGCACAGTCGTATTATGTGTCTAAGAAACAGAGAAAAAGAGATACGCATATACAAGGTGAACGAAAGACGCATCTGGCAGTGTCAGAAAGTTTAACCCAGTTTCATTTGACGAGGTGTCGTTTAATGAGAGGAAACGGTTCTTCCGTCTATCTAAAAGTAAAGAGACTGCCATTGTTATGTCTTTTTGTTCCACTGTTACAGAGTATCGCGTATGCGTGTATAACCCAGAATGGAAAAGTTATAAATTCGATAGTTAAACGTCGTTAAATGAAATGAGAATGCCGCGAACAATTTCAGCGAAAAAAGCTTGGCCGTGTACTCAATGAAAATCATTGTTAGCATTATGCAAAGTAAAGCTCTCAATGTTTCACAACTAGGCGCAAATGCTTTTGTTAAAAGACATTGACACTTCTACATTATAGACAACAAGGTTACTGGGAGGAAGATCCGGAAGCTCTAATGGAAATAATTAGTCGGCTTGGTCACACCATGATACGTAATCCAGAGCTTGAAAAGTGAGTGAAAAGTAACCATCTTTACAAAGTTAATACCAGTGCAATACATACATATTTGGCATTCATTGTCAAAGTTTCGCACTCTAATCACCATCCGTGGCTTCTTTTTACAGTAACAAACGGGGACTGGACTTGGGTTTGAGTCGCGGATTCAGCGGGTCTCAAGCTGCAAAACATTTGATGGGATTAGCAGCGGCGAATTACGCCGGAGGACCTGGCCGACGACGTCGTTCCGAACAACCCTAGATTCAAAAACGTACTGGTTCGCTTGATCAATCTCATTTCGACTTTAAGCTCTAACGTCATAAATGTTTACTTGCACGGGCTCGTTCGTTCGTTCGTTCTTTCGTTCCTTTTCTTGCCTTTGCCCCTGTTGTAAGGTGATTCTGCAACCCGACAAATTTTGGCTGCTTTAGCCCTTATCAATTAGTAAATCAATCTTGAGTCAAATCGATTTCTCTTTTAAATTATCGTTCGTGCGTGCAATCAATCATTTCTATCTCAGATCTCTCGCATATACGCGGTATACTGAAAATTTTTGTTCATGAAACATATTGTTCCTTCTTTTTCCTCGGTTTCTTTCTTCTTTAAAATTTAGAACATCGAGACAGTTAAATGTCAGTTACATTCTAGTCATTGTTCTAGTCATAAAGTTATTCCATTCATATTTACGTATTCCTGCGTTTACAAGCATATATACGAACATGTGGAAAGAATAGTAAAATAATACGACAAACCTACTCATCGGCGATACGATATATGTAACACAATCAAGCGTTAAAATAGAAACCATTAATAATTATTGGAAACGCACAAGTTTAAATGGTCAACTATGAATTCTGTAATTTATCTTTCAGTCTCATGCGTTAAATTGTAGCCGATCGTGCATCTATTTTGCATTCATAAACTGATATCGATACCTGTCGTACATGCAGCTTAAATACTTGTACATTATGTCTATTTCGTTTCCAACTAATTACATACATCATATTGTATTTTCGAACGAATGCTATTCGACTATTAGCGTATCAATACGCTGTTTTATGTAAAATTAACGAAAATAAATCCAATACATATACCTTTCGTTTCTACATTACCTTTGCTATTATCTTTTCCTTATCCTTCCTCTTCTCTCTTCTCCCTTCTTTCTTTTATCATAAACAAAAGAATGCAAGGATTCCGTTAAATCAACCGGAAAAACTAGTGCAGAATGTAGACAAATAAAGTATTTACTAGGATCTTGAAACATTGCCATAGTAGTTACCTTTCACCCATTTTATTCAAAATATCCCCCTCCCTGATAGCGCATTTCCCACCATTTCGGTACACGTGTCGAGAACATAAGTATATTACACCATGACTGAGAATATCAAAATATCTTTTTTAATGAATACAAGCTTTAGACTTTTATGGGTCTATAAGCCACATTAACACTATATCAATAATATAATAACAATATCAAGTAAAAATAGTGAGCTTAGAACTAAAAATTCGAATAATTGCACAATCTGTAATATTTAATCTTAATTTAGTACTTAATCCTAATCTTTAATCTAGCATTCTCTTTTTAGTCTTTTTAATGTACATCTAGCTTCAGACTTATGTATTAGAAAATATCTGTACAATGGTAAGGTTTCAGTTTAAAGCTTAGTACTCTTTGTTGTCTCTGAATTTTAACATAATTATTCTCGTTACATGGTGATATATGAAGCTTCTACAAATTTATCTATATCTTTGATGCTCTGTATCTTCGGTCCTTTAAGAAATATGTGGATTCTGTAGAGCAGAGTCCATCCGTTCTTTCTGTGATTTTGTATAAATTTTTATCTTTCATACCTGTGTAAGAAGCAGGCCAACAAGATACAAATTATTTCTTCGATGTGAGTGCTATAGTCACATGTTGGGTCTTGTAATATGCTAATCTTTGTCAAGGAGGCTGCCAGATTGTAGTGATACACTCTAGCTCTATTTACCCAAGCCAGTATTTTCTATTTACCCTAACCTGTGCCTTTTGATTTGTAGGTTGACGTTTTGATATAGTTGTTGCGGAATGTAATTTTATCAACGTACCAATTAGATGACAGTATGGGCTCAAATCATTCCTCCAGAGCATGTCTTGCAAATATGCAAAAACATGTACATATCATAAAATCACACAGAATTTCCTCCATCAGTACCGACTGAACAAAATATAGATTAGAAATGGAGTCACACTATCACCTATTAATGGGCAAAGAATATGATGAGTTGTCACTTATAGATAAATATGAATATCTTATGACTACCATTATCTCATGACTACAACTATTGCAGGAAATAACTCCAGAAAAAAATTCCACAAAGACCAGGAATTCTATCAAATAGTGGGACCCTAATTGCAGCAGAGAGGTCAGGAAGAGAAAAGCATCCTTTAAAAAATAGACACACACTCTTCGTAATAAATTGGATCAACTACAAAAAACAAGCTGTAGTAACTAGAAAATTTCTCTGTATTTCTAAAAAGAAATAAAGAAAGACAAGGCTTCAGGGACTTTACAATAAATCACGATACCGGATTATATAATCGTGGTCTAAAATGTCGAAAAACGACTCATATGATGTATCAACGATACGAGCGCGCTCTAGTGTTTATATGTCATGCGATCTTCATGATGGAATACATAGAAATCAGAACGAAGTACTGATACTGCTGATATGTTTACTTGTACCCCTACGCGCATTTAAAGAAACTGTACGTTGTTACAAGAAATTCTCTACTTATGTACGTAATTATGTATTTACTAATTGGAAGACATCGCGTGCGTTTCCGCCGAGCAATTGATTCCTATATTTCATCTTTGTATATCACTCATGTCTTTCAATAACGTTGTTTTCCTTTCTTCGTTCTTCTATACGTGCGCAGTGCACGCACACGTATCTTTTATGTATCATACGATATACGTATCATTTTTTCTTACATATCATAGATATATACAGAGCTAATGATAACAACAAACAGGACAAATGTCAACGAAATAAGATGAGTGTTCGCGTATCGATTTTTATTTTGATACTCACTCTCACTATCAGTTTTATACTGTTAGCTCCACAAAATTCCGTACGACAGGTGATATTTGTAAGTATATGTATTGTTTTCTAATACACACTTTTTATAATACGGTAACCGACATACCTTCCTCTTATGATTATTAATCTGTTAATGACTTGGCAGGTTTTTCGACATGGAGATCGTACTCCTACCGAAAGTTATCCAAACGATCCGTATCGGGATTATAAATGGCAAGGGGGCTGGGGAGCATTAACCAAGGTTTAACAAATTCCAAATCTGTTTTTTATAAATCGATGACCGTTTATTATTATTTATTATCATAAGTGGAATGTTATTGAAAATGCATGCTATCCGATGCGTTGATATCACATAAATAAGTTTTCAATGTATACAAACATTATACATAATCATACAATTATTCGATCTCATGCACAGGAAGGTATGGTACGAATGTACAATATTGGTCAGTGGATTCGTAATGAATACGGCTCAATAATTGGCAACAAGTATGAGAGTGATTTGTCTTTGACGCAAAGTACTTACGCGGATCGGTGCATAATGTCTGCTCAAGTTTTACTAGCTGCTTTATATCCACCAAACACAGAGGAAATATTTGTGCCAGGATTAATGTGGCATCCTGTTCCTGTTCATTCCACTCCTAGACATTTGGATAAGGTATACGTATTGTACGCCAGCAAAATACTTTCGATATTAAAACAGATAGAGGAAGAAAGATAAACAACAATTATAATTTTCAGACGATTGTAGTTAAGGCTCCCTGTCCACGATTAGAGAAAGCTTTGAAAGAAGCGTACGCAAATGAATCTAAACATCCAGAATCTCCATCAGCCGAATATTTTCAAGAACTTTCCAATTATACCGCAAAAAATATCTCAACAATCACCGATGTTGAATTTTTGTACAATATTTTGGAAATCGAGGAACGTAATGGCTTAAAATTACCCGAATGGACAAACAAATACTACAATCAGCATATGCGTGAAATTGCAGCCCGTAGTTTAGCCATATTTACAAGCAATACATTACAACAACGACTTCGAGGAGGTACACATATATGAATATCTATATCTTAGAACAATTATGATCAAAAAACCATTCTTATCTTATTGTAGTTATTCGCCTATATAAACAATACTTTTTAGGCCCGTTACTGCAAGAAATTTTGGAGCGTTTACACGCTTTTAATGATGGTCAAGATACAAGACGAACGTATCTTTATTCTGCTCATGACATAACTCTCGTTAATTTATTAAGAACCATGGGATTCACGAATGAATACTTTAAACCTGATTACGGCTCGACGCTTATTTTCGAACTGCACGTTGCATCCAATTCTGCAGACACAGAACTGAAGGTATTATATATTTCCTACTAAAAGGAATCATTTCTAATCCAGTTAATATTTGTTTCGTCTAATCTATTTTCATATTTTCTTCCTTCCTCTTTTTTATATTTTCTTTTTATTCTTTTATAGTTAATGTATCTAAATGATACAGAAAAAATGACATTGTATCATATGAATATACCAAAGTGTGGCACCCCTTGTCGACTAAAAACCTTAACTAAATTATGGAAGGATGTGCTTCCTGAGAACTGGGACGATGAATGTCTACTCTTATGAGTCTCCCCCATTAATACACAAAATATATATCTATCTATCTACAATTGATTATACTCGATAATTTATCTTGCAAGAAAGAAACCAAAATTCTCGCTTCTCATATACGTCCGTGATAGTGATAACGCATATAGCCGTAAAACAAAGTATACTGTATCATGCGAATCAATTCTAATTCGAGCGAAGCTGGTTAAGATTACTAAATTGGCATAAAATCGTTTAACCAGGATGTGTCCGCGTTGCTTATGCAACGAGTGACACTGAATGTTTTGCATGTCTCGTTACGCAATACGAGAACGATTATTTCAAGCACTCTTTCCGTTGAATTCAAATACTCAAATGGAAGATATGCGTGAATGCATCAATTAAATGGCATCGAGATCGTACCGTATCGACCGATATACCTAGTAATCTTAGTATGTAAGTAATTACTTTTTTATCTCATGCACATATGCATATGTATCATTGAACAGTCGAATTTTCCCTACCTACTGGTCACTAATCACAGTTACTTTGCATATGTACGTCTACATGCTATTTTACAAATAAATAAATGAACACGCAATATTTTTATATTAATATTCAATTTGTAAATATGTACATATAATCCCATTGTTCTATTTATATATATGTATGTGACACGATATTATTTTTTATCAAATATCGCTGTTGGTACTATATTAAATCGAAAAATAATTCACAACAATGAAACGTTAACAATTATTTGAACAAAGTGGTTCGGAAAATAAATTATTAATTATTTGACTAGCAATGAAATTACGTTATTTTACATTAGCTTTTTTCTTTTTTATCTACAATTGTTTTCTTTTTTTATGGACAGATAAATAAGTGGATAAGAATCGAATAGATATAAACGCGCGCGCGCGCGCGCGTGTGTATGTATGTATGTGTGTATGTATGTAATGTATCATAGATGGAATATGACCGACCTCGACTAACAGTGACGCGTAACAGTGCGCTCATTTCGAGATAAAGCTAAACACATGCGTGACTCTTAATGTAGACAGAATGCGTATCTTTTACTTAGTACGCAACTTTACAGAAATACATACGTAAATCACTCATTGCCAAGAAAAGGATTCCTTACTTCTATAAAAGAGAAAGGCTCCAAATATCATACACTTTTAAATTCATTGATTGATACCTACTTGAAGTATTTTAATAAATGCCTATATATATTTATAACTATATTTTAACAAATATCTATTTTAAATATAAATTATTCTTTCAATTATACTTGAAATTTTCGATTGATAATCTCCATATTATTTGCTCATCTTCATTTATATAATATATTCTCAATTTAATTAATTTCGAACGATTCAGGATAATTTGATCTGTTGAAATTGACTACTCTCAACTATATATATATATATATATATATATATATGTAAATTTAATTATATACAATAATCATTGTAAATATTTGTATAACCTTTTTCCCATTTATCAAATCTATGTATTTATTGACAACATTTACCAAAAGAAAAGAACAAAGGTGCTACATATAAGAAATAGGAAAAGTAGAAAGAGGGAAAGATAGAAATATGTAAGAAAGAAAAAAGGATGAAAGAATAGAAAGGAACGCAGAGAAAAGAGAGGGATAATAAACTAGAGTACTAGAGAATGGAAGGAGGTATATAGTGATTGTGAGATGCGCAGTCGCGGTATCGATATAGAATTGTTCGCGACGTGGTCTGTTGAGTAGTCGCGCGTAATCGCCGGTTGTTTTCTTACAATTAACGTGTTCGAGCGATACACATTTTCTGTTTCGATCGATCATTTCGTGCTTCAGAAATAGAATTAAATTGTCAAGATTTTCGAGATTAAATTTTTTGTAAAACACTTAATACGTTGACAAGCAGTATTCTAGTTATTTCCAACACATACGTATAAATTACATATGGGCTGGTAAACGTCGTGCTGTCGTGCCGTATGATAGTGTCAGTGTTGAGCACGCCTGTCATTACTTGTGTGTTTTATTGAAATCAAAACAGGAGGTTAGATTTATTTCATGTTATTTTCTCAAATTTTCATCATTCTTTCACCTTTCCTTACTTATTTTCACTATAAGTATATATACGATACATATAATATAAATAGGAGAGAAGAAGAAGGATATTCGTAATTGTTGTGTTAAAGTTGTGAATCAACATCAAATCTGTATTTAGATTATGATTTTGTTTGGCAAAGAAAAAACGATCGAAGTCATATGAACAATACATTCTTTAGTCATACGTGACTTTTTACAATAATGATTATAATATATTGTTATATTTGCAGAACCATCTTTTGACTAATATACGAAATGTTTAGCTGGTTAAGCCGAGTAGAAAGCGGAAAACAGGATCTCTTTGAAAATGTTGCTGATGGCCTTAAAAAAATATACAAGTCTAAATTATTGCCACTTGAGCAGCATTACCAATTTCAAGATTTTCATTCGCCTCAACTTGATGATCCGGATTTTGATGCAAAACCCATGATCCTTTTGGTGGGTCAATACTCTACTGGAAAAACTACTTTCATCAAGTATTTGCTAGAACGAGACTTTCCTGGAATAAGAATCGGACCTGAACCAACAACAGATCGCTTCATTGCAGTTATGTACAATGAGAATGAGCGTGTGATCCCTGGAAATGCTTTAGTTGTTGATCCAAACAAGCAGTTTCGTCCTCTTTCCAAATTTGGGAATGCTTTTCTTAATAGATTTCAATGTTCTACTGTTGCGTCTCCTGTTCTGAAAGGCATATCTATAGTCGATACACCTGGTATCCTATCAGGCGAGAAACAAAGGGTATGGATTTCTGCAAACTTCTATTTGCAAATCAAGCTTGTATATTTAACTAAAAAACCAGTTTTTCTCATGTTAGGTTGACAGAGGTTATGATTTTACTGGTGTTATGGAATGGTTTGCTGAACGAGTAGACAGGATCATTCTACTGTTTGACGCACATAAGCTTGACATCTCTGATGAATTCAGAAGATTAATCGAAGCATTACGCGGTCATGATGATAAAATTAGAATTGTACTGAATAAAGCTGATATGATCGATCATCAACAACTCATGAGAGTATATGGAGCATTGATGTGGTCCTTGGGAAAAGTTTTACAAACTCCTGAAGTAGCTAGGGTATATATTGGTTCATTTTGGGATCAGCCTTTAAGATATGATGTAAATAAACGGTGAGTTATCTTTATTTTCCCATGTTTTTACTTTATACGAATACTACATTATCTGCTATGTTATTGCAACATAAGCATTTTTTACTTATTATACAAAGCCATTATATGGTTTACACTTTGTGTTATAAAAACTTGTATAGCTCTGTATCTTTTATCATTTCACATTTTTTTCTTTCCTTTCTTTTTAGGCTATTTGAAGATGAGGAACAAGATTTATTCAAAGATATGCAATCGTTACCTAGAAACGCGGCACTTAGAAAGCTCAACGACTTGATTAAACGTGCACGGTTAGCAAAGGTAAGGAAACAAAAATTACAGCCTATTGATTACCGCACCCTATTACTAATCGATCGATATCGGCTGTAGTGTTTGAACGAACGATAAAATCTAACGATATGTTGACTTATAGGTGCATGCTTATATAATCAGTGCTTTAAGAAAAGATATGCCTAGTGTGTTCGGTAAAGATACCAAAAAGAAAGAACTTATCAAAAATTTGGGCCAAATTTATGATCAAATACAAAGGGAACAACAAATTTCACCTGGTGACTTTCCAGATTTGAAAAAGATGCAAGAGTCCTTAGCTCACCATGATTTTAGTAAATTTAACACTTTGAAGCCTAAACTCTTAGAAGTGGTTGATAATATGCTGGTTAAAGATATTGCCCAACTCATGAGTATGATCCCTCATGAAGAAATTGGTACAACATCAGATTCACTTGTTAAAGGTATCTTTCCATATTTATGTACTTTGTCTTTGTTACAGATATATGACTTACAAAAATATATACTGGACTAGAAGACAAATACATAAACGTTTATAATCTATTTATTAATTTTTTAAGTTCGTATGATCTAATTATTTTTCAGTAAATAAACGGTTTTCTGAAACCATTCCATTCAGTATGACTAAACGTTAACGTTGACTTTTTATATTTATTCATCATATTTTTTCATTTTCCACATACTATTTTAGAAGAAAATAAGATTCTATGAAAATCAAATTTTACGAAGTTGCATGATATTTTGTATGATAGGCGGTGCATTCGAAGGCGTGGAAGATCAAGTGAGTCCATTCGGATATAAACGAGGTGAGGGTATCGATGCTGGCGCAGGTGAACCAGAATGGATTGTCAACAAGGAAAGATATAAATACAATTTAATGTTTGAAAAACTCGGTCCATGTGATGGAAAAATCACAGGAGCAGGTAAATTCTTATTACATGTAATGTATTAACTCTTATGCTTAAACTCAACTAGACTTCCTTCCGATTATATGACGCTTTTGTTTTAAGTAAAGTAGTTGAAGCTTGAAGCAATATAAATTATTTTCGTATTATATGATATTCTTACCTTTTTCTTATTTTCTATTATTAATAATATCCATTTGGAATCACATTTTCAGCGGCAAAATCGGAGATGGTAAAATCAAAATTACCAAACAATGTACTTGGCAGAATTTGGAAGTTATCTGATATCGACAAAGATGGATTTTTGGACTCCGAAGAATTTGCTTTAGCAATGCATTTGATTCATGTAAAACTCGAAGGTTACGACCTACCTGCAGAATTACCAGATCATTTGGTACCACCATCGAAGCGAGATACATAATTTAGCTTCAGTATTGTATTCATCTTTTGTGTCAGTTTACTAATATGTTTGATGTACATATGTTTGGTACATATCTGATGCGCACATTATACAACTATATTTATTAATTCGCTAACACAGCATCGCCAAACACATCAATCAATGTTGCTATAATATATTTCTTAAATATTCGAAAGAGTACGCAATATTCACGTATTTTATTTCAATAAATATCTTTATATCACATTCGGGTATGCATGATTTTTGTCTAATTAAAATGTGAAAATGTCAGAGACAAAATAAAAAAATACTGACAGTTTTTATTATAAAAAGGAAAAAGCAACATAACAAATCAGTTTTCTTTAATTTATAATACAAGTTATCTTTCACAAATTGCCTATTCGGTATTCTCAAAGTATACTACGTACCCTTTCGAGCTAAGCTTTCTATGTTTAAAACATTTGGATTTTTAATAATCTTTCAAATTTAAATTATATTTATATTCTTCTTTTACTTCTTTTAATGTCACGTCAAAAATTAACGTTAGGTTACTATGCAATAAAACGTTACAATAATTTGGATATATTCAACAAACTACATATAAACACTCAACGAGTGAACGAACGAACGAATGAATGAATGAATGTGTATTTGTACACGCGTGTGTAATATATTTGTCTCCTGTTCGAATACAGTTGTTGATAACAATATTATTGTTATTGTTATTATTACTATTGTTATTATCATTATCTTTAAAGAAAATGTGCTTAAGTTCATTGCCGCTCTATATATATATATATATATATATATATTACATATAATAACATATATTATATATAATATATAAATAATCAACTTTAATTTTCTAAATATATATAGAACAGGAAAAATGTATAAGAATACAGATTATGTATTTCCTAATCATATAGCTACGCGTAAAAAAAGTACGCGATAAAGCAAATGCAATATTTATTTAACAAACATGTTAATCTGTAATCAAACACAAACTCGAGTACTATTCTATAGTGTAAACACAAAGTTCCATGAAAAGGATGCGTGAGATATGTAACAATGAAACATATATACTTAGAAAAATGTATAATATTGAATCATTTTATACACGTTTCGACGTTTCACTTATTCTTCACTTGTGCAATATGTGCTTTCGGTAAAAATTACAGATTTTAATATAAATGTAATATCATTATGTGCAATCGAACAATAATATAAGTATATTATATTTTTAAAAGGAGAAAGTATTTAAATAAATTTTTTAATAGATCATATTTAAGTAATTTGACGGTGTAACATGAGAAACAGTAATATTTCGAGAAATTAAATAATGTTCTTTGTTAGCACTGCCACCGCGTTTAATACATCTTTTTCTGTAGTATTTAAAAGAAATATTCTCATCCGATATCTTTCTTGTACTTTACAACAAAATGATATTAATGGAAAGAAAATTATTTTTTATAATATTCTGCATGACAAAATAAATATGTATAATCGACTAAAAATATCCGAAGCGTTCTTTTCTGAATAATATATGTATATGAGAAAGTAAACATTATGGTGACTAACAACGAGAAATGCATTAAATAAAATAATATTATTTTTCACGAAATATAATTAACACGATGACTACCCATTGCTTATATGTACTTATATATTCCTGGCCAGTTCAATAATTCACCTTATAGTCCGAAAAATTTGAATTAAAAATTTTTTTAATTAACTATATTTTGTAAATAATGTATATTATACAAAAAATAATTGCTTTAAAATAAAATGCATCAGTAGATTTAACTACATATTAATATGTGACAACGATTATTAATAGATATATATTATTAAAGAATCAAAAAGATTAAACCTAAACAAAATGTTTGAATTTTTTATCCACATAAAAAAGTAAATGTATAAAAAAGATATTAATTATCTTTTTCATAATTTCAAAGGAAAAAACGCAACTTAACTAAATTTTGTTAATATTAGGAGAAAAAAATGAACACTTCATATGTAAATAGAAACTTAGTTAATAATTATTTCTTCTTCATAACTATAAATTTGCTTCCTTTGAAAGTTTCAAAATATGTACAATTACGTCATCTATTGTTTTTCTTGTTAAAAGAGATTTTACCATATTATCTTCTATAACAACCATAAATAAACACTTTATGTTTTCCCTTAATCTTTCATCAAAAGGTAATCTACATTCTGATGTTAATGGTTCATGCCCACATCGTCTAATTACAGCTTGTACAATATCTTCAATAGGGGCATCAGGCCAACCAAAGAGCTGTAAAATACAATATATATAAACATGTATTAAATAATATTTGATGTGATACAATTGTTATAGTTACAAATACTATTATTGCGATTTATACCTGAAGAGTATCATCATCAATTAATATTTTCAAAAGATCAGCTATGGCTTTTAACAATTCTTCAGTGGAAAATTGAGTAGACTCTCCTTTCTTTGTTTTCTCTGCAGCAACTGTTGCAATGTTATATAATTGTATTTGTAAATTCTTTTTTTCGACTTCATCCATTACTTCTTCTAATAGATCACGGTGTTTTGCTTTAATGTGCCTCATTAAACAATCTTGACGTATGAAAACTCTATTACATTCAACACAAGATTGTGGTGGTTCTCGTCTATGAGTATTTAAATGAGCTTGTAAGGAAGATTTTGTAGAAAAAGCTTTTGTACATTTATCACATTTATATGCTGTAACAAAGAGAATATTGTTTAATTAAAGTTCACAAAAATTATAATGTCAAAATTATAACGATTCCGTTACCTTTAACTCCTGTATGAAGTATTACATGTTTAACCAGATCTTCTTTTCTTATAAATTTCTTTTCACACATTTGACATGCAAATGGGGTGGCTCCTTCATGAACAAATTTTTTGTGAACATTTAACCGAGCTTTTCTACTAAATGCTTTCCCACATACCTCACAGTAAAAACCATTTTCACCAGTGTGATGAAATATATGTGCTCTCAATTGAGCAGCCTGAATAAATGATTTAGAGCAATATTGACAAACATGAGGTTTCTCACCAGTATGAGTTCTTTGGTGACGATTTAAAGTTTCCCGAGCAGCAAACTTTTTTTGACACTAAAATAATTCGAAAATCAATTAATATATCGTATATATTTTTAGGCTGTTAAAATTAATTAATACAGTATCTACAATATAAATTAGAGTTTTAATTGTACAAAGTACAACATTGTAAATTGTACATAATCTGTAATAAAAACTTACATTAATTTTCCTGTATATAGTGCTTGCTTGTAATAGAAAAATTATATGAAGAGATTAACATTACAAATCTACTGAAATTTATACAAAGTAGGGCATTTAAAACAGGTCACCCGAATAACTTGCTTGTTTTTGAAGATAGAAAAAAATGCATTAGGCCAGGCTTACTTGGTATGGAGGGACTTATAATCTGATATTACTAATTTTTCTATAGATGGAGACATCAAGGAGATACAAAGATCAACTCCGATTTTTTAAATGGAATGGTATGGTTTCTTATTTACGCGAGAGTGGCATCAGTCGACAAATACTTCTTGTATTCTTCTTATATCTTTGTATATTTTGCGAATACTTCACATTAACAAATTTCACTTGATCAACAATTAAGTGAAAATGATTTTCAAAAACGTTTACAATTTAGTGAATGGGGCTTACGAAAACTGCAAGGCGATGAAATGTTCTTGGGCAAAACTTTGTTTACAGATGAGACCACATTTACAAACTACGAAGCAGTTAACTATTACAACATGCACTACTGGTCAGTGGATAATCCACGATGGCTGAAAAAAGTGGACAAACAGAGATCTTGATCTATAAACGTCTGGTGCGACCTTTTTCATAGTAAAATAATTGATTCGTATTTTATTGATGGCACGCTAAATAGTCGTAAATACGAGAAAATTTCAGAAGACGTTTTGCCAGAATTGTTAAAAGACATTTCACTGTATATATGACAATTCATGTGGTTCCAATAAGGCGAATGTTCTGCTTACTCAGCATGAAATGTTATAGAATTTCCAACAGAAAATTTGGAGATTGTTGGATTGGTCAATCAGGAAATAACAAATGGCTGGCAAGACCTGACACCTCTAGATCTTTATTACTGGAGAAAATTAAAGGAAGAAGTATGCCACAAAAAACCAACAATCAAACTTGGAATGCAAGAACATATAAAGAGAACTTGCTCTATAATAGATACAAATGATATTTGTCAGGCAGTGCCATCAGTATTACAATGTTTTAGACTATGTATCCATGTTCAAGGTTGTTATTTTAAACACTTGTACTAGCATTAAGTATGTATATAACATGTTACATGTAAATCATTGAAGTATTCGAAGAGTGCTCTGAAGCAATCTATTTTCTATTGCAGTTGACCTTAGGTAATGACCTTCATAATACTCTACCAAATTATAAATAAGAAACCATTATAAATAAGAAACCAATTATAAATAAGATACCATTGCATTTAAAAAAACAAAGTTGATCTTCATATCACCTTGATGCCTCTTGATACCAAGTTCGGCCTAATGCATTTTCTTCTATCTTCGCAAACAAGCAAGTTATTCAGGTGACCTGTTTTAAGTGCCCTACTCTATATAATAAGATAATATCAATCACAAAAAAAACGTAACTTGTTAAAATTGAATTTCATTCAAAACTTACATATTGGCATTCAAATGGTTTTTCTCCTGTGTGTACACGTCTATGTTTCTTTAATGCAAGAGAAGATAGAAAAGACTTTGGGCATAAATCGCATTGAACTGGTCGTTCTCCTGTGTGTACACGTTCGTGAATTAACAATTGTTGGTTAGTAAAAAATTCCTTAGGACAATATCTACAAGGTTTCTTTTGTCTTTGAGGAGTTCCGGCGTGAGTTCGTAAATGTTCACGTAAATTATCCTTCCGCGTGAAAATTTTTTGGCAAACCTATTAACATATACAATTAGTCTCGAACTTTGTTTTGCTAATTAAATATTATATATAAAACTTACTTGACAACTATATGTATTAAGAATATTTCCATGACATCCAGATTGCATTATATGGCGATTTAAATGATACATTCGTGAAAAATAAGTATCGCAAGGCTCACATCTAAAACATTTTAAATTATACTATTTAATGAAATATTCGTCCTAATAATAAATGTACAGTTACCTGAAAATTTTTTTATCAGCATGAGTAGTATAACGATGTTTGTTTAATGACTTCTTATCACGAAATGATTCTCCACAATCTTTGCAGGTACATGAATCACACTGCCAATGAATTACCACAATGTGTCTTTCTAAGGATGATTTCTTTTTAAATGATAGGTTACAGTGTTGACATTTAAATTCACCACCACTGTGCGCAGTGCTTAAATCTTCAGCACAGCAATGACATTGTGTATCAGGTACAGGTATAATTATTGGCTTATCATTATAATTTTTTTGATTATTAGAACTATCATCTGAAATGATCATTTTCCTTATCTAAAATTTTTTCTTCGAAATATGTTTGACAAAATTTTATATAATATATACCTTCCATATTGGAATTATTAATATAGTCTGGATTATTATCTTTCTCTTCATCATCTGACTCATAATTCTCAAGACTCCTTAACTGCAAAATGTTGGAATCATCTTCTTCTCTACATATGTCTAAATGTTCCTTTAGCATCTATCGAAATAAGTAATTTTGTCAAAACATATTGCAAATTACATTTTACAATTAAGCAATTTTTAATATTTCTACTATTAATAATAATGTCAAAATAAAGTTAAAATCTTACATCTTGTGATTGAAAGATACGATGACATGTAACACATTCATAATCTGTTATAATTTGTATAATTTGACCGTCATGAGCAATAACTGAAAGGCATAGTAAAAAAAAGGCTATAATAAATAAAAAAAAAAGAATGTAACGCAAAAACAGCAAATCCATTACGAAATGAACAAAAGCCATGCATAAATATATAAAATCAGAAAGTAAAAAATTATCTCTACTTTGTATACCTGTTGTGTCAGTGGATTCTCCTTGTTCAGCAGACATTATAATAGTTTCTTGTACGTTTTCTGGATCTATAAAAATCACACATCAATGTTATAGTAATTATTAAAAATTTCTGTACATCATAGACTATATATTACAATTACCAAATAAATTTTCTAGCGCTGTATCTTCTAAGAACACTGCATCCTCAACTTTCACGATTTCTATAACAGAAATGACGCGTATCATATGCTACGTACTAACTAACATACGAGATACATTATTTTCATTGGAGAACTACGGATACCTACCCATTATTTCTTCCATCACTTTTATTCTTGATAATTGGACCACAAGGCAACTGTTTGCGTAAATTAAATATTTTTCTGCAATTGTAGTTCACGATTAAGAACTGAATATATAAATTACAGTATTTCTCTAGTACCTGTATTCACATTAATTTAACAGTAGTAATATTGATTAAAAATTATTGAGAAGGAGCAGAAAAATATAATCGAAATTGTTGACAATCTTTCAATTAGTTTTACAGTACAAGCTTCTTAGTCACTTCTATCTGCCCCTGAAGAAATAATCCCTTTAAGCCCAAACGCACATCAAAATGGCCTATGTCAAGGGGCACACAGTATATATTTTTAATTAACATACTTCCTATAGTTATTCGTAAATCCAAGTTAACAGTAGTTTTAACATATAATTATGTTTCTCTGAAAGTGAAATTAATTTATTATTTATTTAACGAAAATGAAAAGAGAATAATTACTGCATAATATTTAAAGATAGATAATTATTAAATACCCGATGCGGTTAACGTTATTGAAAGTAGAATAATTATTAAATTAAATGTCGATTAAATAAAATGTACGTACAAATTTTATATATATATAAAATATCTATAATATATATATATATATATATATATATATATATATATATATATATATATATATATATATATATATATATATATATATATCTAGTGACTTATCTACTTATCATCTACTTGACATAATTTCTTAAATTTAGTATCGTGATGCCAGAGGTGATACTTATTCGTTGTCGATCGATGATTGGTGAATTTAAATATTTTTTTTTCTATGGTAACAAATCGCGTACGACGAGAAATCATAGAATTGAGTCTTACTCGCGTTGACAATAATTATATTTTATATATATTTACATACAAAAATTCAACAATGTATTTGTATTGACATGTATTTTTATGCTGTAAATTATTACATTGTGATTTATTTCTTAGGCAGTATTGCATTATACATTAGGGAAAATATGTTTTGTGTTATACAAAAAATTTTAATAACACATGTAATAAGTAAATATCAAACACTGAATTGTCACAATATTAATGAACTTTAGGTTTTGCAGATTTAACCTTTTTTAGTTTCTTAAGGCCATTGATACTTGACTTTAACGAATTCCAATATGCTTGATGGAACTTATTTATGTCCTTAATATGTACCTGAAATGTAAAATATATTTCATTAATGATGATAGGTTTCAGTAATGACAATTAAAATAATAAATAATACATTATAAAGTACACAATACATACAACAGTAGAAATCTTTTTGGATCTGCATGTAGCTCTTATTAAACAAAGAAATTCAGCTGGTGTTGGTAACGCAGGCTTGCCTTTTCTTGGCACTGGTCTGTTGTGTCCATTAACTGAGAGGACAGCAATTTACAAATAAAAATTTTATTTTCCAATTATCTTTATAAAATAACAATACAAATACTTACATCTTTTAATAGTAAATACTATAGAACCAGAAAATCGACATTTATCGAAAAGTCGTATTAATTCCACTAAAAACTAAAATTAATTGTTAATATAAAACCCTTTCGAACTAATATATATAATGTTTTATAGATAAAAAATTACCGTATCATTTTCTAGTAGAACCATTTTGGTAATTTCAAAATATGTTTTTAAGGTTTATCAAATGTAGTAATGTAACAGGTTTATGCTGTCAGTATTCGATCATTCGGTCTGCCTAAACGACAACGACAATGATATAACAAACTTAATATAATGGAGAATTTACATGTTAACGACGAAATGCCCCTAACTTTGCACAATTAAATGTATGGTCTGTTATTAAAAATTTGTAACGCTTTATATATTTTTATGAATGCTTTCAGAATAGGAAAATCAATTCTATATATTGTAATTCATTATATCGGTATTAAATACTCCCTTTTAAAAATTTATATAGTAAAAGAAATGCAATGAAATGTAACACACCTTTAATCTGTAGAAATTGAACTTTTCTTGAGTCAAGTTTTTGGTATTTATAAACATTTGTTTTTACGTGAATGAAAATTATTAGAAATATTTCGGCAAAATGAATAATACCAGTATACATGTACAAATTTATAAAAGCGTCAAATGTATTTATGAAAAGAATAATAGTGTAGATGCAAGTAATCTGAATCACTTAATTTCTTGTTTGAATGCCACACAAATTGAAATCAATGATTTTTTAACTAGCCTCGTTGTGGAACAAGACAGTTCTATTGATACAGGAAGTAAATGGAAAAACTCAATAAGAATAAAAAATTTTTTAGTTGAAAGCCTGTAGAAACTAATAGTCCTATTCTTGTCAGTTTTAGATCGGCTAGCGTCGGAAAGCGATTCGGATTTCGAAAACGAAGTTGAAGTTAACCCTAAAAAATCTAAACTAACGGACTAATAATTTTGTAAGATTTCTTTGATATTGTAAAATTTATATAGCATTTAAATGTTATATTTTTTGCATTAATCGTTATCCTATAATGTATTGTCACAACATTATGTGTGCTCACAAATAAAAACTTGTAATGGTTAGAAACAATAATCCGAAAATAACTAAAGAAAACGTTAATAAAGATAAAATAAAATAAATAAAGAGTGATAAAAAAATATATTTTTTTATTATGTAAACTTATCACAATATATGATAGTTATAAAGTATTTATAATTTTTTCATCTTTAATTGGAATTTCATTACAGGTACAACATGGCTACCTTACTCACAAATGAAGCAAAACTACGCTATATAATGGAATGGTTTCAAGAATGGTCTGAAATGGAAAAAAATGACTTTCTGGATGTACTTATCGAAGAATGTGGACCTCCGAATCTTGTTCATAGATTGTCATCTAAGATGAAACATTTAGCAAAAATTATAGATGACAAACCAACTCTGTTTCAATGTCGTATAAAACTCTTTCGACAATGGAGTCAAAATTGGTCTCAGCAGGAAAAAGACCATTTGCTTTCATCAATCAAAAACGCTGATGCTGCATTTGCACAAAAATATGATGAAAAGATATTATCATTATCACGTACTGAACATAAAAAACAATCTGACAAGAAGGAAACATAAACAAACACCTTGGAGCATATAATCTTCTTTATTATTGTAGAAGAGGTTTATGAGAGAATGTCTAAGAATAGGAAAAAATGAAAAAGTATTTATGATTAAAATACAGTACAATACAGTTTGATATTTATATTTGATGCACATTTTGGTATAATGCATAATGAATGTATTATATATAAATTGAAATATTTTTAATATTTTGTAATAGGTTTATAATAGTTTATACTATAGAATTTAAGATTCATACATACATTCCATAATTATTTTGAAATATCTATTTTCTGAACATACTTTTCTTTTCTTTATTTACGAGCATATAATTTTTTTTATAATGATATACAAATGTAATATTTACAAATAATAAAAGAAATTTATAAAAATATATGAAAAAAATGATAAAAAGTATTATTTTTGAAGTGTATAATATTTTACTCCTATAATAAGAGATGCCAATTTGTCAAATATTATTTATTATTAGTAATGTATTTAATAATAAATTCTTTTAACTTTATTATTATATTCTCTTTTACGATTATATTATACATTTACTTAATATAATCATGATTAAGTTATTGAAAATTAAATACATATATATCTTATGTCTTAATTGCAAAATAAAAAATGAAAAAATCATTCAAAATATATATGTTTTTGTATATTATTTTAGAAACATTTATGTAGTGCTTGGAATCTCAATTTTTGTATTTAATACTTGGAAATAATCATTTAAAAGGATTTATAAAAGATTTATTTTTTAAATATTTAATAAGAAAGATACATAAAATATCTTATTTTAATAAAAAAGCGAAATGGAGAAATATTGCACGTTTACTCGCTCTTATAAATTACCCTAAAATTATAATTTTGGTTCTTGCTGAAGCCATTTTATACATATTGCTTTAATAGCATTTCGACCAAGCCTATCTGATTCCTTCAAAATTTTTCTTATATCTTGTGCTCTTGAATGTTTCACAGCTAATAGGTATGCTGCTTTTAATTGTTTGCATTCGATATATGCATTTATCTGAAAACAGAAGGATGAATAAACTTTGTTGCAAAAGATCGGAAATCCATTTGTGCATGCAATTTTTGGTCTTACTTTAAGTTCTATGTCAGTTATTAATTTAATAAGATTATAAATATCATTTTTTAAAAGTGAGTTAGTTTCATCATGTTGATGAGTTAATAACAACTTCACACAGTGAGTCAGTACATAATCTGATATAATATATGAATTTGCAATCCCAGACGTATGACAACATTTAATTAATTGTTCTATTGCGGAAATATTGTTCTTCATTCCCAAAATGTGTCCAGTTAGAGAATACACTTTTTGCTGTGGTAAATTGTAATCTAAAATAATAACATCACTTAGATAAAAAAGTAAAGTTGCAAAGTATTTAGACTATATATAAATCAAAAAGAGACCTTGGATTATTCTAAATGCTATGCCAAATCCTTCTTCAATATTTCGTCCACAAAGAATGGCTAAAACAGCCAAGTCAATCTTTTGTTGTTGATCACCAAATAATGTTGGTATTTCCAGATTAGAAGAATTATTAGAGTCCTTTTTTGGGAACATGCTTAAAAAGTGAATAGGAGCTCTTCCCTCTTTTTCACAATTTGCTAGAAACTTTGTAATTTCCATTTGTCTGGAAATTGAATTTATATGTTTATCTATTTCTGATGGTTCCATTTCCATTGTCAGAATTCCTTGATTGCTATACATGGAGCTCGTACTTCGTTTTCTTTTACGACTTAAAATTTCAATTTGCAACTCAGATTCCAAATGTTTTTGGGCGTCGAATAAGAAATTAATTTTAGCATTTAAATCTGAATAGTTGCTTACATCGTTAAGATAAAAGCGGATACAAGTCATTGCAGCACGTATAAAATCTTTCATAAAAAGTTGCAAATGATATAAAATATTCAAGTATTGTCTCTTTTCTAAACTATGACAAATATATATTAAATATTTCTTCCAAATTAATAAATTTGAATCCTTGTTCATCATTGCTTCATGAAGTTTGTCAATACTTCCATTTCTTAAACAATATAAGTAAATTGCATTGAAAAATAAATCGGGTTCCAAATTGTTTTCTAAAGTAAAAATAAGACATTTATCATATTTCTCGTGTTTTAAAAAGAACTCTAAAATTGAGTTATAACTTCCATAAGTTAATAAATAATAAATGCTTTCATGATAACAAATATTTTGTACCGTTACAGATGTGTTTTTAATATCAAGCTGTCTTTGATTAGCGATTTTAAAGCTTCCAAAATTATTTAACATTTCTTGCGAGGTATTGAACTTGTATTGATGAGGATGCTGTACATATTGCTTGTATATGCTTAAATTATCCAATATTTGTAGGATTTCTATAAGTAATGGCGGATCTTTTAATGGACGATTTTTTGAAAATTCTATCTTCTTTGTGCTTAATTCATCCACTTTAATTTCTTTGTTTTTATTAGTTTCATTTATTAGCTTCTGAGTTCCATTTTTGCTCAGAATTTCTGATTCTTCTGGATATGACAGAATTACCCAATCATCAAAATTTTCAGGCTGTACTTTATCAAGACAGTGGAAAAATTTGTCTCGTGCTTGATTAAAATATCCCATTTTTAAACATGCTTTACCCCAAGTTGCCCAAACTCCTTGTGTATCTAAACATTCTAAACCTGCTTTAGTGCTTACATCTAAAGCAAGAGTCCATTGTTCTTTTTTAATTAAAAGATCTCTCAACTTTCTTAGGGTGTGATCATGTAGACTATCAGATGGTATTAAATGTAAACAATCAAATTGAATAAGACTTGCAATAAGATCCACTTGCGATAGAAAACGATCACAATGAGCTAGTCCCGTATTAAGACCAAGCTTGGCACATTTAACTTTTGCAGCTACTAACAAGGAACGTATCATTTTAATAATAACTGTGTGATCAACTTCAGGATTTACTCTACCACCATTAACAGGTCGTAGAAGACGTTTCATTTCGTCACAACAATCTAGTAGAAAACTATAAATATCCATTTTGTTACATATCCTTACATGATAGCCTTATGAAATAAATGAAATAATATTTAAAAGTTATTATTACCTAGCATATGTTTGATGTTCGGAATGCAAATTCAGAATAGCTAAACATAAAGAAATGTTTGGGGCATATTCAAATGAAAATTCTTCCCTGATAGTATCATTGTGTTTCTGGTCTCTTGTTAATCGCCAATAATCAAATATTTCACTACTTGGAGTGGACTCTGTTCCTTGAAAAGTGTGCATTTGTAATGCAGTCTGTCGTTTACAGTCGGTGCATACGCGAACAAGTACAGAGGGTGGATAACCAGATACTTGCATGCGATGTTGGGAACATGTTGCACAAATAACCCGGCCACATCTACGACAATGATGTCGTCTATTAAACATTGAAAATATAACACTTTTGCAGCAACTACATTTCCCAGCCTATTAAACAAAAAACATTTAGAACAATCTCAAATGTTACAAACTAATAAGATAGTAATGTTAAAAAAGAAATGCATGTGATTTTAAATACTTTATCATTAGGTATCCATTCTTCTCTGGTAGGAACAACTATAGGCATAACAAACTCAATGTTTTCTATTTCTGAAGCAGAATGTTGTACATTTTTTGGTTTGTTTTCAATAGAATCACATTGTAGAGATACACGGCAATCCAATGACTTTTGAGCATAGAATCTTATAATTTTGTCAAAGCTACTTCTTGGGATATCCGTTTGATTTAATTTGTTTTGAATTCTACTTAATATCCTTTGAATACTTTCAAATTTACAATTCATCAGCAATTGTTCTAACATTAATAACGGTTCCTTGATAAGATGAATATATAATGGTCTCTCTTGAACATTTAACATACTTAAAATGTCAATTCCTAGTAGAGTTCGTCTATATTTTATAGTTTCTGTTGCTTTACAATACTGTAATAAATAATTGCAAATAAATCTTAATGAGTCAATAGACTCTAATTTTTTTAAGACAATCTTGCAAAGTTTAATTGACTGATCCAAAGGTAATGCCTGAAAAAACTAGAAAGAACAATATACTTTATTAAAAGCTGAAAATTATTATTTATAATATTAATTTTAGAGTATCTGTTAATATACCTTTAAAGTTTGTTTAAAATTTTGAGATTCATTTTTTAAAAAACCAATTAAAAAATCTTGCGTTATAGAAGGATGTATTTCTAAAGAAAATGCTTGACATTCCATCCATTCCAAACACAATTCAAATTTATCTGCATTGATTAGTGATTTGATAATTTGTAATGGGTCAACTTTTTCTGTACAATAAACAATATTATACGAAATTTCGTTGGATTTAATTATACAATATGGAAGCATTTTATGAAAAATTAGCACTCTGTGCAAGATTTCATTCAATTGTAACTTACAATGTATAGGTAATTTGTAGTTATCTACATGATATACTGTATGAAGTAATGCATTCTCACAAATATTTATATGCCATTTGTTAACATTATACAATACTGTCTGGCTTAATATATATATATCTTTAATTTGATATAAATATTGCAATATCACGGTGTTGAATGTATCTTTTTTTTTCGAAATTATGTGACTGAGAATTTTATCTCGGAAACATTGCAATTCGCTGCTTAAAGCAATATGAGCTGGCAAAGCATTTATAAGTCTCAAACAAGCATCCAATTCATCTTCCTTTAACATAAGTTCAAAATGAGACCACAATTTTTGTATTGATATCGCCTCGGATATGGCTGCAAGAGTTTGATTATTTTCAAATAATAGTTTCAATTCCTTCGTCCAATATGACGTTAAAAGATTTTCAAGACATGCAGTGCGTTTCAAGTTATCACAACTGTTTCTTAAAATAGTAGGATTTTCATTATTTATCCTTTGTAAAAGATACGAAACGATCCAATATTGGCCTTCTAAGTATTGTAATAAACTTGGTCTTATATTATGATTTTCCCAGGTAGTATTATACTGATTAATTTGTTTATGATTATATGAATTGGAATAATTTGAATATTTCAATATTACATTGTATGAATAGGAAAGTGGCATATACTGTATAACTATATCTTCATTAAAAGATTTAAAATAATCATTTATTGAAAATAATTTGTTACTGTTATTACTTATCTGTAAATCATTTTTAAAATTCTGAGAAATGAAAATTTGATATTGTTCTACAATTTTTGGAAGTAACATTATCTTTTGTTTTTCTATACTTTGAGTAGACTTCTCACATGAGTAATAATTTAGATATTCATGAAAAGCATTAGTTAAATCTTCATCCAATGAGTCTGAGTTATAGACCTAAAAATATAAATATCAATAAAAAACTGTATAAACATATAAGTATTTTTAATAAGTCATACAGAAAAAATAGCTTACTTGTATACGAGGTGACCCTAAAAATTCATTAGCCATTACAAAAATTACTCTTGGATCATGGGTAATGTCCAAATCTTGCCAAGCTGGTTCATTAAGTTCTTCAACTTGTATAAAAAATGTATTATCTAACATTATGTTATTTAATAATTTTGATCTAAGTGCAGCAATTGTTACTAAACCCAAATCACCAATTAAATAACCAACTGACATTGATGAAATTGCATGCTGTAAGTTGTTAAAAGGAGGACGATTTCCCCAAATAGTTAAAACAGTATGTAGAAACATCAGATTCCATGTATTCAAAAGAAATGCTAATGTTTCATTACCCACAGATAATTCACTCAAATCTAAACTTGCAAGACGAGATGTTTTCTTTAATACAGTTTGAATTTCAGAATAGTTTAAAATAGTTTTACAAACATCAGGATCCAAACGGAATTGATTCACGTTTAAATTATGCAAAATTTGCAACATTTCTGTTAATATCTCTGAAACACATTGATTTGGTCTTTGAAGCTTGTAATTTAAATCCTATAAATTAAGATATTATTATTATTTGGTTATTTAAATTTGTTATACAATTCTCTAAAAATTTTTTATACACACCGACTTAGATGAAGCTTTGTTCAAAACAATACATCCATTTTCCTTACTAATAATAGTATAACTTGTATCTTCTCGATAAGGAAGTTTAGGGCAAATATTTGTAAGGATACTATACGACAAATTAACTTGTAAATCATGAGCAATTGCTTCAAGTTTTTGTGGCTCAATTTTAAGTTCAAATATTTGGTAACCAAAATAATAATGTAATGGAATTTTTAATAAATCAGAAACTGTAGATATTGTATGTTCAGTTGGAATAATTGAATGTAAAAGTTTTAAGTGAGAGCACATATTTTGCATATATTTCCGAGATCCGCAAGCAACTGTTACTATTTTGTTAAGTATTTTTAAACCAGGCAAATAATTACTATCTTTTAATATTTGATTAATTGTATCTTTATCAGTCTGTGATTCTTTAAATTCATGATGATTAATCATAATATCAGTCCAAAAGTTTTCCTTTTCTTTACATTCCTTTATGCATAATGCAATTCTTGCATCACAGAGTATATCTTCTACAGAAACCACATCTTTCTTTTCATATAACAATTGACAAAATTTATGAAAGAAGTATACATATTCAGTATTATCAAATGTTTTACACAATTTTAAGTATTTCACTGCAATTTCACAAAGATTCTGTGAAATTGGGTAAGTTTGACTCATTGTTAAAGCCAAATCTAACGCACATATTGCTAATATTTCATTATTGGTGAGAATTTCCATAGATAATAATCGCAAATTCATTTCTTGAGATATCAAAAACGTTTCAAATTGACTAGTTTGTCTAGAGGATTTTATACCCTCTTGTGTAACTAGCCTTATATTCTACAAAAATATTATTGTAAGATTAATTACTATTAATTATTATTCTTATAGATTATATTAATTAATTGTTACTGTGTACCTCTAGTGTAGAAAATTGTGAGTTCTCTGAAGATTGACCATTATTTTTCAATGTATTTGCTTGTTTACATACATTTTCCCTAAGTGTACGTAATGCTTTGGAAAACTGCACTTCCCCAGTTAGCTGGGTATTCTTCATATTGCATGTCTTAAAAATCAGAACACATTAATATAGATATTAATTAAATATGTTATTTCAAAACGTATTTTCTACATGGTTGTTACTGAATGTTTCTGTTTTATCATTACCATTGCATAAAGTTGAGTATTAATATTTTATTAATTGCTATTATTACAATCTTTTTTACTAATCTTTCTCTATGCAGATCAATTTACGAGATAAAAAAGTATTCGAGATTGCCTCTGATAATAAAGATTATGATGAACAAAGTGAAAATGAAATGATACAGCCTAAAGAATTAAGAAATTTAAACTTTTATATAGAAGATGAAAATAGATACAGACCACTACATTCATATGTAGACAGTTACAATAAACATGAAACCATAAACAAAATACAGCATACAAATATGTATTTCCATTTAAAATCAAAAATATGGGAGAACTCTAATATAGGGGAAGATGATGCACCATTTATTGCTGGTTTTAAGGAAAATCTTGATAAAGTGATTACTACCAGTTTATCATTAGATAATGATAAGAATGTAGCTTTATTAATATTTACTTTCAGATTATAAAAGACAGGAATTCAAAATTTGCAAAATAATTCTTTTTTTTTCAAAGATAACTAATGTTGCTGCTAATATCAATAAGAATAAAAGATCAATTTCTGCAAACATATTTGAAGATCCTAGATATGCTGATAGTACAGAACCAGGAGAAGAAGCCTATGACTATGATCAGTTCAAAAAAGAATATGAAGGACAAATTGAAAAATATATAAATTCTAACAAAACTTTGAACTTTACTGATGAGGGAAAACTAGAAGAACATCCTAAAGAGATATTGCAAAAATTAGTTGATTTCAAAAATTGTACAAACCTAACTGGAATATTTCATATTAAACCACTAAATTGTTTAATGTACAATTATGAACAACAAAAAGATAAATGTGTTGTTAAAAGAACATTACGCAAAATAGGTCTAACTATTAAAGTTTGGTTTTTGATTTATGTATGTGTTGCAGTTCCTTGTTGGTGCCATAGAGGTAAATTACATTATTAAAGATTTCATAAAATAAGAATAGCTTTAAATACATGCCAGTGCATTGTTCTATAGGATGGTGCTGCTGGTGTTTCCATTTTAAATTTTGTTTTCCAAAAAAAAGAATATTATTTGCAAAGCAATATTATGCAAGTAATCCTCCTGGTATATTCAGACAAATTGAAAGAAAAGAAGAAGAAGAAAAAGGACCAACTAAATACAAGCCTACTGAGTTTGAAGAAGACATGTATAAAAAATTAGAAACTGCAATAAAAAACATATAAATAAATTATATTAATAAAGTTACCTCTATAATATCTTGTGCTTTTGCATAATCATTTTTCCATAAACATCTAATAATTAAGCTTTCTTTTGTTGCTAGCATAAAGTTCACAAATAATGGTTTATGGATGATGTCTTTAGTTGTTATATCATCTGTTGTTAATACTAAACTATTAGAACGTTTTCGCCATTTAGTATTATGTACTAGTTCTGATTCAGAACTATTACTAGATCTTGTCTCTGTTTCATCTGAAATATTACCTTCTTGATAAAAAAATATCTTTTCTTTGGAACAATCGGAAGGTAACTTTCCACCTAATAGAGATTTAGGTTTAAATTTAGATAAGTAACTTCTATTTTCATATTTCATATTAATATTTTTAGTAAATTCCGAAGTTGTATAAAGTTCAAATCTCCATTTAGCATTTGTTATTGCTGCATTGATAGAAGCAATATTGTTTTGAATTTGTTCTTTTTCTTCTATAGATTCTTCTGTGCATGCAGTTTCTGTTATCGAGATAATATTCTCTAAGTGGAATAATATATCTCTCACAGCATATTTGTTACAAATAAAACCTCCTAGATGTTGTTTCATCCACTTACTTTCGAATTTTAATTGCTCATGGGATTTATTTATATTGCTTTTGTCATAATTTTTTTGTGTATGACCAAAGTCTTCATATCGCAAAAAAAGTAAACAAAATATATTTTCTATTACTTGTATTCGTAGATTAAGCGGAAATAAGATTTTTATATAATGATCCATATCAAAAAAGTACTTTGATATAATAGATTGCTTTGCTTCATAACTATTACACAATAAGACACCTTTCAAAGCACTTAAAATACTACAATATGCTATGAAAACATTTTCAGATTCGCAAACATCTTTTAATAAATTTTTTACTTTTTCATAGTTTTGTTCATATATATCTGTTGTCATTTTTAATACTAAAAGACTATCAAAATGTTGTAAAAGATTGAATATCTGCTGTATAGAAAGCTTTTGCTGAAAGTCAGTTGTCTCTGTTATCTCATCATGATATATGTTATTTGTTTTAACATCTTCTCTTCTGCAGTTTAGGATATATTTCAAAATTTTTACATTTTTCCACAGTACATTTTGTAATTCATTCAATGTGGGATCACATAATACATCAAAATTACATTTAGGTATTAAAAATTCAATTGAATTACATATGAAATCATAATCTTTCTTAGCATTATTTAAAAATATTTCTTCTTGCGAATACTCATGCAAAACTTTAAATAACAAAACTGGCCAAAATGCTTTTAATAATGTACAGGATAGTATTAATGAAACATCATTATATCGTCCATTTATCATTAAAATATAACACATGTCCTAAAAAAATATTAATATTACATACAAATATTTTATAATCTCTTATATAGTAATTTATATCCTGTTACTTACCAAAATGTCTATGATCCAATGTAATTTATTATTACTTATTCTTTCTATAAGATTATTCTTATTTAGAATAGGGACAGAAGCAGAAGGAAAATGAAATAATATTTTCTGAATTTTCAATACATGATTCAAATTGTTATTAGGTTTGGAATGTATATAAAATTCACTAAGAAAAGTACACCATTTTTTTAAAAAGTGATGATCTGTTCTTGAATACAATGCAAATTCAATATCTTGAATATTTTTAGTTTTCAACATCATAGGAAAAAGCCATTTTGACAATGTAGGATCATTAAATTCAACAATATTCATTTTTGAAATAATACATAATATACATCCAAAATAATTGTCATTGTCTGATTCCTGTTTAGATAATTCAAATTCCATCAATTCTTTTATCAGCAAAAAATAAAAATTTTGTAGATTATAAATAATATTAACTGATGACTTAGGATAAATTAACAATAATTCGTTAAGAATCCAACATGTAATAAATGGATTATCACAAACATTTTTTTTCAAAAGTATAAAATATCCATTCTGTATTTTCTCAAAATCTTCTGAACTTCTTTGTTCTAAACTATTTTTATAGAATGCTAGTAATTCCTGTAAAATGCATAATATAAAATAAATTATGAATATAATTGAAATAAAATATATAAATGAATTTGTATAAATTAATTCAATTTTAAAATACCTGTTGTAAATATATTGTCAAATTTTTGTACAATTGCAAAGCATATATCATTTGAACATAACTTTGTGGTTTTTCTACATATTTAGTATCTAAAGCTATATTGTTGAGAAATTTATGCAATAATATATAACTTATCCATTGATATTGATTTTCATTCTGAGAATGACTGTAAAAGTATATAATACAAAAGTTATTATTTATTTTAAATGGTTTAAAAAAATATTTTAGTAGTAGTAGTAGTAAAATATTTAGTTTTACGTATATACATATATTGTATATGATAAATAAAACATTTTTAATATATAAAATTTCATTATATATACTTACATTAAATTTGTAATCAGAGTTTTTGACTCGACAAAATCTTCAATATCATTGTTACATTGTGAAAAAAAAGATTTGTTATTATTTCTCCGGTAAATAATAAGAGACGTATACCATAATTTTGATAAAATGTATTTATTTATCTCCATTGTCCTTGTTTCTCCTGACATGTTTTTAAAATTTACTTACTATAAAAAATAACCACAGTGCACAAAGTATTTCAGTTATACGTCACATATTGACAATACCATTAAACTTTACTTTAGAGGTTCAAAAATTACTGACTTTTCTTTCGCAAGCTTATAATTTTTGATGTACAGAATCCCAAAAAACAAGTTTTACAGCGGGGACTCCAATAATCCAAAGGTTATGATTAAGTTGTCAAACTGAGCATTTTTAAGGCATTTTACATGTTACTTTGACGCCATATTGCTCCTATTCATCATCTGATTGGTCCGCACCAATCATATAAATAAACATTATATGACATTATATTATATAATTTATATTAAATAAACATTATATGACTGTGATCCGCACAGATGAGCATTGGACTGAATTTCACCGAAAGTTAATTTGTATGAGGCTGAATCATGATCATATAAACAAGCATCAACACTTGCTAGGGAAAACCGTTCAAAAATTGAATCGTGAAAAATCAACATATAAGACAAGGAGGTTCTCATTTTACGCATGCATGACATGCTAGAATGCTTAGACAAATAACATACAATTACAGATACTGTCTGTCTCGCAAGAATGCGAACCTTTGAAGAATGTTGACCTTTCATGTTGATTTTTCATAACTAGACACAACTTGATTTTTAAACGATTTTCCTTAATGAATGTTGAGATTTGTTCATATGATCGTGGACTAGACACAACTCAATCTCCGAGAAAATTTTCCTGGCAAGTGTCGCGACATGTTTATATGATCGTGTTTCAGATTATATGATTTATGCTACACTTGTATGTTTCTACGGTACTTTAAATTAATGGTTAATATTTTTAGGTGATTTTCTTGTAATAAATAAAAAGAGTATATACAATGAATAAGATTAGTAGAACATTAGTGAAAAATTCAATGATAATCCATAAATGGACTACTTTATCAAATTTTAGTACAATATCAAGCTACGGTAATGAAGTTTCTAGCCCTCTTTTTACAATCTTTATATATCATGTATACATATTATATTTTTTATAGATGTTTCAATTGTTAAAAATTTAATAACAAATAATGAGATTTTGGACAATGAAAACACTATGAAATATATTGAAGAAAATATTAAAAACATGGATGCAAAAACTGCTGTTAAAACTATAAATATTTTATATCAAAAGTTCAATAGAAATATAAAATTAGATCAGACGGACTTCACAAATTCCAAAGGATTTGGAAATATTTGTAAAGTGATACTCAAAGATGTTAGATCTTTAAGCAGATATGATACTATAAACATTTTACGATGTTTACTATTTTTTAATGTTCCAGCTAACAGTGTATTAATTCAAACATTGCTTCAAATGATACGTGTTTCCTTGAATGATTTCACAGTTGGACAGATAATGATTCTATATAGTATGTTATACGATATGGAAAAATCATTTCTGTCTGAATCTTTACTTCGTGCATTACCTTATGCTTTTAAACAGCAAGCTCAAATTGAACTTAATTCAGATAGTACTAATTTGTTTCAAGCCCTTAACTTCTGTTCTATGATAAATAATTTAACTGTAAAAAGGCATATTCTCCGAGTTTTACAGAAAAATAAAAACAGAATAAATTTATACAATGTAATGCCAGTTTTTAATGCAATATATAGTTTACCAAAGTTGTGTCTACCTTCTACACGACTTCTGTCTTATGTACAACATATGATATTGATTAATTGTAATAGATTAAATTTCTTTGAAATCGAGCATTTACTTCATTGCATTTCTAAAAAAGTTCTAAATTCGTAAGTGTTATATAATTAAAATTACTTATATCATACAAATATTTATATTATTTGTAATTTTTTTTTCTAGAGAAAAGAAGTTCTATAACGAAGCATTAATAGATAAATTATGTTCTACTGTGTTAATTAGAAATACTACTTTCCAACAAAAATTAATCATCTTACAGCATTTAAATGACATACGCTTTTGTAATATTCCTTTGTTAAATTGTTTAGTGGAAAAATGTCTTAAAAATCCAAATATTTTAGAAAGATATTCTATCGATATACATACATTTATCAAAGGCTATATTATTGCTGATTATATACCACATAATTGGGAAACTATAGGCAGAAAATTGCAGAATCTTATTATCACTATAGATTGTTCAGTATCTAACACAGTGTCTACTGCTTTCCATTTACTTTCATTAAATTTTTATTGTCCGGAATTAATAGAAAAGTCTTTCATATTATATAATTCTTCCTGTGAAAAAAATTCATTTCTTCCTGTAAAAGATATTACATTATCTGCGTTAAAATTATATTGGTGTGTAAAACAGCTTTATCCTGAATATAATGGGTTTGTGCCAGATGAAAGCAAATTAAATGAAATTAAAATTGAACGTGACAGTAGTGAAATACCTTATTTAATAGATAGTCTAAAAGAAGCTGTTGGAGGTACTGAATACATAAAAAGTGGTTTAAGAACAAAATTCGGCGAATTTGTTGGTAAACATATTTGTGAATAATCATAACCAAACATTAACAGCAATGATTTGCAGCTTCAAATCTTTGATTTTTATTATTTTAGATTACGTCGTTGTCATACAACCGGATGGCTCTTTTATAAATACTAATAATTATGATAATATTACATTTGTTGAAGAACTAGCATCGCTAACAGAATGTAGCAAGTAAGAAATAATTTTGAAGTAGTTTAATAATTATTCCATTAATCCAAAAATAATGTTTATTTTGATTTACAGAATTCTCTTTTTCGCTTTCCCAATAGAGGCATATTCTATTAATAAAGGAAATTTATTATCTACAGTGAAGATACAATTAAAAATAATAGAAACATTACCAGGTTTCCACTCCTTTGTTATAAATCCATACCTCTGGGAGAAGTTCTCTGATAAAGAAAAAGTGTTACATCTTCAGAAAGCCATACAATTGAAACAGTACAATTCAAAATGATAGTAGTTCATAAATTGTTTATAAAAATAAATATAATTTAATAAATATAAAAAATTGTAAAAATAAGAAACAAAATCATTTTTCATACTCCATGTATTATGGTATTTTTGTTATAAGATTAAGATAAATATATTTGTTTTAATAATATATTTAACATATTTTAATACACAGGGTGAGGCACTTAAAACAGGCTGCTTGAATATCTCAGCCGTTATTGATGATAGAAAAAAGTATGTCTGACCAAACTTGCATGGTAGATCTTTGATAAGTAGTTTTTTTGAATGGAATAATGTCTTTTTTACGTGCCATCCAGTAGAGTGTTTTAAGATGCATACAATGACCAGACAAAATCACAGTCATCTAAAATCAATTGCATGAGACAATAATTTACTTTATGAGAACGGTTGAATAATTTACTTTATGTAATGGTAATTTATTAATATACCTGTACACTGTTACTTTAGATACTTAAAGTGGTGACCTTGACTATTGATGCGTCTAAAGCGTTGCGAGAAATCAATCACGGCCGGATTAATCGCGAATTTTTATTTATGGGGAAACTTAAAGCAGCAAATGTACAGCAGTAAAAGCAGCAAATATCAATAACCAGAAAAAAAATGTATTAACATGAACATCGATGGTCAAGATCACTATTTTTAACATTTAAACTAGCAGTGTACTGGTACAGTAAAAAATCACCATTACATGAAATAAATTATTTTCTCTTGCAATTGATCTTTAATGACCTCAAATTATAGTGCGCCATCATTGTGCGTGTCTTAAAACACTCTGTTAGATGGCACGTAAAAAAGCATATAGTTCCACTAAAAAAAACGAATTTGACCTTCATATGACCTTTATGGGTTTACCTATCAAAGAACTATTTACATCAAATTATGTGTCTCTCAACACCATACAAGTTTGATGTGACATATTTTTTTCTATCATCAATAAAAGTGGAAATATTCAAATGACCTATTCAAAGATGTTAATATTATTAAAACTAGGACTTTCTAAAAGTTTAAAGAAATATTTACAATGAACTCTTCATTTATGTAACAATTTATTTATATGAAAATATTTATAACATCAACAATTAAAATGTATAATTTCAGAATCATATATTTCATAATATATTTCTACAAAATTTGCATTATAAATCAAATAATTTATATACTACTAATTTTAATGTATTGATGAACTTTTGTATAGATGAATATTTTTGCATAGGAATAATGTAAATATAAGTAACATATATATCGAAGATAATAGTTATTAATGTATAAATAATGTATTTCATGACATGTTTCTCTCCTATAATTGTTAATAAGTTATATAAATGTAAGTTGGTATTGTTATTATGAAAGACATATTTTGATAAACACACAAGTAATGCTTTTAAACATAGACAATATATTGATAACAGAATAATTAAAATGTAAAATAGCACCCAGTAGCACCATTTTCTGAATAAAAAACAATTATTAATATCACTGATTTAGACCAAATAATTTCAAAGCATTGAAAGCAGTAGCTAAGGCAACCTCTTCTGGAGCAATTTGCATAAATGCTGCTACCATTTCTACTATTGCTGGTAAGGCACATGGTTCATTACGTTGAAAAGTACAGTAACGATGAAGAAATGTCATGGATCGTTCAGTTAGAGCATCTTTAACATGTATAGGTAATTTGCTGGCTCTAGTATTAGGATACATGAATGGAGCATCCGTTTCTACTAATATTCTGTCTAGAGGCGCAAGTCTTTTTTCCAACAGTTGTCTTATTCCACTATCAGATTTGTCTTTGCATAAATATCCTGTAATTCCTAGATAAAAACCATGGTCTAAATAAATTTGTGCTTCCTTTGCAGTTCCGATAAATGAATGGATTAAAACTGGTGGTAAACAATTTTTATAGTGATTCAGAACTTCTAGAACATCTGTCTGAGCACCTCTTTCATGTATTACAAGTGGCTTAGTTAATTGACATGCAAGTTCTACTTGTTTATGAAATACAGCACGTTGTGTTTCAGGATCAGAAAAATCACGACTATAATCTAAGCCACATTCTCCTACTGCTACACATTCGGGGTTATTAGCTATGCTTTCAAGTTCTTGCAAAGTATCAGGATTTTCCCATGATTTTGCATCATGAGGGTGCACACCAGCAGTAGAATAAAGAGTACCAGGATATATCCTAGTTAATCTTAGTGCCTCTTTACTAGAACGAATACTTGCACCTGTTACCATAATCTTTTGTACCCCTGCATCCTTTGCTCTTTGAATTACGCTATCTAAATCTCTGCTATATTTTTTATTAGTAAGATTGGCACCAACATCAACTATGATATAATTCTCATAACATTGTGTCATAGCTGAGGAAATAGCTTTTTCCTCTGCATTTGATGCAGTAGTATTTTCAGCCATTCCTCAATATTCAACTGCAATATCTGAAATAAAAAATAATAATAATAATTATTGGAAATATATATTGTTCATTGTGAAAAATATATCAGTATAAACATAAAGAATTAAAAAAGGTGACAATATTTATCAAATTTTATAACATTTAGTTATTATTGAAATAATGATACAAAGAAAACAATGTATATATGATAGATGATTAAATTACTTAACCATAGTAATTTGAGAAATAAATGAAATATATAATCATGAATTTATACTAAATATTATAATATAGATATTTTTTTAGATACTAACAACAAGATACAATATGCATTTGTTGCCAACCAGATAAAACTGCTTTCAATTAATCTGAGATGTCAAAATCCGTATTTTTATAAATGATGTATATGATCATTTGAGATATATAACTATATATATGTATAAATATAAAGATATTTTATCAATAAATTCGTAGTGTTTTCTTCTTGCTAAATATTTTTTGGAACTAATACAAAAGCATTACACATGCACGGCACTTGATCATATAATGATACACAATGTTGTCTTGCACGCTATACCACACAACCAATTCTTTCAATAAGTTGATTTAATCAAACACATAGGCTTTTGGTACTGTCGAATCGTACAAGCTGTTACTGTAACAAAGCACTATATGTGTCGATCTTCCCAAGAGACTGTTCTATAATTCATTTTATTATATATATAATACTTATTAAATACAATATATTTAACTTTTTATAAAAAAGTAAAAACATCAATTCCCGTTAAATTCCCGTAAGATTTACTATTTATATAAATGATATATTATTTATATAGTACATTGAAATTATAGAATAATTTCAATACTTTCACCTTATATAAACTGAATTGGTTAATTTCATATCATAATTGTTACAAGAAAGAATATAGCCTAAAATCATATTACTCAATATACGCGGGAAATATAATCATCATGAAGGTAACTATCTTATGAAAATTTTTTATTATTGTTTAACGATGTAAAGTAGTAAAATAATTTATTATTGGAGTATTAATCTATCATAATAATACTCAATATAATATCTATTTTACTTTCAATTTTGTTTTTATCTTAAAAACATTATATACGACATTTATACACAATTATTTATTAGGTTATTTTCTTTTACAGAAAAGGAAAACAAGACGTCAACTTCTGGCTGAAAAAGAAGCTATTGCTAAAAGCTTAGTTGATAAAGCAAACTCTGTGAAAAATCCCTTAGAGTCCTTAAATTTCTTTCATAAATATATGACAAAGGATAATCAAACTATTGAACTCTCTTGCATGAAAGCCACAGATGCACAACCTAAATGTATTCTTTGGATTTTTGATATTATGGAACGTAATATGAAATCTCTGTATGAACAAAGTGATTGGGGTTGGGATTTAGTTGCCAAACAAAAACAATTAACAGAGCCAACAGCTTGGTATTTAGTAGCAACTTCCAATGAGAAATTTGTTGGGTTTTCTCATTTTCGTTTTGATATAGATTATAGGGAAGAAGTACTGTATTGGTATGTAGATCTTATACATACATTTATAATTTATAGAAGATGACAAGTTTTATTTTATAATTTTTTTTCTATAATTGTTTTTCAGTTATGAAATGCAGTTGGAATCCACAGTACGACGAAAAGGACTTGGCCATTTTATGATGTCTGCTCTTGAAGCTATGGCATCAGAAAACAAGATGCGTAAAGTAGTTCTGACTGTACTTAAACTTAACCCATCAGCTATGCAGTTTTTCTATTCCCTTGGGTAAGTAAGATATAATTTATAAATATATAGATATAATTTTATTGGGATATAAAAACTAATAACTATACAACAGGAAATTAATATAAGGAAAATAGATTTTTACACCTTTAACTTTATTACAGAATTTTTAATACTTAGAATGTACATACATACATACAGATGTATAAAATTACATTTTCTAAAGTAATAGTACGACTAGCATGGAGATGTAATATCTTATAAAAACCCACATTTTATTTTTCAGTATAACTGCAAGAATATGTTTCTGTATTTTTGTATTCATATTTATAACAATATGTATAATGATAATAATAATAATAATGATGATAATCAATAATAATATCAATTAAATATCTATGGTAATGAACAAAATTACAAAAAATATTTTATATTTTTTTCTGTTGAATATCATAATTAATATCTTTCTTGATAAAAAGTAGATCACAGTAAGAAAAAGTATCTTATGTAAAAGAGGATTTATATATGTGCCTTATACAAGTTATAGTTCTTGTATGCATGAAAAATTTCATAACAATACGGAATTAAAAGCATATAAAAATAACGGTATCCACTAAATTATAATTGTAAATCATTTTTTCCAACTGATATTGTTACAGCTACAAGATGGATAAAACCAGTCCACCAGCATCTGATCAATTGGATTATATCATTTTGAGTAAGGCCGTTGATAGTGGAACAATGAGCAGAAATCTTAATTCTTTTTAATGAGTCTAAGTGATCATTAAATTCTACGTTTAAGATTGTGTCTTGTGAAATAAGATTGGTAATATTTGGTGTGGACATAAATTAACAATAGGCGATTTCAATGATGGTCCTACATTATGGAATGTAAGTGGAGCTTTACTAATAACCCAATCATCTACATAATTAAGAAATTTTGTTAAATCAACTTCTACGGATTCGGAAACATTAAAATAACGCAAATAAGAATTATCATTCCAACACATGTCTAAAGCTGCTTGATGTAAAACCATTCCAATACCTTTACCAGCTCCTTCTGGGATAGGAAATACTCGAAAGTTAACAACGCTTAGATCCGCAGGAAAATCGTAACGAAGTGGCGAGAAATACGCATTTAAATTAAAAGGTAAAGAATTATGTGGATGCATTGCAATTATAGGGTGTAATAGTTCTTCTGATGCTAAATGGCCATATAATGAGAGTACACCTGATGGGTGATTTGTTGGTGGTGTCGAAGATATACAAAAAGACTTCTTTTTTTCGAGAACAAACGTGAATATATGATTTGTTAACAAGTTATCAGTTATACCTTGTCCAAGTCCTCTGTTATCATCTTGAAGTAATCGTCTATCCTGCATAATCTGTATAAAAATATTATATATGTACAGTGTGTATATATTATATATTCTTACACGAGTGAACGATATATTAGATACATACTTCAATTTGCCCAGGTGCCATAGAACTTACACCTAATGGTTGTGCTGTTACAACTGTTAGTCGAAGCTTCTTATCTTCTATGTATGTACTTGACGCCATTGGGTAATAGTTTCCTTGTGTAGGAAGCTTTGGAAATCTTTGACGCTTAATCATCTAAATAATAATCATTCTCTTAAACATATTTACTAGTGATGATGGAATATTTTAGATATTTTTACTTACATTAAGGCCATTTAGATCTGTATAGAATTGGTCTCCTGAAGCTATATCTGTACTTAGTCTCATAGCAAGTTCATAATTTTGCGTTTCTGATATATTAATTTCATTATGAACACGTAAACCAAGTCCATCAGTACCAGGAGAGTTGTATAATATACAAGTATGACGTACATGTGCAAATTCTACAAATACTTTAGATACAATGGGTCCAGTTATTAAGTGTATAATACATTTATTGTCCATATATACTAAATCTGGTTCTGCTTTATCAGGTAAGAATAAATAAGCTCCACTTTTATCTTTACTAGAACCTCTGGTACCATATTTAACAAATTCTAAATGAACAGGTACTGTTATGTTAGTGACTCTTAAAGCTTTCAGAAGACCTGACTTTCCAAAAGATGCAGATAATTCTGGTCGTTGTGTAATTGAAAATTCTTGTGCATTTGGTATTACTTGAATTTGATTAAAACCTGGTATTTTTGGGAGGTTTATATCTGTATTAAAAACAGTTATGTTCGCAACATGCACTTCCCTGCATATAATAAATAGTAAAAAGTTGAATTGTAAAAATAAATATTTAATAATTTAAAAAATGAAATTACGTACGGTGGAAACGATGATTTCGACAAAGCGTGAATTACGTATGTTGTAATACCAAATCCAGGTACAGTAACCAAGAATGATAACTCATATCTAGCAACAGTTAATGCAGCTGGTCCAATCCAAATTGGAGAAATTTGACATTGTACTGGTTGACCCATACGATCAGTAACTTTAACAAACGGAGTGGATACGACCAATGTCTGTACTTTCGTTCTTTGTCTTGGAATAGAATTATAAAGAATAACTTTTTTTAAAGGATTTTCCTCTCTTAATATTAGGACATGTTTGTCTCCTACACTGGTATGGCGCAATCTAAAGCATTAAAACATGAGTTTTTTACAATTATTATTTTATTTATTTTTAAAAATTATTATTTTTCATAAAATATTCATAAATTTTTCTCAAACCTAGATTCATCAAGTGAAATATATACAGCATCTACATTAACAGAAGATTCCTGTGGAGTTTTTAATAAATGAACCACTGATTGTTGTAATACATGCGCAGAATTATTCAAGGCCATTATCATCTTCTTAGCATAATCTATAACAACTTCATCTCTGGCAGTTCCAGTAATACCATCATGATGTTGAAACAAAGAATGCCACATTCTTGCCTTACTTAAACGTTGTGCAAGAGTACCTTCCATTAAATTGTCATTACCTTTAGTCCAAGCTGTAGTAGTTAATATTTCCGATGCCCTTAGTAAACTCAATAATACACGATCTAATCGTTTGTGAAAAGGCCTAAAATGTATTTAATAAACATGTTGTTGATAGTTTACTATGATTAATTTTAATTTGAGTGTACCTTGATGTATAATATCCGCTCCAATAATGATCATCTCTGTCGGAATATGTGAAGAAATCGCCAGATAAAGTAGGAAATTCGTTTAAAGTGTGTTTTTCCCTGATCGCATCAAAGTAGTCGCTTAACGTTCCAAATTTAATTTGAACGTTCATTTGTGAGTTTTGATTCATATAATCAAAAAGTTTCTGATAATTATTAAACTGAGCATCCCACTCAGTAAAATGAGTATACCTAAAATCATCTCCTAATGGTACTAATACCACATCAGTTTTGAAAAGCTGAGATTTTTTACGGTACTGATCCAATAAGAGAGCAGCTCTTTCTGCAATATTTGATTTAGTTATGGCTCTTGGAGCTATTTTCCATGGACAACTTAGTCCAAAATTTTGCAGTCTATAAAAGTCAAATTGACAACATATTTTTGGATCTGGGCCACAAGTGTGTGGCACATCATAACTATAAAATGGCATTACATGTGTAAAGATTTCTGTCGATCCATCATTATCCCATAATTGTCTCCAACGAAATTCTAATTGTTTTCGTTTAGCTAATCTTTTTTTAACTGAATAATGAACTCTTTGTATCAATACATTTTCCAATCCTGCCTTTTTCAACAGATATGGCATAGTTGGAGAAAGACCAAATGGATCAATAGCCCAACCTGAATTTGGTATATAATCTAAATTATATTTTAACCATTGATGACCCTCTGTAAGTTGTGTAAGCTGAGACGTCCAATGAGAAACAGATTCATCTGGCATAACCCAACCTCCTGATACAATTTCTAATTGACCATCATGAATCAAACGTTTAACTAAATTATGAGTTATCTTAGACTGACTTTCCCACCAAAGTTGAAAGAATGATATCTCTGCCCAAATAAATTTACGTCTTCTGTCTTCTGCCAATTTTGTTACCATATTATTTAATATATTTTGTGTTTGAAATGCATAGTATTTCTCAAAGGTACTAAGCCAACCAGGATCATTATGAGAATGTGGAACAACAAATACTTTCAGCTTTCTATTTGGATGCCATTGTTTCTCATCATATGTGATATCCCATCCTTGTTTCCAAACTCCACCATCCACATTATCAAACTCTAATTGCCTATATATCTCTAACATTTGAATATCAACTTCAGGAATTTTTTGTATGTTAAAATTGCATTTAAGTACTTTTCCTAAATGGGAAGAACTAGATGACATAGGTTGATCAGGACGATTTATAGAATGGTCTATAGGTACAAAATGTTTTGCTTCAGCCACTTCCCTTAAAGCATTCATAACTTCATGATGCTTATTGAAATCTTTTTCTAACTTTGCTAATCTATTCTCAAAGTGTAGCCATTGATTCTAAAAATATAAAACAATAAGTTATTTTTGTTTATTATATATAAATTATAATCTATGGATATTTATTGAATAGCTTACATCATTAACAGAAAGTTTAGACCCTTGTCCAGGTGGAAAAAGTGTTAAATCCATTATTAAATATATCATAACACAGCAGGCAAGAATTAAGCCTGCACTGATGATTGCTAATGTTTTCCTAGTCCTCATTTTGACACATTTATTTATTTAAATATACCGTTGTTCTTAGATGAACTAAGCTATCAATAACATTTAAAGATTAAATCTTTCTGGTTTCGAAAAGAAATGTAACTTTCTTTAGTATAAAAACTGGATCTTAACCTTATATGTATGTTTATTTCAAAAATTATATATTTATTTTATTTCATTAAGAAACTAGATATCTTTACTTAAAAAGAAAAAATTGAAGAAATATAAAATTCTGTTCATTCACATAAAATAACACATCGACATTACATTAATTATTAATATTACATTTCTTCAAGATTACACTGCATGGTCTGTATGTGACCTCTTGCAACTACCGCCGTCGCCATATGTTTGTATGTAGTCAAGTATACACCTATGAAAAAAGGTTAGACCATATGCGGTTTAAGGCCTAAGATAAAGTATAAAGAGTACATGTAGTACATATAGGATAATATATGTTTACATTATACGTATGCTAATAAGCTATAAACAGTAGATGTGTATTTAAATTTCTTTTGGTTTCAGTTTTTCATATTCAAAGCATACTTAAATGTACTTTTACCACTTACCGTTTATCAATCATTCCTGATTTAATTTTCTTATATTCTTTTGTAGGAAAAGCATAAAAAAAGGTAATTATTTAATTATAAATGAGATATTACGAAAAGCATTCAAAATGAAAAATCGAATTTGTTATCGATAATATTAATAAGCATATTGAATATCGATATATTGAATACGAAGATCGATGTTTCTCTAGATTTATAGTAATTCATGTTTCTTTTTATTCATCAAATATGGCATCCTAAAATGCAAAACATGACTCAATAAAATCGAAGCAGAATAAGCAAGTTGTTACTGACTTAATAATATACATGATTTTGCATTGTACAGTGCGCTCTTTTGTAGGTTGCATCTATTTGTGCTTCTTGTGTTCGTAATAGTAAGACAGTTTCAGTGACAATGAACAAGAATCTCACAGATATTTGTATTTACAAAAGTATAGAAGATGTTCAATCTAAGAAATTTATATACAATAAGTTGTTGCCTTATGCAGACGAAGTAGAGACAGAAACACAGGCTTTATTAGCCGAAATTAAAGCAAATTTAGGGCGTGCTGTTATGTTTAATGAAATATGGCCAGGCTGCTATGTATGGGTTACTAAATTAGGCCAGTGAGTATATTCATTTATATTATTATATTATTTGAAAGAAAGGCAATAATTACATTTTAATTATACTGCTTATTTTAGAAAATATATTTGTAATCTGGATTCATGAATATTTTTTCTAGTTACATAAACATGTATGGATTTAACTTCAGCAAAGAAGATCACATCTTGCTTATAAAGTTATTATATGAACTGGTTACAGTTTCAGAAATACCTACAGCTTCTACATTTCAGTGTCTTATTACATTACTAATGTTGTTAAAGTAAGATGATTTAACTTTTATTCATAATATTATATAGGATTATCATTTGTTATAGGAAATCAATTTCACATGTTTTAATATATATTTACAGAAAGAGGAAATTTATATCTCCTGATGAACTGAAACTGCCATGGCGACCTCTTTATAATATGATTCTTCGTATAATGAAAGCAAAAGAAAATCGTCCTGAAATGTACCATATTTGTCATCTTTTTGAGAATACAACAGAATCACTTATTGTATACGCAAAAGTTTATTTTCCTGTAAGTGAATATTTTTCTTAAGTAAATTAACAAAAGAATGAAAATTAATCCTTTATAATAGTTAAGTGCAACACAGGAGATATTAGATGAATTAAGACCAACTTTATGCCTCACCGATGTCATAACAATGTCTCAAAGTATACAACTGTTACGGTGGTTTTTACCAGTACAATTGCCTCCAAAATACCATTCAATTGGATATCAACTATGGTTTGAAGAATTTATGAAATTATGGGAAATATGTCACAATGCACCAACATGGGAAAATGAAATGATGGAGTTAATGGCAGCAGTAGCTAATTATAACATTGGATACATTAATTGGGAACCTTATATACCATTGATGTTCACTAGATTTATACGGTGCTTAAAATTACCAGTATCATATAATAAAATACAAAAACATCATGAAATAGATGCAAATTCTATAACAATATGGATAGTAGCAGTTCTGGTAAAATTTTATTGAAAATTAAAGAGTATATTTAAATAAAATATCGTTTCATATATTGTATAATGTTTTTAGGGAAATGGTTCAAGTGCTCAAACATATCTTGATAAGTTTTTGAAAACGATAGAAACATATTTTCATCCTGCTAATAATGGTTACTGGTTGAATATATTAAAAGAGATTCTTATGAAGCTTTCATTTTATTTTATTACGCGTTTGCACAAGTGAGAATCAATAACAAGTTTTATAATTAATTTTTACAAGTATTTATAAATTTATAATGTATGTCTTATTTATATTATAGAGAAAGGTATGCTGAGCCAACTTGGGAAACTCCCATTCCTGAAGAGTATAAATTAACTGATAGTCATGTTGATGCATTTGTCAAAAGTATGTTACCAGTAACTATGGCATCAATATTTAATAAATTAAGTGTTAATCATGCATCACAAGCTTTACAATATCTTGCTACTATGAGACCCAATTTGGTTATTCCATATGTTTTGAATAGAGTGTCTTCTACATTGGATTCTCTCACAATAGAATCATATAAACTGATTGCTACATTGAATTGTATGGAAGCTATAGCTAGGCCAATGGCAGAAGGGTCTAAAAATGTAAATACAGGTGTGGATTATACTTTTCTGGCTACTTTTTGACATGATTTACTATTTATTTTACATTTTTATGAATTATAAATCTCTTTTGCAGACTATACATACCCAGAAGGACCAAGACATGTTTTACCACTACTTTCTCTGCTTCTATCTAGCATTGATCCAAATAATCCAGAAAAGTGCTTTTTAGCTTTCCGTCTTATCTCAGTTTATGCCTGTTTCATACCTATTGTGGATACTTCTAAACCAATCACAGCAGTAGGTGAAGAAGATAAATTAGATTATGAAACAGCGTCTGGATTTGAAGATTTTGTTTTACAATTTTTGGACAAGATATTTTCTTTCATAGATCACAGTTCTCTAGAATTGGTTAGATTAGAAAATTCTGCTGGTGGCGAGAAAAGTAAATTAGAAAAGGTCACAGAAACCGTTCTGTGTAATGTGTGCATGATCCTGTTAATGTATATTAATGATGCAATATTTAAAAAGGCTTTAGATAAATTATGCACATTTATAACTCAACGTACACTCGAAATTAAAGTTGCTGGGCAGTTGGCAGCTGGTTTGTGTCGAGTATTTGCCCAAGTTAATGGCAAAGAAACTTTGAAAACATTATTGCCTGTACTTTCACAAACTATCTTAGATATCACGGGCGAAAGTAATGATATTATTAAGGAAGAACATGTGGATGATCGTCTTTTATATGCAATGTTGCTTTTATCTGCAACTGTTACTACAACAGGGAACAATTTACTACCTTATATAGATACACTCACAACAGTTCTTGACCGTGTAGTGATTTTAAACTCTAGAGAAGGAAACAATTTAGCTTGTATATTATTAAAATCAGTCCTTCATTCATTATCTACTATGGTACCATGTCACTTTACATCTACTGATGAAATAAAGTACTGGGGTCAAGTTCTGGATATTAGTAGCTTAGATGTCAAATGGTACATTCCTGATAAGACAGAAATGGCTGCAATAAATCGAATATTTTTAAGATATCTTATTCCTGAAACAAGTAAATTAAAGACATATTGTAAACGCTTGATCACATTAAGGAGGTTAACTATTGATCACTTCTATATAATATTTAATGATAATATTCATTAAGAATAGGTGAAATAAAATTATTATATGATTTTAGAGAAGAGTTACTGACTAGCTTAAATATTGTAAGCACCATTATTGAAGGTTGTGAATCTGTTTTACCTATATATGAAGGGAAACCATTAGATTTAGTGAAATCGTCTTTAAAATGGCAACCTTTCAGGCCAACACTTGGTATGAAACATGAAATATTAATGCCTAATGGTAGTAACGTTAAACGTTACATTGGAACACTTATGAATAAATTGCAAGGTATAATTCTTGAAAATACAGAGGGCGATACAAAAAGTTTATTTGTTTTGATAAAGGTATCTGTTTAAATATACTATTTAGAGTAATAAGTTAATAAAGAATATTAAACACATTATAAAATTCTTTTATTCTAGATTTGGGGCTATCTCTTATTAGGACCTGCATCTGTTACAACTAATATTGTAAATTATAGAAATATAAAAAGAGCGCACAAAATGATGAAGGACATGTTAGTAAGAAAAAAGGGAATAATGGGATCCTTTGTATTGCTATGTGCAGAAATTCAACACAAAACTCGTTCATATTTACAGTTTTTTAATTTAACTGAAGCTCATAAAAAAATAATGTTAAAATTATTTAGATTGGCTACTAGCAGGTACTCTGACGTGCGATGTCAAGCTCAACGCGTCCTCTTGCGGGCTTTCCATCATTTGACGTTGTCATCTAGAATCATTATTCCAAAATTACTTGATATATTGAGGGCGGATCCGGAAGCAGATCATGATGCGTATAAGGTAAGAACGACAACAATCATGACAAGCAACGTTTAATACAATTTTTTTTAATACTTCATTTTATCTTACATAGGGAGCTCTGAATATTTTAGTTGATTCTCAAGAAACAATTATCGAACATGATTGGAATAAATTGAGAGATTTATGGACAACTTTGGTACTTTCTAAACCATGTGAGAAATTATCTATAATTCGCTTGAAAGAAGATGTTGTGAAATATATAAGTAAACAATTTACAACGATCGCTATTACGTTTGAAATACCGAATACATGTTTGGAAATTGCAACAGCTTTATGGAAGACTAATCCTCAACCTACTTTACCTCAGCCCACAGAGGATGAAATTGTGGAAGGTTTAAAAATTGCACAAGCATTTAATGAAAGTAATTTGGCATCTTATAATGGTTTAATAAATGATCTCTTAAATGCCCTTTTGGAAAAGAATTTACATTGGAGACATCGTTTAATGGCAATAGACTTTATTCGACATTTAGTTCACCCGGAACAAATTTATCCACCAAAAGTAGTTCGTTACTTTGTAGGAGCATTAATACACGATTCATTAAGTGAAAGAAATATTGCTCTTCGTGTAGTTATATGTATGTTGCAACAACAAAAAAGAGAACACCCAAAGGTAAAGTACTGAAAAAATTTATTTTGCAAATATTTTTGGTATAACTTAAACACAAATTTTTTAATTTCAAGATAACTATTGATCCACCAACATCACTAGAACAAAATGAGTCATCAGAAAACCAATCTGTGAATTTCGAACGAGGGCAAAGACCAGACAATGCTTGGCTCCAATATAATTTCGAAACTCGGCCCTTGACTGCAGAGCAATGGGATGAACCTAGATTTATTCATAAGCCATATCTAGGATATTACACATGGCCAAAAAAAATTGAAATGTATGCCCCGACACCTCAACAACCATGTCTAGATCCAAATGTACGAAAATTAACAGATCATGAAAAAGAAATCGATCTCTTTTTTAACGATTTGCAGAATATCAAAAAACTCATAAAATTTTATAGTCTTGAAACAAAAAAGGACAATGACAAATTCAATTATTATAAATATCGTCTTTTTAAAGCCCTTTTTCGTAATCATGGGATAGTATTCCTAAAAAATTTTCTGCCACATTTACATGAGTTAGTGAAGGATAAACAAGAAAGTAGTCAAAGGTGTGCAGCCGAGATTATTGCGGGAATCATTAAGGGTTCAAAACATTGGCCATTTAATATGGTTTGTGAAATGTGGGATTCTTTATTACCGGTCATAAAACTTACCTTAATTAATATGACACCAGAAACTCTTGAGGACTGGGTCCTTTGTTTTTCCACAGCTCAACAATGTAGAGATCCAAATAGACAACATTGGTTACTGGAGCATTTGATGGAAGAAATTTTTGTTAGCGAATCAGAATCGTCTTTTATTGAATCGGGACGATTGCTTATTTTACAAACGACTCTTACTGAACAACTATGGCGGGTTTTGGAATTATTACAACGTTTGTTGAAACGGATAGAAGATAGATTATTAGAAAATCCATTTGAAAACGTGAGAGAACGGTTAAGTTCTGTTTTAGTAACGGTGTTCACAAGTTTAAGAACTTCAAACAATCAGTCGGTACCGCAAATACAAGATTTCTTAAATAAAATAGTGCCAAAATTACAACCTCTTGTAGATGAAAATGCAACGAAATTCGACAATGATGTAAAAAATCTGCCTGCACATGTATCTATTGTTAAATCGAACGATCTAAAAGAAATAGGAATAAATGAAGAAGAGAAAGAAAGAGCAATTCGATTACTTAAGACAATTTGTAAATGGATTGTAGATATGAATCGTCCATGGTATGGTTTACCGCCAGAATTGTATCAAATATTTCCAATCATCTATCAGATGGAAAATTGCGAAACAGATGAAGAATTGAAACAATCGTGTACATCTGCTTTAACAATATATGCACAAGCATTCACATTGCCGTGTAATATGCCAGTAGCTTTAGAAGCAGTAGAAAAAATGTCAAAGCATGTATCTTGGTGGACAAGATCTGCTTGTTTGGAATTCCTTCAAGCTTGGGTATTTTACAACATGTGTACATTTTTAAGTAATCCATCATGGGTTAATTCTGTTAAAGATATAGTTTTACGTTTATTAGAAGATGAACGAGTTGAAGTAAGAAAAACTGCTGGTGAATTACTTAGCGGATTAGTGCATTGTATGTTTATACCCGAATTAGAATCTTTATTGGTAAATATATTTGAAATATTTTTATGATAATTATTACCAGCAGTTATATTTATAGATTTAATATATATAGTTTTCATATTATATATAATTCATAATATATATAATTTCATAATATATATAATTTTCTAATTTTTCAGGATGAATTCAAGAGAAAAGCAAATATTAAATTATGTAAAAAAGAAGCTTTGAATAGTAATAAGGAAGAAACAAAAAAGAATCTAAAAGCTGATGCATTACGTATTCGTCATGCAGCTATAATAGGAATGTGTGCATTTGTACAAGCTCATCCATATGATATACCAAAATACGTTCCTCCAATTTTTGAACATCTTCGTGCTCATATGAATGATCCACAACCTATACCAGTTAGTATCCAAAATAAATTTGAAGCATGATACAATAATTCATTAAATAATAAAATTCCTCTGAGTTACAGATGACAATTAAAGAGACTTTGGATGATTTTAAAAGAACTCATAATGGATGGAGGGGTGTGGAGGAGTATATGCAACATTTCACAGAAGAGCAATTATCTGTATTGCAAGATTTAATAATGCCACCATCCTATTATGCCTAACAGAAAGTTAACATTTTTATTATATAGTAAAGAATTTTTTAGTAATAATAATATAAAAGTTGTGTATATGATATTTAACAAAAAATGTATTGGTATTTCGCTGTGAAAATATACAAGATATAATATAAAATATACAAAAGAAGCCATATTTGTTTATTTAAGACTGTCTAAATGTCAATACAGCTTTAATATGAATTATTATACATAAGGTATATATGTTTCTGCTAAAACAACAAATTTGAATATTTTAATTAAGCTAGATATTAAATAAATGATAATTTACGAAGTTTCATGCAATAAATGGTAAATGCCACTATAATTTAAAAAGTTTAACTTACTGAAATTATTACTGACTACCTCTCAAATTAAATGTTTGTGAACTATTTTATGTTTATACCTTAATTAATATTTTTATTTATATATATATATATATATATATATATATATAACAAAAAAATAAATGTTATATCATGTAATAATGACTATATGTTCCTTAAGTCTAAAAAATATTTACGCTAAATATAAAATTTTTCTAGAGAATAGGTTAGACTACTAAAATAGGCTTGAGGCTTTATGGAAAATTCGAGTATGTATATATGATACGATAAAACTCATTTTTCATTTAGAAATCTAGTAACTTATTCTTTTAATTCCATTCATTTATATGTAATAGATAAATCAAGAAAAATATACGTCATATTCTTGTTTGTAACTTTCTTGAAATTGCAATTTTAAGTGTTTTCTAGACATGACATAGCATTTCTGATTAGACAATCGCTTCTAAGTACTTGAAGTGGATAACGAATTTTCAGTAGCTATCTGATAGCAGTTGTATCGCCATGAATCGAATAGTGATATTTGGAGCTACAGGAAATACCGGACTATGTGCTTTAAATAGCGCTGTAAATAAGGGTATAGTCTTATCTACTATTTATCATTTTACTTTGTAATCTATTCTTTTATATATATTAAAAAGAGATTTTAATTATCGAAAATGTAATAAAGATATAAAATATTTTATAGACAGGTAATATCGTTATGATCAATCCCTGTATTTGGTTTTGTTTATACGCTCGTTCCGTTATATTCGCGAACGATGATTTTAATAAAAAATATAAAATAGCCAGAAAGGTTTTTGTAAAGATCTTAGATAAAGTACAAGCGTATAATATTTGAAAAATGCAAGTTATGCGCAAAACTAATTTTATTTTAATTATCTTAAAAAATTTAGGATTAAATATAAGAGCATTTGTAAGAGATGAAAGCAAAGTACCAACAAATTTAAAAGATAAAATTGAAATAGTTGTTGGAGATGTTACTAATGCAGAACAAGTTTCAAATGCAATATCTAATAGGGATGCAGTGGTTGTTGTGCTTGGCACACGGAATGATTTAGGTAAATATTCAATTTTATATGAAATATTAATTTTTCAGCCTACAATATGAGCTTAATATCCATTGCAAATTTTCATTTAGGTCCAACTACAGTATTGTCCAATGGTATGAAAAATATAATAGATGCTATGAAAGTGCACAATGTAGAAGTGGTATCTGTTTGTTTATCTGGTAAATTTTGCTAATCTAATTATTTACAACACATATTGATAATTTTCATGTATTGTTAATTAATATTTTGTTTCTTGCAGCATTTTTGTTTTACAAACCTGAAGCAGTGCCTAATATATTTAAAGATGTAAATGCAGATCACCAGCGAATGTTCGACCTTCTTAAAGAAAGTAAATTAAAATGGATTGCAATATTACCACCCCATTTTACAAGTATGTCATTATTTGTAATTTTAAAGAAATTATTTACATATATTTCACAATTACAGACAATCGTTTGTATATATATTTTGTCTATTTGCAGATGTACAAAGATCAAAATATGTAGTAAAGCATGATGAGTCTCCTGGTCGGACTATTTCCATATATGATTTAGGAGATTTTCTTATTGAAAGTCTTCAACAACCAGAACATTATCAAAAAGTTTGTGGTATTGCTAACATTGCATAATATAACAAAAACTACATTTTGTAATGTGGTCAGAATTAAAAAAATATTTTGGAGAATATTTTCAGCTTTTAGTCATATAAAAAAATAAATAGGTAATATGAAAAGGCACCTTCTAATTTGTACAAAATGTATTACATTGAAAGTATGCAGCTATTGAAAAATATTTGTGATTTTAAATATCTATTGGAATGGTTATAATTTCTTGTAAAATATGAGGATGTGTGCATGAGAAGTGTTTCTGTATTTAAAAGCAATTAAAAAAATAATTTTTTAGATAAATAAATAAATAATATACATTTGTGGAATATAAAAGAATCTTGAAAAAAATAAAACTGTTACTGTGATGATAATCTTTTTACCATATGTGTTCTGTGTGTTAAGATACCTAGATCATAGAACTTTGGCATCTGAAAGTTTGGCATTGGAGGTGGTGGTGGACCACAATATTGTGTACTTTTTTCTTTAAGCTTTGCTTTAGTAAATGCTGCACTAGAATATACAACATCATTGATGCCTGATGCTTTAAATGGATCACAGGTTTTATATCCATTTTTTAGGTAAAAAAGTTCTTGGCCTTTAGTTATTAAATATACATTTTTAATTCCTTTCTTTGCTACATGTTCCTCAGCTCCACGTAGTAGTCTAGATCCTAAACCCTGAGATCTACGCTGGTAGTCAATTATCACTAAGACATGAAATAGAAAATTAAATTTGGTTCTTGTTTGTACACTTTCATATTTTTCTCTCTGTTAAGCTAATTATACATACCTGATTGTATAAAACAACTATGACGTAATCGAGGTATTAAAGATATTTTACAATGACCAAGGACTCTGTCCTCTTTGTCTATTAGTATAAGACATGTGGGAAACTCATCGCATGATACATTCAGAAATTTTAACCTATTTTACATTGAAGTTCATTTAATTGTTAAATAGGACTTTGTTTAAATTAAGTATTATGATATACCGTGCAGTTTCACTTCTTGGCCATTCAGAATTCAATAATGTACAACAGTCTGGAATTAGGTCTGGTCTTTTATGAAGTGGTACTATTCTATATTCCTTTTCAATAGCAGTCATATCTTTTCTGTAATAATGAATCATGATAATATAATTTTTGTGCAATTTAATTTAACTTTCTTAAGTTCGAAATATTTCAAAAAGTAGAATAGTAAAAGTTTTGCATTATTTTTGTGATAACAGTTATTAATAGAAATATTAAAAGAAATTGAAAAAATTAAAAGATTGTGATAAGATAATGGTAATGAAAAGCATACAGAAATAGATTTCGCGATAATATTACGTAAAGTATCTATTTTTATAGCTATAGTCAGGACAATAATTTTCATATTTTCGGGGAAAGGAATTAAAAATAACTTGTCATGAAATATCAAAGGTAAAATTTCTTCATATTATAGAAGAAGTAACAATAAGAATTATTGTTTTATTTTTATATAAATTATGACGTGAAGATATCGAAGAAGAATCCATTAAGCAACTAGGAAGGTTAAATAATACATATTTCATATTAATATATGAGACAAAATTTGTTCGAGTAAAACAGACGGATGGTCGGAGATTGGGATCTATTTGATTGATTGACTCCTTTAGAGGGAAAAGCGTGCAACAACCTGTGATTGACAGGTATCGAAAAATAGAAGGTAACATATGCGAACAAGTGTAATAAATAGCTTGGTGCAGATGTCCTTACCGTATTTTTCTAACTGGATGATGAGAACTTGACACACAAGTTTAAAGGTCACTGTGCTTCACCTATATGTATCCCGTGTGGAAATAGCTTTGAGATTAATATCATCTTGAGCCAAGAATGATGCTTCTGTTGAACATATCCCCACTGTTACATAAAATTTTCGTAGCACCCAGTGGTATTATAGAGTACATCACCTCATTTCAAGTCATTCTTCCACTAATACGTCTTTTGTCTAATAATTATATCTTTACTTGTTAATCTTAATAGAAAGGAATTTTATACTATATATAAAATATCTGGGAAATACTTGTACTATTTTTAATTTCCAATTACATATTTTATTTTTTTACAAAAAGTTTTGTAGTCTATTTTTTATTTTGTAAATTGCAATGTGATACATTATTGGAATGTTAGATAAGAAAAATTTCATATTTTTATTTGCTTTTTTATTTTATTTATTTTGCTTATTTATTTTATTTCTTTGTATAAAGTATCTCACTGGGACATGTCCATGACCCATTCTCTTTCGAACGCGAGTCTCGTTTTTTGCATTTGACCCATTTTTTTAAATAGCCTCTGTTCTACATATATATGTGAACAATGTCCTGCATTCTTTATTTCGACAGTGATGGTCAATAATTGTTTCTGAATGATACGATTTTAAGGAATTACAGAAAAAGTAATTCTTTTGCATTTATCACTTACGAAAAAAAAATAAAATAAGTGTTTATGGAAATCACTATGTATGCATTTCTCATTTCTTACTTGTCATTATTTTGAATTTTAAATCTAAGGATTAATGAGATTTGAGAACCATTGTTGATCCCACTAATTGTTTACTTGTATCATTCCTGTGTTTCTAATATCTTATTTTCAGTATTTAAATCAAATAAATAATGGTATTCATACAGATTATTTAGAAATATCTAGAATTACAAGTAATAATATTGCACATAAACTCCATTAACGGAAACGAGACGTATAAGCAATAGTACATTATATCAGTTGTGTGTATGAAACAAATATTTTAAATATTTAACAAACATATAATTCATAACATAAAAATGTTGTCTGCAAGACCTCCTGTAACAGGTAATAACATACGGAAATAAAGTTTATTAATACAGTTAATATAATAAACTTGTTTATGTTCTTCCTAACCTCCTACTTTTTATTTCATACAATTAATAGAAAATCCTTTGGGACTTTCTTGGCATGATAGTGCATGGATTCCTGTATTAAATCCAAACAATATAATGGACTATTTTTCTGAAAGAAGTAATCCTTTTTATGACAGAACATGTAATAATGAAATTGTCAAAATGCAGCGTTTAAGTCCTGATCAGTTACAGTAAGTAATATGAGTAAAAGCATTGTTTAAATGTAAAATATCAATAATTAAATATTTATTTTTAGAAATATGACTGGCCTTGAATATATTCTTTTACATGTTCAAGCACCTATTTTGTACGTGATCAGGAAGCAACACCGTCATACTCCTACTTTAGCAGCGCCACTTGCAGACTATTATATCATTGCAGGTGTTGTGTATCAAGCTCCTGATTTGGCATCGGTTGTGAGCTCCAGATTGGTACTTAAAATTTATTAAAAATGAGTATTATCAGGACGTATTGTTAATTTATGGAACTTCGTTTTATAGTTATCTACAGTACATCACTTACAATCTGCTTTTGAAGAAGCTAGTTCATGTTCAAGATATCATCCTAGCAAGGGCTACTATTGGGATTTCAAAAATGGGAAAGCTATGGCAGCAAAGAAAGAAACACCTGTTCGTGAAGAACCAAGTTCTCTATTTCAAAGACAAAGGGTGGACATGTTACTTGCTGAACTTACACGGAAATTCCCATTGCCTGTTCCAAAGCCAGTGCACCAAGCTATAGAACCTTGTACATACTTATTTTGGTAGTTTCTTTTGAAGTATTTTAAGCATCAAAGTAAAATTAATTTGTTAATCTTTTAGCAATGGAAATTAAACAAGAAGTAAAAACAGAAAAGAAGGACATGAAACCACCACCAGAAAAGAAACCAAAAGTTAATTAATAAGGGTTTATAATGGTTTAATAAGAATATAAGACCAATAATGTTCTATGTATATATTGTATTTTATTTCAATTTTTATTTTATGAAATAGGTATTTAGCATTATCAATTATATCTTTTTCGTTAAGTAAAAAGTGTGATGAACTGGTGTGCATGTGAATATATTTTGGCAAACTACTGAATTTGTACGAAATTAAAAATAAAAAATAGAAAATATTTGTCACTTGGTAGTATTTTATTTTTTCCTGCACCATGGACAATCTGGATTATCCATTTCTTCTTCTACATTTATTTTTATCCGTGGAGTCTCTTTCTTCTTAATCTTCCCTTTTTTATTAAATTTACGACAAAAGATAGAATCTGGACATTTAATTTTTTCTTTCTCGGATGATGGATGACGGAAAAATCCTTGATGTTTATATGCTTGCATTAACCAAAAATATCTTGATGTAGCAATTGATCTGATCTATAAAATTACATTGTGTTGTTATAACTATTGAATGAAATTGAGAAGTATTTTGTTACAAACTTTCATATTAATTTGTATAATCGATTTAATATGATGCATTACGTTAAATTTTCAATTAAGGAAATGGTTATGAAAATATTTTAGGACCTCAAAGTGATATTAATAAAATATACTAGTGTTTCAACTATTTTTTTAGAGTTTCATTTGTAATTTTCTATTACGAAGAAGAATGGCACGTAAGGTAAAAAATGATATGTGACGGAAATACGTGTCCTGAGAAATACATAGATGAAAAATTTTTCGGACAGGGTACCTGTGATTCTGACAAAGATGAATTTATACAAAATTTGAAACACGAAAAGTGCAAAATAATTCAGTTAGTTCGTCGACAAATGCGTAAATTTTATGATACTCAAGTAACATTAAATATCAATGAAAATATTTAATTTGGGATTTACGCTCGTGTATCTTAGAGGAATAGTATGATCTTTTTTTTCCCAGTACAAAGCATCTTCAATATCAAATGGTTGGCAAACAAGATACATGCAAGAATCGCCAAATATGTCACATATAATAAAGCGCGAAGTGAATATAACAGAAGATACGAATAAAGAAGCAACTGATGTACCGAGAAGGAGTACAATGTCAGATGGTCAAGTATTGTGTCTGCGTACCCTGGGAAAAATTCGAAAAAAAATTTGTATGACAGTTTTAATTGCTGGAATCATCATACTGATGGCAGTGATTTACGGCATTTATTTCCGCGCTTATCTTTGCAATAATGGGAAATCTTGCATCACATCCCTTCAGTACACTCACGTTAAACATGCATTATTTTAAGTATGCACGACAAACACGAGAGATTAAGATAAATCGTTGGAGAAGATAATGGATATTGTTGCGATTGTGGGTAAATTTCTCAACAAAATAAGCAAACCATCTAAGACTTGACACAAAATATATTAAACTTGGAATAATACACCATGTGTAGCGTTTAGTTAGTATGCAACTAGTCTTGACGATTTCTAGATTTTTTTTCAGTTCCATAGATTTTTCAATGATGAGACATTTGACTTGTAAGCAGTGTTAACACGTCGTCATGTTCGTACTATGCCATTCCTTCGTGCAATGTACACCAACTCGACGAGGAGACTAGTTGCAGTTCGTTTGACGTTCATCCTCAGTACCCAACATAACAATTATACGGTACGATTGTTTTTTAGGCTTCGAAATATCGGTCCTCTTGATATGTTTCGCTCATTCGTTCTCTCAGATACTTTTTACACACAACTTTCTGGACCGGGTATAGAGTTGGCGATAATGATCTCTTTCATTAAATTACGATCAGCTTTAAAACTAATAGGTTCCCAAGACTTTGTAGAGAATGGATTCAACTATAAAAAAAAAAAAGAAAAAAGAAATGAAAAAAGAAGGGAAAAAGATTTACAAATTACATTAAAAATATTAATTATTACTAATATTATTATATAGTACTACTCACGCTGCATCTGTTACTTTGAAGTCCTTGCTTATGAATATCGTACGGTGCAAACAGCGTATCTGGTCGTACAGGTAAAAATAATTGTGGTTCGCGTTTTATCTTTTCCTGGTCTAAAATCAAACTCACTACATTATCCTATCCATACATTATGCATATTATGCATACATTATAACAGAAATAAAGGCGGATAAACTTTTACCTTGTGGCGACTGTATGATATCTGGCTGATTGTTGAGTGCGTAGTCAGTGACCTGTTTCAACGTGTATTCGACAAAATAAGTATGATCCCCGTGTGTAACATCAAGCATCGAATTATTCCTCGAATCTGGAGGAGTAATTATCGGTTGTTTCATGTAAGGCTCAATATGAACCGGAGAAGTGGTACCTCTGCGTCGGTACATCACCGACATTACTAAAAGTGCAGTAATGCCAAGCGCCATGAAGCCGGTAAGAAATAGAATAATTGGAACCATGCTTACTCCCCTATCTAAAACAACGAATTACCAATAACACTTGATACATTCAATATATGATATTTCTTTATCCTTTTGAATTGCTAGGAAACGCTGAAATTATCTGAATTATCAGATTAAAAGATTACTTTCCAAGTACAATTTCTTACCCGTGTGCTTATCGGAGTCCTTTAGCATTATATCCTCTAACAGACTCACTTCGCTTCTTCCTTTCGCGTTTACGGCATAAGTAACGAGATAAAAATGTGTCGCCGGTAGAAGATCCGCTACAGCAATCCTAAATACTGGTACGTCTGCGGACACACTGGATGCATTCACTCTTAAATTACCAGTAAGAACTTCGTACGCTTCTAATCGAAACTCTTGCCTTAATCCACCATCGTATCCCGGCACACATTCCACTTCCAGGATCTCGGAACTTTGATTCAAGGATGCTTTTATCGTACAATTGTTCAGAGGATTTGGTTTCACTGGGAATGTAAATCAAATTGGTTTCTTGTCTGTACGATATTATAGACATCTGTTATGAGTTATTTATACATAGAAGTTACCTGCTGGAATGATTTGATAGATACAAGGCGCTTCCTGCTTTCCTATTATGTTTCTACCCCAACACGTTAGAGCTCCGTAATCTCTTTCAGACACTGGCGTGTAAACAAGTTCGCTCATTGTTCCGTTATTACCATCGAATTTCGCTGGTGCAACTTCGAAATTCTCGCCACTATTGTTGAACTCCCAGACGAATTCTACCTCGTTAGGATCAGCGTCCACCTCGCATCGAACTTTTACCGATTCTTCTAACGATGCTCCGATGATGGATACCTCTTTCGCTTTGCACACTGGTGCGACTAAACATTAGAGTCGAAAAGATTGAACAATTGTAGTGAAATCATTTATCAATTATCTTTTATAATATTTATAGTTTGAACATATATTTTTTTTTAAACTTACATTGTACTCGCAAAGTTACTACTGGACTGGTAGTTTCACCTCGGTCATTACTAGCAAGACACGTGTAATTCCCGGCGTTGTCTCGACCTATCTTTTGCAGTACGAGACTCTGAGTACTCATGATTATTCCAGCTGAATAATTTTGCGTTAACACCGCATCCTATAATTATTTAATAATATTATTAATTATTCTTACAATAACTGCTTAAAATAAATTCTTATTAATAACTGGTATTACAACAAGTAAGTAGGTAATATAACAAGTAAGATACTTACGTTGTGCCTCCATGTAATTTTATGGTGTTCTGGGTTAGCCCGAACTTTGCACTCGAAATATACATCGTCACCCTCCTTTATTTTTTCTGCATTTAGGGTACTACCCAAGTGTAATTGTACTTTAGGTGGAACTGTGAAATAAACATGAAATGTTTATCTGAACATAATTACTACAAATTTCGGAGTACTCACAAACTACGTTTAATTGAAAGAAATCTTCTAGATACGCGTCTGGCAGTGATGGGTTTTCTCCTCGGCATTTGAGGATTTTCCCGTGATCGTCGGGAATCGGTGAAAACATGAGCGTACTTAAGACCACGGAAGTATTACCACCATCGATTACCTGAATGATTAAAATTTTCATAAATAAAAATATCATAACATTAATTACAAATTTGTAGCAAAATCATCGACATATACTTTGCCATTGTGATAAATGGTGTTTCCTTCCATCCAGGTAATTCGTGCTCGAGGATGCGATCCTGTTGTCTCACACGTGATGGAGTAGTCTTTCTCCGTTTCTAGCATCGTCGGTTTTAATAAAATTTTCACCGACAGTGGTTTTACTGAAACAATAAAATATCATTATACTATGTAAAATTAATACTTTTTATGATACGAATTTTGAATACCTACGATAAACATCTAGGAGAATAGTCTTTTCTAATGGAGGTATGAGGTTTGTGCTCCAGGCTCGACATTTGTAAGTTGTGTTACGATGTTCCCTTCTCAATTGAGGTACTGTTAATTTACTGACGACTAAGTTCTTTCCAATTTCCTCCAACTTACTGTCCACTTCTTTCTCATTGACCAACCAACTAACCACCGGTGTCGGTTTGCCTATGTTTAGAAAACGAATTAGAGTTGATCTTCAACAAATTTAATATCATATTTTTAGTACTAAATAATCAACAAAATAAGAATTACCTCCTCTTACTTCGCAAGATAGACCAAACTCGACGCCTACTTGAAGTGGACCTGCGGTATTACCCACAACCACACCAGAGCTGTCGTAAATTAAAAGCTGATAAGGTGGAACTGAAAACAATTTCGAAATAATTCCAAGAATTTTGAAGATATTCTCACGAACGTTAAACGCTTTTTCTATGTTATACACACGAATTCTTACCTATTACAGTGAGGTTCACTTGAAAATTCTTCGTGGGCGAATTTTTGAAATCTACTCTACACCGGTAGATCCCTTCATCGTCCAGTTGAACCGCTTCCAGAGAAAGAGTAGCCGGTTTCGTCACGGTAACGAAGTAAGCTCTCGGGCCAACCACGGTGCTGTCCGACCAATTCAGAGCTTTGTTAAATGCTCTTCCTCGCACGTCGAAACTGAAACAGTCAACCGTTTCAATATACCTTTCTAATTAAATGAAGTTTATTATTTCAAATGAATTTTCTAACTAAATCATATTTTAACAGAAATAATACCTGTAAATCGGTTTCACGGCGTCATCGCGAAACCAAAGCACCATGTATACGCGATCTTCACGCGTGGACGGTTCAATGTCACAAGGCAATCTAGCGGTGCGTCCAAGAACGGCACTAACTTCAAAAGTTGCGACTGAAAAGAAGATAGATAAAGAATTATATTTTTATTTGGTTTCTCGAGAATATATAGCAAATATATAGGTTGAATTTATCGGTAGTACCTCGTTAATTGTTTGTTGAATAATCGTTGAATAATTTACTGAAATTTAATTTGAACGGTTGCGATCACTTATGAAGTAACGATTCCAGAATATCTATGTACATTATTATTATGTAGCAAGTAGTACAAGTAAATATGTCAGACATGTGGCTGATCAATGTACACGAAATCTACTGAAGTCACGGCAATCTTAAGTATTTGGGACAAATACCTAGCGTCTCTACGTTCTAAGCTATTTCATATTGCTGGAGATCGACTTAAGTAGATGCGACCTATAGTTAGTTGGTCAGACATATATTTCCGACCAATCCTGCATACATCAACAACTTACATAAAATGTTTTCTTTGCGAAACTCTTTTTTCTACTCTAAAAATAATAAAAAAGAAATAATACCATAGGATCATTCATCTGTTTCTTCAAACTTAACTGTCTTAGAATTTTCTATTCTTCTTTGTGAATATTACCCATTCTACTATTCCATTGCATAGCATAACTTTAACTATAACATTAACAACGTACCTAAATCATCGTCCTTATCCCAGTTCCCGGTGGCGTTCACGTACACGACTACAGCAAGCATGTAGCCGACGATGATTAGCTTGATCGTGATATCAATGAGCACCCCTAACGCCATCCCAAGAGGGAACGGTTTAAGGGGTGAGTTCGGTACATTCAGATCCGCTTTTTGCATAATGTCGCCCCGTACCGGCCTGTCCTGTGGTTCTCCTTTATTATCATTCCACGTCGAGAGGTAGACGGCCTCCTCCCACCTCCTCCGTTTCGTGTGCGATGCCCTCGACGAACGTACGATGTCTCGACTCTCTTCTTCTCTCCCTCCTCCTTTTTCACGCTATCTCTCTCTTTCTGGAGTAGTGACAAAGGGACAGGGCGCAGGACACGCTCACCGATTAATTCTGCCGCCGTAGGAACTTTTCGGCCGATTTTCCTCTACCCGTTCTCTGCTTAAAGCGTACATCGAGAACGGATTGTTCGTAATTCCAATGAATTCCGTGTATTGACCAGCGATATGGAGATACTTTTGCGTTATTCTCGTCGTCTTGATCGCATTCTTTTTTTGTTGTCGAATCAAGTCAATCTGAATATAAGATACGGCCTTCGTTTTGAGTTAGCTCGATTCATTTGCTTACATCGATTCTCAGCAGGTTGGAGAGCGTGAGAAGGCTGCAATTCAAAACCTCGATGGGTCTCGATGGGTGGCGGTTTAGTAGGTCGTAATACAAATGTGTTCAAAATTATTGTCGATTCACGAGCGTAGAGGCGCCGGCTCTTATTAAACCACCGATGAGCTTCGACAATGGCGATAACGATTAGGAGGACACTTTTATGCTTCTCTTATACCCTCGTATGCTCCCACAGAAATCACCGCTTTCGAGGGTGAACAGTGGGTATAATATATCTTGCAGACTCGTCAAGATTTCACGATGGAAGCCTTTGACCGCACTTCGAGAAGGAATTCGTACTCGTTCTATAGTCTTCCTCCGTGTATAGCACCTTGCTGGAGCTTCGATCATCAGTTTCCCGATTTTCGTCAAGGAAAAAATGAACGCACAGGGAGGATATTCGACGAATCACCTTTCGCGAACTTTTACGCGAGCACCATTCTCTTGCACTGTTTCGCGAACTGATTGGAAGAAACGTTTGTCCGTTTCGGATAACGCGAAAGCTTTCTCGACATTTGGAGGGTTGTTCTCTGATAAGGAAAAAGACAGTAAGATAGGGAGCAAGACGAGAGAAAGAGAGAGAGAGAGAGAAAGAGAGAGCCGGCCAGCGGTGCTTCCTCGTAACCGCGTCGTTGCAATGGACACGCTTTGCAGGCGTCGCTAACCCGACGACGATGAGCGCCGATCGATTTTCGTAAAGTCAGTCTGATCTCGCTTCGTGTTTCGACGCTCTCGATTCCCGCACGATATATAACCCTGTGTGTAGCCTGTTCCGCGCAACGCACACACGCGACAGCCTGCGAATAGCAACGAACCTTCACGACGAGTCGCAACCCCTTCTTTCTACGTAGAAAACGATACGAGAGCTACGTTCAGGGATGTTCATCGAGTTCGGCTAACAGTTGGACCATCACGTGATCGGAAAGACTCTTTGATCCTCACGACGATCTTCAGAAAACCAAGGGTCTTTTTTGATTGTTGATTTAGCGTTTTTGTGTGTGAACCGAAACAATATGGTTGTTAAGGATATGTTGAATGATCGATATATTTTTGATACTTTTCGATGAGATACGTGAGAGTTTATAGACATTTTGATAATTTTCGTTTAGAAACATTTCGATGTATTGGATAGATTTAAGTAGATATAGTTCTGTTTAGTCAGACGATGAAGTAGATCGATAAATTTAAAAATAAAGTATTTTACCTTCTTTGGATATCCACCTATCTTCGTACTCTTTACCCGAAATCTACTATGTTCTGAAATATAAAAGATTTCGCCCCGTGTTCGAGGAACTCCACGGGTGGTGGGAAGTGAGAAACTCTCTCCTGTTAATAATGACATTATATTTGAAATAGTAATGTTTACAACATACAATTGCGACGTTACTACAGTATTTTTTTGTCATTTTCTTTTTCTTCCTTTAAGATAATTGATAATGTTCTCGCAAAAAGAAAAAAAAAAAGAACGGTCACACGCATTTCGTCTCACGATTCATTCACGGTCGTAACGTGTTTTACAATTGCGTCTATTCTTTCCCTTTCGCTCCCTCTCTCGCACTCGTTCGCCCTTTCTCTCTCTCTCTCTCTCTCTCTCTCGCATCCTTCAACTCTTTCGTCGGGGAATGCACGGATTTTGCGAGCCGGGATCCACGTCTAATCGCATGTACTAACGTGTCGAAAAATAAACGGCGAAATTGTACAGTAAATGGATGTTCGGTGTTTCCTTTTTTCTTTCATTTTTTTTTTTTCGTTTTTCCAAGTTTCCTTCGAAGGGGTAGGAGGTGGAGGCAATGGACAATAGTAACCGAGCAACAGGACCGGAAATTAATTTCATTAGTATATTGTCATATTGGTGTCTGCTTTATGTTCTAAAACGTTCTCCAGAAGATGGGCGAAACCGGCCCATCGGAAATCTTGGGTCACACGGACTACATAACTCTCCTTCTTTTTTTCTCTCTCGCGTGTTTTTAGCTGATTGCTAGCTGCCACTTCACGCTCGTTCACCTTAACAATAAGCAATAAGAACAGGACTTAGCCAGTCGTCAAACGCCACGTGTTCGATCTGCCTTTCCCTTTCCCTCTTTCTTTTATATTCACTCTATATGCGTGTATTTTTTTCGATTTTTCCCTTTTTTATTACGCTTTTTCTTTCCTCTTGCCCCTAGCAACGACTACGAGTAGTCTCTCTCTCTCGCTATATTAAACGTACTGTGACCTATGGACTATGGCACTTGGTGCAACTAGTTCGGATTTCTTGGATACTGCTTATACGTGTAAGGTACTTAATTATTATCATTATTGTTAGTTATTTATATATATTTGTATTTATATATATATAATTTTTATATTTATATATATATATATATTTATATGACACAGGAGAATTCGTGCGTTTCATTATGATACAGGCGTGCGCAAGGCGATACAGTCAATTTACTTTGCGATTTTCTTTTTTTAATCAGACACTTTTACTACAAAGTATTTTTAAATCTTTATAAATCTTATCTTTAACACTTATTATTTCAAACTATCGTTTAAGTTTCCATTTCTTCCGTTTCTTTCAATGAGAAATTGAAAACGATGATTGGAAGAAAGAATAGATCAAGAATAGATCCTGTTCGAGGATGATTTAGCGTTACAATGCACAGACTTTTTTGATTTGGTAAAAATACCTTGGCTGCATCGCCTTGGACAAGAGAGTCGATCGAATTCAATTATCGAATTAATATCTTTTATATCTGCTTACGGGCTAAGGGATCTATTATACAGTTGAATAATACAGTTGTCGTCGCCGCGCGAACATTATAGAACGCAGGAAAAGATCGAGTGCGGGTGCGAGTTTTTATATTTGAAAAGGAAATGATCGTGCGTACGCTGTCTTCCTCTCTCCTCACTTCTAGAATTCGAGTCGACATTTCGATCACTAAATTTATTACGTCTACATGCTATACAGTCCGTCGGTTTCGCCTAGAAGAAAAAGAAAGAACGATTCTCTTCTATATCTATAGGCCATTGCTTGCTTTTCTGTGTTCTTTTTGTTCAAATTAATAATTAAATAATATCATTGTATACCTTCTTTATGTATCCAAAAACAAAATTCATTCTTTCAATTCCTGTGCAGACGTTTCTCTTATGAATTTCCGCATTCCTGTGCATGTATAGTACCTTGAACGTACAAATACATCGTTTAGCACCGGTCCTTACTTTCTTTCTTTAATCTTTTACCGTGTGAAGCGGAAAATAGTCAAGACAAATCCACACACGTTTAATACTTTTACAATACGCATAACGTCGTATTGCTTCCTCCGCTCCAATGCATTGGCACTACGCGCGGAATCGTGTCGCTTTAATTTAATTTCGATTAATATCTTCAGCATAGAGTCGTTTCTAGATACATCGACTTAAATTACCTCTTCTTTCCTCCTTTTGCTATATCCTTTGATCATTTTGTGTGTCGCGGCAACGTATTACATTTGACGATCTTACAACTAGTAAACGCGAATTATGTGAAAAAAATTAGTTTGGTTTATTTGTTCATACAAAAAAGTCTCATTGAATACTCATTTAACATCTTATCCCTTCTACCAGTATTGTTGCCGCATTTACTTTTTCTTCGCGGTATTTCTCTTATGCAACGTTAAAGCGTGGAAATCGAGCTTACTTAGCTAAGAAACAACGAATCGTTTGAACGCGCGTCTCTTCCTCTCTCTTGTCTATTTAGAAAAGTATCTTTAAGGAGCAAAGTTCCTCGTCTTATGGCTCGTATATCGATATAATAATAATAATATCGACAATAATAATAATGATAATAATAATAATAATAATAATGATAATAATAATAATAATAATTGTTATTTGCCGCTTTTTTCGAACGATATTATATATACTTAAGTAAGATAATTACGCGTGACGTATTTACAAATTGAACTTATTGTACATTTTCACGATCGACGTCTCGTGAAAAATAGATGTCCTCTTCTTCTTCGCTTATAAAATCCTTTCTTCTCCCTATCCTGATATCTCGTCTTTCTTCCCTAACTTGCACGCGTGCAACTCTGGGCGTTTGTCATTTCTCTTCTTTCTCGCGCATTACTTTCTGTTGCCTAGATTTAGCCTCATCATCGTTTCAATACGAATCGTGCAAGTCGTAAGACGCTCTCGTCTATAAGACACTATTATTATAATACCAGCCCTACCATGTATCGATATACAGCGAACGTGATCATCGAATCAAGGAATATACAGTTCGTTCGGTTCGGAAGCACTGAACGCTCTATGCATCGAGAACGCGGCGATCCATTTCGACCGCGATCGATAACAAGTAGACCCGAGAATACAAAAACGATTAACTTATCAATTATCATTTCCACGTATCGGCGTGTTGTACTATATGAAAATACAATATAAGGCTGCGCTTATGCGTTTCACCCGCGAAATCGCAACTTAATCTCCTGCTTGCCGCTTCTTAAACCTTCATCGATTTCAATGTACCGAATAACAGCGATAATGATATTAACAATATCGTTTAAATTATCATACACTTCTATTGTATTTCTTATTTTGTTCTTTTTACAGAGATCAAATTTCAAAAATATTCTTATTCCATTATATATTCTTTTTTTTTTTTTACAGAGGATCGCAGCGTTTGATCGAAATAAGATATAACTGATACAGGGAAACGAAAAAAGAAGAGATACATTGGATCCGATGGAGGTTTAATGCAATAAACGATACACATCTGTTAATAAAACTGCGTGTTTTCACCGAAACTTCTCTGAATGATATTTGAGCTGCATGAAAAATTCACCCCGGCACAACTTTCCGTTGTAAGATATCGGTATCGATTATACGTAATATTTGCTAAGGGCATATATCTGTTAGATACCGCTGTATGTATACTATAAGAGCTTTTTTAGGTGTACGTTTCTTTAAGGCCATGGCATCTGTAAATCTTCCTTTGTATTACGTAAAAGTGGGAACTATTTTCAAAAAAGTTCGGGATTATTTTAGTCTCGCAAAATTGTCTGTCTCTGTCACTTATGTACTTACAATTCTAATGTATAGTCTTAATCATAACCGTTTCCATCCGTGAACAAGCATAGCATTACGCAATCGTATACCTACGAACAATACACAGTTTAACAATTTCCTTCCCTCTTTTCATAGTCCGTGAACGAAATTGCACAAAAAGTTAACGGATATAATTTATATTATACGTGACAATGTAATTCTTATATGATTCATTCGAAATTTTAAGGAAAAAAAAATAAAATACGAAAACGTGTTCTTTTTTCCGGTTAGGATATCATTGGACCTGTTCGATCTCGTAAGTTTGAGGCTATTGAAAATTTGCATTCTCCTCGAAAGGTTTCATTTGCGCTTTTACATGATATTGCTGCAAGTGCAACAAAACAAAAAAAGCCAACAATAATTATCAGCATCGATCATAATAAGGATACGAAAAAAAATAAAATAAAAATTACAATTGGTAATAATATATATTTTATAATAGTATAATCAATGGTGTTTATATATTTATATATATATATATATATAATTATATTTATATATATAATGGGCAAATTAATATTTACAGAATACGTTGTGGCATTAGCTTTTGCGGGTTCATGTTCCACTCTGGTTCTCTTTTCTTTTTATTCTTTCATCCCTTCTGCTTTGCACAGTTTCATTTATTTATATCTATATATCTCTACATATAGCTTTTCTCCCTGCCGCAAAAACGAAACCGAGAGAACTATGGCAACTAACGTAATTAATGGCAAGTTTTTTGCTGTTCGAAAGATCAGAGTAAAACGTTTCGGTGGATAGTGTACACATGGAATGAAACGACGAGAAAAGAAATAGAGATATTACGACATAATGCAAAATGAACAAAAAAGGCAAAATAAAAAAAACAAGGAAAACAAGAATTGATAAATAAAATGCGCATTAACGTAAGACGACTTAATAATAAAGAAAAAAAAAACGAGTTAAAAACACTTTACATTCACAATAATTCGACAAACAAACATATCGCATAATATACAATAATAAACGAAACTAAAAAGTAATACAATATAGAACTATCGCAGATTCTCTTTTCATGAATATTCACAGGAAGAATTTTGTATACGCGCCAATTTCTTTTTAAGCTCTAAATGCTTTATCGAATGCATATATGTGTACACATTCAACGTTAAATTTCGTTACTCTTTTCTCCTTTCCCCTCTTTTATCCCTTTTTTAATACCAAAGTTTTACAGTACTTCAATGATGTTCTCAGACAACAGAATAAATAAATTCTTCTTTGGAATTTTTCTCTCTTTCTTTTTATATCCAGTGAAGATCGCCTGTTCTTATATCAAGGAAGTTACAAAAAATTCAAACATAACAGAGATTTCTATTGCTGATCTCAAATCTTAAATTCTAAACATCCAACAACAAGAAACAGAAGAAACATTTGAATCGTGCTGCAGCCGAGTAGTGAATCATTCGATGATTCTTTTTCGCTCTTTTTGTATTTTCCCCCTTTGTTTTGGAAGTTTCACGTTTGTGCAAAGACATTGTGTAATATTCGTTTCTTCCTCTCTTTTCTTTTTTCATTTTTCTTTATAGATTTAATCTCTCGTGTAACTCTGGACGTGCCTGTGAGATTTCAAAAATAGCCGGTATGGAAGCCACAGAATCGTTCCATGAGATTAGCATTTAGGAAAGTAAAATAGTTCGTTGCACGTTCAAAAACGCGTTCCAAACGGCTGCTGCGCAAATCAATGTTCAGAATAAGAATATTATAATTCAACATACTTTGAAACTGTGAGAGGATAGAAAAATCACAGAAAAACGCTCGTTCCCCCCTTGAATAATCGAACAATAATAATATCCATGAGAGTCGATGTTATGAAACGCACAAAAAGGGCACATACATAAAGAGGTCGCCAGTTCTACTTTTATAATCCAATATTCATTTCTTGTAAATACATAAACACATATTTAACATTTTGTAAATAATACTCGAGATAGTACTAAGAAACAATCGACAGATAAATTTTGATAAATATATTACAACATAGAGAGCGTACAAGAAAATTTCGGTTTCCATTTGATGATGTTCAAGTGTTATAGATTTTTTACTTTTTTTCTTTTCTATTCTTTGTCTTTGTTTTGTAAGGAAATTTTCTTTTTTCTGTAGTTCCTCTCCAAGTTTCAAATATCATTACAAAAAGAATTCATATCTTCCAGATAAATGTTTTTTTTAAACAAAACAACTGAGCATAAAGACTATCACTCAAAAAGAAAAAAAGAAAAAAAACCGTAAAAAGTTTGCGTTTTAATGTGCACATATGAAAAATGCCTTTGACATACGTCCTTAATATTTTCAGTGAACATATCATGTTAGACATTATATATAGTTATACTATGTATAGTATGACACTGAGGTGTATAATACTACAGACCTTAGGTCAGTAAGTTCAAAGGCAATTCTCATGTACCATTATCCATTTTCTACCAAATGATATACAAAAGTACTACATAGGACTGACTTGTAAAATTTTGTTTCCGCAACAAAATTTTACCACAATGGTTTTGAATATTTTGCCTACTTATTTTAATATAGTATCATTTGAATAAATGGATGTGGTGGCATCTAAAATTATCGCTAATAGGCGCTTTTTGTTCATTTTCTTCGTACAAGAGCCAGTAGCCCTTGAAATACAATTATAATAATATGATTAGATTTTACCGCTAACATAATATTAAAAAAATCGGATTACTTTAAAAATTCGAGATTACTTTTTTTTTTAAAACTGTTCCTTGGACAGTATATCGCTCTTTTTTTTACTTTTTTCATAAACTTTTCCTTTCCTTTCTTTTCACTGGTATACATCAATGCACATTACGTAAATTTCTTTTAAATTTACTTTTTAAATATAGTATCGTCTTATTATGCACTTTCCCCATCGGGCAACTTAGAGCCATCACTATTCACAATATGGATAGTAGAATTGAAGAATTGTATATGTGTATTATGAGGTACACTTACATTGCAAAAAAGATTCTTAGAATTGTACAGGTCTTTCAGTTCCATTTTGATTATTCCAGTTGTGAATTTTACATATCACATTTTTTAGACATCCGTTTCAGTATGTCATCATTGATCTTCATTTTGCTTGCGCTCGCCTGCCATGCTTCAAAATTTGTACCACAGATTTATCAAAGCCGCACTTGTCCTATCATTTAATTATTGTAACTGCTTCTAATTGTTCTTCCAATTTTTATCTTCAAGCTAGCTGACTTCATTCAGCATGACCAACAATTCCATTGTTATGAATACACAATATGCACTTCTTCATGTGTTTCTCTGTTTTAATGCACTAGTGTGTTAAGTTTCATTCGATCGTAAGTGAGAAATCTTGTAGTGGGCCTTCCTCACAACTTATATGAGGTTAAAGTGTTTTTGTTCAAGTAGCAAGTCATTTATTTAATGCTACTGTCTATTCGCGTTTATTAACGATACGATTATACACAATTTACATCCGCGACACTGTGTTTTATCGTAAGCTTAGAGAATTATTCCCTTTTATCAATGCTGTTGCATTGCACAAACTTTTTCATTGTTTAAACAGTTTTCTTTAAATATCGTCACGATTGTCACGTGTCTTTTTCCTAACGGCGTATACACATACGTTTTTTCTTAATTCCATCTTTTTACACAAATCCACTGCACTTTCTTTGCTTTATATACTCAGTTAAGAATTAAAGAAACTTAATGGAAAGAGTCACATCAAAAGTTTATAGCATGTCTTCGGTTGATTAACGTTTAACCACAGTACTTTTTTTTGTTACACGTTTAAATAAATTTGATGTTATCTAATTAATAGATTTGCTTACATAAGAAATTCATTGTCACTTATTTTTCTTGATCATCGACGTCTTTTTTCTTTTTCGTTGCGGAGTTCTTTATTACGTAATCACAAGAAATATTATTTTTATCTTGTGAAATTGCTTTCAGCAAAGAACAATGAAAAAAAACAAAAGAGAAGAAATCAGTTTCCTAACAATTTTCCTTCTTCCAAATAAAACTTGTGTTGCATCAGATAAAGTGGTTCCTCTATATCTGACCAAACATAAATATCAATTAACGTATATCTGTTTATATTAAGATATACATCAGAATGGAGAGTACTAATTTTTTCATAAAAAATATACTATCTCTCCATAATAATGACGATGACGATAATGATAACAGTATGGTTCAATGAACTTTCACTTATATACTCACGAATATAATATTACAAAATAATGAAAATGAATGTGGTAATTTCAATCACCGCGATGATGGCGAAAATGAAGCGAATAACGATAATGACGATGACAATAATAATAATAATAATGATGATAATGAAATTATCATTAATTGGAATACGTTAACAATAACGATAGCTTTACAAAATAACAATCACAATGAGGGATGCGAAGGAACAAGTGTCATAATAAAGAACTCTGCAACAAATTACTCCTTGTTTGCAATGCATGGGACTTACAGACTCAGTGTTGATTGTTTTATTTAGTTTATGTTAGTTCCTAGTTGACCATAAGTGTATGTGATTCCATTGGTGCCGCACTATCGTATAACGTGTCTGTATCTTGTGTAGGTTCACCCTGAAGTTGACATTGATTACTCAATGTTCCAGCACCACAGTCACAGAAGAATCTGAAAACATAAGTCAATTACCAATCTGTTACATGCAAAAACTTTATGGTACTGCAACATATTTAACATTATAAATTTCTTTTGGTGGATATTAATATTATCAATAATATTTACCGGTCATGTCTAATGAATTCTACATCGTGTCCAGCATGACAGGTTTTTATGCAGTTTACACAAATTGCATTACGATCTGTTGTATTGCATGTTTGGCAACGATAGAAGTCATGCATAGGGAAAGAGGTATATGACGAAATTTTGTATAAACATTGGCCATTCCCGACCGCCTTTTCAACTGCATCTTGATTATTAAATATTTTATTACCTGCAAAAATAAAAATCAATGACCATCTGTTCTTTCCATATGATTTAATACTATACATGTAAAGAGAAATATGTTAACCTCTAGTTGTTGGTTGTACTCCACTTGCTAAACATAGACCGCCGAATCTGTTATTGAAAATTTGATTGAATTCCAACGTAGCAGTTGCATTGTTCGTTATTTCGACACCGGCTGCCAATCCATCAAAAATTCGGTTTCTCCTTAAGACAGGATGGGATTGTGTGGAAATAAGCACTCCTGCTTGAGCGTTACGAAATATATCATTTTCTTCTAGGACACCTACGTCGCAAAATGAAATACATGATTATTTTAATTAGAGAAATTTACTAAAATTAAAAATAAATATAAAATTTACCTTTGCCACCATTAAATATACAAATTCCACCATCTCGCCCATCGAATATTTTGTTTCTTTTTAACGTAGGATTACTATCTGTTTTAATCCAAACTCCAGCCATTGCATTATCAAAAATTTCATTTTGTTCGAGTAAGCCTAATCCGCTATTGTACACAAGAACACCACCATTTTGACCACCCCATATTTTATTCCCGCGTATTACTGGATTACTTCCAGTCCTAACATTACAAGACAATTAATATAGAGAAATAAGAAAACATAATATTTGTTTTGTGATACAATATCTTACCTTATTTGTACTCCTGAATACAAATGATTGAAAATATCATTGTCTTCTAGTTTACCATGTCCGTTATCATAAAAATAAACTCCAACTTGTTTTCCGCTATGAATACGATTTCTTCTTAATACCGGCGTCGATCCTGTAGTTATCCAAACACCTGCTAATGTATTTGCATATACTTCATTCTCTTCGATTAAACCTTGTCCCTTTTCATGCACGTATATACCACCATGTTGACCATGATGTATTTTATTATGTCTAACAATAGGATCCGAATTTGTTCTGATTTGTATACCAGCTAGTGCATTACCATAAATATTATTGTGTTCGATCAAGCCTCTTCCTTCTCCAAATATATATACTCCCCCTTGATGACCATTATAAATTTCATTTCTACGAATAGTGGGATTCGAATTGGAGGTAATCCAAACACCAGCGAAATTATTCGAATGAATTTTGTTATCGATAAATTGCCCTAATCCATTCTCATGAACATAAATTCCACCTGTCTGACCATGGTGTATTTCACAATGTACAACCGTTGGGTTAGCACCAGCTTTTACTTCAAAACCTGCTATTCGATTATTATGGATATCGTTAGCCTCGAAATACCCGAGACCATTATCAAACGTAAAGATTCCGACATCCCTTCCGTGATGAATATGATTTCTTCGCATGATTGGATTTGCATAATTCTTCACCCAGATTCCTGCTAATGCATTTCTAGAAATTTCATTGTCCTCGTAAGTTCCTTGTGCATAATCAGTGACATAGAGTCCAACATTTTCACAATCCGATATGTCACAATTCTTCACTACAGGATTCGCTCCTACCCCTGACACACAAACAGCCGCTCCAACTAAAAAGTCGGAGAACCAATAGTAAATTTAAAAATAAATAAATCTAGAATTCAATAAACAAATTATTTTACAATCTAGACGTGTTGCTTACCAACACTCGAACTCCTAATAATACAATGATCAACCGTGGGACTGCAATTTTCACCAACTTCTAAACAATAATGTTTATGATGCGGCACTGTGCTAGTAACATCTGGGGTAAACTTTAATGTGAGGTGGCCGGCATAAGCTCGTTTTGCTCCTTCTACAAACATAACTGTAGATTCACTTTCTCGTTCTAATATAACAGATTCTGCCACATTTCCAGGTGCTGCTCCGATTAATGCAACGTCGCTGTCGATTACAAGAAATTCGCCTCTATATATTCCAGCATGTAAGAAAACTAGATGTTGAGGTGCTTCTTCTGTTACCTGGGAATTGTTTCCACAACAATTCCCTTGACCACTTGTAGTTGTGCTATTATTTGACGAGGGGCCACTATTGCTTCTATATTCATCTACATAATCTAATGCTCCCTGAACTGTATTAAAGTATGGCAAATTCCGACCTTTAAACTTCAAATCCTGAAATCCTGGCCTAACATGTACTCCTCTATATAGTTGTCTAAAGCTTTCTTTCCATGGGTTTGGATAGTCTGATTCATCCGGTGAAACAAATTCAAATTTACAAGGTGCAGGATTAAATAGTGGTAAATCATATTCATAGACTTGCTGGTAGAGGGACTTCCATAGTTCAGTGTCATTTGCAATTGTTTGAAAACGTTTGCAAACCTGGGAAACTCTACATAGATCTTGTTCCATTAGATAATTAAATATAGTAAGCAGCACTTCATCCGGTAACTCATACTGAAGATAATGCGCTGCAGTATTTGTATTTGTACCTGTAAAATAATGAAAGATTTACAAGATTCTTTCATTAAAGTAACATCTAAGATGACATTTAATTACTAGAAAACATACCATCTGTGGATAATGAACAAGTCCGCCTAGGTCGTTTTCTTGCTGGTAGAGAGGAAGAACCAAGAGTAGCTCCTATACTACTGCCACCTGAAGGAGGTAGGGCAGAACTGGTACCAGGAGCAGGATCCGGATGAGGTGGACTTTTACGTCTCAGATCATATGGGGATGAGTGAGAGTGTGATGGAGAAGGTGATGGTGCTGCAACACCAGAGACGCTGGGTGACGATCCTCTTCCACCACTTCCACCCCCACCTCCACCTCCTCCTCCTCCCCCTCCACCACCAACTCCACCCCCAGGAGGTATCTGATTTGATGCTGAACATGGCAAGTCGCATGGCTCGGCTGGAAACCAACAATGTTACAACTACTAATATTGTTATATTTAATATTTTAATACATATATTACATACCAAGTATTTATCAAATTTATAATTAATTTAAAATAAATGAAAGAATAATTGCATATTTTATATTACATGGATAATAATCACAGTCATATTAATTTGTTCCGCTTTATGGATGCATATTTATTTTGAGTCTTTTAATCATAATTGATTTAAACATGTTTTGACATCCATACACATTGGCAAATTTATATTAAAATCATAATCAATTATTAGAAACATAGAGTGACACTAATATATGAATTACTATTTAATTGACAAGATTGATTACAAAGGATAAATTTAAAGAATGATATGTAGGAGATGAAGTCAGAAATAAAAAACACGGACAATTTATGAAAGATATTGTAAATCTTGGAACATATATCATTTTCTATGTTCAATGTATACATGTAACTAATTTTATTTATTATTTACTATATATAGTCCTTGCCTATTGGCACTATATATAACTAATTAATCAACCATATTTTGGGACAGAAGTATTATTATTATTATTATATTCAGAAAACAATAGCAACATCGGCAATTATGTATTAGGAGTACACAATGTGGTTTGGGAAAGTAGAACATTATACTAATTTAACAGAAAATCTATGGTTAGTATAATATCAGATTGAAAGATGCCTGACCTTATGCCTTGATATTACAGAGAGATTATCGAAATCGAAAGAAGTATCGGTTGTAAGTTTTGTACAGCTGAACGATTAATAAATGAGAATTATAAAAAAAAGGGGAGTGGGGTGAGAGGAATAGACTTTGAGCCGACATTCCAGAGTAAAAATTGACGATCGTGAAGTACGCGATATCATGATCGATGTTAGTAAAAAGAAGGGTGGTGATAAAACTGGCGAGCGTATGTTGATTTTGGGTAAACGTCAATGAGGCATCGGTTCTACGTTTTTCGGCCATCCCGAGTCCGAGAAAATCGTGTGAGAAGACGTGTGGGCAGTGGGTTTGACGGAGTTGTCGTTCGTCCTAATCTCTAAAGTGGGAATAGAATTGATGAGAAGGATTGAAGTTTGAATTCGTAGCATGCAGAATCGTTTGGATGATTAACCAGGGAATATCGAAGTAGGTGAAGGCAAAGAAGTCTTTCGTCGAGACAGGTGAGCAGTGAACCGAGCTCCGGATGCAGAGTTCTCTTACCCGAGGTGGTTCTCGAAGGCAGAGGAATTCTGTTTGCACCTTTTCTTCGGGATCTTCGCACGTAATTGCGCGACGATGTGAACGACGCACTTGGCATTTTTATCGTGCTTCCCGGAAAATTATGCGAGAAACGGTAAAACAACTAAACACTAAACAATGGCGACACTTCCACCGAGCCCAGCGGCCATCTTCTCATTGACGGTAGGACTGCCGACTGGTGCCAGACCGCCAATCGGATGAATTTCTGTTCTCCCCTCTTTCCTCGCCGACCTCCCTCCTACCAAAGCGATCCTTCTCTCTTGCCTTCTACCCCTTACCGATTCCCTCTTCTGCAATGGATCGCGACACAAGCAACCAACATCAGTATGGAGTTATGGAGACCATGGGCCGAAATACCGATTTATCCTGCATAACCGCAATTCTATCATGTTTCGTTTTATCGGTGATGTATGTCGCGAGTCTCTATGTATGGAATTCTCCGTACAGTAGGTATGTATGCCGATTAACAACTGGATAAACGTTAATCTTTAAATGTCCATTTTGTTGAACCGTGTATGCTCTCTCTATCGGTCCTTTAACAGTGAACCACAGGAAACCACGAACAAAGTGTAACTGTATTCACGTCGGCCGAGAACATGAATATGTCTACTCTTTGGTTCTCCCATTCACGCAGTCGCTTTTCTGGACAAGAATCGAATCTACAGCGCCTCTATTGGCGAACTTTTTCTTTCGATTTCTTCTATAATTGGCGCGTCATTTCAAATCGACTGTGTCAAATCACTATATCGATAACTATTTACTGCCAATAATATTGATTTCAAACGTTTAACTATATATTTTTTAAATATTGGAAATTTTATTATAGTTCCGCTTGACATTAAAATCCTACTTCTTTTCGGAGAATTTACTGTTAATCGAAAGTTTTAATTAAAAAGTAATACTTTAAGAAAAAGCGCAAAATCAATAAAACACTAGTGAAACTTTTTTTATTGCAGGGAACATCCTACTGTAATAAAAAAAAGATTTTTTAGCGTTTTTATTATGTCCCTTATATCTCCTGCTTTGTTGTATTTTGGAATAAATGAGAAAGTATTTCAAAAGGTAATTATATATAATGATATAATTAATTATATAGTAAAGTCCATATTGTAATTTACAACTTTTAGGCAACAATTTGGGAGTTATTGGGTCTGCGATGGCCTGGTTTAATTCAAGCAATTGTGATACCATTATTATTAACAATGATACTATTTCTAGGGCCAATATGTGTACAAGGTTTCAATGGACTTTGGAGACTATATACTGGTTAGTATCTTGGAATGATTATAGAAGGGCTCAAATATTTAAATCAAATAACTTGATAATTATGAGACTACTTTATAAATATATATTTAATGATTTTAGAGCCTATGTATTGGCTTGGGAGTGTACGAACAATAATATGGTGGAGAAATCTAGTAGTTGCTCCTTTAGCTGAAGAATGGACATTTAGAGCATGTATGTTACCATTGCTTTTGCAATGTTTTACACCAACTACTGCCATATTTGTATGTCCTTTATTTTTTGGTGTTGCTCATTTTCATCATGTAGTAGACAGGGTGAAAGCAGGCATGAATCTGAAACATGCCCTTTTTATATCTTGTAAGTACTTTCGTTTAATTTCAATTTAACTCAAGTATACTATTAAATTTGTCATAATATATTTTTGATGTAGGTTTCCAATTTGCGTTTACGACACTGTTTGGTGCATATGCTGCCTTTCTTTTTGCTAAAACAGGTGTAGTATTTTTACCAACTATTTTTTATTTAATTTTATATGTCTTTTTATTTAAAGACAATTTATAACTTTTTATAGGACATTTAGCAGCGCCGTTTACGGCACATTCTTTTTGTAATCATATGGGATGTCCTGATCTTTCTGAAGTTGTTGCAGTTAAAGATCCTTTAAAAAGAGCTGGATTGTTTTCTTTGTTTGTAATTGGATTAGTAGCCTGGTGTTTTTTATTGACACCAATGACAAATCCAAGATTATTTTATAATAATTTATTTTGGCATAAAAATTTTATATGAGTGTGATTTATTTGCAACAATGTCACTAATATTATGTAAATTTTTTATAAAAAAACTAGTCTAACTTGAACTGATATCGTTTTAAGAATTTATATTGCATGATATTTTTTAAGAAGTATTTGTTACTTAACAAAATGTATCTCATACAAGTTGACGAGACTGTTTTGCAAATTATATAATAGATATAATTACATATAAGTGCAATTTTATCAAACACAGACGTACTTTTATAAGTTAGAAGCTAATCAAATTTGTGTAATACAAGATTTTTTAGTTCTAATTTTTGTGAACATGTTTTGTATAATGTAATTATTATGCAAAAAGGTTACCATAGGCAACTTAATCATGCAATATAGAACTAATATAAAATCACCGTAGTGCCTCAAATTTAATTCAATTTACATAGTTATAATCATGAATGCCAATAGAACTTTAGGCAAAGTTCTTAAAATAAAGATGTTAATAAAATATTGTAAAGTTAAAAAGATATGACATTGTTACAATAAACAGTGTGTTATTTTGAACTGATAAAAAAATTGTTATTTCCATAAAAATATATCTTTTTGGAAATGTTTTCTGATATAATGTACAAGTATGAAAAAGTTTTTATTTTAAATTTACTTAACTGTTTTCTACTTACATATACAGAAACATATTTACATTAATATAAGAACTAGCAATACATACATTTACTGTTTATTTAAATCACAGAAATAACAGATAACAGTATTACAATATTTGCCATAAATGTGTATAAGTATTTATATAGTAAAGAAATACACGGAAATATATAAAAGATTATATACTGAGATAACATTCTTTTATTCGGAAAAACCATTTTAGAACTCATGTGTATGTCATAAATGTGATCAAAAACAGATATGTATTTGATCTTGTACATTTTGATGCATACACTTTAGTCATAATTTATTGTTGATAAAATTTGATATTTGATATACTTTAAATATATTTAAAGAACTGAATTTATAACATGAATGAATTCATTCTTTTTATAACATAGTAACATAGAATATACAATCGTAAAACCCTTAAATTACTTTAGAACGAAATTATAAATTGTATCTTGTATAATATTAGATCATTTATTGAAGAACAATATGTAATGTAAAATTTCAAGTGATGCAAAGAAAATGCATATTATTGTTCCTTATTTTAAATAATATATTTATTTATAACTATTAAAATTGTTATATTAGGAACTGTAACTGTAAATATTCTTTTGCTAATGATTCGAAATAAAGAAGATCATTTCTAAATATAAAAAATCAGTTCTTAAAATTTCTATAAAATACATTTTTCTGTATTACCTTCATACTTGACTAGGTCCGGGTGTTGCTTCAGTACTTTGTGATTGATTAAGAAATAGTACATTGCTAGTTTTTATACTTGGGCCTGTAGATATAAGTGATGGACATGGACTAATACATGGCGTTGAGGAATGGCTGTTACTTAAATCACATTGATCTAATAATTTCCAAAGTTCTTCTGGCGTGGGACCACCAGAGACATCTACAATCAACATGTTTGGTATTATAATTGATATTATTATATTCATTAAAAAAGAAAAAAATAAGGATATTACTTTGAGTAGAAGAGAAAGATGGTTCTAAAGCTGTTGTAAGGTCCCACATTTGAATGGTACCATTGGAATGACCAGTGAATATAAAACGTCTGGGTCTTGAACCCATACGGCTGGATCCTTCACATTCGTGCACATAAAAGGAGCTTATAATACTACCATCCACTGATTTGATTACACAGACTCTCTTTCCATTTGACGCTAAGCGTACAAACAATTGATCTGTCTCAGGTACAACTTTTTGAACAAAGACTTGTTCATCATCTTGTTCACCAAATGGTCCTAAGTTTTGAGGTGAAGTAATTAACTTTTGCTTGTTAATAACATCATAATAATTTTTCATATAATAACATACCAAAGTCATTTCCAGCATTATAACTAATGCAAGATTCAATTGCTTCTAAAGATACAATTTTAAAACTAGCTTCTGGTGTTGAACCAGGTTGAGTAGAAATCATTCCTCGGAACCTCGTTACTGCCCAACTTCTAACATGGTTATATTCTGAACAAACGGATACTAAATATTTTTCTGACAATGTTACCTACAATATAATTTATTACATACGTAGACAATTTACAAATTCACTTTAATAGAAGTAAATATGATACATACTTTTGTTACACTACTTTGATGTACAGTAAATGTTTGAAACAGTTGTGGGCCATGTCCTACAGTTTCAGGATGTTGGACAATAACTCGAACACTGCCAGATTTTGTACCATATGCAATTTCAATCCAATTACCACAGACAGCTGCATAAAAAAATTATAAAATTACAGTATTCTACACTATTCTACACTATTTCTCTTTAAAATATTAAAATCTTTTAATGTAACTACGTCTTAATATAAAATGTAAATGACACGATACCGACATTACATATATTGAAAACTGTAGTAATGAAAGAAGATACATTTATAATATATTCGTTATATTCGTTAATTGATATGTTCATTTTCGTTAATAATTGACCTATGTACATATTACATGCGTTACAACATGACGATTAAGAAAGAATAAATGTTCATAAACAGTCATTTTGAATGTTTTTTAACTAGGAGGAAATGTATATTATTTATGTTTTAATAAAATTGTATGTATATATACTAGAAAAAACGGTAAGTATACAAATATTTACAATGCATATAACGAAATTATAATTATGATGTATGTAATAAATAAAATAATATTGATATGCATTTGGAATTGTTTAAAACAAAGGATAACTATGCAAGCAGAGGTATATGTTGTTTATTCCCTTTCCTTCCCCTCTCAGATGCTGCTATAAATATATTATTATGTCACTTGACATACGTAATAAAGTAAAGAAAAAGATAAAAGTGTTAATAAGTACAACTGGATGCATAAGGATAGCGGGGTGTGTAGTCTAAGACAAAAATAATTATTAGTGCTTTAAATGTATTTTTGACAGTAGTTGATTGAATATATATTACTATTTTTTTGTATGTTCTAATTTAAAGTTATATAAATAAAAGCTACTTCTTTGATGTATGTAAATATATGCATAAAGGATTTTAATTAAAGGTGCTATTAAAAGCAATATATGAATATGAACTTGTGCATTGATTTGGTACAAAATGATATACTATATCTGGAGAGGAAGGGTATGAATACTAGTACTCAAAGTAATGTGTTATGTTCAATGCAATATAAAATGTAGAGAAATATGTATATGTCAATTTGAACTATGACTTGGATGTGATAATATTGTAGAACATTGTCATATCGACCCATACTTGCCTTGTGCTATTTATCCAGTTGTACGAAATCATGAAGCAAAGAATGTAATAATAAACTCTTATTAATATTCAAATACAGCATTGAACTTTATAATAAAAAGTAAGATACTTGTACTTGAATAAATATGACACTTATTGATGTAACTAAAAAAAAATTAGACTTTCTATTACAAAGAACAAATACATAATGAAATTTGTGATTAGAATTAATGACATATAAATAATAAAAAAAAGTCGCACAATCATTACAGAATGCAAAAAAAATATACTATGAAAGTGACGTTTGTTATTACATTCCTCAATACACAAGCAGATTTAATAATTAAATTTTAGTCCACTTATTTGTACGTCACTGGAAAAGATATTTCTGGAATAGAGATACTGTAATATTCAATGTTACGAACCATAAATTAATTATCATTTGCCTACAACTTTTATATTTAACTATTTATCAGTATAATATTGCAATATGAAAAATGAATATTAAGACTTACATGTTTTTGGTGTTAAATATACAGATATGGCGGTAATGGGATCATAGTTTGGGTCGCGGTATAATTCAGTTACAAGTAAGTCATTGTCCTTCATTCTTAAAGGAAACTTTTCCATATCTGAAAATTAATTGTCTATTCAGTCATAATTATAAAATCTATTTTATTTTAAAGGTATTATAATTTTTTATTACCAATATAATAAATAGATCCATTGTTGCAGCCTAATAGAAGAAACGAACCAGCTGTGTCAAATGACAGAATAGGTACTACATCTTGTATTTGCCAATGATGTGTCATAGCATGCCATACACCGATTTTGTCAGTAGGAGATAGAGCAACTAACTGGCTCCCAATAAAAAATAAATATTCCACACGAACATTTAGATTAAATGTACCAATATTCTTCATTCCATTTGCTGAAATACTCCATAATCTGACCTGATTTCCATAAGAAATTGCAACCATTTTAACATCGCCACTGGTACTTAATTTTGATGTTATTGCCACTCTTTCAATTACTGATTCAATGTGAGGACTAGTAAATGCATGTTGCCAACCAGATGAGTCTTTAAGTCGATAACATGTTATAAAATGAGCATAAGCAATTACAATCCAATTATGATGTGCTTTTATGATCTGAACTCTTAAGGGATCAACCCATGATGAAACTATATAAAAAAATATGTTTTAATACTATTTGTTTTACTAGAATTGCAAATAAAATAATTATATGTTTACCTTGTTGAGGTCCAAATACTAAATTTATATCATTTTTATACAATTTATTTAAATCTGCTGAATTATTCCTAACATGTCTTAAATCTAGAGATGATGTACGTGAATGTGGTAAGCCTTTTTGTTGGATTCTATAATCTAATGAAGAATTTCGCATATGACTATTAAGTACTCCTTTATGGTTTTGTTGTCCTAAAGTAAATGTGTATTAAATGTTTGCAGTAATTAATAAATAAATAAAATTAATGAATATATGTTTTGTACCATTATTATTGTGGCTATTAGAAGTTCCAGGAGTTGTAATTTGGGAGGTAGATGGTACATCCGCTCTGGAATTCGTATTATTAGCAGGACTTCTGCCATGAACAGACACATCTCCTACATTTGATGCAACAGTGGTAGGTTCTTGCAATGGTATACCTTTCCAATTATAATATATAAAATCTAAGTACAATTGCATTTTATATATATTTTTCTTAATTAAAGAGGGTTGATTAATCTTACTTGGTGGTGGTAAATAACCATAAAACAAAACATCTCCACAAGAAGACTGAGTTAAATCTTCGCATAGCATTAATCTCTTAACCAATGGAGTAATACCATAATATTCAGCTTCATGTCTCAATGTTCGAAGATCTACATTTTTTAAATCAATATCCTTTGTACGAAGATAATTTAATATAATAGAAAATAATTTTGGATCTCTATCTATAAATAATGCACCAATTTCATCTCTGTGACTGGCAATTCTGTTACTTAATAAAGCTGTAAAAAATGAATCTGGAACCCATGTTAGCGTCTGCTTTGATGTTGAAAACCTAGATAATGAATAATTTCAGATAATTACAAAAATAGCTTGAAAAGTATCACTTTCTAAATTTTATAATAGCATTTAGTTGTCGATTAACAATTAAAAAAGATTATATATTTATCATACTATGCCTGAAAGAAAGTAAATGCTTTTGTTTGTACCTTGTTCCACCAACGTTCAAATGTACAATATCACTAAGTCCAAAAGAAGGTGGTACAGCCATTATTATAAGTGATTCAAACTTTTATTTTGATGTTGCATGTCTTATTTTAATATTTCTAAAACGAAAAAGAATTACATTCTATTTTCGATAGGTTACGAACAAGAGAATAACTTCAACTTATGGTTAGCTCCACAGTTGCACAGTGAGTGTCGCTTTAATGAAACCCATATAAGCACAGAGAGGTACCTATCTACACATATAGATGTGTGTGTGTGGTATTGGTTTAAATTAAAATCACTGTAACACAAAATAACCTTAGCATGTGTTACAAAATAAAAATGTTATGATTTATACATCAATTAATAGCAAAGTAAACAGTGATAATAAATTGTTCTCAATTAGAAACATTTAATTGATTTATAATTATTATAATTTATAATTATATTTTAAATAATTTTAAAAGTGAACTTTATTTTTAATTAAGACATTCATAAAACAAGATAGAACAAATCTTTCATTTTGTACTTTTTTTGTTAAAATATTTGAATTATTGAAATATAGTTATTAATGATATTATGAATAATGAAATAATGTATCGTAATGGTATTTTTACTAATACGATATTTTATTTAATAATAGTAGCTTTAGTCGTATAACACATAAAAACTTTTCACTAAGAACATAATTTTATTTATAATTATTAACGAATATTATCTTAAATATGTTTTCTTTTTACCAATTCAATTAGACTATTTGAATAGATAACATTTGTGCGCGCTTCTATATAGAAAAATTGGGCGCTCCTATTGGTGCAAAATATTGGGAATTCAAATCGAGCGTTCCTATTGACGCAGAATATTGCAAACTCAAATTGAGCATTTCTATTGGCGTAAAATGTTGCGTCACTCGCAATTCATAGGAGACGTGTGGTGCGGGGTGACATTCGATTGCTGAAATTTGTGGACAAAGATTGCGGCAGTATCCGTCATTATTAGTACTTTCATTTCGACTTTATCATCATTTTTATACTCCCATCTGCTTCATTTAAATAGTACGTTCTTATTTAATTACTTATTAATTATCATTTGAATAAAATTAAGTAGTTTTACGAAACTTTGCCTGTACTTTTATAGTTGACTGCATATCTAACGATTAGAGTCGTCGATAGTTCATATTAGCGGTCTTTGAAATAGAATTTGGGTTCTATTATTGCTTTATTTTATTATAATTTGTTCTATTATTATAAATTTTTGGTTTCATCATACATTTATTTGAAATTGTTGGTTTTCTTTACTGGTTACAGATGGTTATAGATTACTAGTAAATGATAAAGAATAGGGGTTTACGGAAGAGATAATGGACGCCATAGATATTAATTAATTAATAATTCGTCGATTTCTCATGCAAACTTGGTAATGATTGAGCTATTACAATAAGCCAAACGTATGTACACATTTATTTTTCCCTTTTATTGGATCAAAGGTAATCGATATTTGCTACATAATTGCTATATAACTTACAATTGATATATAATGACATTATTTTATAAATAGTTGTATAATTTGTTGAAAATATTAAAACAAAAGAAAAAGAGATTATAGAAATGATTTCTTAAAAATATTTCGGGTATATAGATCGTCATTAATAATCGGATATATCATTAAGTAATTAATGTTTTTATATCAATGTATGGCAAATTATATGAATCATGTAATTATTATTAGAAGATAGTCTATCGTGATGTCATTATGTTTTTATATATTTGTACGAGAAAATCAGTTTATTATTTTCTCGGAAGAGACTGAATAAAATTTGCTCAGACACGTTTCGTTCAATATTATATATATATATTATAACTTCAGTCATGTTTAGTTACGAAAGTTTAATTTATCACAAGCATTGTCTCCATAAAGTACAATGTAATATATTAGTAGAAACCATGTTTCAAACTCTGATAGCGAACATTCACAATTGAATTTTTCTTGTAGAATTAGTTTCATATTTTAGAATAGTAATAAATATTTGGAAATATGTTAGAAAATATTTTACAATGCATAAACAGTATTTGAAATATTGCACGTATATTTCATTTTCTTGTATATGTAATATGTATATGGAATACCTGTTTATTGATAACAAAAATAAATAATCGATATATAGTATATAAGTTTCGAGAAGCAACAGTATTTCGTAAACAAATGTTCAGCCTCCTTCTCTGCCTCCTTGCTAATATAACCTTTTCTCAGAGAATGTTTGTGACCGCGCGCAATGCGGTTGGTAGAGTCAGTGTTAGCTGCATAATAACATTTGTATTTTCTAGAGCACAATAGCTCAATAATTATAAATTCAATTACAATAGTTGTACGCGAGATTAGAGTCAGTGTGTTCGCCGATTGTTACTTAACTACGGACGTGTTAATAGTCCTTTTTTTCTTGTTTTATACATCTTTTTAAATATTCGCTTTCGGTAGTAGAGTCGCAGGTTTCGCAAGAGGATACAGCCTCTCCTGGAACTCAACAATGTAAGTATTCCTGTATACTGTGTTCTAATTAATTTTATTATTCATATTTTGATTGAACTATTATTAATTTCTATTGATATAAAATTTTAAAGTTTCAATATTGAAATACACAATAAAAATGTTTATCATGTTTCAAAAATCATTAGATTCTTATCAGTCCTAGGTTAGAAATTGTTATTTTAGCGTTCCAATTTATGTAATAATTAGATTTTAACAGAATTTCGATTTTTATTATTATTAAAATTTCAAGTTTGAATAGAGTTTTATCTTTCATTACCTTCGAACTCTTTACGGTCACTCGCAATGAACAGTATATTTTTAAGAACAAATTGTAACATTTCATTTGTTTTGTTTCAGGTTTTTCACAATTCCCATTTCTTCCTATGTTTTGAGAAGGATGCGGTGATGCTTCATAAGTAAGCATGTAACAATCTTTGCGTGTCATATTCCAATTAATTTCATTCTTTGTATTTTGCTTCAATTATTATTAATTAAAAAATAAGATCTGACCTTAAATTTTAATATCAGAATTTCAATTGTTATAGTACTTAAAGTTTATTAGCAATTTAACTTTTTTATTATTATTAAAGTTCAAAGTTTTCATAGAGTATTTCATATTTCATATTTCATATTTCATATTTCATTATCTCAAATTTTTTGATCAATCATCACTTAGTTTTCATAATAAATTAGTCATGAAAAGAAATTATTTATACATATGTATCATTTATATATAATAGTTCATATTTTGTTAAAGGTTTATTACTCCTTCCTCTTCTTCCTGTTTCCTGAAAGGAACCTAGTGGGGCTTCAAAAGCCAAGAATGTAAATAATTTTGTAATCTGTACTTAATTTTATTCCTTGTTATTTAAATTTGTTATTTTTGAATTGAATATTGTCATTATAATTTTAATAGAGATTAATATTCCACTATTTCAAATTTTTCAAATAATTAACATTTTCCTTCAGAACAAATTATAATATTCCATGTTTTGTTACAGTTTTCTTCTATGGCATTACGTGGCTCCTCCTTGATGACGATCTACGCCATGACCTACCTACCCTACACCATGGTCTACCATCGATGATTACGTTCTTCGCATCATATCGTAAGTCGCATGCATTTTTGTTCCTCCGGTCACTCAATCATGTCGTAGGACGAAAGGTTCGAATCGACACGGGTGATTGGTTGTAATTTACGTAGAATTTTTTGCGCGTATAGTGACCGCGGATGTTTGTTATATCCGTGAGTAGTAACATTTCTTCTGTGTATTATTTATTAGTTCAGGATAGGTCTTCTTGCATATCGCGTTTTTTTATATCAATTACATGATACTGATAAATTTTATATTAATAATATCGATAATGGTACTAACTGATATAAACGATATTATATTAATAATTAATTTGAATATTTGTGATTGAAGATATATTCACTATAATTATTTTTAAAGTCGGAATGTCTATTTACTGACTCCGACTTCGTTGCATCAAAAATTGCAATTATTGCATATCTAATGGTAATGATAATAATAAGTCATTTTTATTTCACCTTCTGTTTTCTGATGACATTATTTCAAAGGATTTAATTGTTTGCCCTTCATTTTCGAGTTTGGCTATTGATTTAAAATATAAATATAAAGATATTAAAGTTCAATGCTGCCGTCAAAAATGTATTGAATTTTATGTGCAAGAAGAAATTTCGCGACAGGCAAATTTTAGAATCAAAGCAACAAGTTTTGAACACTGCTTTCGTACTTTCGAAGATGTGCTTTGATGAAGGGATTCCCTGAGGTTGTTTGCATTAATATTTAATTTTGAGTCAATTATTAAATAAATTTCTTACTCAGTATCAGTTTGTTTCTTTTGTAATGTAATTTCAATAATTCATAGTGTCAATTATTTGAATGAATCATATTGCATTGATCCTATTTATGCTATTTTCTATAAATAAATTCCATATTAGTATTTCGGTAAATTATTAAATTAATAATCTAGACTATATAGTGATAATAATAGAGATAAAGTTCGAAAATGCAAAATAAAGAAAGATTAGCCCGTTAAATACAAATTAGATGCACTAATACGTTTTTTAGTTAGGATTTTCAGGTTTAACCCCTTCCGTATTTAATGCCAGGATCTCACTCACGTGTCCAGGTTGCTACTTGGGTGAGAGAAAGGCAATGAGTACGATGACCATTGATTTTATAATGATTTGTAAGCGACTGACGACGAGTTAGCGTATCGTGCACGACGTACTTTCTACATAGTGTGTGTGGTTAGGCTGTGGAATTGCGTCGTTTTGGTACTTCTCTCATTTACTATAGATCTAAATAATAAAAAATCACAACCTGTAAAAACAAAGATTCGTTATCGAATACAGGGACTCAGAGATATTAGTATCATTAATTTTATTGTTAAATTATAATAAATGGTATCATATTTCGTACCATCTACAATTTCTTTGAAAAATAAACACACTCTCTGAATTAGGAATATTTGTAATTAAAATTGAGGTTAACTTTTATCGCGTTGTACGCAATGGTCGCTAGCCTTCGTCAGTCGATTTCAGGAAAATGGTACGTAACATTAGAGTGTGCATGTTGTATGCCAAACTCGGGTGTCGGAGGCGTCCCGGGACGTCTCTCTAGTGTAAGCCTTTGCGCCCGGGTTATGTGTGAGAACCGTGGAGTGAATGTGTTGGTGTGCTTGTTTTGCTATTTCTTTAATTTTAAATATAGGTTTCCGGGTAGGATAGGTAGTATATTTTCTGGTATGATTGTTAACTATAAGTAGGTAGGGCCGGGCAGGTTGGCACAGTCTCTCGTCGGGTAGGCGCGTTTTCGCGTGTCCAACCTGTTTCAGGAAATTTCATTCGAAAAGTCGACGGTGAAGCTGGCACGAATGGAACATGCCATCGTCTCTGACTTCGCCCATCGATTTTTTGATTTTCGCGGTCGCGATCGCGATTGGGTTTCGACACGAACGTTAATATTGCTCGAGCATGCACATGCGAACGGATAGCGATCTCTATATGGTCGTTGTTCATCCATGTGTATTTGGATCAGCTTCCGCGATTTATGTTTTTATTTCACCTTTGTACGTTATTTTTTGGTTTGCGATTTAGAAAGTCTCGAGCTTAGATGTAAGTTTCAGCGGGCATCGCGCCCGAAGAAAGAAGAGGCTATGAGCCGAAGAGGCCCGGCAAATTGCCATGCAAGAGGGCAACTACTAATGGCTTTTCATCTTTTGGATCATCCAGAGAATGGAAAGTCATTCTCGTTACTACTTTGTCACTGTACTCGCTTTTAGTATTTTTAGTAGTATTAGTTGTGATTTGTTTATTTGCCGACGTACATGTCGGCCCATCGTCATATTGGGCTAATCGCGGTTTTTCAATTAGCGTTGCGATTGAGTAATTAAGGTTTGAATTAGAGTTGCGAGAAAATACTCACTTCGGTTTGGATTAGCGTTGCGATGAGAAGACGATCGCGTTTGCTTTAGTGTTGCGAGTTATAAGATGTCGCCATTGTACTCAGTATTTTCTATTGTAAATAATTATTAGAATTTATTAAAGAATAAAATTTAAATTTGTTGCGCTTTGTTTTATTTTAAGTTGAATTCAAATGACGTTAGTTTTGAATTAATTTTGTAGCGTTGCGATTTGTGATCATCGCGCATAGTTAAAGTAGTTTTTTTTCATTTATAAATAGTAACTTTACATTAGATTCATTTTAAGAATTAGCGTTGCGATATATTTCATCGAGATTGTTTAATAAATAGCTTTTTCGATTAGTGTTGCGTTGATGAATGATCGCGTTCCTATGCGTAGTGTTGCGTCTATGAAATGCCCAAATTTCTTCCACTTGTGGAAACCTGTTCCTGTTCCTGGATCACCTGATGCAACGAAAACAGTTGCAAAAAGGTGGTCAAGCATCGGCAGCTTTTAATATAGCTGCACTTCGACATTTCGATATTAGCGTTGCGTATGTTGAAGTATGAGTGCATACGTAGTATTTATTAGTGTTGCGTGAATGATTAAAACACCCTACTGCGGTGTATGCTCTCGAGATTTTTCATTTTTTCTTTCTCTTTTCTTTTTTTTGTCACTAACAAATTAAATAGCATTGCAAATATGATAAAGCACTCCGAGAAATTTCTATTTTATGATTATGGATTTAGTAAATTAGTGTTGCGAAATAGAAAAATATTTTCCACTCGTGGTATGTTCGGGATTCTATCGAGTGGATCGCCCTTCTGGCTATTGGATTTATTTCTTTTTCAGCATCCCTCTGGGCGTTCGTTAATGGAAATACTGTTGAAAAATATATCTGTTCGATACCGATGAATATTTTTAATTTATTGTTGCATTATTTAAAATTATTATAAATAATCTTATTTCATAATTATATATATATTGTATATTAAGAAAAATGAGAGTTGATATTATATGATGTAAAAGTTTCACCGGATCAGTAAACAAATTCCTACTCTGACATAATTATAATCGTCGTGACACGACGTTATATATTGCAGAAGGCGTGAAAAACACTGATTTTTTCCGAAGTCGGTATTTCAGAACGCGAAACACGAAGACTTATTTAATATCGCGTTTATGTTGTTTTTAGTCAATGATGGTATACATATCACTACTATACTGGATCGATAACGTCGCATGCGATACGAAAATGGTATAGGGAATTAGGTGATTCCCAAAACATGAGACACGAAAAAGCATTAAACGTCACATCTATTCTGTATCTTATCGATACATATAAATGTGCGTTTATATATTATCCATGGTATTTTTATGGTTATCAATAGAAGTTTATGATGCTTCATATTCAGAAATTTCTAACTTTCTGTGGAAGATGGCGTGATATTCGTATTTTAAAACCGGGAATACAAATCGCAGATTTTTAATAATTTTAAATTATATCACGAGGTGTAAGAAAAATACACTCAGCATTCTTAGTTACATTCTGCATATCATAATTACGATTATGTGTCGTCCTTTATACTATTTCATCGAAATTATAGGTGTGTACTGAAACTTTTGCGAAGACCGGAATTTGACTTGTAAAAGGAGAGAGAGAAAAAAGAAAAGGAAGAACATTACATCGAATATAGAAGGAAAATCATATACAGTAGTTTTAACAAAGTTGCATATTTTCGTAACTACAGTTATTTCTCCACGCGGTAAGCTATTTCGCCAGTCTCAGTGAAAAGAAGTTACACGAAGTACCTAACTATCATAAAGTTTCAATCACTGTGAATTGTCACGATCCTCCCATTGCAGTAGGATAACTATCATTTATGTTTTCGATCGATTTTGCGTTAGACTGTAGCGACATTTTTTGCGATTTTTTGTCGTCGCATTTGTCCAAGCGACTCGTGCTAGAAGTCGTGCTAGAACTCGTGCTAGAATAAATCTGTTTTATCGTAAGTCATACGATTTGGCAAAGAAACAAGTTCGTTTGAAATTCGCATCGAGCCATGGAAATGAGTGATCAACAATTCTCTGGTAAAGAGTACGATGAATTAATTAAACCAATCATGATAACCGCAAAAATAATTTCCATCTGGCCATTGGAGGAGGACAGTGGCAAGGGAACAATATTATTTAGGAGATTCCACTTGTTCTGTATGTTTCTTCTGGTAAGTGCTGCAATACATCGATGTATTATTTAACAAAGGTATTAGGATGCAATAAAATCAAACAGTAAATGTAAGCTCTGATCAAGTAGAATTAACTTCGAGTTAAATGGAAGTCTCGGCGCTATTTATATTCCCGAGATTTAAAGTGGAGAATTGGTTAGTTGATAATTTATTAATTTGTTCGGTATGTTCGTAGCGAAATTTAGAAAAATGTTTAAAAATAATGTTTTTTTTTATAGAATTAGAATTTTATTAAATAATTTATACCTAGCCTGTTTCTTTTATAAGATTGCTTTTCCAAACAATCTTCCAACGGTAAATGGTTTCAAGTGGTTTTTATAGATTCTGTAGTATTTTATTTCTTCTTATTGAAAAAAAAGCTTTTTGCGAGTTAACGTTGGTGAACGTTATGTCGTTAAATACCTTCCACATTGATTAATCTCGAATTCTTCCCGTTCATTACTGTATCTGATGTTCAAGTAGAATTATCGATTAATCTTTACTTTTAATCTTCAAAACGCTACGAACTTTCCGAATAACCCAATGCTTCACCAGAATTAAGAGAATGGTATTGAGAGATTGAATTTTCAGGCGGTAGTGATGTCCATCGCGGTGACAGCCGACGTAGTTCACAATATAGATGACTTGAATGAAGCGACCGAATGCGCACTGATTTGTACAGCATTTTACCTCTGTGTAGTCCGTTTGCTAGTGTATTCGCTCCATCAGAAGGACATGTTCTACGTGGTGAAGACGATGAAAGAGGATTGGATCTTGTCCTCTCACGAAGATCGAACAATTTTAGCGAAGAAAACGATGTTTGCCTTTCGTCTCGCGAAATATTTTATCAGTACCGTGGCTATGACGATTGTACTGTTCATGTGTATCCCGTTTTTAGAGGTATGCGTGAGAATTCAATTGGAGAATTTTAGTTTGAAAATGTCTGAACTCAATGACAGAATTTTAAAGCTTGAAAATGGTTTCACTTAAACTGCTCATGGATAAATTGTATGCTTATGCAAATTCATATTTTTATGAATATAATTAAGGAAATGGAACTTGAGCACAAATTTGTTTCACTTGCTGAATATTATAACGTGTACTGTATATATTATTAATTTCCGCCTGCCGGCTACTAAATGAGGTTGATTTACATAGATAGATTGTTCACACTCTCATTCAATCTAAAAATACACTAGATTTACATCTGTGTAATTTTACATATGATGATAACGTTCGATGAAACATTAGATAATAATAACAAGCACAATTCTGTTGCAGATTTACGCGTTTGGTAGCAACGAAAGGGTACTTCCGTTTCGAGGGTATTTTTTTGTCAATCATACCATATCACCGGTGTTTGAGTGCCTTTATTTCTTTAACGTAACAGCGGGTGGCTTTGGCGGAAGTATGATTGCCGGTGCTACCAGTTTCAATCTGGTGGTAATAATGCACGGTTCGGGCAAGTTTGCAGTTTTGCGGAAAAGGCTGGAGGCTCTCAGTGGAGAAGATCCTAATTCTACCGCTATCCTGAGCAATTACGTGATTCGTCACCAGAAAGCGATAGAGTGGGCGTCACTTGTCCTATCACGAATTTGCACTTTAATTTGTTGGATGTATGATGTTGTTGCACGGTAGATAGAGCAATATCAGTTGCTATTATTCTGAACTATATTAAATTACAATTTATACTAGATTACGAATGTTTATGCAAATGCCCATTTTTATGAATATAATTAATGAAATGAAATCTAAATAAAGATTTGTTTCATATATTAACATTTATTTTCTATATTTTGTATAAATTTGCATATTATGTGTATTTAAATTTCTCATAAATGCATAAACATTTTCAGTCTATATATCTATCTATAATCATCGTTGTAATAATATGTATTGAGTTTTTTTTTAGTAATCCTGTCGCAGACATTTTTCTAGACGATCAATTACCAGTAAGATATACTGCTCTACGTTCGCGTGGAATAATCTGTTCGCAGGTACGCAGATGCACTGGAAAGGATCATAAATGTTCTGGCTTTGGGGCAATTCATCATTAGCACCGGCCTGATCTGCTTCGCGGGATTCCAGATTACCTCGGTGCGTCCGCTCGATGCTCACGAGTCAAGGCATCGTCGATAAAAAGTGACCTTTCTAGATGATGAAGGACAAGGGTCGCCTGATGAAATATTCGACCTTCTTGAACTCGGCCATCCTTGAGCTGTTCATGTTCAGCTTCAGTGGAAATGGCTTGATCGACGAGGTGATTTTAAAAATTATAGTCGCTTTCATGAAAGAAGCTGTTTGAAAAATTTTATTGAAAATTCAGAAGAATTTCAAGAATTTAAATTATAAAGTCGTATTGAAATGATCGCTGACCAATGATAATATAGAGCGGAGCAGTGGGTGACTCCGCTTATGGCAGTGGATGGATCGGCAGCAGATTCAGCCAGAGTCTTCAAATCATGATGATGCGCGCGAGGATCCCCAGCAAAATCACCGCGGCAAAGTTCTATGCCATGTCCTTGGAGAGCTTCTCAGCGGTGAATAAAAATTTTTTGAAGGATCCGCGTTATTTATTATGAGAAAGAGATGGTCGTTTCGTTCGAGCACCTGAAGCTTTTTCTTATGGAATCTTGCCTGTTTTGCAGGTTCTGAGTACGTCGTTCTCATACTTCACGGTCCTTACAGCCACCGAAGGCGATTAATGGTCTCACCAATGAACGTAGATGTTTGTACGACAAGCTTTACGATTGTAGACGGCATCCCATGATGACTCAACTTACAGAGAATATAAGTACTTTAGTCGTTCCACTAGCCTAAAAATATCTGTGTAAAACAAAGTGTCGACGGAAAGTTCGTGTTTTCTTTCTCGTTCTTAAGATCGATGGATATCTTCTGGTGTAGATCGCATCCAAAGACAATTGGAATCGAGATAGAAACTCTTACAATAAACTAGAAAACAGAGGATTTTTAACGATAACTGATTTAATACTAATCGTTGGAATATTTCCTTTCATGATCACTGCCGAAAACGTCTTTTCTTATTTATTACATCTTTCTTCAAGAAGGAGATCTATTTCTGTGTAGTACAACGCGCACAGATTGAACAAATTAGACGCGCCTACTACTCATGCTTATAATTTAACACGATATTTACTTAAGCGTGTTTACCAAACATCCGGCTTATTATGAGTATATATGTACGTATCGCGAGACACGCTACATTTACTAGACCACGCGTGATTCCTTAATTACCTCGAGTAGTACCGATTTATCTCAAGAAGTTTACGAACGCTGAAGATTACGAGGAGATTATTTCAGGAGAGAATAATAGAATTATAATCAAAATAAGCGTTGATCCAGGGTATCTACTGTAGAGGGCAGTAATCCTCCGTTATTTTCAATAACTCGCAACAATTTGCCAGCAAGGATGCGACAAGAAAATGCGGCATCACTTAAACCACAGTAGCGGAGTGTCCGCAGGAGTTTAGGCAAAATGTTACGAGTTCGGCCGAGTTCTCTCTCTGGGTGGGGTAAACCATCGGCGGCGTATGGTCTTGGAAGCGACTCGAGGGTATTTTCATCGCAACAGTACAACACGTGCACCCGGCCAGTGCACGTACAGCTCCTTTCGACTTCTCTTCTCCGTGTGCATCGTCGTTCGGTCGTTTAACGTGACGGTACAAAATGTAACGTGGCAGATCTTTCGACGTTGCGTCGTCTGTTGGACGGTTTCGCTCGATCGCTCCTGCTTGGACGTACCACGGATACAAGCCACTTAACTACGATGGGAGCCAGCTGATGCTAATTATTGTTGTCCACGCGATGGCAATATGGCGAACATCAAGGTGGCAGTTCGCGTAAGACCGATCTCTGCCAGGTGAGTATTAGATCGGATTAAACGCATGATAAAAAGAAATATCAGAAAGTATTTGTAACTGTAATTGAAGTTAATCACAGATTCGAACAGACTGGATCTGCATGCGACAGAGTGAAGCGTTTTTGAAAATCGAACGAAACTGTAAGGTAGGAAGGTGCTTTGACTAATGAAAAGTATTAGTTGAAAATTCTACGTTGCGAGTTGCTTTTGCCATTAAACTCATTTCTGTTGGTAAGTTGTAAATGTATTTTAAGGAATAGGCGAAAAAATCGACGGAAGTCACGTTCTCCTTTTCCCCATGTTCCCGATATACACATGTTTCTTTGGAACTTAAGGTCAAGGTTTACTGCTTCCTTATACACCGCAATTTCATTTTTGTAAATTCAATTTTCTTTCGTTCCACGGTTTTACGAGGAACGTTCCGTAATGGACGGGTGTCTGTTTGGAAGGCAAACAGAAATGCGCGTCTCGGCAATAATTACATATTTCGAGACGGCCGTAGCGAGAAACGAACGGGGACAGAAATCTGGAGGCAGATTTATAGGGATACGCGGTGCGCCTTTGAGTCGCTACTTATGAACTCGTTTCTATACTTAGAAGACGAGGCCAGAGCGCGAAAGTAAGACAAACTAACAATTGCTCTCGGCTAGAAAACGTAATAAACTTGGCCGAAGAGAATGAAATTAGGGTCATTGACAAACTATTGTAAATATACTTTTAAAAGCTTCTGAACTTATGTATTTTTCGACCATCCAGAATAAATAAATTAACATGCTATTATAATGGCAGAGATGTAAAGTTAACGACATTATGATTAACTCTATCATAGTCTTCGAATTTTTATGTCCCAATTCTGTTATCGAATTAAACATTTTTAATGTTTTATAAGAAAAAGCGAGGAATTGTACACGTTAACTAGGACTCTTATGTATTCTTCTTAAATTTATTTAAAACATGATTAAGTCGAAAATGATCGAAAAGATGTAGTTTAAAAAGTATGAAGGATGTAGATCAAAAAGAAGCTCTTCGATAATTCAACATAGAACCGAATAAAGTATAATAAAGCTTCCACCTTTGCAGCGAGTAAGACCACTGCGAAGAGTGTCGTCGCTGGGTTTATTTAAAGCAGCAAATTTCCTAAGGAAGCCCTTGCCGATCCGGGGGATGTTCTCGCGATAAAGGATCGACCGATCCGTGGAGTGACGTACGAGCAGCACGATACGCCGATGACACACGGCCAGACAGTTTAACGACTTGAAACAGGAATAGCGAGAGAGAAAGAGAGGAGCATCCGTTCGAGAATAACACTCGAAGCGGCGCCTTCTCGCAACGGAAGAGGACCAAGAGGATAATAACAAGCGGACTGTTGCTATTCGCGTACGCTGCCTTGGTTCATTCAAGATCTCCTCTCTTCATCGAGGTTTCCTTGGACCCAGCCATATGTGTTCTTGGACGCTTTTTGCGTTGATCAGAACGAGTAACGGTCTTCACTTGAACGTGTATGCTTGTACGCTTCATTCAGAGCTGTTTGGTCGGCCATTTTGTTCGACGATGAAAGGGCTATCCACGAACGGATGGATCGGCGGGTTGGATCTCTGTCACGAGCTTCCTGCGAATCGACGATTGATGGAGTTGATCGATGCGAATGTGAAGTGGCCCTGTATTGAACCGAGTTGAATAGAGTTCCGGAATTATTGACTGGATCGATGATGCGATTGTCGAGGATCGAATATTTTTTATTTGTTTGGAATTGATTTGTTTATTGAGTTTGTGTAGGAAAAAGATATGATTAGGTTCGTTTTAATTGTGGTGAAAGTAGTGAAACAGAAGTTGAAATGTAGAATTCTGCGGAGGTTTCTTATAGAACTGTGCGAAAGCCTTTGATGAAGGTGTTAGTTCACTAATTTTCAATATTTTTGTAAAATTTGTTCACGCTATGTCTTAATTTGTTTAATTTGATGATAATTTAAAATGTGTAGATAATTTAAGTCACATACAGACTTACTGAAAAATAACGACAACAATTCTTACCTACTTCATTCGTAGCTACAAAGATTGCACAGGATCTAGATAGATCAATTTCGGCAGAAAAAACCTGGAAATCATTTCTGATCTTCACAAATAACTCGTACGAGCTAAAGCGTTTTACCGAACAGGTAGTAGGTATTAATTTCGTAAAAACGTGGATACGGGGCACGAAATCGTGACGATTAGAGAGCGAACAGGGCCATGATAGGATCACGCAAGGACCGGGGTTAAAGTACCTTTAACTTTACTGCTTTCTCTGCTCGAATGCGTCACACGCACGCGAGATACCCACGTGTGTACAATCGTCGCTCTTCCAGTAGATTCAAAATTAAGACAGTGTTACACTGTTCAGTGATACATAGGACTGCATACTGCATTCCACGTTGTTAAATAACTTCTTCGACAATTTCCACATGATTGATTATTACGAGGAAAGTTCAGAGGCCATAAAGTCATAAAAAAAATCTCAACCAGGAAAAGATAACAAGGTGTGTATATTAAGGAATGTTCTACTCTAATAAAGAAATCCAAAGAAAGAATAAAATAGAATACAAAAAGAATACTAACGCAAAAACTAAAAATATAGTCGCAGTAATAAATGAAAAAACGGAAGGTTTTCGAAAAACCAATTCTTGCGATGAAAAAGACAATGTATAAAACGTTAAAATAGAGTTTGTGAAATTAAAAACGATAGCGCAGGAACTCTTAAAAAATCATTTCAGAAATAAAAGGAAGTAACGTAAAAAGGTCTAAAAATGGTGCGTTTCAGGAATAAAAACGGTACTGCAAGAACACCAAAGTTATTAATATAACTATCATGGAGGCTACTGTTACTACTTATCCGGCGTTACGTTAAACGTCACACCACAGGACACAAGGGAAACCAAAAACTCATTTGAACGTGGTTGAAATCGGTTGCCCTTGTATCCAGTATACCTTTGGACTGGCTGGAAATCCGCGAACGAAAATCATCGATAACATTACCAGACGCGTTTTTCCGATAGATCTTCCGCAGTAGGATCTGATAATCCCGCGAGGAAGTTACTCGAATGTCTCTGGAAATTCTGAATCTGGCCTGGAAGAACGGAAGTTTGTGACAGTTAACTTGGTGTTATCGGTTTCCCCTTCCAAGATCTTTTTCCACGAATTAGCAATCCCATCTGCTCGACCTACCGAGCGATTCGAATGGAACTACGTCGCCGAATCGAAAAACCATTCGTGGTATAATCGGACGAGGATCGTTGTTTCGTGGCGAGGATTAAATTGCAGGAATTGCCCGATGTTGGTAAGACAGGCTGAACGATCCGTTAATGGACCGTGCCTTGATCGATCGATGACGAAATCGAGCGCCTCAAGGAAACCGGAAACGCTAATGGAAAATAGCGGAAGGATCGGACCACCGATAGGAATTCGAGAGAATTTTGGAACACGTTCGAATACAAAAGCGATTCGTGTAAATGGTATATGCATCGATGAGTCGATTTCGACTCAGGGAACGTGGAAAAATGTTTTTACGAAGCACGCAGGAGAAAGAATCTTTGTGCCTCTCTGTTCGATAAAATGAATAAAAAATGAATTTGTGGCTTTTGTACAGAAGCCTACGAGTTCTTTGTCGTTTTTCATTTCTGTTTTTCGTAGCAAGCGAAGTAAAACGTGACATTTTTTCTTTCATATAGAGAGCTGAATTTAACTGGATCAGAGGTGGTTGTTCATACGGAGTCGAATGGGATTTCCCTAACAAACGTGAAAGTATCTTCAAGCAAAGCTGGAGATAGTCGTGAAAGAACACGGAAATATGGTTTCGATTACTGCTTCGATTCGTCGAATTCAGAGGCACAGAGTTTCGCGGACCAGGCAAGGATTTACCAGACGCTTGGCCAAACCGTCTTGGACGCTCTTTTCACTGGCTATAATTCCTGTTTGGTGGCGTACGGACAAAGCGCGTCAGGAAAAACCTACACCGTGATGGGAACCAAGGTATCCTACTATTTTTTGGTTTTTAAAAGATATCATCCGCGAAGAATTATAGCATGAAAATTTTTGAACTTTATGACTTCTGAATGTGCTACATTATGTATGTATCCTATGATTCTTTTGCAAATCTTTGTGTGATATCATGTACGCCAAATCTCAAAGTCCACAATTATTCGTTATCCATAAAAATTCTCCCTCCTATAATATAGATCAATTGAATTATTTTTGGGATAACCCGCGTCACGGCACGTTTACTCGCTTAGAATCCAAGAGGAAACGGCAAATCGGCAAACGATCAAAGGGTAACGCGCATAATTCGGAACGAGGTAACGATTTCCGTGGTAGGTCAGCCTCTAATTGGCGGGCAACGGAGAGAGGCGTTCTTTTTTCCGGTTTCTCCGGCAAATTTCGACCGGTAAATTGAAACTGTTTTTGCTCGGACGGCGCTTAATTAAATTGCCCTGTGGCTCCGTAGCCGATCGCGGCTACATTATAGGAGGGACGAGGAGAGGGACAACGACCGAGCGATTTTTTTAAAAGCGAAGCACGTGTTGCGGTTATACGTCGAGCACGTTCAGTTTCAATTATGGGAACGGAGTCGTTCGATCGCTCCGGGACATTTCGATGACCGATAGAGTTAACGATACGTAATTTTTCCGTGCGATTTCGGTGCATTCGTTTTTGAGAAACGGAACAAAGAGCACAACGGTTAACGATGTTTCCATTTTATTCGTCCGTAGGAAGATCCTGGACTCACGCCGCGTCTCTGCGAAGGAATTTTCGCTAGGATCGAGGAGGAAAGGAAAAACGAGAGGAACTATGGTGTTTCTGTCAGGTAACCAGAATGGAAGATAACTCGTTTTATCTCTTCCGAGTGATAGGAGGAAAACATGATAAGTACATTTCTGTTGATTTTTTGTTTTTAATATCACTTTATGATTAAATTTGTCAGATTCGAAGATATAAAAGAGTCATCTTCTAAAAATGGCTGGTAGGTTAACAAAGTATCTTATTTCATCTGCCAATTTGAAAAAAAACAATTTTATAATATTCAATATCTTGTTGAAAGCAATGAATCCTATAAATATTCACATTCACATATTCGTTTGTATCACGTTAAATATTCTACGATCCAATTACTCGGCTTACGGAGCAAACACGTGAATTTTACTCGAAGCCAACTGAACGTAGATGCGAAGCAACGTGGCGATAACGCGCATCCGGATTGATAAGTGTGGGAATCTTGCCATTCGCGGCGTCTTTTCGCGAAACGGGGCGCATCGACGAGCTATACGCCAATAGACGATCAAGACATTGGCGGTTGTCGGTCAAGGTCCAGCTGTCGGGTCAATTTTCTTCGTCATTTTCGCACGATAAAGTTGTTTCGTGTCGATGGTCGTCTTAATTTCCATTCGCCTCTTCCCAGTCAAATCAATGATTAGATGGATTGACAAGTTGAAAATGTAATCCTTCTGTTGTGCGTCTTGTCCGCATTCCAACGATTATAGGGTTTCAAGAATCCATTCCTAAATCGTTATCGACGAGCGCTTCTGTCGTACTATGTCGTACTATGTCGTACTATACTGGAATGAAAAGTTTATCGTCCCCTTCGTTATACTTTTTTTCTTTGGCCTCCAGTTTGCCGGAGCAACCGGCGTTGGTTAATTGAAAATGGTAATCGCAGGAAGAGGTAAGGTTGGGAAGAGGAATCTTTGATTTTAAATAACACTAGCCGAGACCTGACTTTATCTTGAACTGTGGAAACGTTTTCTTCGAACACTGTTGCAACAGGATAAGTTCTAGTTCTGAGGAAACTCTTAATAGAATCTGTTCTGGAGATAATAGCTTCCACCTTATGCAATTGATTCTCCTTTTGACCTTTTTGTTAGATACTAACTGTTATCTTGCAATGTATTTTAATGCGTCATTATCAATGTTGTCGCTATCTGTTAATTTCCTTTCGCTTTACAAGATAGATTTTGGTATCAAACATCGAACTGTCAAAGAAATCCTTTTCGATGGTTTTGTATTGTAAAAATGAAACAGTCATCGAATAACTGGAAATTTAGGTGTCGCTAGACAAAATTGTCTTTAATCAGTGAACAGACATCGAAGTAAAGAGGTCGCGTCCAGTAGCTGTGAAAATATTATACGTCGACGGGATGGCTAGGGGTGGTTTGACGCCGTTGGAAGGGGGTAGGTAAACGTGTAAGTCGAGTTTAGGAGTCGTGAGGTTCGCGAGCGCCGTGTTGGCCTGGATGTGTCTTGTAAGCTCAGTGCCCCGTGACTCGCAATCGTAGGCGGACGTATAAGCATTGCTCTACCTGGGTAAGAATCTTTTCCCTTGCAGAGCACCGTTCCAATATTCGTTCGCACTTTCATCCCATGACAACATTTCGCTCGCTGATCAATTTAACTTCTTCAGTTTTGCCCAAGTATCGTACAATAAATAGGAGAAAAACGTAGGAGTTCAATAGTGTTTTGGTTATTGAAATTTGTAGAAGGATTCTTTCGACAATATTCAAATTACTACCCTCTAAAGTTCTATTTCCATCATTTTATTAACTTTCTTTTTATATTAACTTCAGCTCTAGATATTATAGATATCTTATAAAGCTCTTAAGATATTGTAGATTAAAAATTTTATTGTCAATGAATGATTAATTCTCAATGGTAAATAGCGTCTGATAGTAGAATGTAAAACGTGAGATTTTGTTATTTAAATATACTGCATTAATTTAAGGTACCTTAAAGTAAGAAGCGGAAGATTTCTAAAGAAATAGACACGTTCCATGTGTACAAATTTTCCCTCGTTACAGATCCACCCCCGATCTTCGATTCACACTTTCCCTCGTAAACACCGCTTTATTCCTGTATTAAACGTTCGCCGGATTGCCTTGAGCTTGGTGTAAAAATAAAAAGCAGAGGAGCTTCGTTGCGCTGGAACACTCGTAAAAATTGTATTTACCGTTCACGAGAAATATCGATTGCCATTTCCACTGTGTTTCTTTTTTTGTTTCTCTTTTCGTTCTGTTTTTCCTCCTCTCTATCTCTTTTTGGTCGTTTCATCGGTGAACGAAGGAAAACGCACGGTTGCCGCGTACCAGTCGTTCCACGCAAGTTTTATCGGCACTTTGAAATTCGTACGTGTAACCGAAACGAGGATGGATCCGCGGAAAATTGTTCCATTGCTCGTGGTTTTTTGGACCGTGTAAAACCAACTGCAAGACCACCATAAAATTCCCCTTGGAAACACGTTGCTCCGAATTTAACGTGTCTTCGTAAATCACTTTGTCGTTGTCCCATTTCTTGTTTGATACCGAATCTTGTCGATAATATTATTTATTACGAAGTGATAAATAAAAATAATGAACGAATTGCCGTGATATAAAATAATTGTCGTATAATGGAAATCTTTGAAATTATTGACAAATAACTGTCGTCAGACGGTTCTGACATTCTCCGAGGACAACGTCGTGTTCGAATAGATTTGCATTTGTAACTCGAGCACTTTTCAGGGGAAAATCGTCTTTCCGGGGGAATAGAGAACGACGAAGGAAAGCTCCACGACAGCAACGTATCTGTTCGTTGTATTTCTCTGCATGGATTTTTTCGCTTACGTGCACCAAGAATCGCGAGAAAGTTCGCTTGATGTATTGCCGGATAAGCGAATCGGTCAGCTCGAGCGGCGTTTCCTCTTTTGGGCCGCCTCTCTGTCAGTTCGCGACGTAAAATCGTTAAGTGGGTCGACGAAGAAAGTTCCGTATCTACGTGTTCCCTTTTGAACCGTGAATGAAATTCGTGACAACTCTGTGTGCCGACCATTGAAGGATAATTCTACGTCCCTAAAATGTTTTGAATTACATATTCCGAGCTATGTCGTTTTTACATTTCCACCAAACGTTTTAACTATTGTATATTTACTAGTTATTGTATCGTGAGCTACTGTACACAGGTACATAATTACATTGTTACGTAACTATTAAAATTTCCATCCCTAAAAAGTTGATGACAATTCGCCGATTTTGAACAATATTTTAACACTGACACCATTTTATTTTCAAATTAAATAAATATTTTCCTCCGAGGGGTCCTACGTCGATCAACATCGATGGCCGATTCTTTCCCGCGCAGCGCAGGCTAAAAAGGAAGTGCCGTCCCCGGAAGTATTCCAAAGAAACAACGTTTTTATCATTGAGGAGTGTCTTTAAGCTGTTCATCATCTATAACTGGCATCGTGAATCATCCTTTGTTCCGTATTGACCGGTCGGGAAAAAGAAACGACAGATTTACGCACGTCCAGTAGAATCGGCCGACATCCCCGCGACCGAATACTATAAATTTGCGTTTATACGATCACCGGCAGTTATTAAAAGTGCCACGGAAATTCGTTGCTCGCCTAGGCAAAAATATGCGTTGTGTCGCGACTGTTCCGGTTGTTACGATTTGGTACGATAAAGCTTCCGACATCGTCCATTCATGTTTCCTTGCCACGAGTCGAACGAAAAATACAGCCTCGTCATGACGGATTTAGGGATGGAAATTTTTCAAAACGTTAACACAGTCACCGATCCGCCATTCTCATTCGTTGTGTTTATTCTGGTAGTGCTAATGGCGGCGCCTTCTGAAAAATATTTCGCGCACCTTTTAAATTAAAGCGCATCTAAAAGCTCGCAAGGACTGCGTCCGCGTAAAAAATTCGCGCTAATGGACTGACTCATAAAATATAAATTTTTACGGGAGAGTTTTCGAACGTCCTGTGGTTTTAGGGTTCTTTACGATTAAAGGATTTACATTTGGCTATGGTGTTGGGTCTGTACGTGAAGAATTTGATAGACTGAGCCGTGAAAGATTCGTATACATATAAATATTTTCTTTCAAGCTTTTAATCTTTATGGGGCTTCGGTCTTGATTTTCTACATTTATTTCGTTCTCGTGAGATAAAGTAGTAAGAAATAGGAAGTTGGAAGTAAAGGGAGGATTCGTGTCGAATTCGAGGCTGTCCGTGTCATCGAATATTAGCAACGATGTCTTGGTATATCACGGCTTCGTAATCTCGTGAACTCGAACGATAAAACGCGATGGCATTCTATCTTCTGTTCGTTTCTATTCGTGCATCAGGCTCGAAAGTTGGCGTCGTACGCAACGCGTATAACAAAATGGCTGAATTTTTCCATGTAACTTAGCCGCCCAAACGATAAACCAAAAATTTATCTCTAATTTACGATATACAAATCGAAGAAACGTTACCGCGCTTCCAAGTTTTGGCAATATTAATACGTTTTCTGCTAAACTCCACCCTCTTTTGATCCATTTAACGTTCAAGATTCAATATATCCAAGTTCATCGCTTTTAGTTCAAAGTACCATCACTTTGTCTCATAAAAGTCTCTTCTTTTTTTGTCGTCGCTTTTCGCAAGAGGATGGGACGACTTCCCGGTCAAAGCGGTTGCCGTTTTCGAGTCGCGACTGTCCATTAAAACGCGAGCTCCTCTGACGCAATTAAAACCAATCTCGCGTTGCTTAATAACGCGAATAATAGAATGTTGCCGCTTTTACGCTCGAAACTGAGCCATTCGACTGGGAAGGACAGTCGTTCTGCGAGCTTCCTTGGCTCCTTACGTGACTAACTTCTCGCCCAGTGAATCATTTTCAACCGTGCTGCACTTTGAAAACGGGCTTTTTACGATTGCACGCTGCTGCGTGTCGCGAATTACACCGTGAACGTCGAGGACGGTGTATAAACGAATTTACGAGCTTCCTGTGGCTGTCTTAATTCTCTCTTATGCATCTGAAACACAAAAGAACGAGACTTTGTGCGTTACGGTAACGTTTACACGGACTATCGCAATGACGGCTGTAAAAGCTACAAGGAAAAGAATAAATGTCGCTGATAACAACGGTATGACCAAGTTTTGGAAATATTTTTCAGAAGGTGACGACCATGATGAAGCAGAACGTAAAAGTTTATATCGGTAAAGAGATAAAAATGAAAATAATATAGGAAAAAGTTTATGAGAAAGAAGTTCAAAGTGTAGAGGAGTAGAGAACAAGTAAGAAAAATTAGGAAGAAATGGGGAGAAAATAGAGACGATGGAGGAAGAGAGAAAGGAACAGAACGATGGAGGAAAGGAAGTTTGTCGATAGCCTGGTGAACCAGGGAACTAAAATGAATCACAAGCACGGGAAGTGCAGGACGATAGGAAAATAAACTGCATTGGCAGAAAAACTAAAAGGGGAACCACAGTAAGCAGAATTAGCAGCGATCAGATTGTTACCGGGTAGAATCAGGAAAGAGACGTACGCAAGTTCGAATATTCATAACGCGAACATGAATTTTCGCGTATTTCTATTCACGTGTTCTGTTTCTATAGAGAATATAGGAAAATCCCGGAAAAGTAGAAAACTTGTAAAGTTTCTCTAAAGCAGAGGAAGTGACTTTGAGAATCACCTTACACCGTTGCTCAACGCAAAAGGAAAGAAACGAAAGAAACTCCTCAAGTTCCATAAATCTCAGCTTGCATAACAGTTATTTGGTCTATTGACTGGTAAAAAAATGGCTAATAGAGGAAAGTTGGCTATAACAACGGGTTTAAAGAACATCAGCCTTCTGGCAGTCGGGGCAAAGAGGAAAGCACGAAACATTTATTCATTAATCAGCGGACAAAAGCCAGTCGGCGAAAAGGAACGCGTCAGCTGATTAACCGATTTTTCGCGAATATTTCCGCGAATATTTCTGCGGATATCTCCGCGAATATCTCCGCGAATATCTCCGTGAATATCTCCGCGAATATCTCCACGAATATTTCCTCGATTGTTTCGTGCGATCGGCTTCCACGTTGCGCGTCTAATAAACACGCAGGGAATATGCACGCGCCCCCGGATCGATATTCAGGTTTTGTTGTGCAATTAATTATACCTATTAGCGAATCGTACTCTCGTCAATAAACGCGCCAGCACGATCCCGGGCATAATTTAATTTACGATCTAACAACGATCCCACCCTGTTACAATTGACACGTTCCGGTAATAAACGCGGTACTGGCTAATGTCGCGCGAAAATTGTCGCACTTTCACGCACAATCGTTAATTCACGCGTGATTTCCTCGACTCAGGGTGAATTCGCGATGAGGGGAAATTCGGTCGGGCCGTGTCCATAATATTCTTTTTACGCCCTGTATCAACTTCTCCTTCTGGAAATTTTCAAAATGTCGTGAGACGGGTTAAGGTTAATTTGAAACCGACGACGCACTAAGTGCGTCACTTATGTTCCTCTCCGACACGAACTAACGATCGATTTATAATAAAATCAGGGGAGGTGGATGTTTTACTTATAGAAATATAAAATTTAAAGAACTTGAAATGTTTATAGGATATAAACATTTATTAACATAAACTATCGTTTGGTCTTTAATGGTTTAATTTCATTATGAGAAGAAATCGTTGCACTTCTTCAAATAGATTTCATTCACGTTCGAACGTTAAAATATTGGACGAAAAGGTAGAGGTGTAACATATACATAAAGTTCATAGGGCCGAGTCAAAGGGAAGCTGGGGGTCGGAAATCAAAGTATCGGCTACATCGCCGTTTACGCGACATTTTCATTTTCGCCAATTATCAGGCGGCCGGGCAATCAATTTGCACGGTGAACGTTCGTTCGCCGGCCCCATGGTGATGCCGTACAGAAATGTTCCGACGGCCGGTGTGCTGGATGATTCGTTGGCCGTCAATTGATCAGGAACCATCGTCATTAGGCATCGGGCGTTTAACGTGATTAAGTCGCCGAATTCGTACGCGATAGCATGCCGTGCCGCTCTTCCCATCCGCAATGAAACGGTAACCGATCAAAAGCTCCGCATTACTTATGGCTGATTGATCGATAGAACACTCTCCCTCCTCTCTGTTTCGCCCCGCCGCTCGCTACCGCTTCTCTCTCTTTCTCTCTATCTCTCTCTTTCTCACATCCACGTCGTCTGTTCCTTACTCTTTCCCGTTTCAGTCCCCTCTGCAAGCCTCGCAAAAGCTTTAATTCGACTACGACCACACTCTCGATTCCCAGTCATTACGATCTCGGTCTGGATCGCAAATTCAATTCGACCTGCATTTCGCAGTTTCTGTTTGTCGACCGGTTGCGTCGTTTCGCCGTTTTACGCCCACCTGCTGCAGAGTGTTAGTTATGTCCGGTTTAAAAGCTATCGTAAACCGTGTACACATGGAATCTTCTTAGCTCTGAATTGTCGTAGAACCGAGTGGCTGGAGCAGAGTAAACTAGGACTTTGGCGGAGGAGCTGTACTCAAACATTCTACACTGTAACATTTTTCCCTCGGACTGTAGCAAAGTTGCTGAGACGTACCTAATCTCGTTCTTAGAAGATTTGATTTTAAGATACGATGTACAGAGACTATAAAATGTATTTGAGCGTCTTTTTATCAGGCTCCACATTTCATTTCCGTAGTATCAAATTTTGGTAATCGTATGAAAGTATTAACGAATCATTTGAAAATTACACTATTTTTGAAAGTAAAATTCTTCGGTAGATTCAATAGAATCTCAAAATTGTGCATAACCGTGGCATTGCAAAAGTTTTCTACCAGTCTTGAGAAATATTTAGAAAAATATCAAGTTCCCAGTGAACGGTGCTCGGCGAACCTTCTTATCCTCGTTGGGATGGAAAATTGCAACAGCTCGCGGATTTCTGAGCTCTCACGCCGATTCGCGGTCGTGCTCCCAGTGACCCAGTAATCGAGGGTCGATATTCACCGGAGCGGGTGTCTAACGGTGTCTAATGTTACAAGGAATCGCGTGAACGCCGCCGCGTGTGTCTCCGTTTGAATTCGAGGCTTTCGCGCAACCGGGGGTGGTGTGGGTCGACGACTCGTTAAACGTCGCGTGATTACGAAGAATCTGTGGATCCCGGCCGATGAAGCAATCAGTCGGTTGAATTTAAAGAAACGTTATCCAGGGGAATTCCTTCGACCGACTGGATTCTTCCGAATTATTCGTATTTGAAATTCAAAAAAGAACTCGTTGAGCAAGGAGTGCCAGAAGATCGAGTCCAGTATGGCTATCTATGAGATTTAAAAGTCAGAGCTCGGTCTTTGCATCGAGTCGGCATCGAAGAAAGGATCATTTTCTCAATTAGACGGGACTCCCTTCTATATTACGATTAATCAACATATTCATTGTTTTATTAAAATCTTAGAGTCGAGAGATAGTCATAGTCTGGAGAGAAATCTTCCTATATTCTTGACATTGCACGAATAGATAGAAGATGGATCGATTCTTATTTCGACATCATTCGCCAGCGTAATATCCGGCAAACACGAGAGCTAGCTTTCGTTTCCTCTGCACCCGCCGACACCGGTGAAAACGAGAGCCACTCGACAACTTTAAAGCCTCTGACGAACGACTTCCTCAGGTTTTCGCCTGAATTTCGTTAATTAACACAAATCAATTGATCCTTTCTGTTTGCTTCAAGATTTACGATTACCAGAATCGATTTCTTTTAGTAAACATAATTAGATCAATTGTCGTTAATTTATATAATTTATTAGATTAAAAACGTAGGTGTTGTTTGTACATATGTTAATATCGTTTATTGGTATTTTAATTATTGTGAAAGAACGAAAAAGGATAAGCTTCTTAGCGAATTGTTTTTTTAATCAGTTTCGCTCTTTGATTTCGCTTTTTCTCAGTGCAGATTAGAATACTCTCGGACACGAGTAAATTTAGTACGACTAGATCTGAGTCATCCATGCGTAATTCTAAAACAGAAAAGCTGATTCACGATAGATTTGACCTATTGTACCTGGACGAAAGCTTCTAATCTTTCCGGAAGGCCAAAAAGTGGCACAAACTTCTCAGTAGAAAAATCCCCAAATTCTCGTAAAATGTACTTACCGCTTTTCTTTATTTATCTCTGTCGATCTTTCCTCCGACTCAATTTACACGTTTCTCTTCTCTTTCTTTCTTTTTTTTTCTTTTTGATTTTCTGTTAAACATATTGACTCGTCAACAGCGTGTTTAACTAGAGTTATTTCGTAGATAAACGTGTCTGGAGAAAAACAGAATGCAACAGATCACGGGTTAAACGTTGAACGGACAAAGGTAGCCGGTTATCTTGGCGAAACTTTAAATAGCTTTTTCGCTCGGCTCCGCGGGAGTCGACGACGCCGATAAAAACAACCGAGTTTCGCGAAGCTACTGGTTTACTCTTTTAAGGGCCGAGCCAGTTTTCTTCTTATTGGCTCGCTCCTGCGAATTTCGAGATCGTAAATGCAAATAACTTACAATCGGAGCATTCGATCGTTATTCGAAAATCGAATTTACAGCTGTGTTCCTTCGCTACGATAACCTTATTCTACGAAACTTTCTTTCGAGGCATGAAATAAAGGGTCACGAACAAGAAAATTACTCTGTTATTCCGACTACGAAACACAGAACGAATAATTGTCGTGGAAAAATTAGTTTTTAATCGAGTAGTCCTTTAATAAAAATGATTATATCATATTCATCCTTAAAGGTGAAATATTTCTATCCAAAAACACTCAAAGACTGTATCTATTCGAACCAAGAAACGAAACTAAATAGATAACTACACGAGTACACGGTCCGTGTGACCCAAGCACGATCGTGTGAACCGTGAAAGTTAGGAGAAGATCCCGGTAAATTTAGATGCACCTCTTCGTTCTTGTTGCTCCTCGTCGTTTCTCATCTTGCACGCGTGCGAACCAGCGCAAAAGGCTTAGGTGGAACGGTTTTTGAGGTCAAGGAAAGCAGCGTGAACAGGCTGATTCTAGGAGTCCGTTCGATTTTCTAATTTCCGGAAGCGTGTTGGTCAGCCACGCCATGGCGGCTCACGAACTCATTCATACGGTGAACGATGGGCCACGGTTATTCACGGGTATTCCAAGCATTCCTGAATACTTGCAGCGGCTAGAAGTCAGACCACCGACGACCCTATTTACTTGGAGTCCAATTCCACGCCCGGTCCGTGGTCTACGGATGGGATACGTGACGTCAAAAGAGCCGAATCCTTTAGGTCAGCTCAACGATGAGAATTTCAGAGGGTTCCGCAGGAAATTCGAAACAGTTTCAATTTTTCAACGCCTGTTCCGCTGATTTTCCGACCTGCAAGCTTTGATTAGTCGACGAACGATATCGTGATCCTGTGAAACCGTGTTTCAACTCTTTCTAACAGAAATATTTCCATCGGTACTTGTTCTTGCTCTTTGAACAGTGACCGCTTTACACGTGGAACTTTCGTATCGACATTTTACGTTCATTCGATGTGTTAATCACGATGTAGATATTTTCAACAGCCGTGGGAAATAGATGCACGCTTTTCTGCTGTTCAACGATTTGTTGCAAATACAATTAAACTGCATGTGGCCAATTAAAATGCAGATATCCGAGGATAACTTTAGAGATTCAAGATCACGTAGAGCTGTCGGGTTTCGGAGGTTGGATTGTTTGACACGAGAGTTTAAGTGAAATAGTCCAACACCTCGTTACTTTACTTCAACTCTTTCTGTATTATTCGAATCTTGAGAAATTAAGAAAATCAGAAAGCACACACATGCGTACAAAGTATCCTGTCGAAAAACTAAGCAAGAGTGAAAAGATACAAAAGGTGTGGGACGAGATCCAGGAGTGGAAAGTGTTTCTGAAACTCCGATCGCTGTTAAGCGGATTTACGATGGCACGTGCGGACGTTTCACGAGCACAGTGGAGCAGATAATGACGTTAAGAGGATCCGGGAGCTTGCGGTGGCCTGGCTGCGAGCACCGTTCGGACGAAAAGTATGCGTCGTGCTGGCTGTGCACCCGATAAATTTGCCCGACCTTCCCGGGGTTCCCGGCGGATTTTCTTGCGCGCCTACAATTCGATATCGTACTGTTTAGATGGTCGTTGAATATTCACGTGTCCAGTTTAGTGAATCGTATTATCGACCGTGTTACGTGGAGTTTATCTCTTTGATATTCGGCGTGTGTCGCGTGCGGGTCACTCCCGATTACACCAGCTACTGGTTACTTGTTGAATATCTATGGTTAATGCGATACGCCGTTGTCGACGATATGGAATTATTTATTGGTTAACCGCGACAGCTCTTTTCATGGATTTTCGTGTTGGACGGAGTAAGGCAAACGTGACACGTTGTTTGCCATATATCACTGGAATTGTTATTATATATTCTGCTGATAGACGACAAAGTAGATTCCATCAATTTGCTATTGTGATTCTGAATGAAGAGGAGGAAGAAGAAAGAAGGAGAGAAGAGAATGTATGAATGAAGGAGAAGAAAAGGAAGATGTGTTTCGTGCTAGAGCTGCTAGTGGACTCATCAATAAAGTAGCACACCAGGCTCTTAAACGTCGGGTAGTAAAGGTTAGGTTAGAAGAGCTATTTGTATGGAGGGGATTGTTGGACGAGGACTTTGGAAAATTCTCTTGGTGTGAATTGTTTTGGTAGAGAGTTTAGAAGCTATTATTCTGTTGTCTATACGTTTAAAATAGATAGCTGTTAGGCTTAGGTTTACGATAGTGAGAAAGATATTTTTTAAATATGGCGTTGCAGTTGGTATTTTAGAGATGTTTCAGACTAGAATGTTGATTTGGAAGGGTGAATGTGTAAAATCGTCGCAAATCGATCGGATTCAACGTCGAGGGCGAATCCATCAGCGGCGTCCTGAAATGAATGCAATCAATCAAACGCGATAGTTGGAGCGTAACGCTGGCTGAATTCTGTTTCAGTTACTTGGAGATATATAACGAGAAGGTGAGGGATCTTTTGAAGCCGTCCTCGAGCACGAGCGGATTGAGAGTTCGCGAGCATCCTCGACTCGGCCCTTATGTTCAAGGTACCGCCAATCGAACATTCAGTTTGCTTCGAAATCCTACAACTTCGATGATTGTTATCTAAAATAATTGTTGTCACGGAGATTTCCTGCCACTTGACTCGTTTCTTCAGCATTTGACAAGCTTTTCTAAGGATATTTATTACTGTCAATTTTGTATAATTCAAGTTTTCAATTTCTAACATCTTTCTCTTCAAATCTATAAAACTCCTCATCACCTGCTCATCTATCCATTCTTTTGTCTTTCAAGTTTCCAAATTTGTAATTCTTCTGCTCAATGTTTTCCGTAACAGGACTGACCCATCACGCGGTTCGCACGCTGGGGTCGTTGATGTCCTATGTGGACGAGGGAACGAAAGCCCGGAAGACAGCATCGACGTTGCAAAATCCTAGTAGTAGTCGCAGCCACGCTCTGTTGACGATCGCCGTTGCAGAGGAATCGCAGTGTGTCGGTAACAGCGTCTGTTCGAGGAAGAAAGAGATCTCGCCACGCGGTGGTAGCAAATTACGGTTGGTCGATCTGGCGGGCAGCGAGAGCGCGGCCACGTGCAGCGGTGTACATCGACTGAAAGTGAGTCACTTCCTAAAAATAATATCGTTGGCGCGAACGAACGAACCGATCGATAGAGCTTTTTGAGCAGGTAGAAATCGGAAAGCTACATGATCGGGATTTCCCTTTCGGATGATTCGATCGTATAGGATGCTTTTATCTTCGACGAATCGGAATTCGATAAATTGAAATGTGGAAAAAGAATCGAATCGTTGAAATAATCTATTTTTTGTTCAGATGGATTCAGGCAATTTAAAATCACTTTACCAGCGTAAATCTGTTATTTACTTGACTTGAAATATACTCCCGAATTCCTATGCTTATCCTCGTTAATCAAGTCGTGTGAGTTTAAGTACATAAGTCCAATAAATGATCAATCTGAACGAAGCTCTACGTAATCACGATACAGTTCTAGTGGTTTCATCCGACTGATCGTATGAACAAGAACGAAATAAAAAAGCAGTGCGTGACACGTGTCTTTGCAGGAGGGCGCGAATATAAACAAGAGTCTAGTGGCTCTAGGGAACGTAATATCAGCCCTTGCGGAGAGAGGCACGACCGGAAGTGGTTCGGGCAGGAGGTTCATCCCTTATAGAGATTCTTCGCTTACTTGGCTGTTGAAGGACGCACTTGGCGGAAATGCCACTACCATTATGCTCGCCAGTAAGTGTCTTCCCTTTGATCTTCCCTTCTCTTGCTCTCACTTTTCCTCACTCTCCCGATATACATAGCCTTCAAGCTATCCCTCCTTATATCTCTTTTCCTCTTACTTCTGCTTCATTCTTCTCCTCGTTCGCTCGTATTTATTTTTATTAGACGCCTCTTCCGTTGTGTATCCAGTTAAACGATGATTTACACGTTGAACGAACAGCTTTCTTTCCACTTTGATTCGTCGCTAATCCGTTTATACCGTTCGTTCCAGATTCGCTCCTCCAGATTTTGTCCTGTTCTATTCGAAACGCAGTTACTGCTCCATTTCACTCCTGTTCCCGAGGCCCGGTCGTACCAGGATCGCGATATTTAATTTGGGAAGACGACTCAGCTTCCAGGACGCGACAAAAAAAAAAAAGAAATTGGCCGACGCTCTCCATCCTCTCCTTATCTTCTCAGTCTCCGTTACCACCCACTCACCCAGTCCTTTCCCACCCTTGTCACTACTTAACTCCAGCTTTCCATAAATTCCAGTTAATTGCCAGAGGAGAATTATTATCGCGAGCCTCTGATTCATGAAATTATCCCGGCGATACCGGAGTCCGGACTCGGCCCGGATGGTAATTGGTTTAAATGCTTTTCCAGGCGAGCTAAGGCGCGGAGATTAAAATTCGATAACCGGTGCGAAAGCGTACTGACGGGAATCGGTAAATACGAAATCCTTTAAGCTTGTCAAAGTCGCAGTTCCGCACTGCTCTTTGAACGTTTCACTCCTGTTGGTTGACGTTGAAATGTCCACTCGATGGAACGAAATGCAACAATTCTATGCGTAGATTACTCGTAGATAGGCCTGTACTATTAGGCAGTCCCAAAAGTTTCTATCGTTTTACAAGGAAATAACAGATGTATAACATTTTTTGTTCTATATCATTCTATCGAATTATTATATATTATATATTTCTACTCGTAGTAATAGAACAAAATGGATGATGCATAATTCAATAAAGTAATACAAAACAAAAAATATTGTGCACCCATTATTTCCTTGTAAAACGAGAAAGAAACGTTTGGGACAACCTAATACTTGCATACATATTATCACGACACACTTTCACCAGTTTCGATCAGTTTTTCGTTTAAAAGAAGTCAGCGATAAGTCTTTTTCGGTAGTGGCTGGTAGCAACGAAAGTCGGTATTTTTGTTGAAAAACGAAGTTTCGGTAGTAACTCTCGTAAATAGGTCGATCGTAGGTCTTGTAGAATTTTTCTTGTAGTTAAATGTGGCATGTAGAGAAATTACGGTACAGAATGGGAAATTCTTTTTGCGTGGCCATCCGTACAAAGGGTGAGTTGTACATTAGGACAGACCGAGTCCTTCGTAAATCTGACCACAGATCTGGAACGTAGAATAAAATATTCGTTGACCGCGTACAGCCTGAGAAAAGAGCGCAGATCTCTTGATTTATTTTATAACAAAATACTTTACTGATCGAATCGAATCGGAAGAGCGCGACTATTGCCTTGTCACGGATCAACTCTTTATCTCGTCAAACAGTTTCGAGATTCAGTTCCACCCAATTGAAAAATATTTTTGTTTCGCAATTTCCAGTTTATCGACATGGAAAAATTTCTTTTTTTTTTTTGATATTCATACATGACAAGTGCACTGACTGTTGAACCTGAAAAATACCGATCCCCCTGCTTGTCCGGTCATTGTTTCGCTCTACCACGATTTTCGACCCGCCCTTCGCTAAAGCAACATTTTACTCTTTCTCTTTTCGGTTAAACGGGCAAATGAGAATTTATCTGGTGAAACAATAACGGTGATCACCTCTTCTTCGAATTATTCCAATATTTCCGGACGACTGGAAATTCATCTAATGCATCCAACGTGGTATATAATCGCTGGAATCCAGATGGAAAAACGATCGACTAATTAGCACGGCCGGCTCGATACCACCTAAACGGAAGAATCGGCAAATATTCGTAGGCCGGCCGCGATGCGTATAATTAATCGTGGCGAAATATTCCAAACCGATGATCATCGACGTCCAATTGAATTGCTAATAGCATTCGGGGCTTATTATCGTGTCGATGGTGGAGGGGAGAAGGATGTTTAATATTCAGTGTCTGCATTAATGGTTGACCGCGGATATAGTATACGATAGACGTTCGAACGGGCCCTTTTTCTCCCATGACACCTGATCGAATTTAAAATTCCGTTGAAACGTGACGTTTTTCATTTCGCGCAAGACCTGCCTCGAATGATGGAAAACGGAGGAAAATTTGCCTGCCTCTTTTTTCGACGGCGTCGCTTTGCGCTTCAGACCAACGGCTAAAACAAATTTATTCGATCGATTCCACCCTGAAATTCGATTAATCGATGTTGCAGCGGATTGGAAGATAAGGGAAAACAATTTTTGATGACATTTTACACCGTGGGACTAGTCGCTGCGATTAATTATAAGGGAAAAATGGCGAGGGATTATACGGTGGCAAATTAAAAAGCCGACGGTAGATGAATGAACACGCACGCGATGGTGTACAGGTGTTGATTATAGCGAGCTTTATTTTCTGTGCTTGGTTTTTAGCGATCTCGCCAGCAAGCGGAAGTTACAACGAGACCGCGCACACGCTGCGATTCGCGCAGAGAGCGCAAAGCGTGGTCAATCGACCGGTGGTCAACGAGGATCCCGTGGCGAGAATCATCCGCGAGTTGAGAGCTGAGGTGGCCCGATTAAAGTCTTTATTGTTAGAAAAGGCAAGTCGAATTTATAACGTATAATAAATGAAAAATTGCGAAGTGATTTGAAAGATTCGAATACATATTGCTTTTTGACGCGTTTTGCTTGTAATCGTTTTGTTTATATCCATAGAATATTTTGAGAAAAGTTTGATGGAGGAAAGCTTGGACATCCTGACGATGAATTTTCCAAAGTACTCTCACGCATCTCGTAGTTGACCGTACATCTGAAAATTCATCGGAACTGATTTTCTATTTTGATGACATTTGTCCACGTTATATATGTAGATGAGATAATAGAGATAAATGCGAACTATATGAAAGAAATTTCCATTTCCATCGATCATACGAGCGAACAATTTTCCCCAAATTGACTTCGGAATTCAATCGTTTCTCGGTAGATCGACGATGCCGTTTCTCCACATTATACCGGTATGTGTGTTCATAAACAAACGGCAATAACAGTATTTTTCGTGGCATGAATATTAATAGGAACCGGAGTAAATAGAAAAATAAATTCACAGTTACCGAAGACGAGGAGAGGAAGGGGATAAAATCAGTGGAGGGGGCAGGGGGATCGGGGTTTTATTTATAACCGAAATCGATTCGCCATTACGGGAAATCTCGCGTTGCCCAGGAGTCCAGGATCTGGTTCACGAAGCAATGAGGATAAATCGACCAAGTTTATTATCGAACCCCAAAGCGAACATAAACTCGTATCGTCGAATCGTCATTACGCAAATGAAATGCATGAATCGTTTATTTGATACTCATTGACCGGTCGCCCGATCCTTCCTGTGGATTGGTCGAACGATTGCTGATAAAATACAGTTCGCAGGTGCGTGCGTTTAACGAGTGATCCGCATTTCCATTTCACCTATCCGGCATGAGTAGATTTTACAATATCCTTCGATCATGCTATGCGTTATGTAATCGGTCATTAATTAGCCTCATCGAATTTCCCTCGGTCGTTATGATCGCCGTTATTCCTGCCAGTCATCGATTTTCCCCGATTCGTTTCGGACGCGTAATTATCTTAATCAATCCCTCGCGCGTGCTTTCGTGGTAACAGTTTCAAAATGACACCTGCCAATCATATATTATTCTGGGGACAGGAATTTCCTCCGATTGTTTATTGGATCTGATTGAGAGTGATTGCAATTTATTGAATTATACCTATGTATGTGGAAGAACCGAGTGTTTAAGAATAGAATATGTGAATGAAAGGTATTTGGCAATTGTAGATTTTCGATGATACGTTGTTCACTATTACGAGAGCATGAATTTTCTGTGTGCTTGCTTATTGTGAAAAGTTGAGTTTCAAAGATTTATGTGTTTACGCACTTGAGTGTAAGTATGCGTGTTTGAATATAAAAGAGAGAAGCGCATGGGCACTGAAAGATTTGGATGAACGTCGTTGCCTAAGATTCCAACGTTATATTTTCGTCGTAAAAAATCATATTTTACAGAACGCAGAAGCAGCTACGAACGCGTTGTGTTGTTGCCAGAAGAATCGACCAAACTGCAATACGAATACAGATCGATCATCAAAAGAAGCCGAGGCAGAGTCAACTGAACGATCCACCCGGCGAAATTCGGGAGAAAAATCCCAAGAGGAGGAAGCAATAGTAGCTGAATCGAGGATAGAAGAAGAAAAAAGACCGAAGAGCGTCGTTTCAGTTCGAAGATCCAATTCCAGCGACAGCGTTACCACGTACGAGGTCGGTTCGTCCAAAAAGAAATTCGGTTCGCTAGAATTTTTGGCGACGAGCGATCGCTTCAACCGAGCAAAGGTGACAGAGTTGAACGACGAAGAAGACGAAGTGAGCGAGATCCACGAGTCCGTGTTCGTCGACATCCCCACATTGGTTGCGGTTTTGATCAAGCCGGATAACAATCTGCAAGAATCCTCGGTTCAGATCGAGGAGATTTGTTCGGACGAGGTTGTGGAAGAAGAATCGATCGATGTGGATTTCGAGGCGGCTAACGACGATCACGAAGCGTTCGGCGAGTTTGAGAAACTGGACAGTATCGATCACGATGATAGAAGCAGCTCTGTGAACTCGTGTCACACTTTTGGGGACATCGAAGCGGAGGCTTACCAAAATTCTGAAAGTCATCAAGTAAAATCAGCTTCCAAACCTAAGCAAAAGCCAAAATTTCGTAAGCAGGACTCGGTGCACGTGTTTCCAACTTCTGTTCTTTCCAATCTACACACGTTGAAGAAATTTGGTTCGGTGGAGACGATCCAGAAGAATAGAGATCCTGTATTCTCGTTGGAAAGATCTCATACAAATTTAGAGAAACGTTGTACGGTTCCTGATAGAGTGAAGAAGTTAAACAATATCCGGGAGATCGATGATCAGAAGATATCGAATAGAGGTAACTGGTCCAAAGAACAGCTTCAACGAAAAGGTAGCAACGATTCGGATAAGAGTCTAAAAGAATCCAACAACCAACCTGGATCGAAGATAAAAAACTACGCGAGGAAGCCTAGTTTGGAGAACCTGAAGAGAAAGACTAGCAAGGATAGCAGTTCGAGTAGTTCGAAAGACGAACAGATTCTGATTTCGAGTCTGACTCGAGATAAACTATTGCGTAGAAAGAATTCGTTGGACCAAGAGCCTTCCACCAGGAGCCACACGCCTATTCAAAGAGTCAAACGCGCTGAAATCGTGGCGGCAGTTACGGAGAGACTGTACTCGAGTAGAAAAAACGTGGAGGATGTTCCAGGGATGCGGTCTCCTCCAGACACAGGCGAGGTAAAGTCTGTGGCCAAGTTGAGGCTGCAGGAGATCTCGAGGAAGATGCTGGGTAAACGTAGACGAGTCTGCGTGGACACTCAGACGGACTGCTCGAGGACTATTCGCATGAAGGACACTGCGTCTCTTACAGAAACGCCACGGATAGTCTGTCAGGATGTTGCAGTTCTAACAGATTATCACCAAGACTGCGAATACATTTTGGGTCAAAAGACACCTGTTTTGAGAGTGAAAGAGACTGCTACTTCGACGGAGAAACCTAAGACGAACATTGTCAGATGTAAAGACGTGGGAAGTTTGGCGAACGATCTCGAAGAATACGATTACGAAATTCAGTCTCCGCGCAATGACTCTGGAATTCTTTCGGACGACACTCAAAATTACGCGGAGAGCAATTTAAGTAGCACAGAGGTGTCTGATCTATGTCAAGAAGCTGACAGAAGAGTGGCATACGCAGAAAGTTCGACGAATACGAGTATGTTCTCTTCTTGTCGTAGCTTTGCGGTACAGACACCGCGATCGGAAGTCTTTGGTCAATCATTACCGCAGAACAAAGCTCCTGCTTGCTCAAGACGATGTTGCAACTCCATCAAAGATTCTCAAAGTCATTCATCGATTAATAATTCTGAGAAAAGTGTAATTTCTATTTCACTACCGGATACCATCAACATTACCATCGAAACTATAAATACCGTAGATTCTAGGATCGCTGTGCCGGACAACGAGGCATCGCAACAAAATGCGAAACGTTCTACAAAGGACGAGGAAGCTCAAACCAACGAATGGAACGATCTTCGTAACGAGATCTTCTGTTCGAAGGATCAGACCACATCGACGCCTAGCCAAACTGATAGCAGGGTATTTCGAATCGAGAACATCTTTCAGGACCCTAACAACGCGGCCAAGTATTCGAGAACTGATCCGAATCGAATGCAGGGGACGAGGATAAGGAATTCCATTACTTTCAGGAATTCCCTAGGGACATCGTACGTGCCCCAGTCGAAGAAGCACGAGCCCTCTCCGAGAGAAGTTCACGCTGAAGGATTTATCAGGGATGGATTAATCACGGAGGCGTTTATCAACCGGAAGCGCAGTTTTAATTTGGAAAGAACACCTAGTTCGGCCGTTTACCAGGATCCTTGGAGGAACTGGCAAGTTCCTGTGTCATTGGTTAACACGATCCATCCGATAGATTCTTCGAAGGGTTTGGGAGTTATCCCATCTTCTTGGCAACCGGAAGTCAGCGAAATTCCGCTGGTCGAACAAAGTTTGTCGCATAGAAACTACGTTGAGGAATCACAGGTGGATTTTGAGATGAATAATATCGAAGAGATCTCGAAAATGAAGTCTTCTTCTTCTAATATTAAATTAAATAATAATATGGATCATGAATATGGGTTCTCAGATGATAGTTTGGACTATAACGATAGTAACGTATGTAGCGAGTCGATGATACTAAAAAACGAACAGATGGTTGAACAGCGTGAGAATTTTTGTCCACCTGACGTAGTAGCGCATACTAAGAAAGATTGTTCAAAATCTATCGAAGAGAAGAACGAATCTATTAACGATTTCGAAGACAATCAAGTGGAATTCCCTAAGAAGAATCTTACAGAGACAACAGAAGCTATTAATATACACGATTATAAATTTTTGATCTTGGGTAGGCCTTGTTATAACTACGAAGAAACCAATGACGAATCTAATATTTACTTGAATCATGCGAAAAGTTTGGGGAAGAAGAAAGTATCCTTCTCTAACTCCAACGTCCTCGAGAAGAAGTTAACTTGTGAACCATCAGGAACCTTGAAGTCTATCATTAAAAAGAGGATGAAGAAAAACATGTCCGAAATTCTAAACTCGGTACATTCTTCCAACGATGAAACTGACGATTCTCAGCAAGAGGAAAGGATCAATTTAACCTTGGAAAGCGAACGGAAAGGTGAGTCTGCGAGTTCAGAAGAAGACAAAGAAGATCAGGATTCGGTGAAATTCGAGCGAAATTTGAAGCAGAATCGCAAGAAGGTCAAGTTCTCCGTGGAAGAATCATCGGAGAACACGTGCAGTGAGTCGGACAGCTACGAGAATGTAGAGGAGGAGGAGGAGGAGGAGGAGGAGGACGATGACGACGACGACAACGACGAGACAGAAAAGATCCTGCTCGATCGTGCGGGCAGGAACGTTTTCGAAGAGTATCTGAGCGAGGCGGTGACCTTCATGCGAAATCTGAACTCTATCAGCGAGTACGTGAACGGGACGAGCATGCTCGAAAGGTGAGGAACAATCGCGAAGGGAAACATTCTCGGCCCCTGAGTCTTTGATAGGTCGAGAGTCTTCTCGAGAACTTCTGACGGTGCTTTAGATCCTCTCTTGACTCTGCTGGTTTCGATTTTTAGATTAAAGAATCTGCAGCGATTGTTTTTGTAGGATTGAGTGCGTAGATTATTTATAAAATATATTTTTATTTCATTAAGTTTATTAATTAGATATCCGTGATACAGCTCTGATTTAATAAAGAAACATTGTATTTTTATCTACATTTAGATCGAACTCTATTTAGTTTCAGTTCTTTAGATGGCATATTATAAAATGCAAATTATGTATCATATTTCAATATTATTGTATAATTTGACATTAATGGAAATATTATTTAATTATGGAAATATGGAAGTATTATTAATATAAATTATACATGATATTTCAATGTTATATTATACCGTCTAAAGTTAATTGAAATATTCTAAATAAATAAATTGATCAATTTTTTTCAAGAAATCCCTTGTCATGGACATCTGTGGGTTGTGGGCGAGGTGGACAACGAGGTGGTCGTCGACGGGGCTGTCTCTCCTCCTGGAATCGTGATTACTCAGAATTCGTAAGTCGTAAGGTCAATCCAAAGAACGACGATGACTATCTAAGAGAGGACGATGATACAATGATGTGCACGGATTCTTACGAGAGGTGTATGAAGGGCATCCAGAGGTTGGAGGACTGCATTCGGAGAGTCGACAAGCACAACGAGCTGCTTAGGAAAAAATATGGCATTAATTGCGAATCTGCTGGCGCTAGACTGGATCTAGCGAGTCCTAGCACAGAGCCTCGCGCGTCGAAGACCAACGATGACTTCGAGATTCTTCGTGAAACGGAAAGTCCTTTGGGAAGGAGTCCCAGTGTTGTAGAGCAGAAAGAAGAAGACGAGTTGGAGAAGAAAATCTTTAATCAGTTGATGAATGTCGCCAATTCCATCCGTTACGGAAATTCTAATAAACTTCAATCTCGTTTACTCGCTTCATCCGAATCTAACTCGAAGAGTCCTAGCTGTGGCTCGAAATTTCGTGAGAAATATCGTTACGCTATGAAAGAACCATTCTGCGGGGATGTTAAAGGAAATTTCAGTTTGGAAGAGACTTCGGACGATCGCAAAGATCTCACCACGTACGAAATAACAGGGAATCTATCCGTTGAAAAGACTTGTTCCGCCGAACAGAAGAACGATGACTTGGACTCTATTATGGAAGAAGATTTCTTACCTCTGAGAAGATTTAATCGTTCCTCTTGGTCAACTGATTTAGATCGTCCAACATTTAGAACAGATAGACAGGACGACTCGAGCAAGTACAGTTTTCTTTCGAAATACAAAGTAAACGATTCAAGGACCTCTGATACCACTGATTCTTTGGGGAAAATGTACAATATAAGGGGAAGCTTCCCCAAGCAACGAGTGTTGACCGACAGCGCGCGGAAAAGATTTCAAGAAACGGACGATTATTCGCGAAGAACCAGGGACGGATGTTGCAGGGTGTGCGCGTGTTCGAAAGATCACTCGGATATCGAGAGTACGCCCGGCGAAATCATGCATCTCAGGGATAAATTGAAATATCCCGGAAGTCCCAGGGCAAGATTTCTGGAGCTTCTTCGGGAGAGGCGACGAATAGTCGAGTGCAGCCGTGGCACGAGTGCCTCTTGAACGTGCCTTCCCTAGTCGTCCCTTTTCAACTGTAAAATGTATTTTTCTATTGTAACGCGTCGTCACAATGTCGACGACGACGTCCTCTTTGTAAATAATAGATTTCAGAACCTTTTGTAACGTTTGTCACCGCACCCACGACGAAATTTAACTTATTTATCTTCTGAGTATTCTATTAAGATCGTGTAATTCGCCCCTGTTCGTAATATTAAATTACTTTCTTTATGATTCTTCTTCTCTTCTCCTGTGGTAAGCCAAAGATTAAGATGGTGATTCATACGTGCATGACAGGCTCATATGTATGAAAATCATAGTGGCATAAATCAAGATTTTGAGAATTTTAATTTAATTTCTTCAGATTTATAATTTATCAAGTTACAATCCGATTCTACGCCGTGATTCGTTCTTATAATTCGAAAAGATAAAATAAATTTTTTATAACGATAATCCTAGATAATTACGTAGTGAACTGATTTACAGCCATTATGATCCTACACTTTCTATATGTGGCAGAGTTCACGAATTTTGGTTAAGATGGGGTGTTAAGGAATAATCTCTCTGGAAACGTTCCCTTTAGCTTCTAGCATAATTCGAGGGTATTACGAAATACTGATGCGATTAAATGCTGATACGTGTGGAACTCGAAATTAGGGGATAATTACTCTGAAACTCGTGAACTTTGCGATAATCGAACAAAGTTTTCGAATGAATCCATTATTTTATCTTAATATCCTTCGTTTTTTCTTTTTCCACGTTGAATCACAGAACAACAATATTTTTATTTTCGTTTCACCGATCAATCTGGCAGAAATCGACGCGCGTTCGTCAACGTTTTAACGACGATTTCGCGGTCCAGAAGGTTCGCGACACGAGCTGTGAGTGAATTACAGCTGACACAAACCGTGTTTCGCGCTTTGTTTGGTCAAAGAGCTGACGCACGTGTCGCCTCGATCCCAAGGAACATGGAAGCGGATATCGATGGCATAATCGCGACAGTAATGATCACGCTTTTCCATCGAGATTTTCCATCGAGAAATACCAGCATCGACGACAAATTTTGCATTTTTTCTTCGATATTGTTACAAGATTGACGCACGGCACGATTTTCGCTGGCGAAGCTACAATAGGCGGGAAAAGAAAACGTAAACTTATAAGAATCGACGAGGATAGAATTTTGATGCAGTTACACCGGGGCCGTGCCTTTTTGTCGAATATCCTCTCGTGTATGTTCGCAAACAGGCATCGTTACGCTTGCATCAGCACTGTAGAGAAATACGACGCACCAAACGCGGAACACGTGCCAATTTTCACTCTTTTTCTTGTTCGGTGCTTCTGTATATACCGTTTCAGACAGGGCAAAGAGGCAGGAAAGGCAATATTAACTAGGGATGAAAAGGGGTAATTTGTTCGTGGATCGTTTGAACGATCATTGCTATACATATTCTACTCTTCATGATGTAATTCAGCAATTCTGAATTAAGATATTAACCCTCGTTGAGCGAGCGTTGAACAACTGTCGTGATATTTTATCAAATACGATGAACTTGTTCTAAAGTATTCTCCAGCGGAAGCGAATTTCATATTCATTAGGAATTCCTTGGAACTTTTATAAGGCGAATGGTATTAGAACTCTGAAAATAATACATTTAAATGATGTGGAGTCGAACTACAAATTTACCGATGTGAGAATGTAACACGATACACGCGAGTTATATACCCACCACCGGTAGGTACAATTATTAGTGCAGATAAGGGAAATTAGGTTAGTATATCAATTCTAGTAACAGTTTGAGTGCATGTCGCAAAGAGGTGGTGACTCTGTTATCTGAGCTCTTCTAGGTCGCTAGAATTTCAATATCCAACCACCGTTTTGCAAACGGTGTCGCATTCTAGCGATCCAAAGTTATTAGGCTGACGTGATCATCGTGAAACGAAAGAGGCTTCGTTATTGCAGTGGTAACTCGAAAAGACTTTGCTCCGCTTACTAATGTTTGTAAACTGAAATTATCGCGTAAAAGGTTTCACGATTAGACAATAGATAGCGACGTGTCAGTGAGCGCAGCCGAGTTCGTTTCAACACGTGACGAGATTCGAGAGAAGCAATAAGGCTGCCGTCTGTAAGAATCGTCTATGACAAACATCATTATATACATAGCCAAATTCCATTTGTTTCGCATAATCACTTAATTCGTTACCTTTGACAATTATGGAACTGTTACATTTTATAAACAGTTCGATTTCTTTTTTTTGAAATAAATTATTCGTCGTATAGTTATACATATAAATTATTAGATTAACTGAAAAGATAAGCAAAGTACCTTTTGTAGAAATTTTAACGTTATCTTGAGAAGAGTATCGCGAGAAATAGATGAAATATTTAATAAAGAAAACTCGAAGACGAAATAATTTCATTCGTTATCTGTCTCGTTGAGTATTATCGGTTCAGTCGGGGTTATCTGTAAATTGAGGGCTAGTTACCATCACGATTCATGATCACCAGTTGATTTTGGTACGTCGAGGAGTACGTTTCTCCCTGAACTTAACAAAAATTGCAACAAGAGTTTCGAGACGTTAATCATGGTTCGTTACTATTTCTTCACTGGAAACCGGAGTCAAAGTTCGTCGATTTATCCGTGCACATTTGTTCTCACGCGTTTCATTACGCGACTCGTGCAATTTATTTCTTCGAAACGACAACAAACGATCGATTGGTTGGCGTTTGATCGTGGTGGTATCGCGAGTGGAATATTAATAACGAGCTGTATTATCGACAAAAAAGAAAAGGGAAATTACCGCGGAATTATGACAATCACGAGACTTTCAGCTCTCTTCTCGTGGAAAAGAGGTCGAAGGTTGCGACGATAAAGCACATTACCGCGATTACACGACGTTTCCCGATCGAATAAATAACTCGAACGATCGGTGAACGTGCAGTTGATTTTTGGCACATGTCAGTCCGCTTTCAATCTGACGATCATGAGGGATTTGAACCGAAAGTCTAACGGAGAGGACCATAGCAACGGTCAAGATTTCGATTTGATCGCGGAAAGTAGAAACAACGATATCAACTCATCGACGCTTTACGTAATTATCGTTATAATATCATGATCACTTGGCAATAATCGTGATAAGAATCGTCGAATGTCGTATTAGCTTTATTCGAGTCGACACGGCTCGAAACACGAGATGGAATTCGGATACCATCGGGATGAAAACGTGATGTCACCAAACGATCATCTCGGTGATCTTGTCTCTTTAAAAGACAAGACAAGATCGCGCTTTCCCGCGATATCTATTCTTTTGGTGCACGGTTTCAATCGATTCGAATGGGTTAGCTCCAAAAAGAACCGAAAGGTCTCGAATCATGTGCGTTTCTGTCTACAGAACAACGAGGACATACTTGATCCATACTGCGTCGAGGAAAATCCCCAAAAGATTACTTTCGAGGACATCACTTCCGCTGCGTTCAAAATCAAATGTGGAATCATTAACACTCCTTGCGTGGTATGATCTGAAATTTGCAAATTTGTTATTTCCATAGAAAATGTTTACTAGTTCTACCACCATACTCGAATCTTTATGTCACAATCTCAAATGAATTCTTCTTTTCCTATTATTTCGTAATTCATACTCACATGACAAATAGCTTCAACTCAAATTATATTCAATTTTCAGTATAATGACAATTGAGAAGCTTTCTGAAAAAGGGCTTCTATGTCTATATAATAATTATGAATTCTCTGTAGATTATTTATAAACTATTTATAGATCATTTATAATTACTATAAATTATCTTTCAGAACTATTAAAATTATCAATCGGAATGTAGCTAATATTACGAAAGTGGAACCAAATTTTCCAACGCAATTTGTTCAATTCATCATTTCGTCAGATGGATACTTTGCCAGAAAGTTTCTCGATTTAACACGAAAAAAGGAAAAAATTAAAATATGTCCCATTTGTTGTCAGAAATCGCGCCTGTCAGATGCGATGGGTATCGATTTGTATCTGAAGAAAGACTTCCTCCAAACAACTGGAAGTTTCAAGGAACGTGGCGCGAGGTATGCTCTAGTGATGCTGACCGAGGAACAGAAGAAGATCGGCGTGATCTCGGCCTCGCTGGGAAATCACGCACTCGCTCTCTCTTATCACGGGTACAAGCTTAATATACCAGTGACCGTAGTGATGCCGGTGGTGGCACCGATCATGAAGATCGCCGCTTGTCGACAATACGGTGCGAATGTAATCGTCGATGGTCTGGATATGGGTGAGGCAAAGCGTATCGCGCTGGGACAGGCGAAAGAGAATGGGTTGACGTATATAAATGGGTAAAGGCATATTCTACTTGCGATGATAACAGTTTGCTGCTGGTTTCATTCGCGGATAACGTAAAATAAAAAGAATATTCGACACGTGTTATTGATGAATCTATAGTGAATGGAAAATGTCTTTTGCTTGTTTCTTTTTTACGCGAAAGCGACGTATAACATCTTTCTCTTACGATATTAAAAAATTTATTTTGCAAGATTAACATGTATTCAGAGACTTTTATTTGTTAAATTTTGAAAATAAGAAAATCGTCTATTACAAGAGCTGGCCATGCAAAAGAGCACCTCGTTTATATTATTTCAGGTACGATCACCCAGATATTATGGCAGGACAAGGAACTCTAGGTCTTGAGATCGTGGAGCAGGTACCCGACATAGATGCAGTGGTCGTTCCCATCGGAGGAGGTGGTTTGATCGCGGGGGTAGCTCTGGCCGTGAAAACTCTCCAACCAAATGTACAGATCATCGTGAGTTATCATGGGAATTAAACGAACGTTCAAGCTCGTTCATCCTCTTTTTAACACTTCTTTTTCCACATCGACGAGTATGAAACGTATTTTCGATGTAAACCAATATCGTTTTTCTGTCGGGTTCCAGGGCGTTGAGTCGGAACGATGTCCCAGTTTCTATAAGGCCCGAAAGGCAGATCGACCTACCTACACTCGTATAGATTCGACTTTGGCCGATGGCCTTGCTGTTCCTAAGGTTGGATACAACGCTTTTGCCACCGCGAATCCGTTGATCGACAAATTGGTCGTGGTGAAGGAAGAGTGGATAGCAATCGCGATCCTGAAGCTGGTCGAGAACGAGAAATGTATCGTCGAGGGTGCTGGAGCGACCGGCCTCGCCGCCATTTTGGCTGGTCAGCTGGAAGAACTGAAAGGCAAAAGGTCGTTTGATGTTGCACATAGTTAATTCAAGAACGAGAGCGTTTCCACCTTTCTGTCGCGTTTTCTGTATCTCCTCGATTTCCTTCCTTCAATTAATTTCAAGCTATAATTCTTTAACATTTCTTGTCAATTTATCAGTGAAAAAGATAATTGATTAAACTAAAAAAAAATCTCTCGCAAATTCGATAATTCTAACAATAACTTTTCTCTTCTTTTCTAGAGTGGTGTTGCTTCTATGCGGAGGAAATATCGACACAACGATCCTAGGTAGGTGTTTGGAGCGTGGACTAGCAGCGGAAGGCCGGCTTTTGAAGTTTACAGTGACTGTGTCCGATCGACCGGGCGGAATCGCAGAGCTCTGTAGAATGCTGGCCAGCATCGGTGTCTCGATAAAGGACATCATGCACGAGCGGGCTTGGATTATGTCGGACATCTTCAGCGTGGACGTGAAAGTGGTCTGCGAGACTAGAGACCGAGATCACGCGGAACAATTGAAAAACATGTTGCATCAAAATTATCAGCGGGTTGTGTTCGGCACTAGTGACATGTCCGCTCTGAACTTACCTTTGAGCATGTAACATGTCGTTCTAAATTCGAACTTTCTGCGATCGTCGAATGACGCCAAAGAAAAGGATTCAACACGATTTTGAGTATTACTTAATGAAGCTTCTTAATTTCTGTGAGCGAAATAATCTTTTTTTTTATAGGACAGAGAGACGCACTATTTATACGAATATCGTATAACTATCTCATTGTTTGAAGTTCAGATACAGTTCGAATCCATGTATATGTCATACTGAACTAGGTCCTGGCCACGAAACAGAGAAACCGCGAACGTTCCGCATCGATTTCCATTCTACGCTCGAATTATTGTCCCATATTCCTGACTGAGGGAAGTTTCTATGCATCGATAAAGACACGACAGCTATGGTTGTTCCAAAAAGCGAGCTGCTCGCGTTACAAACGAGCAACCCCTCTGCGTAATTTGCATCTGAAGAAGGGTGGTTCGATGGCTCGAAATTTGAGAGCAGCCTCTACGCAACGCGCGTCACACCGAGGCGTAAACGTACACTCGCGAAATTTATTACTGTTGCCATGCTTTCGCGTTGGTTTGAGAGAGAGAGAGAGAGAGAGAGAGAGAGAGAGAAGTGATGAAAAGGAACAAAATTTCACCCTTCTGCTCATACGCTGCTTTCGTCGCGTTTTATGTCGGGCATACGTGTTGCTACCGCCACCGTACGGATACGATTGGATTTTTGCGTAAGAGGAGGATCGTAAAGCGTTCGTTTACGAGCTCAATAACGACGCAACCCCTTATTGCGAGATGACTGGCTGTTTGACAACTTGCAGCTGCTCGTTTTCGACGAACTGCGCATTATTCTAATCGTAAGGAACGTGGAGTGCAAAAATTGGATGGAGGTGGTGGTTGAGAAGATCATTTGTACTATAAAAAATATAATATTCGAAATACTACATGGTGTATTACTGTGATTAATAATAAAATGCGTAAATTACGTATTCATTATCTTCGAAGCCAAATAGAAAATGAAATATTTCTGTATGCAAAGTTTTCCACGCACGCTTCGTTGAAAAATGCGTATAAATTATTAAAAGTGAGCAATGAACAATTTACAAGTAAATTTCCAATAAGTTTGTTTCAGGCATTCGCTGATAACATTTTGGACTCCAGTATATTGATCGTAATGTAGCTCGAACCAGGGATTATACAACCACTATCTTTTATCGACTGAATATACACATTTCCACCTTTAAATAAAGTTGTATTCCGTTTCCTAACGATGACTCGCTTGGAATTCTTGTCTCTCAAGCTTACAAGCTCCGACTTTCTCTTAAAGCAACCAATTTCATTATTTCTTCTTATCCTAAGTCAATTTCAGTCTGTTCACGAGAGAAGGGAGAATGAATTCTTCGAAGGAAGTTCACGATGTCACGATAATATTACTCTACTCTGATGATATTACGGTACTCTGCTGCTTAAAAATGGGAATGTTAATATTTTCCGCCGAATCGGGTCAATTTTAAGAAGCAGAAAGATGAATTTTTCGAAGAAAAAAGATGTTAAGATAATTTATGACGATCTTAACATTTTTCAGCCAGTGGAGTCAATTTTAAGAAGCAGAAAGAGGGACGAATTTTTGATAAAATATTCACAATATTGCAATAAATATTACTGTACTCTAACGATATTACACCATTCTTCTTCTTACAGGGAGGGAATGTTAATATTTTTTCTGGAAGTCGGGTCAATTTCAACGCGGTCGCGTCGAATAAAAAATGAGTCGGGGCAGACTGGCAAAATAAATTTCGTGCGGACCGCGTGTTTTCGCGTTTCTGCTGGAAGTATTTCCATGAGGCACGCGGCTGTCAGGGGATTAATGCATCTTTACGCCGGGGCGACTGCTCGGTTTCGTCGCGTTACACGCTCGAATAATATATCGCACGCGTTACATTGGAGGTCTTCCCGTGTCTGGTTTCAAAAGACTCGACTTCTTCTCCCCTTCTGAAGCTTCTTTTCAATGACGGTTGACAATACACGACGATGTGTCACCTTTCTAATATCGGACTGCTCCGGATGAGTTATGATATGTGAACCAGCCAAAGAGGAAAGTAGCGAACAGCCTTCGCCGGCAATGAAAGATCCGCGGATCCGCTTTTTTTCTTCATCTTTTCGCGCATCTCGTTTCAGACGGTGGAAAAAAGGAAGAAAGGAAAAGAGGGAAAACTGGAACATCATTGTGCTACCGGGAATGCTGGTTTCGTGGCTACTGAAGCATTGTGAGATTGTTGGAAAGGAAATGAAGAGACGCGAATTTTTTGAATTCGCTAGCGAACTCATTACTTTGATTAGTCAATTTTTCAAGTAGATTAATGACATACGTACATTTGATACTAACTACTTTTGTTTTTGTTTCAGGTTAATGTTGAAATAAGAAATACACGTATATGTAAAGAAGTGAGGATAGTGGAGAAAGAACAGTTCTAAGGCGGTATAAACTACTTGAAAGTGGAAGTTGAAGTTGCCTGTCAGACGCTCGACTCTACGCTTCCCTTATGGACACTAAACATACTTCCAGCTAGCCAATATCGCAACAGAGTTACCGTGATAGTTTATAACTCGAGACATCTACAGACCATCCAACAGCCTTGGTGAAACTTATACTCTCGTCTTTCACGTTGGTTCAATCCCTCCCAGGTAAACAATATTTTCAACTCATAAATCTATATTCTACAAATACAACTACCTTTCCAGGGGAGTTGAAGAAGTTCAATCACGCGATTCTACTGACACCAATTCTTATCCTTTTGCTGCTGCTCCGTCCGTGAACCTTAAAGCATTGACCAAGCGGAACTTCCCTCATTTCTTGGTTCAGTCTGGCACCTTCCGACCGAGATTGAATTTACATCGAGCGGGGGAGCGCGGATTAAGCGTGGGTAAAGTTTCGCCGAATTTTTTTTCTAACCCACCCACGTTCGTTGCTCGCGCTCTTTTTCCCAGTTTTTTCAACGCCGAGGAGGGGAGAAGCTACGAATGAAACGAAAATGAGAAAGAGAGGAAAGGGTCGTGGGCAAGGGAGAAAGAGATAGTGAAAGTGGCGGCGACCTGAATTTACAGCATTTAATATCGGCAAAATGAAGTACGAGCACGACGGAGAGCGGGCAAGGAGCCGCCATTTTGTGGCATCGATAAATCCATTTTATTGCTCTGGCTTGTAGGTAGGCGGTCTGACTACGGTTACCGGTAGCCTGCCTACTCTTATGTCTTCTCAGTGTATAACAAACATCGAATAAAAACCAATGCGAGGGCCAGCAACCCGCGCAGTCGACCCCTCTTTTCGCGGTGCACCGAGAGGACCAACTTTTTTGCTATTTATTCGCTACCCTCGCGCTCGTCCCCCCTCGTACATACCCGTGTTTTGTGGCCATGGCGTCCCCAATCGAGTACTAGCACCTCTTTTTTGCGCTTCATGCAGTGTAACCGGAAGCTTTTTGTTTTTTTTGGGGGGGAGAAGAGGATTTTTATGATGATTGCGATTGGTTTAAGGTCATACTCTAGAGAATCGAAGCGTTCATGATAAAAATGATACACGCCGTCTCCTTTTAGGAAAGTAAAAGAATACTGATAGTATCTTTAATGTCTGTTTAATACGTTTTAATTTTTTACAATCGCTGTCAACATATCGCGGATGGGCTGTATCTAATTAAATCGTGCACTTCATGACCGATATTGTTTTTATAAAACTCGTGAATTCCCATTCTGCAATCAGTTAAAATGGAAATTAATTTTCATATCGTCTCCTATCACGTCTGGCCACTAGTATACGTCGTTGTTACTTGAAAAAGTTCGAACCCTTCTTCGTTCGTACTATGCTGCTTTAAAAAAGAATTTTAATTTCAGAGTAATCGTGTCGAAATTTCGAAGTCGTTATCGTGAAATACGAAAGAAAGTGGAACTAGGAAAGAGAGAAGCATGAGTAAAAAGAGAGATTAATAGAAGTTACCAAGGGCAGACAGTAAAACACGGCGATTAGAGCGCTGCGAAACAGGTATCGACGAATCGTCGGTGAATTTTTCGGAATTAGTCGGAGGGAAACGGTTGTCGGTAGGGGAAGGATTTTCGAGAGCGGTGCAGGGCCAGAGTTTTCCAAGATGAAAGTTAATTCCGCTGGATAATCCAGCTTGGACGCACGGGGGTGGGGCCGGGCGTAACGAGGGCGAAGAAAGATCTGTCACCCCTCCTCGTTCCTTTTTCAGCTAAATCTTGCGAGCCGGATCGAGAAGTTCGTCGAATTTATGAGATTTCGGGTTTCGAAGCGCGGCTAGTCCGAGGGGAAAGAGGTCGACGGAATGGAAGGGAGAAGGGGGTTGGAGCTCGGCGAAGGGATTAACTTTGTCGAGCCATTTTGTCGACCGCGAGCGGGCTTTGTGACCAAGGGAAGACACATTCCCAGCAATTAGCTAACCCCGCCTCTATGTCCGTCTGTATGCCGGTGATGTACTGGGTGTTTCTAAAATCGCTGGCCAAACCTTTGGGAAATGTACCCTATTTATCTTGGCGGAGAGTTGGAAGACCTTCGTTCGTATCGAAATCAGCGTTGCAATGTCTCGTTCTTTGGTTTAACGAAGATTTACCGAAGTAGTTGGGAAGCTGTAAAAAATTCCTGAAAATCGATAGATAAGGGAATAAGTAGACGAAAGTCAATTCTCTATAAGACAGGTACGTAATTGGTCTTTGTTCGGCGATTGACTGATCGAAGGCTTTCAGACAGAGGTCGTTAAACGTCCTCGAGTTCTAGCAAGCCTAAGCCACATCAGAGAAAGGTTTTCCAAGCGAACTTGTCAGACGTTGTAGCGAAACTTTGTCGCAAATAACTTGGTTTGGGTGGCGTCTTCTCGAGTCGCCAAGTCCATAAGACTTTTTTCATCCCCTGAACAGAATATTCCGCCGAAATTTAGTCATTTACTTCAGAAACATTCTACGTAAAGGGAGTATGAGGCGAAAGTAAAAAGGGGCGAGGAAAGCGTCGGGACAAAAAGAACGTTTACAAGGGTGGATCAACCGGTGCAGATTAATCGATCCGTACATCGAGGCTCTGACCTTTTAAGAAGTCTAGAAAAAAAGCATCGTTCCCTACGGCGTCTCCTGGTGAAAACTAAGAAAGTATATATCAAGGATCTCGTATAAATGTTCGTAGAAATGTTCTGGTTGAACGACCCTGCGTAAAAAGAGTACGAACACGTCTCTTCGTCGGAGATTTAAGCAAAGATCTATTCAAGTACGGGTATAACTCGGTTCAACGCAGAAGGACGAGCCGGTAGGAAGAAAAAGAAAGACGAAAGGGCCCCGTGGAAGTTACTTATTAGTTTTTAAGCCGCTTGCATCCCCGTGGAATTAACGAGGAGCAAATAAATCCCGGTGGAAAGGGACAGATTTCGTCGAACGAAGCCCTGCTCCCCTTAAAAGCACGATAATTAACGCGCAGCCTCGTGTTTTCTCCAGCTTACTGGATCTATCGTTTTGAACAACGAATTACGTAGCACTCGTCGATCCGTCTGAATCATTTGAGCATTAAAGTTAATGAAAATACACCGCGAGCGGGTGACGTGGCGCACTGAAATTGAACAACCAAGATCGAAGGTTAAATAAAGCCATTGTTCGAAAGTTCTTTAATTAATAGGACGTTAAGGAGCGCTCGATAAAACGGTTACCGAAATGTCAAATCGGGGAAACTTTCTCGAAACGATAGGGAAAAGGTCGAAGAAAGGGAAGAAGAATCGTAGAGAGAAAGTTGGTTGGATCACAGAGACCCTAACCTAGACCTAACCCAGACCTGGAAAGAGATTTCGGCGTGGAATGGCAGAGAGCTACAAGAAGGGAGTCGCTTTACCTTTGTACTTTCGTTAATTAAACCACTACCACCACCCCTCTGTTCCAGCCGTTCAACCTTAATTTCGAAATAGGTTACGAGCAGCGGACCGTGCCTTTTCACCGCTCTGGAAACAATCAGCGACCCTTAAAGCTCGATAGCATCAATTTCACCAAGAGAAATTTTGCCAGAAAAAGGAATGAACCGTGTCGTGAAGTGCCATTTATTCGGTTAATCTGCGAACAGGGATCTCTCATTCGTTCTATGGGAATTGCACGAAGTTTCCTTACTGTGCTAATAATTTCTCTAGAAAGAAAACTTAATCTTCTATTTTTTACGATTATAATAATATATGTAATCAGTAACAGTAGTGTAACTTCAGCACTATATATCACATTATCCATATAAATCCCTTTAATTAGCGAGAAGGCTACGAAAGAGTTAAACTCGTAATTTACCGCCGTGCGGTGCTCCATACATCGTTACAAAATTCTGAGCCACCCTAGCATCAAGTAACCACTGCAACCTATCCAACAGTAACTGGTGGAAATTATTTCCATCCTTTCACCAATCCAATCGGCGTCCCACAGTGAAAAAGGGGAGAAAAAGGAGGAAATGCGCACGCGGTTCATTCCAGATTGGAGGCGGAATATTTGCTGAGAGTCGTGGCACGCGTCGAGCACTCCGTCCTCTGAAACAGTTTATTCGCTTTATTCCTCCGAATTACAGCTAGCTGGGAGATACGATGTCCGACTCGTGCCCTCGGCTACGAGAGAGTCGGTTCCTTCTCAGGAGTCGAGCGGCTCGCTGATTTGCGAAATTTATTTGTTGGAAAGTTTGCTCGTTAAAAGCACACGTACACGGCCAGCCTTCGCGTTATCAGCCTCTTTCACCTTCTCCCGCGTTGAAACAATGCTCGTAACGGTAGCGGCGCGGCCGGCAGATAAGGTACGTGCGTTTTTTCCACCAGTTCGCCCGCCATTCGCATTTCTCTCGGTTTTTCCATCCTCCGTGTTCCACTGCCTAGTTTGCGCGCGCGCGCGTGTGTGTGAGACGTACAACGGGAATGTTTTCTACGCGTTTTTTCCCCTCGCTGTACATTATCAAATTGGTATTTATCTTTACGATTCTTCGCAGTACACACCCCTTGCGGAACCGTTCTTCCGTAATGTATATTGTTCGCTCTCTTTTCCCGTGAATTCAATGCGTTCTCATTGATCGCCGCTGGAATTTTCTCCACTTCTCCATCCACCGTTTTTTCTTCATCCTTTCGGATGAACATCGTCGTTAGCCGTTCGTTTTGTCGAACTTTTTTTTGTCTTTCAATCTAAGCGGCTGTTACGGTTCTTCGTTTGTCCTTCTTTTGATACTTTTGCACTCCCTTTGTATACCTTTTTAGTCATAAAGATGTGGTTTTTTACCTTTCCTTGTCCAATTCTTTTTTGTTTATTGTAGTTGGTCCCTGCAACTCCTTTATCCGTAAAATTAATTTCCTTGGGTCGGGGAAGTGGTATTTCTTGCTCTCGAAAATGGTGGTGAGATTGTCTGGAGCTACATTGTTTTTGTACCTTGGTTCAAAGACTTGCTCTTTATTATATTAGTATTTTTCAGATGTTTCACGATTCCTACTTCAGTTATAGTTTTTTAATATTTAAATACAAAAAGGTCATCAAAAGGGAGAACTGTTAAACATCAGAAATTGAATGCGCGATTCTTTACAGCAGCCATCTCCAATTTCTATTTCATCTTTTCAAACAAGTTTCCTGTTACTGTTTTCTACCTTTACATCTCTTCAAGCAAGCTTTCTGCCAAGCTAAATTCCTCACATTCGTACAAAGTATATCGCCACTTTTCAACTTGTAATCATATCCTTACTGCGGATGCTAAAAATTTTTCATATCCGTTTGTAGGAGAATCTCCGGGAAAAATTCTGTCTTGACTTCGTTGAAAAGAATCTTAGGCGAGGGATCGCAATTCACCGGCGCTAAGTCCGTCAAATGAAGCGCAATTTGTAACGGGGAAGGAAGAGCTGGTGCCAGTTTGTTTTCGCTCGCCCCGTCCGCTCTAAATCTTCATTTATCCTCGGTTTCAGAGGGAGTCAGCCAGGCTTTAGGCGCGGCATAATTAGTAAGTTCTTTCAACGTTGGCCAGGCATTGATCAACCCGCTCGAGATTAAATTTTCGAATGGTCCCCTATCGATCTTTCCTAATTACGCGAGAGCTGACTTGTCTCAAGGTCAACGGCCAGCATCGAACAAAGAGGAAACACTTTCTCAAAGAAGAAGAGGCCGATGGACAACGATGTCTACGGATCGTACGGAACAATTAAACGACGGGAGAACAGGGCGATTATATTTCCTTGTTAGCACGACTCGATGGCTACCAATTTGCATTTATACGACATTATTTACTCTCGATTCTGGCCTGATCTCTTTGAGAAATCTCGAACGTTTGTTCGAGAAAAGGCGACGCTTAATCGAAAGAAGAGGCTGCTGAAAATTAGCGGCAAAGAGGAAGGAGCAGGAGAAAAAGAATGGAGAAAAGAAAAGGAAAAGGAAGGAAAAGGCTGGAAGGGAACAAGACGAGACACTCGTTGTCTACCAATATTATCGCCGGTCGTTATTGAAAATCGCTTCTGTTTTACGATATCGCGCCGGGCGTAATGGCCGCCACCACCACCAAGATCCAAGGAATTGCCAATCTTATCTGCAACGTATTAATGCCTCCTGGAAATTGCTTTCGTCGAGATCACCGTTTTCTAGCCTCTCGTTGCACGAATTTCTCCCTTCCTTCGAGCGCTTGTCCCTCTCTGTGTCGAGTCACAATCTTTCACAAACTAATGAACTATTTCCGAACAATTCAATCGCTTTCCGTAGCACCGTTTACATTATCTTTATAAGAATTATATTTCAAGCAGTCACGGTTGGTCGCTGAACGAATTCTCAATGTTGAATACAGCGATCTTAAGCAGAAGTTAGTATACACCGCGACTATACACCAGGCAACGAACTTGCCCCGCGAAAGAAAAGTCCAGGCATCCGGGGCTTGTTAAACGGGTTGGCTGGTATCCTCGAGACCGCCGCTCGCAATCGTCTCACATATCATTCATTTATTCCAGTCTGGCGCCAAAAGAACGAACACGAGATGGCGTCGAGTTCCTCGAAGAGGAAACGGGCACCGCACCGTGGGGAAAAACGCGAAACGCGAAACGCGAAGAATCAAGAGAAAGATTCTCCTCTCGTCGTTGTTACTTTTTGTCTATTCTTTTCTCTTTGCTTAAAAACTTACATATACACACACACATCCGAGTTAGCTTTTCTGTTTTCCACGACGAAAATCTCGAGGAAACGGGTCGTATGACAGTCGAGGAGGAAAAAAACAAACCGGGTATCGTATTCGGAAAATGTAAGTCGCGGACGATGCAGTTCCATCGAGCAAGCTTTTTTACGACTCGTTCAATTTTCCGAGATTCTCGTTGACAAAAGTCTGCCCTTGTCAGACTTGTCCCTTCGGTGACCCAGTCTTTCAATCAAAACTTTCCCTCGAACATCCTTTCATCCTCCCTATTTCTTCTTGTTACATCGCGGACCTCGAACGTAGAGAAATGAAACACCTTTGAGAAACCGTGTCTTTCGAAACTGACCTCGACCCGTGATACACTCCGTGCACGAGTTTCGCTCATCCTTTCCAGGAGCTCGCTTTTCATCCTTCCTCTCGACTTAGAGATTAAGATGGACGTTTTTAAAGACGGATGCTTGTAGAGCCGAAGATTGTTTTTAGGGTATGTTTTCCCGTAGTGATGTGTTTCGTTTTTGCACGTACGTATTATTAGAAGGGACTTCACCAGTACGAATTTATGTAGCGCGTAACATTTTTCAGACTCTATAAAATTTTGAGATCACTGTGGACCTAATACTTTTTCGATCACAATTTTTCTATTTAAGTAGAACTCAGCAGATTCTTCTACTTTGCCACAATAATTTCCAATAGCAGGGAATTTTTATAAGCCGAAAAATATTTGGAAAACGTGACGTGTCAGTGGAGGGAGCAGGCAAAGGCACGTGTGACGAAGCTGACGAGGGTGTCGAAAGTAAACGACGGGATTCGCGACGTGACTCCGGCGAGCACATTAGAATAACGTCCCCTGTACCCAAGCTGCTACTAATTACACGGAATTTGTATTAATGCGGACGTTAGCATTCCACCATGGCCATCCTGGTTTCCGCGGCCACTGTGGCCGTTGGTTACGTGTCGTCGGACCTCGTTCCCTCGTCATCATCGTTGTCGGCGTCGTTGTTGTCACTATTCTATGTCAACAACACCGATACAAACGGCCTGGTTCGATGGTGGCTCGTCAAGAGACGGATAGCTGGTGGTTTTAACTGCTTGCAGGTGTCCTGTTTGGATGGTAAATCGTTTCGCTCGTTTGCTTCCGCAGAGCTGTTTTCGTGATTCTTTCAACCTAAATAATTCTTTCATATCTCTGAGAAGATATATTAATCGGTTGAATTCTATTTCACGATGGGATTCTGTTGATAGATGTAATTACAGATATAATTACAGTTGATACTTTATCGAGCGAAATGCTTTATTAAATGCTGAGAACCTCGTGAAGATTGAGAAGTTGCGTGGACATCCGCATAGTGTGCAGTTTTTTAGCGATTAGGATACAATATGAGGAACTCAGGAGGAAGGTAATACCAGTGATAAAACCTTCGATTGGGGAAGATTGTGGATAAAGCTAAACTTTAGAAATCTCTATGCTTCCGAATATCGAAATACTTTTTTCATATATAGCTTATGAAAGCTTGAGAATCCGTAACACAACTGTCTAGGTAATAATACCAGAATACAGGCTTGTTGGACTGGATGATCGATCCAGTCCTGTTTATAAGTCGTGTATGACGGAAGGGACGTGGTAGGAAAACACGAAGACAAAACGTCGTTGGTCCAAAGACCGGCTGGCATCCGTTAATGAGCGGCGTTGTTACCACTTGGTTTGAGCAATCCACGCGGCCAGGTGTGTCTGTCCGCGATCGAGGTCGTACGATTCGCAGAAAACAATCACGCTCGGTTTGAAACGACTCAGGCGACGAAACGCGACCGGAAAAACGTCTACTTGAACGGCTGAAACGGCCGATCGATACCTCGAAAAAGGTATTTCGAATTTCCGAAGACGGCCTCTTTGGTCTCCGCTCGACCTACATTCGTTTGTTCTTACGATCCCTTTGTTGCAACGCTGTGTGTAAGAAGAAAAGCTGCGACTCAAGAGAGCAAGCTTTGGTTTTTCAAGGGATATCCTGGAATATTTAGAAAGACGAATGCTAAGATATTGCGAGTGGCCTCGCTGACGATGCCATGGTACCTTAGATGAATAATTTCGAGAAGAATTTAATGGAACGAAAATACCTTTAACATTATCTCTTCTAGTATAGAGAACAGGCTTTAATATTACTGGCTCAAGAAATAATTATATTCGGTCTCTCCCTTTTGTATCTTGTATATTTTGCATTTTTAATAATTGGAAGAATAGCTTTACCACTTTTTCATACGAATATTTACATTTACAATATTCACAGTGGTAATACAGTTTTCGTAGCACGGTACAATAATTCTGAAGTAATAACAATACAAAAATTGTACTATTCCCAAAAGATTTAACACGTTCCGTGTTATACAACGAATAAATGAATCAAACGTGAATAGGCGAACGAAAAACTAAATAAATAATACAGAACTATATCTGAACTGTGTCCAAACTAGCAAAACAAGAGCATCATTTTATAACTAGTATTGCAATTGTTCTCCATCGGAGAAGGTAGAAAACGTTTGCCTAGTTTCATGAGTGACGCTATGGTTGATAATAATTCAACAGATCCGCGCGACAAGTCCGGAGATGTCGTGATACTGAAATATGCAGAAATGTTGGAGAGAAACGTCGATCCGATGTTCGGTTTGAGGGGCACCGAATGTTGGGCGGCATACATCGGAAGAACCATTCGACTTTCCAAATGACTGGTGCAATCGACCTTGCAAATGGCAACGATAGCCATCCAATCTCGGTCGACACTCTCGAGAGTTGCAAAGTGGATGGTTACGAGAGCCGAAGGACATCGCACGTGTACGTTTCCGGCGACTGTTTCGATCGAGCTCCAGCTACTTCCTTCGAGTACTCGCGCGACACGACAAATCAATAAACAAATCCTCTTACGAAAGAATTTCACGGCGAGAGATTTACGAAAATTGTAACTGTAACTATTGCTTTATCCCAAAGAAAAATATTCATAAACAATATAAGTAAAATAAGACGAAGAATAAAATTACCTTTAATCTTAAAACCGAACAAACAATACATAACCACAACTGGGGCTGTTAATATGTAAACATCGTACAAAGTACATATAAAATATAACGTACAAGTTACAATAGCAGGAACATCGTGGATCTTATACAAATTCAATTTTATCAGGATTTTGCAGTGAATTAGTGTGAAGGTCGATTACATGGAAAACTCGAAGGGGATAACGAAACGATGGTGAACAGCCTTGAGCGACACGTTTACGAAAGACTGGGCGATTATTTAACAAACCAGTCCGCGAGGACTGTATCTCACCGTTCGCAGGCCGGCACCAGCCGCGATCCTAATTAAGAGGAATGCCAGTCTCACAATCCGTTCTTACGTCTTCGTGCGAGCGCAATTGTCGGCTCAGAAGGTATTATCTTTAACGAGGAATTGCGTCCAGCTCAACGATACGTCGTGGAATCTCCTCGCTACCGGGCAGTTGACGACGTTCGCGAACGCTAATCGCGCTATTAGTCAACGTGAATCTTGACCTCCGCCTTAATTAGACTTCCCCTTTCTTTCGTTTACGGACAAAATCCTCTTGTGAACGATTTCACGAGAAACATCGTGGGATGCTTCTGTCATTCGAAGAGTCGAATTCGGTAATTTCTCCTAGTTACTTTAGAAATTATTCTATGAGATATTTTCTGTTTTCTCAAGGATGAACGTTCCTCAGGAACGTGACGTAATTACAATACAACAATCGCAGCGTAGATATCGTAGATACGATTTGATCTGTGGTGGATTGATCTTTTCGGATATCACGAAATAATAGACTAACTGTTTTGTGAGCAATTTATTAAATATATATTTTGTCTATAGAAATTAATTCAACACAAAGTACAAGTCCAGGTATGATAAATCTCACGAAATAAATACGCTTTAAAGAGAAACTCCGTATATACGTCTTATGCGTCCGAATGCGATCGATGAACTTCATGCTCGTCATTTCGTCTGTTTATTTATACTGGTCGGGGGCACAGTCGGAAAATTTGAACTCGACTGCGTTTGACGGTTGAAAGTAGCGGCAACATTGTTTTGCTCGGCGTTCATTACTCCTTGCATTACTAACGGGCATGATACTCCGAAACAAAACAACAACAGGATTTGAATTGTCCTGCTCGCGTGCCGCTACAGATCCACGCTACAAATTTCTTCCAGTTTCTATATTATATATGAGATACAAATGAATCGCGAAGAAACTCGAAGAACTAACTTCACTTACTTGCAGCGCCATCCATAGAAATCAACTTATAGATATTTAAGAGCAATCCGTTTCCACTTACATCCAGGGATACCAACTCTTCCTTCTGCAAACAGAAGGCTTACACGAAGAACAAGCAGACGATCGAGGATCGTTTAGGCGTCCTTAATACGCAGATAATTCGCCGGGGAATCGAACACGACGGAACACGGACGCGTTATAATTCACGGTGTCCTTTCCGTGGTTAACACCGCGGTCTGGCCCGGAAACGGGACGTGTTCTCCTACCATCGAGAGGGGTAGCGACCGAGAGAAATTATTAGCCTAATCGCAGGGATTGATGGCGCGACTAGTAATGGGTCGGCTGAGCGACCGGCTTTCGAGCTTCCGCATCACGTTCCTGTCACTCGGCTCTACGGTGATTATGGAGATGACATTAACGTCCCCGAAGGGACAGTTACGTCTGCTGCTTCCGGCGGAGGGACGGTGACGCGTCGATTTTGCGAGCGCGATCAACGACACCTCTCCTCCTCCTCCTCCTGCTTCCTCTCTGCTTCCTCTCTGCTAGATCTTGCGAGGAAGCGCGAAACTTTCGTCGAGTTCTACCATGAGTTTCTGTTATTGAATGAGATTTAATCACGGAGTCGCGTACGCGACGCCTGAGACGCTGCAATTCCCTCTTGGAAGGAGAACTGCTGTGCTTGTAATGCGAAATCGATGACGGAAGGAAGTTTTCGACGCGCAGGATTGATCATCGTGGGATATTGTTTTGGGATTTTGGTTTCGGAAGGAAGATTATCGTGTTATAAATATGTATGTGGAATTTTTAGATGGTTTCAGGTAAACTTGGGAAGCGAAGACTTGCGAGGAAAAAATCCGATTTATCGGAATATACTTTATTTGATGAGGATTTTTTGTAAGCATTTACTTCGAAGATCGCTAAAGGCGGATATTATTTATGATTTTGTAGGGTTCTATATCTCTGTCATTAAAATATTTGAAAACTTGGGAGTCTAGTAAACGAATTGTTTGTTACGGCTGCTTTCGCAAGATCAATAATGTCGTCAATATTTCAATGTTCTCAACGAAAATGCGGTTTGTGAATAAATATTGGCCATATCGTATTGACAGTACATATCTATCCTTTTAGTTGAGAATCTTGAAATATCGACGATATCTACATATCGATAGCAATATAACAGATATAACAGATTAAGAAAAATTTAGTTCTAGCAAATTAATATCCAAGCTCTTTCTAACGAAAGCAAAATTCGTTTGAATTTCTGCACGCAGTCTCGATTCGTGCAACGAACTTTCATTGTGCGTAAAGTGCAAGAGCATGGTCGAAAAAAGCGGGAAGGAAATGGCCAGACAGGCTGGTCATGGCAACGGAAAAAATTGCGCGACGGCTTTGAAGCGACGCCATCGTTATCCGGACAGTAGCGGGCCATAATTTAATGGCAGCCGATGAACGTCGCTAATAGGTAGTTTCTTTTTTGCCGGGACCATGTCGCGGCCGAGGATGGGTGTCGCGCGCGAGCGCGCGCCCGCCGGAAGAGAATCAATTACGAGCTTTTAGTCTCGTTAGTTCGCGCGTCGAGGTGACACGACGACGTGTCATCTTTCCTTTTAAAGATAGAAAGGCTATTAATAAATGTCACGCGTAGATAAAGTCGTCCACCTAGCGAACAACCAGCTAGATCCTCGTACACGCCACGCTCTTTTCTGTTAAAAATATTATTTAACACCTGCTGGAAATATTTTTAACCCGTGTCCTGTTAACCATCAACCTTTCTTCTTTCTCCTTTTCTCTAAAAGAAACTTTGAAATCGAAAACGCGAATCGTTTAATATCAGAGGAACGAGACGGAAACATTTTTAATGGCGACCACGTGTGAAAGACGAGCAGATTCAGCAATAAGTCAACATGCAAGGGTGGTATACCGGTTGAAATAAATAAATTAACGTTGCGCAGGAGAACGAAAATATCTGCTTCGAAACAGAGGATTAATAATCCTGTCGTTCTACCGGAAAGAGGGACGTAGGAGAGTAAGAAGGGAAAAGATAGAAGAAAATTTAAGAATAAGAAGAAAGTAGAAAATGAGGAGAAGATGAAGAAGGAAGGAGAAAGTCTGGTGAAGTGTGGTAAGGATGGTGAGGAAAGGAGAAGGCGTGATCCAGAGTCTCTGGAAGATGATGCACGAGCTTGCGGGGATGACAGCCGCATCCGGTACTATCCGGGACACACGGAGAAATGCATTTTCTCGGGGTTTATTTAACTGCGCCGCGCCAGACGATAGAGCGTCGCCACTGTTTCCCAGCTAATGCGTCTTACCCAGCTTTCTCCATAGCTTTTCTTTCTTTCTCTTTTGCTTCGATTCACCGTTCACTGTTCCGTCAGAGTTTGAACAGAGCAAAATACCGCACCGCGAGAGGATGACGCACTGGCAGTTGAAATTGTTAGATATAGTATTAAAATTAGAGAAAAAAGGCAACTATTATTAAAAAAAAAAAAAAAAGGAAAGACAAATATTAAAATGAAAGCACAAACGGTCGCGAAACACTTATGCTCCAAATTTATAGTTCAACAAACAAAAAGATCGTTACACATGCATGTGTACGTATAAGTATTCAGACATTGTGTTCTGGGAAATGTAATTCAGCGTTTCACCGGCATCGCACCTATCTCCATTAAACGGCTAATAACGCTCCCGATACGTCGTCAACCCTGTCGAGGCTCTCCATAAATCTTTCACCGTTGCATGGACGATTTTCCGCGAAGCCTCGTAAACACGTGATCCGAGGGAGGAATCGCGTGGCGATTTAATTGCGAGGCGGCGTTACACGACGAGCCGTCGACAGGGCCCTCTCTAAGCTCGTTTATTTCTGGCCACGGTGCTGGTTACTCGCATGTTAAATGTTCTGTCTGCGTTCGAGGATCGGTGCGGCATCGTCGTGTCAGCGGCGTTCACTGGCTGATTCGTTCGATTAACGTCGGGGATGGCAACGTCTGTTTCGCGGCACGATCAAAGCGGTTCGTAGATCCTGTCTGACGACGACGACGACTACGACGCGACGGTGTCTTTTCTCTGTTGCATCTGGATCATTTGCCCGGTCGTTTCGGTGGCCGGTTTTTCGGTTCTCGTTCCCAGAGGATGGACGCGGGTGCACGTGTTTAATAAGGCCGGGAACAAATTGACGCGAGTAAATCAAACGAGCCAACGCGGCTATTTGTTTTTCGGAATCGTTCCGCTCGTTGGCTGGAAAGGGAGGAAGAAGGAGGAGCGGTTCTCGGATGAGCACAGTAACCTGTTTGTCTGCCGGGAATGCTGATGGGGTCAGAGGAATATTTAAAGCTTGACAAATGTACCGCTTTAATCCTGGCGGGATGGTTAGCGGTTAATATAGACTTCCATAGCTCTGACCGTTTTGACGACTCGATTAAACACCTGATGGCATCGATGTAATTAATATATTTTTCTAGAAACCAAATGATTAGCCTTTTGAAGATTGAACTTTTTTAAGTTATGTAGAAAAATTTTTATCGGTTTCTGATCGTAGAAACACATCCTTTTTGAGTCTTCTTTTGTAAAAATTCAGATCAGAATTTCACCGACGATGAATACTATGGCTACGATAACGATTGCCACATCTGTTACAACATCTACGTATTAACTAATTAGGTCGAAGTAGATTAAATCTCGTATCATATAGTAGTACTTTTATACGATTTTAAAAACACGATACTCGTTTGAAAAACGTTTCATTGGCAAATGAGGTTACGCGCCAGTACTTTTTCGTATGTATATTTATCGTTTAACGAATTTAGTTACGTAAAGCATGAAAGGATTATTCAATAAAATCTCCCAATTTCGCTTCCATAGCATATGTCTCAAATAACATCTGAGTTATATCATCTATTCTATAACCATCATAACTGCCTTGTATAAACTCCAATTAACGTACCATATACGTGTACGTATAATTCTGAAACCGAAAAATATCGGACCGACGAATTAAAATAATCGGAAACCACGATCGAGGTTCGACGAGAGGCGAACATCAGGTTGGATTTGTCTTCCTTTTTTTTTTTTTTTGGTGTCGCGAATTGGGACGTTGTTAACGTTGTCGAAGACTTAATTGCTCGTTGGAGAATTCCTTTGAACTTGTACGTGAGCTGGGCTCATTGTGCGCGCGTTCGTCGCCGGTACACGCCGCGGCGTGCGTCCCTTTCATAAAATTCGTCACGTTCCGGTTTATTACGATTCAATCTCGGGGAAACGCCGGTGCTCTTCGCGACGACAAAAGACGCAGCTCGAGCCGCATGCGAGCAGACGGATCGGGGAAATTCGCGACTCGTTCCCCGTTCGCTACGTGACGAAATAAACGCGTCCGCCTCTGCGTCGGGTTCGTTTTATGCCTGCTTGTTTCTCGCAGTCTGCACGATGACGTTCAATTGTGAATTAACATTTCGAGAGCCAGAATGAAAAGACGTTTAGAACACGTGAATCCTCTGCATAATTTTTGCGTTGGATCGGCGAAAGAAACGGCAGAAGAGCGCATAAGAGCGCATAAGAGTTCTCGTGAAAGAGAATTTTATACGATTAAAATATGTAGAACGTTTGGGTTAAGCATTAAAGGTGGCCATTGTTACCATTGTGCTCTTTAGAATTCGTTTCTACCATTTTTAATGTTATAAAATGACGTTCTTTTAAATAAAACTTCAACCACACGTACTTTCTTCAAAACTTCATGTATTTAACGAAAATTAATTTTATAGAGGGAATTTCATGCATTCATCCCGTCGTTTAATTAGTTTCAATTTTATTTTTTCAACGGCTTCTGGCGATTTTGTTTGAATTTAATCTTTAGTAGAAAAATCGGCTGAATATTCTGATTATTCGTATCGACTGGAGAGCGAAATTCAAATATTTCTCTTGTAATACTTGGTGATATTTGACGTCCAAATTGGTTTTGCAATTAAATTTTAACGAATGAACCGCAGCCCTGGTTAAACGACACGTAAAGTATGAATTATTAAAAAGCTAGAGAAGATATTTTTCCTCGAGATATTGAAGCAAGAACAGTTGTACAAAGAGAATATATAGTAGATTAGGAATGAAAGGAAGGACCAGTTCCTTTTGGATAGGGACACGTGTTTGCGATGCAACGGACCAGGAACGTCAGAAATGGATCGTTCGCAAAGGGAAATCGCTTTTTAACGGCTTCGAAACGTCGAAGACGCGAACAAATAATGTGCGAAGCGACGAGATCTGTGGAAGATGGCGCTCGCCACGGAAGCGACCTGAGAACGAAGACAACCGGAAGCCCATCTGTTCGCTCTATTTCTCTGCGTAATGACGCGTTGATGGCTCGATATCGCGCCACACTGTCGTAAAATGTTCCCAGTGACGTTTAATTTTCTCGTTGACAACCAACAAAATATAACTTAGGTAGGTAAACGAAACTTCAATAGTAGAATATCGTGATATTTTCTACAGAATTCTCGAACTAAATATGTTTCCTCTCGAGAAGAAAATCAAAAAATTAGAAGAACAGATACTCGTACATTTCGAACTAATCGAAAGTTGGTCTACTTGAAAACGTTGATTTATATTACCGAGTGTGTTGTTTGCTTTCCAGCACGAAATCACGTTGAAGTTTCGTGTTGGTGGATAATTATCGACCGATTAGAGTGTCGTTAAATGATGAATCGCACAAAGCCACGATGAAACATCAATATTCCGCGCAAATATTTTGAAAAGAGCAGGATTTCTTTTGTAAATCTGAGATTCACGATTATCTCGCTCGTAGACGTGTCAAAGCGATCACGCGATGAATTATGCAAATTCATGAGCATTTGCAATAACACTGGCGCCGAGGCGACGATGTATACAGGATTATTCAAAATAAATATTACATTTTAGATAGAAGTAGTTTCCTTGGAAGATGGTTTGCTATGCAGCTTCGTTTTTTCAACTTTTTACAATTAAATCTCTTCCAGACAGCTTTCTTAAATTAGTGATTCTAATCATAGATACGCCATACTATCTTTCACGCTCTAGATAATAAAATTATGATCTTGTTGAAAATCTTTCAACAGCTCAAACTTCTGTTAATATTTTAATGAGTTGTATCGAACGGGACACGTGTCAACTGGACGGAGATTGAGGTTTCCGAAAATCAAAGCAAACCTTGTGAACCAAACTGAATCCCGTTCCAGCGATCCAGATCGATCGTTGGGATCGCAACACGGCCGACACGTCGGTCGACGAAATTTACTATTCGCTGATCGGGAGAGGTTAAACCTTCATCGAGTCATATCTCGTCTCAGGATTTGGCCAGGCGTTCGTTCGTCCCTGCTCGCTGTCGTTGTAACTTGCAACGAGCTGTCGTGCTACCGCGACCCGGAACTGGCCAACACAATGTCGGCCCCGCTCGCTGCAATTTACTGCTGATGGCAGGTAATTCCGACGGCTGATAATCGCGGCAGCATCCGGCGACCGACTGATCCGCACAATAAATACGGATACCTGGCCAGTTGGTGATTAATGATCGCCAAACGTTGGTTCACCTACGAATTTCCAATATTTGCGACTTTTTTCTTGAATCGTTCGAATCTTCGCATTATGAGGACCCTTGTAATTGTCTCCATTGCGATCTTCTGCCTAGCCTTTTTCTTTGTTCAGGTAAGAATATAGCAATTCTCGTAGTTCTATGATTGGCGACTTTGTTTTTGAAGATGATAGGAGAAGAAAATACTTTAAGAAAAAGGCTAGTGAATTTACCAGTCTTGCTCAGTTAATATTGTAACGAGTACTATACTTTAGATGTTTTATATATGTTTGAGTGTTACGTGCATTATGTATAGCTTTGCATCTTTAAATTTCCATCAAATACACGAAAATGCTAGTTATCGTAGATTTAGATATCGTGCGATGTACATCCACGGAGTCCAATCGTAATAAAAGTACATTTCCAGCGTGTTCACGTAGGTACCATAGAAATACGATAACGTTCTACGCGAACGTGAATGCAACATTTGTTTGTTATCGTTCTATAAGAAATGAGGACATTTTTAGCTTACAGAAACTTGGCTCTCTTCTTAACAGACCGAAGCAGTTCCCCAATTGCAAATTGTAGATTTAATGAACAAATTCGGTGGCCAGGACTCGCTGCTTCGCACCATGACGTCTCTAATGAGTTTGTACACGAGTCTGACTCAAGAGTTTGAGACACTGATCAGACAGGGGAAAAGCGTCAACCAAGCCGTTCCAGAGCTAATAAAACTGCTACCAAGTATGATGTCGTAAATTTCAAGTCGGCCGGCTCGTATCGTGTCAACCTTGGCCTCTACATAGATTCGATGCAATAAAAAGTAGAAACACGGAGAAAGTGAATTTTTTTATTCGATAACAGCGAATGGAAGATGAAGTGGTTGGTTCAGACGTGGCTGACCTCGGTCGCTGGGAAAGATAGCGAAAATTAAAATTTCAAGGTGAGCATGGAGTTGGAGTTGTAAATTAATGCGGCGCGAATTCAGTGGTGGAGCAGGAAAAAGGATGATGCTTGACTATCTTTATGAACGGTTATCGAAGTGGTCTCGAGCGGAATCGGCGTGTTGATTGGATGGAAGCTCGATCAAACGACGCGACTCCTCGAGACTCCACGTCGTGCGCGCCCTGTGTTCGCGATCGAGATCGCGACCGCTTTGCGTACAGTCGGTTGAAGAGTTCCTTCCACTTCCACTTTCACTCTGGCGATATGTCTAGAACCTCTTGCGTCAGATACGGAAATATATATTTCAGAAAATATTGAAGCGTCCAATTTGAGTATTTATCACTTGCAGGATGAAATCACGGTACTTGAATTAGGGACTTAAATTGAAGATTTACGTCTACACGATGAAATTAAGCAATTTAACTTGCTCGAGTTCGATCTCCAACCAAGGAATAATTTGCAGGAATCGAAATTCACTATTCCACATTTATATTTCGAAGTTCTCTTGGTTACTCGTTTCTTTTTTATATGCTGAAACCAGTGTATACAAATTCAGCTGTGAAGCGATTTACAAATTCGGCCGTGTCTGTGTCATCGCGTATCACAAATTGCGCGCGGATAATCGAAGAGACTGGAGCTCTGACGAATTCTAGCGAATCGTAGCGAAAATTTCACGATGTCGGAAAAGCGAGCCGCGAAATCAATTTAGCGAAACAGCGGCTGCGTGTCGGATAAAATAGCGACGACGGATCTCTCGGGAAATTTAGAACTCGACCCTTCCAACCCCTTGCGTTCCTATTTTTCCCGGGGTTGACGCGAATCGAACAACACGGACATTGAACTTCGCTGCGGTTCAACGACTAGTTTCGTCGACTGTACCACGCGTAACCAGGTGCAACGCGACGCTCAGACGTTCTGGAGCACCTACCACTCGGCCGCGACTGCGGAGGGTAGGTAAGAGGGTAGGTTGCAATCCCCGTCGCGTAGTCTGCCACTCTCAATGCCGCGCTGGTAATAACGAACTCTGAGCAAAAAAAAAAACGTCAGCGAGTTTTCGCGGGGAACGTTCCTTCCTTAACTCGACGATGCTATTGTGGATATTAGACGGGTTTGGAAACGTGGTACAGGGGTAAATCTTTTAGACCGGGAGGGATTTATTGGAGTAGATAATAGGGAATATGAATGTTGTTTACCATTTATTTGCTATTCGTTTAGTTTGCCAAGCGAGTAGCGTTTAACGTTAACGTAGGAACTTTGTTCGTGTTTTTTTAACAACAGTTAGATTAATACAGATTAAATACGGTTAACAAAGTGAACGAAACAAGCGTAGAATTCCATAATAGAGGTGATACGCTCATCATTTCTTTGATAATATCGTAACACGTAAGTTTTTATATAAATGGAGAAAAATTCTTGAAAAAATTTGAAATCAGCAAAGTGATGACTTAAACCTTCCCCAATTTTACGTGGACTACGTTATATTTTAAAAAAAAGTGCTTAACTTCGACGTCAAAGAGTGATCGAACAATGAAGGGAAATCAAGAAATTTGCTTCTTGACACGATTCCATTAAACCAAATAATTTCCCTAGAACGAATTAGATTATGTTTCCACGAAAGTTGCACATTAGCTTTCAGATTTAAGCCAAAGCCACTCTGGGTACAAATATCTAAGATATTCCTGAGTCTGCATATCCTAATATTCCAACAATTCGATTTACGACCATGTAACGATACTTAGAAGCTACGCAATTTAAACAAACGACTCGGTTCCTTCGGTGGAGGATCAGGAGCGAGAAGATGGTATAGGGAATGGGAAACGCGTCGCAGGTGCAGTCTGCGAGCAAGGACGAGGACGGTGGTTACAGACGGATGGGAGCGGGCACGACGTTAAGCTCGAGGGTGGAAGAAACCTCGCACGGAGGGGGTAAGCGAAGTCTCGTTAAAAATACACGCGTGACAAGATCCTTTACACGGCGCGACTTGGTCGCGTGCTGTAGCCAGAGAGGCTGTTTTATGGCCCAGCACTCGTTAGTAATTGAATACTTCGCCGAGGAGGAAACGCGCCGGCCGACATTGTTGTTCGTGGCTTCTGTCTCGCGCTATTCGCTCAGCTACGCCAAACGCGACGATACTCGCACCTGCTCGATGTTCTACCATCGCTTTTACAAGGAGATTTCTGGAGAAAGTGTCTACTTTCCTATGTGCTAACTTGCTTGTAGACTCTCTTTGGAAGCAAATTGTAGAAAGTGGTGAATTTGTAAACTTCTTGAACTTTGCGCTGACATTGACAGAATAAAAAGTCTTTACAAAGGTTCATAGAGACTGATTTTTGTTTGTGAGTCCTTTGAGAGGAAATTCCTTTGTTACATAGCTTGTGACGCTATACGATGCCAGCTGTAGGTGTAAAACTTTTGTCTAATACATGTACCAATTTCTATGATTGCATTGAATCTATCCGAAATGATCGACCAGGTTTGCTTTTTGCTCAAAAGAAATTTTCCGAAAGACAAACAACATTTGAGGCGTTGTTTTATTGATATGAAGAACCTGGTTTGGTTTACGCTTAGAGTCTTTCTGCTTTTTACCTGAGTGAAATTCAATGGAATTATAGTAAAGCCAATGAAATATCAGTGAAATTGCCAAAGTAGTTAATACGTACTTAGGTAAAACACAAAATTTACTTTTTTCATTACTGCGATTGCAGAAGAAGAAGAAGAAGAAGAACGTTTTCGCGTTTCAGGGAAACATTAGGCTCGGTTTCGAGCGTGGAAATTCGATAAGGGCAGCCCGCCTGACCGGCCAATAATTCTGCGGCGATGCTTTTGCACAGACTTCCGGCGAGTCGCGATATATCAGTCCGGCCGAGGCAAGCCGGAACCGGAAACCGTCAATCATAGGACTAAGTTAACGCGGAGTCCGCTCTACTCGCTCAGAGAACCGCCGCGCTATATCGTAACGCAAACTATTTTATGGACCCTTCTCCATCTCCCTTCTACCACCCACTCTACCTGGTTCCTCCTTCCGTGTCGAGCCGCCTTTCCTCTCATTCCCAAACGTATACACTCACGTATACCCACAAGCCATCGTCATCCCCCTAAAATATACTTTCGAGCATGGAACATCGATTTTTTCATAAATAACCGCCCACCTGGCTACCCCCAGCCGGTAAATCTCTCAATCTGGCTATCCTCATCCCTAAACTGCGTCTGGTTAATTCCATCGGACCGCTGTAAGCCTGGATATTGGGGCGGAATCTTCCCGAAGCAACGTGTCTCCGCTTCTAACGGCCTATGTTACGGTTCTTTGATGTAAAGCCCAGAATTTTTATATCGGTTATGGTTGGCAATATGTAAGAACGTTTCCAGGGATAGAATATGGGTTGAAGATTGGCTAAACTGGTAAGGAGGGTTATAAATGTGTTGGAGTCGACGAATACACACTCATCGGTTAACACACTCATTGTTAGGAAACTATAAATTTATTAGCATGCGGCATAATATTACGTAATGAAAAGCTAACAGCAACGTGTTAGGTATTGAGAAGAAGCAGGGTACGAACAATGACCAATGAATATAAACCTACAGTATTACAATATATAACTACAACTAAATAAAACAACAATATACAACTAAATAAAAAGAGAGGAACATCGTGGAAGAATTGAAAAAGGAATATATGGTGGATTCGATGGATTCAAAGTGACGTTGATTTTTTGATATTTGAACTAAACGAAGGTGAAAGAGCGTTGATTACGGAGGAATATTCGTGGGAAATTGAAGAAGTTGGCGCGTGGTAGACCCGGGCTTGATCTATCAAGGAACGTGGCCTGAATAATTGCGCCGATGGGCTCGGTTTTCCCTCGCAGGCTGAAAACGGGCCGTGCTATTTTCTTGCTCATAAAGGTCGAAATTTTACGGAGCGTTTTACGCCCGGTCATTAGCGAAATCGGTGCGGCGGTAGCTTACGTTCTCGCTTTTACGGGCAACCCTTCCGCCTCGGCCACACTGAGAAAATAAAACCAGGGCGTCTCGTAGCCGTTTCACTTTTAATAGAAACTCGGTCCGTTCATCGTCCGAACGAAGAATATAAAAAGGGAAGTGAAAAAAGGGGTAGGAAGTGCGCGTATAACACAGTATCTATAGGTTGTCGATACTGTTGCACGCTTAGAGCGTCGTTGGCGTAAATAGAGTGCGGAGATCGTAAGTTAAATACGATCGAGTCTACTCGAAGGCCCGTCTCGAGAGAATGGATCCTGCACGTGACGGCTGTTCGTTTTAGCAACCATAGAATCTTACAACTTCGCCTAAGCCTTCTTTTAACGCGTCTTGTTTTTCTTGGAAAAACAGTATTTTCTTTTAATTCCCCAATTTCAACTTTAGTTTAAAAAAGTCGCAGTATAATTTCGACGCTAAATAAAACCATAGTTGGATGTATTAAAATAGTTCCGAGGCATGAAAGTATAGTACATGGTAACACGATATAGGATAAGATAACTCAATGACTTGTAACGCTGGAGTTAATTGGACATATGTAATGTTCCATATTTTTCCACATTAGAAAGTTCATTTTCCCATTTGTCTTTATTTTATATATCTGCATTTCGAAATCCTAGTGGTCCTGATTGTGACATTTGAACTTCGTGTCAACCATTTGCTATAAACAATCACAGGAAATTCCTATTCCTACCAAAATGAGCACGTATGTTCGAACAAAATACCAAGTTTCGTTTCCATGTGGCGGATTCGTGACAAATTTGTAGCGACGTCGCGTCGGTACGTGAATGAGAATGAAAAAACCCATCCGGGTACCGGTCTATCCAGGATGGCTTCTTGAAAAACGGTGATCCCCGGATTCGATCCGGCGGTATTCAATCGGATACCATCTCTGTCGCTAATCCCACTTTTGATGGAAACAAAATTGGCCGGCGCGGTGCGGCGTGCCGGGGCCCGGGGCCGATACAATATTCGCGTTAGGACGTAAAGCGTCGTTTCCAAGTGTTCCCTCGGCTGAAATATTGCGACGCGTCGCGCATACGCGATGCCCCCTTGCGTATTATGTAGATACCACTGAACTGGAAATAGCAATAACGACCGTTGGATCGGTGACATTTCTGCCTTTTCCCTCGTCCAACCCCCTCGCAGCTCTGGTTTTATACCCCCTATCTGCCAGCTCGTGTATGTGTTTATTTTTTTCTTCTTTTTTATATCATATTTTCAGCACACAATGGGTTCAGGTTCGCGACAGAAGGTTAGCCGAAGCGTCCAGCCTCGTCACGAGTCTCCTCGTATTTTTTCCGGGTCACGTGAGTTACGAGGCTCGGCCGCGAAACAGTGGTTAAAGGCGTCGGACTCTAATTCTTCCTGGGCGGACGTTAACAGCCCTGAAAGGATAACCACGTAGCAACGGTACGTGATACAAGATACCGGTACTGGCTATCTATAATTCATGTAATCAATTGGCGAAACGAAACGATAACTTAGCCGCGGTCCGCCATTCGCTTTTACGACCGTTTCATCCTGCCAGGGACACACTTCCGTGATGGTCGTCGGTTGTAACGTTTATCGGCCAAGCCATGACTCCTCCGGCTAACCGGGACGATCCCAAGAAATTAATAGTTCACGGGATAGAATCCTTCGATGTCGGTTTAATTACTTATTCGCGGTAAACGATCCTGATTCGATTTGACGGTTTTCAAACGGTGGTTGAGATATTGACACAGGGGGATTGTGGCGTTCGTGGATTACACCGGACCCGAGATACCCAGTCTGCTTGGCCTATGTCGTCTTTGGGTTAATAAGATTCGTGGTTGAGATAACTCTGAATTATGATGGATTTGGGTTCCGCAATCGTGATTGCTCGGCTTCCTAATTAGATTAGGCGACCTTAGATTTAGGAATGACAGAGAATACTCGATGAGAGATTCCTTCGTTTATAAAAATCCCGTTTCATTCTTTTGAAGGTAAATTTTTATTCATCAGACTTGTCTTTATCAATACGAGGATAATTGAAAAGGCAATTTTTTTAACGAAGAATGTTCTGTAGGAATGATAGATTGATAACAGATTAATATGCTAAGCATTTATAATTTACACTATGCAGCATATTTGGTATTCGTAGGATAGTATGCTTCTTCGAAAATCGATGCGTAACACTTGGCGAAAATTCTCTTGCTAGACATTCCGTTATCAAAATATTCTTCCTCCACTATCTACGATCTTCTCGCTATTATAGGTATTCTAGATCAATTCTCTCCCCGTCGATATCACCCGAAAAAGCAAAGGAAATTTCATGAACCTCCCGCGTTACCTTTTACACCTTTCCTTATTTATCCAGGAAGGTCGATCAAAATCATTGCTTACATTTCGAGCAGGCGGTCGAAACCACGGTTTTCTCATCAAACAAACAGATAAATAAGATTCGCGAATCGGAGGGTGAAGAGGTTGACCCGTGGCAGCGCAACGGAGGGAGCGACGCCCCAAACTTCCAAGGGGAGAACGCAAGCGAGAACGCGTGGCCCGCAAAAACGATCTCTCGAGGGTAAGAAGGTACAAAGGCTGACTAGATGAAGCGCACGGGTATCTAATTCCGGTATCACGGGGGGAAGGAAGGAGCCGGTGTACTGCGAAGGTTCGCCAGATGACTTTCGAGACTCCTTCGCCTCGGTTCTTCCTCATCATCGTAAAGTTTATGCCACGCCGTGTTGTATACGCTCGGCTGCGCTATTACAGCCGAAGGGTGAAGGCGGCAGAGGCTGGTGGCCGCTTCGAGCAACGGCAACAGCAGCGAAAGGAGAAAGGGGTTGAAACGGGGGGATGGAAAGGGTGGCTCTGGTGTGGTAGTCTGCGAGGCGGGCACGTACAGCTTTCGAGGCGGTACGAGACGCAATTTCAGCCGGCTCTTTATGGACCATCACAGACGACGACTAAACTTCGGAGGTGGCCATCTTCCTCCTACAATGTTAACTATATTCCCCTCTAGCGGAGAGACGAAGAAGGACGGGGGCAAAGGGAAGGAAGGGTGAAGTCGACGGTGGTGATGGTCGTATGCACGGAAAAATTAGCAGGAAATTCGAGACGACCGGGATGAAACGTAGAATACAATAACCTCGTGACCGCGAATAGGAAAACAATAGGCAGCTTCGAGCTCGAGACCGGTATAATCTTATTACCCGGTAAAATTACGCGGAAATCCTGCTTGCTTCGAGCGAAGAAACCAACTGAGTTCACGGACGAACATCCTCTTCGTTTCAACTCTCTTCGTTTCACCCTTACGTCCCTTTCACCTGGCTGCCCTCTGTCTGTTTCGAGTCGTCTTCTCACCTTCTTTTCTTCTTATGCGTCCCCTTTGCCTCGCATGGAAAAACGTTTTGCTTTCCAGGAATTCGCCTCTCTGCCAAGGCGAATCTCCACCGGTAGCTCGCGTGCGTTAACTCACGCAATTTCGACGCGCGATTCCGCCGAAAGCGAATGTGGCCGGTATTGTTGCCGTTTCCAGGATCCTCAACCGCCGTACGAGCTGGAAAAAAGGTAACCGTATTTGCATGAAAATATCTGTAGCCGTTTCGAGTTCTCTGAAATTTCTATGGACGGTGAATGAACCTGCCAGCCTATACCAGTGCAGGAAGCACGTGGAAGGGAAATAGGTGTGGCCGCGAGTTCGATTCGCTTTTGCTAACGAGACACGCGTTATTTGATCTTCAAACGTGTCGTCGTTTGACGGGACACAATTTCAGTGACACGAACCGCGGAATAAATTTTTTGTAAGTATAGCGTGTCCACGAATTTATCATGACGATATCAGTGACTTACAGCTGCGTAGAATAATTTTGTTAAACAAGGCGAGTTATTAGTTTTTGAGCAACATTATCCGGTTCTAGGAATATCAAAGAAGGAATAAATATAGACGGACGTTTTATCGTAATTAAATAGCAATTTAGAAGTCCGGTAATTTCGCCGCGAGTTCCTAGTGGTCTAATTGATGAACGTTGATAGTCTTGACTAGTTTGCACAAGCGTACTCGAGAAGGTAGCTGATAGTTTCGAATGCCTGCTAGTAATTCAGTGGATGAAAAGACGGTTCGGTTTATATATCTTGCACGTACACGCGATCTCACGAATTAAATGTAATTTTACCCTGCTCCTTTTGCATCGCGTGCGTAAACAGCGGAACTTTATCGTTCGTTTGGTTTAACTGTATATTTGCTTCGGACTTTCTTTTTCTACCAACTTGCTCTGTTTGAATCGACCGAGTAAGCTCGCGAATTTCGCGCGTCTATTCAACGGAATTTCAAAGTAAATAAGCCGAGTTATCTCGGATAGAGGGAACCGCGTAAGTATTATGTATGTAAGTGAAGTTACGAACTTTGGGAGCGATCGTTCGGGAATCTGTTCCTTTAGAAGGATACAGTAAAAAAGTACTTAAAAGGTGTCATAAATTAGGTAGCCTTAGGTACCACGTTGTACAAAAAAAAAAAAAAAAGAAAAGAGAGAAAAAAAGAAATGAAAGTTCAGTAGTAAATTTTACAAATTACGAATTTTTTGATTATCATATTTAACGTAAAATTGCAAAATTGTGGGGATGAAGTCTATAACTTACAGCTTGTAACTTGTAAATTCATCGATATTACTATAATTGGTAAATCGTTGTGCAAGAGGTAGATATTGTTCAAACTTAACACACATGCATTTCTTATTAGAACTTTTACTACCTAATTCATAATTACCTTTATTTCCACATTTTTACCACTATGGGACGAAAGTTTTAACGTGTCTTTAATTAGGATTTCGTTCAAACAGGGCTTCCAGTGAATTCAATCGCGAAGAAATTCCTCGTGGTTTTGATTTTTAAGGTCAGTTTCGAAGTTTCACAGACCGACTTTAAAATGTTATATAGAAGGGGAAAGGCTTCTGTAGTCACGAAATTTCGCGAAGCTAGAGAGCCATAGGTCGCCTGGACGCGACCTAATAAACTCGTTGGTTTCACGGGTGAAACTGGTCGAAGTTCGATGAACGACACTCGAAGTGGAGTCAGCCGGAAAACGAGCTTTCAACGGGCTAGCCGTGGTGTCGTTCGAAAAGAAGAGTAAAAAAGGGAAAAAGAAGAACGATCGGGGGTCGACCATAGTGCTTGTGATGAAAAAACAGCGTCGCGATCTTCCTTTATCGTAAATCCTCCGATCGAGACGTGCTCAAGTGGTCATCTTGAGCGATCCGAGGCCGAATCACTGAAAAACGGGGTCAATAATGTGAAAACGGCCGGGTTCCCGGCGTTCGTTGTAAATTCGACGTGGAAGTCGCGAGTTGACGCCTTGTATATATCGATTATCCGTTTAGCTGGCCACTGCAATGCACCAGTCGCTTTCTACGCCCGAACCCTCGTCAATTTGCATTTCACGATCTTCCACCCTGAATGATAACCGCGTGCGATTTACATTCTGCCTAGACTCTGTTTTCTCGTTCCTATTCTTCTGTTACTTGCGCTACACGTTGTTACTTGTTACTTGGATTATCTCGTGCGTTCTACAGATCGTACTTTATTCGTTGCGAATATTTAAACATAAACAATTCCTTTTTCGACTATCTTTCTCTAGAATTAGCTATTTCTTCTTTCTAACGTTGATATTCTCAATATAGTGTTAAGTACGCACCGACGTCCATAAATATCGAGATACTTACTCACTGTCTAATACTTATGAAAAATTCCCAAAAGACGAAATCTTAGATGTGAAAATCCAAGCAGCTTCACGTTGTATTGTGTGTACAGAAGTCCTAAGGATCTTCAGGATAAGGAGGCAAGCTGTACACGATGATGCGAATCGCGAATTCGCATTTGCATGAATTCCATAGCGAAACAGTTTCGGCTGGGCTAATAACGCAGCCAGTAGAAAGTTCCCTTGCTGGTCAGACGCGCTCGACGTTGTGGTAAACGGAGGTACTCGGATTCGTTGTTGCTAGTACGGGGATTGAAGCCATCGGGGTTTGGCGGATCGCCCGTTATTGCAACGGTGAAGTTTCGGTTCAGGTAGCTCTCTCAAACCAGGTAGCATCCGAAATTACGAACGCATTACCGTAGACAATTTGGAAAGCAACGTGCGCACCGCGGCTTATTTAACGTACTTGACGAAATTAATCCTCCTTCTACTTGCCTATCGTCTATAAGTAGAATCAGTGAACTCGGTCTTCATCGTAAATTAGAATTGTTGGCGGAAGAGAATGGAGTTGTGGTCACGTGTCATACCTAAACGAGTCTTCTGAGAACGTTAAATATATTCCTTGTGAACGAACGGCTTGCATTAAGTGGAGAGAAGATTCTTGAGAGGTTAAATCGGCATAAGATACGTATTATGTTCAAACAAGCAATGGATTACGGGGAAAAATATTTGAGAAAGTCACAGCTATTTTTCGACGGTAATTCTTCGAGTTTGAGTCGAAGTCTGAGCCTGCTTAGCGTTAGATGTTCTTTTGATAGTATTAGTAGATTTTCCAGTTCATGTTATGCCAATTTCACGCGACGTCAACCTTATAACACGATCATGAGCGGAATGGCATCATCGTACATTATGGTTCTATCGGATAATCTTACCAATCGTCATCGAGCGACACTCAATATGTAATAGTGTTATTGGAATGAAAGAGGACCTGAATGTAGAAGGAACGAGAAACACGGAAATCGATCGGATCAGAGGAAAGAGCTGGATGTTTCTGGTCGGTAGTAGTGGTAGCCACGATGTCGAGTAATCGACGTGAATTTGAAAGTTTCGAGGGAAGAGTATGTTCCGTCAGAAGAAACCGCTTCTCAGGAAGTTCATCGATATTCGCCCGCTTTCTGCCGTGTTTCCCTGCATTCGTCGATTTTATGGGGAACCTCTGTCGATCATATATCGTTCTGTAATATACCTACAGTAAGCGATTTAGGCGTCAATATTCGAACGTTCCGAAAACTGTGGGCCACTGAGAGATCGGACTCCTCGATAACTTCTTTGAAGTCGAAATGGAATGGATCAGAGAGCAAATGGAAAAAAATGGAGTAAAATCCCATTAGTGTACCAAAGGTTAATATAATATATAATATATAAAAGGATGTAAGTCAAAGTGTCCTTGAACAAAAATAAAATCAAGTCCTTGATGTTTTCTCTAAACTGATGATTACATACGGTGTGCGAAAATATGAGAAGCGTAATTTTAGATCAGATGAATCAGAAATGTGAACTGCCATGTTGAAACAGCAGACGAAGTTTCATTGAACAAGAAAGGATGGAATTACGGAAAAAACCGGGAAACAAATAAAAGGGATGGAGAAAGGTGATGGAGGGCCGAGGGTACAGCCGTGTTTCGTTCGCGCGGCGGGGGAAACAATAAATGGCTGCGCTTATAACGAGCGCGATACGGCCGAACATCGCTGCAGGTTGGAATCATAAATCCATGGGGGATTAGTAAATATGCCTACTGGGCGGTGCGTGTTCGTTTCGAACCAGGGGAAGGAGCACAGTGTTGCGTAGAGTTTGTTGGAATTTAGCGGGCAAAAAGGCAGAGATTAAACCGGGGATCGACCATCCTCTGGACTGTTGCTTAACTTGTCCGCTTTAAAAATGACGTTAGAGGCGGTTTATGGCCGGCAAAGGGACTCAGGACCCCTTTGTTCCGACTCGATGGACGATTATGCATTGATCTGTCACGCAAACTGTTCGTACTCGTCGAAATATTCTTCGTTACGATTAATTGGCGAATCGTTTCCCGATTAAATATTTAAATGAAAGAAACATGATATATATAGTACTGGTATTGTCTGTAAAAATCACAATGAATTTTGCAAACGGATCGTGAATAGTGTCTGAGCTCAAAGATGAAGTAGCTGGCTATAGGAATGCAAATTAGCGCTGCTACAGGCCAGAGTAAATTATCTTCTGAGATATTTTATTCTTTTCTATCCTTTGATGTTTAACATCCCGGCATTAAATTATATTTGTCTACACATTTTTTGATTCGACATTACATTTCCGATTGCTACATTTGTACTATTGTATTTGTAATACTGTCACAGACAAATATCGACATCAGATTGTCTTCATAATAAAATCTAGTTTTCCTTTTTGTAATTTCTAAATACAAATTACATATAATGTTTCGATATTTTACGTCAGACGTAATATCGTTGTAGCAGTGAACGGCGAACAATCACTTAAGTAACTACCAGAAGAATCATAAAGCTAGGGATGAACGAAAGAATAATGAAAGTCATCCGACACACTCTACAAATCGTCTTCCAAATCTTGCGACGAGGAAATTCGTCGAAACGTAGGGAGAAAGGTAGATAAACAATTGGGAAAGGAGGGTTGGAGATCGAAGCTCGGCCCTTCCTCGTCCTTGGCATTAACTCTCGTCGGGCGGACTCCGTGTATATATAGCGGCAGGGCCACGTCGAGGGGCGGATGTATCCCACTTCCAAGGTCGTTTGCACAGGAAAACGTCGTAGTTGATGTTAATTCACGACGTCAACCCCCGGTGGATCATCAAGCCCATTAGTCGCGCAGCCTGGCGAACCTCCTGGCATGGAAATGGTCTGTTTACAGGATCACGGTTCACTGCGTTTAATTTAGCAGGTTCTCCTCGCCCAGCGGAGACGACGACGTTGACGGCGTCGCATTCGAATCCCATCCTCAAAGCGGAATACCGAAGCATGCGGTTCCGAGTGATTACACGCCAGCCTGACTCTTCTTTGCCAGGCCTTTCCTCACGAGAAGAAAGTGAAGGAGCTTTCATCGACTTCGGCGCGCACTCAATTATAGATATAGAGCCGACTAACTTTTGATATCTGCTGTATATTTCGTATAGCAACGACACGTTGGATTACGTGAAGTTTCGGATAACGAGTGGAAAATTTCAACTACCTTGGAGCAACGTTATATCCGAATCATAAGGAGTTTGAAATAGCATACCCGTTCAATTTCCTGCCCCTTTTGATTCTTACAGAAATTTGTTGGCGTATTTCACTCAGAGTCGAAAATCTTGGGGTTTTTAATATACTCTGTTCGATACTATCAGAATATTCTACGGGAGAAGAAAGATCTCGACTATTTTATCGCTTTAGTTTTAAGCAGTAGGCCTATTTTTCTTCATTTACTTACCATTACCTGAAAATGTCAGATACAAGAGCAAATATCGTGGAGCAAGAGGCGCTAGACCACAAGGAAAGATAATAGCGAACGAAGATGTCCAGGAAGGGGAAGAAGGGAGAACCGAAAGGGGTGTGCAGGAAGGCACAGCCTTTGACTAGGCAAATGAGCAGCCTCTCATGACGGTCTCTGTCAAACAAAAGAAGAGAGGAGTCAGTGTCTGCGGGTGCAACCCTTACGACGAAACTAGCTCCGTCTCTTCTACCCGTTGAAACCCTTTGCCTCGCTAAAGATGAAAGATGCATGCCAGGACCGCTTTACTCTCGCCTTCTGTAGGCGTCTGCGCTTCGGTGGGGTCCCGATGCTCGGATGCGAGCCTCCAGCCACTTAGCGATACGATCGTTCATAACGGGGCTGGGATTCGACGCTTAAATGGATCAGGAAAGCGACATAGAGCTCTGCTTACCGGCCCTTTCATTCTACCACCGTCTGATATCCATTCTCGAGGATATATTTCCCTTTTGGTGCTCAAGACAAAGGCTCCAGATCTTTGACTTCCGGAAAGAGTAAACAAGTATTGTCTGTTGAGGCTGCTGTTAAGATTGGAACTTTTGGAAATTCGTCGACTGAATTAAAATTATGAAATATTTCGTCGCTTAAATGAGACTCAAGGAAAATCGTTATTTATCATAAAATGTTTTTGCACCATATTTCTGCAGTAAGTGTAAGTTGACATTGATAGAGATTTTATAGTGTACATTTCAATCCTGGTATTCCTCTGGCACGACTGGAAAACGTCACGGGGATCGATACGCGTCTTATACGGAGAGGATCTCGAGGCAATGCGATATTAATGCAACTGGGCCGCAATAAGATTCAAACGATCCGTGCTCCCGTCCCGATGATGGAAGCCGTAACGTCAGCGTTCCATTGTTATTTCCTTCGCGCGGTGATTTCGACTTTATCGTGGCTAACGCGGACGAAGCTGCTCTTAACCGGAACATTTACGGCCTGTGTTCTCGCTCCGTATTCGAACGTCTCTTCCATGTGCTATGAAAGACGCATCAAAACTGCCGAATGAAATACTTCGATCTTTCCCTGAGTCTAATAGTCGTTCGATGAAGATCTATCGTTCGATATTCCGTCAACGATGTTCGTCCACAGGATTGTTTTCCAACGAATTGATGTTTGATAGTTTGCAAGCATAGAGACCGTGGGAAAGTTTATGCCAAACCTCAGGGGCATGTAGCGCTCATCGAAATAAGCAAAAAAGTTTTAATAATGGATCCGAATATCGTTAGGAAACTACGGAGTTAGAAACTACGGTACGTATTTCTTACCCCTCTGTCAGACTCGGAATAAAACGAACCACAATGAGAGGCTAGGTTACCTTGGTGAAAGGTTACCACGAGCATCGGATTTCTAATTAGAAACTGAAAGCATGGACAGAAGGTAGCTCGATTCTTGGAGGTATCGGCTGTTTATGACCGACGAACAAGGAAGAAAATGGTCGGGAAACGAGCTATGAAACGGTGCTTAATAAAACGCTCGTAAGAATTCCGACAAATAAGATGCCTCGTAAGTGGGAGCCCCTGGCAGCAAAGTCGGCCTCGTCGAGATGTCTTCCAGCTAACTAGATGAACGTTCAATCCAGGATGATCAAAGCAACACTAGCTTGGTATTTACGAGTGCTCCTCCATTGGTGACTTTGACGTAACGTTCCTCCCTGATTCCAGTTAACTTACGCTCGAACGCGCACACGTTCGGAAACACGGTGTTAACCCTCTACAGTCTTTGTGGACTTTCTAACGACAAGGTTGCTGAGATAAACACCTTACACCGTATCGTCCCTTCTCCTCGCTATATCTATACAGAAGAAGCACTCCAATTTATTTTCTACTTCCTCGTCCTACGCTTCGCAAAGACTCTGAAGTTTCCCAAGTACGCTTTGACCAAAGAGCGTGGCGGCGGGATACAAGTATTCGAACACTTTCGACAGCCCGTGTACATCAGACTTTAAACGATCGATTCTCCACGACACAGTTAGTGGACACCGATCGATTGAAGGAGCATGGTAATACACGGAGGACGGAAGACGCGACGGAAATTCCGAAAAGCTGATGATTCCTTAGGTGAAGCAAGCCGGCGAAGGAAGCCGGTGGTTCGTGGAAGACACAGTTAATGAAGTAGGACGGGAAAACGAACGGCTGTTCCGGCAAGCTGCCTTTCCCGTAGACTAGATTTCGCGACAATGAGCACTTCACGGAATCCCCCTCGACTCGAATAATAGCGCCTCTCGAATGCAACGTGTATACACAGCTGGCTGGCCGGTTCCTTACGGAGGACGATCCCGAGCGCGCGCGGGATCTCCAATTAGAGCAACTTCACCGCGGAGAGAATCGCTAACGAGCTTTGACCGAGAAAACCAGGCCGTATCGATTCCGCGGCAAACTCGACAAGATTTACGGCCGGCACGCTTGCCTTTGAGAATCGCTCGCGGTTGCCACAACTGACGTTCCCTCTTGCTCCATCTTTCTCTTTCTCTTTTCCCTTCTTTCGACTTCCTTTGGTACCAACGAAATTATCCAGAGAACCGTTGTGCGTACTGGTCCAGCTTGATTTCACTTTGAAGTGGAAAATTTAGGAATTTTCCAATCGCTCATCCGAATCTCTTACCTTTGAACAGAAAATGATTCTTTGGAGACGTCTGTTCCTATACTTTGTGTATTCCTATATCTTTAAGAATATCAACAGAATATTCCCAGTACAAGTGTTAAAGCGATTGTAACAATACTGTTAGTTTCCTTGTACCATTAGTCTCAAAAAGATTGAGAAGAGATCATAGCTGGAATAAAACTACGTTTCTCGATTACAAATACGATCTTTAGTCATCGAAGTCGCCGGGACAACCTTTAGACATAAACGAGAAGAAATTACAGAAGCTGTGGAGGTTGAGCAATATTCTTGGAGCAGGGGCAGAGATTTCTCAAAGGTAGCAATATCGAGCAACCTTTGAACCATACTGGATACCCGTTCGGTACTCCGTTCATTATGGTACGCGCGATCGAACACGATCGGTACCTTTCAGTGGCTTCGTACTCAATAAGCGAGCGGCTGCATAGCTCGGAGCAAAAGTTGCAATTCTGAAAACGACGCGAGCCCCTCGTACGGATTCCGGATTCGATGTACGCGTTCCCGTGGCTTCAGGTTCGGTATAGTACACGTCGATAAGCCAGTAATAAGATACCATTGCCAGCGATGCTGGTCTAGAACATGACTTTATGGGCTGTCTACGCTCTTCCTCTTCCACTCGCTTTCTTTTCCCAAGGATACGCCTTATGCGTGTGCTCGCTCGTCGTTGCGCGAGGACTCGTTGACTCGTAAGATGCCACGAGGAGAGGCGAGCTGACAGTGTGTCGAGCTGATGCGCCGTTGTGTCAGAGAACCCGCCGGAGATAATAACTTCATACGATGCGCTGGTGGTCCATGCTACGTACGAGCTGTACAACAGAGCGAAATCGACGTAAGCAAAGCCACGGAACAAAGCGTCCGTCAGGAAGACGCAGCCTCTGATCGCAAGGCAACCTGATTGCCCTTGTAATTAACGACTCTGACTCGAGGCAATTATTTTATATCACCTAAACGAGCAAAAAGGAACTGACGAGAATAGCGTATTTCGTATCGAATACGATGGCTTTGAGTTAGGTTTGAATTTTGAATTTGGAATTCGATGCGAGATGTTTATTAAAGGTACATTCAGAGTGCTTCTATAGTTACGAGATCTATTTGATATTTTGGGATGGGAAGTTTCTACTATTTCTCATTTTTGGATATGACTACGGTTCATCTTCCTTATCTCTTAGGTTCGACCGATTCCCGTTCTATATCCTCGATTCCTTGCAGTATGATAACCTATTCCTCCGAATCTGTAGTCCATCCATTCTCTAAAAATCTTCCTGCTTCTCTTCTCGGAATCAGTGGGCCACGCGTGAAGGAGCCTCGCCCTTTATTTCTTCGAATCAACGACCCACGTTCCAGCGAGTCGATCAAAGATCCGCCCGACGTAGAAGCATTTCTCAATATCCTTCTTCGTATACTTATCCTTCCTCTTTCCAAACGTGGCCTTGTGAAATCTTCTGATCCACGTGACCTATACAATTCGGAACAACGAACAAGGATGAGCTTTCTTTTAAGATTGACAGTGTTAATCTTAAACGTTATATCGTACGTTATATCGTACTGCGTTAGAGAAGTTATATCGTGCAGGTTGCTACGAAATAATATCTAAATATTTGAAATTGGACGTAGGAGCAAGCAAAGCAAAGCAAAGATGACAATAGCTTCGTAGTGATACGTTGAAATGATACTTATAAATAGAAGATTTCAGGGTGAGCAGAATATCGCCCAAGTCGCGAAGTGATTGCCCGCGAGAGATTACGATAGCCGATCATTACGTTACATAAAAATGTCCCGGCGGCTCGCGGAATAATCACACGCCTCGAATTTTCTCGGGCCGATCGGCACAAATTTCCCTGGAAAAAGATACGATCGCAACCGATCGGTGACAGGTAAACGTGGGTGAGCACGGCTGACGCGTGTAGGTGCACGCGTGCATGTGCACCGCCGAGGCATGCAGCGATCGTGTAATAAGATATTACGAGAGCAAAGCCACGAGAGGCCGACGGGCATAACCGGAGAACGAGCCTGGTGGTCTCTGCCGATTCTACGTTGCTTCTCGTGCCCGTGGAAACCGTGTCTTTTGTCATCTATAGCTACGATACCTTGCGAACATTCGTGTCTCTTCTAGAATTATATATCCTGTTTAATAATCGTTAGGTGTCTTTATTCGAAGTATCTTGGTTAATTAGCCCGGTTTCGTGCAAAGTTTCAGCGAAGTTGGTGCCACGAGTACTTGTTCTGTTGTAATTTGTCAGATTCGTTAATGAACTCGTGGGTCTTGGGAGGAAACGAAGATGGTGGTGACAAATGAGAAAGTTTCGATTTTGTCTATCTTGAATACCGAGAGTCTATTGATTTATCTTTGTTAATAATCCGAAACTTTGATATTAGAATTTTGAGTTTAACCTCATTATCTCACGGCGAACCAATTATCTTTATTCAATACCAATTTGGACGCACAATGAACTAACTTCAAAGATCATCATTCATCGTTCCCCCTGTACATCGAATAAACACGTAAACACACTGTCAACTTACGATAGTCAACCAACCTAATTAATGCCTAGTATCTTCTCTCAATAAGCAACTCCATGATCCCTTTAAACGTCAGTCACGATTCTCCCATCATCCCGAGTCAACGCCGTAAATACGGTAGCCTATGTAACAGCGTCGGATCGTTTGGACAATCTACATAAGACAGTCGATCGGGGTGGCGCGGAAGGACTCGCGTGAGAACCTCTGCAGGACGCGGAGGATGCGGCACGTCGTCGTGGCGGACAACTGGATGGATGGACGGGACTTGGCTCGGTCGGCTCACTCGCAGCGAGGCGAAGGGTATTATTAGGACCGGGGCCGAACGTAATGACTTAATACTACGAGGCTGCCCTATGCTGGAAACCGTCTGCCTATGCTGCCTCGGGAACGACTCTCGAGTCTCTTCGGGCTAACTTCGAGTTAGCCTCGCGAGTCTACGTCTGTAGATCCATCGGTTTTCTCGGCGAGATTATTGCTTTATCGAGCGGAGATTTCGAGCGGAGATTGAGTATAATAACTGGCGTTAGTCGGCGTGTATGCTAAATATTAACTTTCTGCTGGAGATGAAACGGTAGCAGATCCGGAGGATCGTAAATATCGAGGGCAGGAATTTAATAATGTTCTTTCTTGATCGGGAGGATCAAGTTCGAGTGCGATGTGTGAGTGTAGAACGAGGGAGGATACCGGGTGCCTCGTGGTCGGTGCTTCTATCCATATCAGGTGTAATAGACACATTGTTCGTAGTTATTGCAAGAAAAATATCTTCGAGCTTTCTCTGTTAGTAAATAATTTACAAGTCTTCGGAAAATAGAATGTCGGAAGCTGAGTTTACAGACTCGTGAAAGCTAGATTAAGCTGAATATGAAGCGCAATACAGACGTTCTTTACTGGTTGTAATAGGGAATGTTCGTTCTTCTCGCGCCTTTAAATAATGTAGGAATCTTTGGAAAGTCGAATCTGTAGAGAGTCGAGGTTACAAGGGATCATAAGACGGAAAATATTTCAAGCCCTTCTTCATCCAATACTCAGGGTAGAACGTATCGCCCTAGAGATCGGTTTAAGTCGCGATCCATCCCGTTCTTCCTTTGAAGCGGTCATAGCTCTCGGGAACTCTCGCGATATTCTTCCCATTTCTGCCTTGTGCTTCTAGTCAGCACGTTTTTACGTTCGCCTGCTTCCTTCGTACCTTCTCAGTTCGGTAAAAACATAGAAAACCGCGAGATGGAGGATGCCATCCCCAGGGACCCTTTATTGGAAAGTATTTCTCTGGTTTCCCTTGTACTCTTGGCAAGTTGCGCGCTTGCCGCGTAACGATGGGAAAATTACAACTCCTAGACCATGGCATTCTTTCGTAAGTCTCTTTTCAGGCACCGTTACTAGTCGCGCGGCGAGAAAACTAGCAGATTGGTACCTGGCGACAAATCCGCTTCCTCGAAACGTACCGTCCCGGCGTCTCGATTAATCACGAGATAATTACTGCAATTAGATGACTCTCCGTTCGCGTTATATTATTCGCTCGAAGCTACTCCATTAATATCTACGGTACAAGAAGATTAACAAAAAGTAGACAAATAGATACGGAACATAAACAAACAACCGGTAATATAAATAAACAAGTGGAGAATGTAAATAAATGAGGGGAGATGGTAAATACACGCACTGGAGATGCATTCTCGTGTATAATTACTGCTTCGCAAGTAGTTAAATTCTAATTAGTATGTCTTTCTTCTTGCATACATTTGTTAAGTATTCATTTGTTTCCCTGCTACATCTTTAATGTAAAGCGCAACAGAAAGATTTATTTAGATAGACTATTCTACTTTGCAAGGTTTTCGATTATAAGCTCGAGACTGCTTGCAGAAGGTCGCAAATGAATTTTTCTAATTCTTCAAAGATCCCTCGGAAGGGTGGCTCCCTTGTTCTTTTTCTTTCTTTCCGTGCAAAAGGATGACTGGTGGAGTAATTGCCTTAATCGTCCCGCTATCTGGAACACAGCGTCAGGCCATTAATAGCCTCGTCTTGAGAAACTGCTCGTGGAAATGGAGCATATTTTTACTCGACAATAAGATGCCCCTCTGCGCAGTGTTGCGTTAATAATGCACGCTCGCCTTACAAGAACACGTTTTACGAGATTTTCATCCGTTTCACAGTTTGCGACGCTGTCGAGGTATAAGAAACGAGAATTCAACGATACTTTGCGGTCGAGTAAAAACACGGACGACCCAAGAATGAAAAATTCGAAGCGCTATTAGTCTTTGCTCGGCACGTTCCACGGATTTTCTGTAAATCAGAATCTCTCGCAGTATCTAGGGAAGTATCCTAATCGCGATATGGTTGGTGGGCGACCGGTTTTCGTGGAATTAGCATAATTACCGCGTCCACGATGGGAGGAATCGACGCGAACACTAGCGAGGAGAAATTCGTGGCGGAGAACAGCTGTGAGGAAGGGATCCTGAGCTATTCCAGAGGGTCAGGGTCCCAGTGTTGCAGACAAAGTCGTCAAAAGTCCAAACGAGCCTCTCGTTTATCCATCACAGCATCGTAGCTTCGGGCCAGCCAGGGAAACACGCTAATCGCGGACCTCTATGACCCGCCATTTTAGCTCGTTCTCTACCTTTCCGCTTGCAAGCGAACTATTCGCTTTTGAACAGATTCTGTTTGTTACAAAATTTGTTTGTTTGTAAGAATTTTATCAGTTTTCAACGTAGTTTTCATGGTAACTGGATCTTTCTGGCGACTTTTTCACCTCGAAACGATACATTTGGGAATAGAAGACATCGGATCAGAAAATACGAACAATAGGAAGCGTTAATCCATATTATTTTACCATTCTCATCTCGTTTACTTGCCATTTTTCGCCACGTGCAACGCGTCAATATTCGTTTGATCCCCGAGAGCACTGCACGGAATAAAGAAGCGAAAAATAAACCAGCTTTTGAACAGTGAAGCAACCTTCTCTGGAGTGTCGTTTGTTCGTTACCGGTGTCTTCTAAATCCAGGTTATGACGGACATAATCTAAGGGAAATTCGACGCGTGCTACCGCGAGTACGTCCATCGTTCGACTTTATCGTCCCTCGGCTTCCCATCGATTTCCCCTTTCCCCTCTCGACTCGAGAGAGGAATTGAAATCTTTACACCGTCCCTGTTCGACGTGATTCGAAATCGCGCTCGTTTCTATAGATAAATATATACGATTCACGAGGAAAAGGACGGCGGGTCGCCCGATGGTTGTCAAAAGACTGAAGAATAAGAGGAACGATGGCTGTTAAGTCGAGTCGCACGACCAGAACGGCCAAGAGAAATACGTGGAAGCAATTTCGTGCGGCGCTTCAATAATTATAGTTTGCTGCGCGTAAATCACTTCGCCGAAAGCGTGCTGGCCGGGACGAGTGGCGGTGGCGTCAGGCCGCGCGATCTTTGCTCGAACTAACTGGCCTCCTGGAACGGAAGGCCTTCATCGTTCCGCGGCCGGCTCCGTTAATGTCTTTATTATGGGCGACGATGCCCGCTGTCGGCGAATAAAACGATCTGGCCGTGAAACGGAGTGGAGGGAAGCAGAGAAACCAGTGAGATATCGTGCACCCCCGTTCGTCAGTAACAGGACATTTGCTGGTCTCGTACAGAACGCGATGATCGATCCAGATAGCCAAGCAAACGATCGGCCAGAGTCAAGCTAGATAATGTACCCTGTAATTCGCCAACTTGGGTTATGAATCATTTTTAAGCAATATTTTTAAGCTATATTTGAAAACAGTCTATTTAACTCGTTATTAGCGACGTGATAAACAGTGAAACATACCGTGTACATTGACAGCTCGACGACTATATTTTAACCTTAAAGTTTGAACGAATTTCCTCCCGTAGTTGTAAGAACGAATATAGAATATAGCATAAGAGGAATTCCTGGTGACAGATTGATCTTGGTATATATATATATATATATATATGGAAATATTTGGTCAAGTTTTGAGAAGGCAAAGGAGAGAAAGGCGCGGGAACATGCCGGAAACGTAGAGTATTCGAGTCACAAATCACGTAGGATCGCGTCAGGGATTGAAGAGCAGCTGAAATTGGCTGACAATCGTCCGAAACGAGGTCATGGAAAAGCAATTGCCACTACGTGAACCGGATCTTGGAAATTCCCGCAAGTGGAAAGTTTGCAGCGGGGAAAATTGAGCTTCCACAAGGGAGAGAAATATTCGGGAATGGAATCGGTTCAAAGGTCGACGATATACCGAAGAACCGTAGACAGTTTCACGAACGATTAATACACCTGCCGTCGGTGTCGGAGAAACGAGACTCTGTTAAACGCCAATCTATTCACCGGACCTTTGACCTACCCTTTTAATCTCTCTAACAATACGAGAACATGGTTTTCTTTGGCTTCTCCTAGAATAAATACACCCTATCTGCCCTTATCTCTGTTCCAGGATAAAAAAAGATACGGTCGATTCTCTTGCAGCGTAGACACGTTCGTTCTGCTCGTCGAACGGATTTATCGCCGGTTACGAAAGGGGTTAATTACCACGTACGAGATGCCAGTCCCTTTTTGGCTGCGGCGGCGAACAGGTAGTAGAAAAGCGTTCTTTTTTTTCGACATCCGCGCGCCAGGTGATATATGCCATTATTATCTGACAGTTAAGGCCATAATCACCGTGGCGCCAGGTAGGATCCGGTCTTTATACGTTCGTGTCCGATAGATACCGTAAATTATAACCACCAATTCTCCTAATCGTCGATCCTTGATTTTTATTTGGATAAAAAATTAGGCTACGACAGGTGCATCCGGATCTTCCAAAGCGAAACGTCGTATTAGATACGTTTCATTAGATAAACTTTTTCGGTGAAAGAACAAGAAAGTGGAAAAAGAAAAGACGATGCAAAACCAGCTGACACAATTTCTTCAACTTTTTTCCAAGACTCTTCCGTTACGCAGCTTTTTCTCATTACTGTCCAATGTTCAACACGTTTGGAAATTTTACGACGTCTTGGCAAACATACCTCTGTCTGCGATAGGAATAATGCTTTATTTGCCAGTATACTTAATAGTCGGAGTATCTATGCATGGCCTGCTCTACAAACTCGTTCCTCTCGAATAAAACACTGGGCACAAAAAGGTAACCGGTTCGTTAATTTTCCCAGGTTTCTTTAATGACCGAACGCAACGTCGACCGCACGTCGATGATCGCGAACGTTTGCCGAGGAACAATCGCCTAACGACTGGTTGGAAGCGTTAACAGAGCTAAACTTTTTCCACGCCAGTCGGGAAAAATACCATTCGGGATATTTGCCCGTTTCGTTCGTTTCGTTGCCCGTTAATGAGCTCGGTAACGTTGTTAATTTTAACGTGGAAATCTGTGTTACCTGTTGAATAAAAGGTTGCTCCGGTAATGAAGCCGATGATTAAAGCACGGTCTCCTATTTTCCACCGGTAATTACCGTATTGCCACGAAGAACAACCGGTTTTTCCCGACTGCGTTCCCGCCCGCGTCAATTATGCTAGATTTACTTTGACTGTAATTGGGAGCCGCGCAGGATGATACACCCGCGATATCACTCGCTCCAAATCTTCTCGCGCGTACATCAGGGGATGGTTTCATTTATTCTCACTTTCATAAATCTTTTTCAGGTGGAGATGGACGAAGCGACGTTTGCAGCTAAGACGATCGGGCGCAAATGCAAAAAATAACTAAATCACCAGAAGTGAAATATATTTTACGGTATTTAGAAGATAAGACACGTTTTTATCCGACTCTCAGTTCTTCATGGGCGTCTGTAAAAATATGAATATGCATAAATATTCACAGCCCAGTTGTAGAATTAAAACGGTCGGACTAAAAATAGCGTACCCAGAAATTTCTTCTTGCGAACATTCCAACGATCGATGATACTTGATTGCTACGTAATAGTCCAGTGATCCTTCTTTCGAAACACGATTACAATTCATGCAATACCACTTTCAGCGAAGATCATCGCGTTGAAGAAGATTTCGTTGCTCGACCGTAACCTTCACGCTTAAACCACCGACATCATCATCCATCTTCTGACCTCGTTTATCGATTCGCCACGTTGCAAATCTCGCCGAATCGCAACAAACTTGAGTTCTCCTGACGAATTCTAACCTCGTTTTACGAAGGTCTGCTTCGAGAAGCCTATTTTGTTTCTCTTATTAGCGGGAACGCAATTTGGTCTACCTGGTCGCGCGCAGCTGTGCCCTTTCCTTCTGCGGTCGAGAAATTACGCGAGTTCCGTCAGTGCACGGATTCACCTGCTCGCTAATGACTCTATCGAGGCCAGACCGTTCTGATCGCGCCGTCTCCACACCTGTCTAGGCCGGTTTCTCCGGAAGTTCTATCTTCTGATTCGTAAGGGGTCTTCGAGTCACGTTAGATTATAGGTAACGGCATAGTAGCCGATGATCTACCATTTCTTCGATGAGAAAACGAGGGTTGAAGATGATATCTGTAATTGCGAGTTGATGAAAGAAGAGTTCTGAGTATTTAGGAAATAGAGTAATCCAGCTGATTAGAATTGAGGTGGCTGTAAAGAATTAAGACGTCTATCAAGGTTGGTAAGTGAATAATGGGGATTTGATCTCAATCATTTGATTCCTATAGGATTCATTTTCCTTCGCTACGAGAGTAGATATGGTATTTTGTGTAATAAAAATTCGCTTACTGTACCGTTATAATTATTTTTGAAAAGTTTGCTCTATTCGTAAACTTGAGTTTGGAAGAAAGTCATGGACCAATTGTCACTCGACTAAATAGCACCAAGTAGAAAATGATAGATCCACGAATCAACTCGGATGGTTTCAACCTTGTCAACATCTCCAATAACTAAAATCAATTTAACGTTACAATTCTCAGTGTTTTCGATTATTTTGTATCACGGATACTACGATAGATAGATAGAAAATAATGTGGCGGAATTGCATTAGCGAAGAATAAAATACCTGTACGGTCAATTTCCAGGATTCTCTGTCTGAACTTGGGCTGAATGGATATTCAGCGTATAGAAAGATAGTACTAACGCGGTGGTAGAGAGATTCAAGGTGGTTGCGCGCATGCCGTCTTAAGGACAGAAGAAGGAAGAACGCGGCCTCCGATGGCGTGACTCGTGGCCCGGCGTCGCGAGGAACGGGACCGAGGGAAAATTGGAAATGCGGCTAAAAAGAGGAAAAAGTTAAATTAAATACTTCGCAGTCGGTGGCGAGCGCAGACACGCGCTGCTGCATCGGCCCATCCTTTAACTCGGATTTTTCAATTTCCTCCGGGAACCGGCAGTTTCTTCTTCTTCGTCCTGCTCCGCTCCTTCTTTCGTTCCCTCAGTCACCGTTTCTCCGACCAACGTGTCTCGCCTTATCCACCGTCGGTGTTCGGCCGCTTTTCCTTCCTCGCTCTTCTTTTTGGTCCTCGTCCCCGCGAACCGAGGCTCAATGTCACTCCGACGGTTCCCGGTGCCGCAGGCCGCACGATACCTCGAATATCTCGTAGCTTCTTTAAGGTAATCACTTGAGAAATTGCTCCCTTTGCGCGTCGCAGACCTCCCTCCTCCTACCCTTCTCCGCTTGATCCTGCCTTTTCTCGGATTCAATTTCTGCGATGTATCTAACTGGAGGAATCTTGTTCGACTAACGGATGACGGTTAAACGATGGGTTAAATTCTTTCAGCAGCGGTGAGTACCGCAGTTGGAAAGTTTTATCGTGAACGTGACACGTTTGGGAATTTATCGGTAGAAATTGGCGAGCGAAGGGTGAAGATTGGCGTATTGACAGCAGTAGTGGCATGTCTGTGATGATGAACAGATCGTCGCTATCCCCACCAGTTCTTGCAACTGATTTCGAGGAGCGATCTGTTATGGTAGCATTGTTGCAATTAGCAACTGCTTGTCGTCAATTTGACAGTTGGAAATTGATATTTGCGTAGGTAGGAATTGGTAGCTGACGATCTACGTTATGCCTGCACATGCACGTAATTGACTGTTCGATCCATGATCTGAAATTAATTATCGACATCTGAATCTCAATTTTTGAAAGAAGCGGCAGCTACCGTCGAAGCTTATTCGTGCGATGAAAATCGTTACACTCCAGATTATCCAACGATTATTTTATCGGTTGCTTTCCGAATCTGTGAACCGTGGATTTTGCGATGCAGCTGTAGCCAGCGGAAGTTTCTTGCGTGGAGGCTCAATAACGTTGAAGTTGGCCCCTGAATTCGATATTAATCCAGCGTAAACCTGCAGCAGAAGTATTACGACGGAGTCGGGCTGCTGGTCGATCGCTAAATGAAATCTCACGTGCATTTCGTATGAACATCGATACACGGTCTTCAGGGTGTTTATAATTGGCGGAAAGTTGGAAACAAGGGCTCTCGTCTGGCGTAACTTTTGATGAATTTAATTATAAAAAAAGAGGCGAAACGAAGCTCGAGATTCTAGAGTGGCCTCTGGCCGCAACTTTCTCGTCTTTTTCTGGTAACGCGTTGCAAGTATTCCGCTGCTACCTCAATGCCAGTTTTCAACTGCAAGCGGGGTCTAAATTAAACGAATATTCCGGCATTTAACACCGTAATACCAAAGCGAAGAGCCTGGAACGTGCAGCCGCTTTTTACGCGATTCGAACGAGAGGAGAGAATAGATCCACGAGGTCTTATGGATCCGAGATTCAGGAAACGGTGGAAAAGCGGAACGACAGGCAGACGCAGAGTGGCGTGAAATGGAAGTCAGAGCACAGACACGTCGGTATCATCGGTGTGTAGCGGTCCTGTCAATCAGAGGTCTTAGACTATGGCCGCGACGCGCCAGCAATCTCTGTCGACCCTCGATATCCCGCGACTCCGCCGGAATAAAAGCCTGTTCTGAAAAGCCTCCGCGACATCGACAACCTGCCACCAGTTATTCGTTGTGGATTTCCCGGGTCAACGGACACGCTTCCGTCGTTCGATCCGCTCGAGATCGTGTCTGATCTTAGTGGTAAATATTTATTTCAGTGGCCGATCGAGTGGGACAACACCTGTCGGTTGAAACTACTTTGCAAAACGCACAATCCAAATATGTGGAATATTACGGGTAATGGGAAAAATCAGTAGACTCCAATTATATAAGCTATTCGTCTCTAGGCAAGTTTGTGTAAACGGATAGTTACTGCATATTTAACGAATCGTAACCAGTACATCGGAGCAATGAAATATGCATGTACGTACATAGATTTTTATGAGCGTATACATTTCGATCTTTAAATGTTTGATCCGTCGGAACGACAGTTTATCAGAACGCGCATCAACTGTAACCACAGCCTTAGTCGTTTTTGATAACGATAAATTTTCGTCGATACTATTTACACACTCGCATTCGATTTAAGTATTTGAAATTTCAGCGACGAACAAGAGTAAATAATAGAGTAAAAGAAGGATTAAAAAATTTTCCATGCACAAAGCTCTGCCGTTCCAAGAATAATCCCGCTGATCGAGCGGATAGATTCTATGCGGTTCTTCGTGGTCGTTCGATCTGGGTCGTCAAACTCCCTCATAGGCGTTTACCACCTTTGTAACACTTTTATACCCGGGAGGGTCTCTCACGCTGCCTTTGAACCCGCCAAGACGGGATAATTGCACGTGACAGCCTGTCGGCGTGGACGCGCGAACGCCTTTTTGCCCTCTTCTCCTCTTTCTGCTTCCCTTCCTGTGCACCGCGCACCTTTTGTTTCTACGCTCGTCTCTTTGTTATTCGCGGCGTGGCGTTCTGCGTTACAAGGCTGGTTTTGAATTAGCGCTCGCGCGAACGGCATTCTTCGACTTTCGCGCGGTTACAGCGAACAATAACGACCGTGGAAATTGCTGAATCAACTTGTCGCGCGAACGTTTTTCATCGGACAACCGGAGGAATTTGTCGCTCCGGAGAAGGCGGCGATGGTTCCGCGTGGTGCAGCGAAATCTCCAGTGATCTGTTTTCTTTTAACAAGACCAGACGTTAATGTATTCGAGTTTTTATTCTCTTTATCCTTTCTTCTATTCTTCGCCAACAATGTCAGTGTGGAAAGTGGAATATTTTAAAGCCAACGACGCGAGATTCGTTATTTACACGTAAGAAGAGCGCCGGATTGATTCGAAGATTCGAAAGAGCATTTCTCCGATTTTCAAGCTGCTTCGTCGTTTCACTTTCGTTCGGTCCTTGCCCGACTGATAGGTATTTACGATGGCCGCTCGATTTAATCACGATTTATGAGCACGACTCGACTGATGTACGGGCGAGCACGGATCTTCCAGTCACCCAGAAGGCGAACCGACCTTTGTCGTCGCCGACTTTTTTCGCGGTCGATACAACTCTGCCCGGCCGCCACTTTTTCCTTTGATCGCAGAGCCCTGAACCTCTGGCTCGATCGATTAAAACGACCTACAGAGTCAGGTGAAAGAGGGTTGGCTGATAATTACCGGGCCCTGATGATGGAAGTTCAGCTTGTTTGAAATCAATCGACGACAAGTACGATCTTCAGATACATACTTGTATCTTAGAATACTCGAGACAAATCCTCTTATGACAATTCCTTTCGAGTCTATTTGCCTAGCGTTTACAATTTTAACTTAATTTTTATCAGCAGTTAATAACGAAGAGGTAATTTTGACTGAATATTTACAATTTGTCCAAGCGAGACCAAGACAAGACTTCGTGGTGAATTTTTCTTCAATTTACTGATATTTATGAACTTTAGCCAACTTTCCGCCAAGAAGAGTAACAATACACCGTCGGCATTTCAACAGACTTCAATTATCGAAGGAAATAACAAATTTCCAACAAAATAGCGATCCTAAAAGGCTAAATTAATGGACCTAACTATGAATGCCAGCGAAGAAGCATTAGCATGAAAACACCGTTGCTTTTATTAAGAATACGAAAACGCTGGTTCTTCTTAGCTCAGACTCAACCAATGACGAGGCCTGTGTGTCCTTTTCTTCCGAAGAAACGGAAATATCGTAGATCATCGATGGCTAATCGAGCCGTTCCTCTCTGGGACGCGTGTGTATCGTTCGAAAGAATGAGGGGAATAAACGACGTAATGTATGCACGCTCGCCGCAGGAGATCGGCTTAATGCCTTGGTCAAGTTACTCGACCCACCTCCGCCATAAGACACCGTGGCTCGTTCGAACGCCATAACTCTTTTCCCGTAACCTGTCCGCCGTGTAATTGCCGACCTCTGAACACGAGGGAAACGCCGACGACTCCTTCGGAATCTTAAGGTGTATTCAGCCAGGATGATTGGTTGGAAAACAAACTCGCCTCCGAGTTGACGATCTCGTAGTCCTCCTAATTTCCGCGGCTTGTTCGATCTCTAATAGTCGCCGGCATTTATAAAAGGAATTTTTAAATCGAGAAATATACGTTTATTAGATTTTCGTCAAAGAATAGTCCGAGTATCAAGCTTTCTATAATTTAAAATATATGGTACAATAAATTACGGCTACAAACTTGCCAAAACTTGTTATATTCTAAAATATACCACGAACGTTGGATCGGTTCCATCGTCGTAAGAATCCATTCGTTTCGTAGAATTATTTCAAATTTAGATATTATATAGTATACATCTGACTCTTGGCGCCATTAATTACCCAAGAATCATGCTTTGCCTGTAGAACACGTACGTTGAAAGAGACTATCGTTTCGAAGCGGTGGAACGACACGATCGCGCGATACCAAATGTACAGAACTTAACGTCTGGCCACGCGAACGTTCGTGCAGGAAACAAATACGCGCGGTCGCGTCGTATAATAGCGAGGAACACGCTCGATAGACATTGATATCGATACGTTAACGCGTACGGCTCGTTGTGGTCTCTATATTAACCTGATCGCAACGGTGACGCCTGTAATTCGCCCGGCACGATTCGCCTCGGTACTCTCGTATAATTCTTCCCGGCTGTTCGACGCGTCTCTCGTACATTTACCGGGGCTCGTAAGAATTATTGCCGGGTATAGATCATCCATTCAACACGTCTGAGAATTTGTTTAGTTCATACCAGACTCTGAATGTAACCCTTTTTCCAGTAGAGCTGTGAAAAGTTTATATTGCGAATCGGAGACTCTAAAGGAAGAACATGGTAGAACACATTTTATATATGTTTTACAGAGTTTTGAGGTTTAGCCTGTCATTAATTCCATATTACCAAAACTGTTTTTACGTTTGATTCTGAGGCTAAATGTGCTTCTTTATTCTGTTTAAAATTTTCAAAGCATAGCTCGTTATCATATTCTAATATTGGAAGTATTAAATTATATTGCTGGTCTTACTAATTATAGTTTTGAATTCTAATTCCAAAACGACTTTCTAGAAACAATCGTGTTATCGTATCTTTCTTTACTTTTCGATTTGTTGAATCGATTAGCAGGCGTTTTGGACGACTTAAAATTTTTCCACAGTCGCTCCAAGTTTCCGTAATACAATGCAAAACTTGTCTTCGCACATTCCCTTCCTGCAAATACAAATCACGGCAATATTTCAGAGGTGGAAACTTTTCGCGATCGACACCCTTTAAAATGTAGTTTTGACGTAAATCCTGTGTGTTTCCTGCGGAAAAATGGAGCTCCGGAAGTCGCCGCTGTTCCGGCCGTGCGATAAATAAAAGAAAGTTCCATTGGTCGTTTCAATTTACAAGTTCTTAGCGGGCGAACGGCGCCGAGGATGAAAGAAGCGAAACACGCTCGAATTTACGGGGAAGTCCCGAATAGATACGACCGTGCGATATTTCAATCGATAGACAACCGACCCGATTCCATTCTCGCGATTTCTCTCCTTTCGGTGCGTCTACGCGTGAACTTTTCCAACGTATTCTCCGGCGTCGTGATTGATTTCTTTCCGCTTGGAGAGATCGATTGCAGAAATCGCTTGGTATCGAACATCAAAATACTTCGAAGCGATTTGGAAGAAGAGGAAGAAATATGGTTGTGGTCTTGAACAGGACCGATTTGTGGAAAACTTGTTGAAGAAAGATCGTCGAGGAAAGTTAGTCGATTATTTAATACGATGGAAGATTCGTTCATAGCGTTGCTACACAAAATATTGAATTTTATGATCATAAACTGTGACGCTAAATTGTATAGACTGCTTCTAAACAGAATTTAGTAGTAGCACGGTGGATTAGGGGTTGGACCTACAGGTGGCTATATTCGCGTTCATATGTAAAACAAAGGATGAACGTGGATATATAAGGCGTGTCAGTTTAAAATATAAATAGGTGTATGCGCGATACGAAGGTTCACCGAGTCGAAAAAGACGAAGGTACGAGGGTAGAGGGTTAATATGATTCGGGTATCGCGAGGGAAATTTCGTAAATGGAGGTATCCTAGCGGTTGAAGATCATTTATCTTTCTTTGCGTATTATACTTTTACTTTATCATGGCTCCGCATTGTGAATTTCATTATTCTAAAAAACGATCGACATACATCGAATGTACATAGATCGAAAAAATGTTCGCTTAACAAACACAATGACTTTGCATTTTCTATTTAAATTGATCAAATTTCACTCCACGAATCCTCGACTTCTTCGATCCGGTGTATTCTCGCCATTTTCATTCCATCATGTATTCTCATCATTCCATCATGAGAAAGAAACACCCTGTATGTAGGTGTACGCAACCGTATAATGTAGTCAAGCCGTCCACGTGAACCGGAGACACCATCTATCATCCTGATCTCATCCGGCGGCTTAGGCGGCCCCGATACGTCATTTTCCAAATCTCGAGCCGGGACGCCTCGAGATTCACGGATCGACGCGGTTTCACGACATGGCAGCGGAAGTCGAGAGGGGTGAGGAGTCGGTGGTGAACGTGAAAAGCCAAAGGCGCACGGGTCGCGTAGGAAATAAAGCCGCGTCGAGACGCACCGACGCATTTTTCCTACCCATCAAAAGCGACGCTTCTACCTTGTCTACGTCTTGGATCCCATCCTTCGAATAAATAGTCGCTACCCTCTTGAGATCGTCGTCTTACGAAATATTTGTGCGCTCCTTTGAAAAGGAAGAATGAGATTCGATGCATATTGTCTCGAATAACTCGTTCAATTTCTCCTATTCGTGCAACAAAATTTTCAGATTATCGGTATTATTTAATTACAGACAAATCACGATATTTCTACGAAAAGGGAACACTTTCGAAAACGGTAGTTCTTCTTTCAAATGGACTTGGCTTGAGCGAAAGCCAGAAATCCGCCTTAAGAGTCAACTGGAAGTATTTATCGATCGTTAGAACCCTGTTCTTAGCGTTTGAGCAATGTATAAAGGTGAAGGAAGATTATCGATATCGAGATTCGTCTGCTTGTACTTTGTAGCACGACTATTCTGATATTTACGGTACGGTGGTTTAATAACGCGACATAAAGCGACACGTAAGACCGTCTCGATGACGCTATCGAGTTCCCTCGGTTTCGCGACATGGTACACGAGGATGCGTACATGCGGATGGAACGCAAAGGCATCAATTAAAAAAGTCGTGTCGCATTATGCGGGGTTCGATGAAGAGGAACGTGAAAAGGAGGGCTGGAATGCTATTACACGATCTTTAATTGAACGACGTGCTTGCACCGAACACCAGGCTCTTGCAAGTCGCATGCAGTTTAACGTCTGTCTCGCCGTCGCGTCGTCGAGACGACGAGCCGGCTATGATTATGACGTAACTGTGAAACTTTTCATAGAAAGTGAAATAACGAAGGGGTAAAAAAATGTCAAAAAAATATTCTTGAAATCCTCCGAATTTGCAGATCTTATCCATACGGATTTTTGAATATTCCAATGTCAAACATTCAAGTTTTCAAGTTTACAGGCTTTTAAATCTTCGATCCGCAAATTTTCAAGATCTAAGATTTTCTCTGAGAGATCCTAAATTTCACGCGAGCGTTCCTATCAAGCTTGAAATCGCCAGAAGCTTGCAGCGGCAGACGCGCATCAATCTTGGCTGTGGGGCTATAAACGTCGCAATTAAGGCGGTCATTATGGTTCCCTCGAAACCAGCCGAAGAACGCGGTCATCGATGACGCGAACATCGTTGGTAATAATCGCAGATCAGTTTCTCGGCCTGTCGAGATAGCGCACACGTGTGGATCGCGATTCGTCCAAGGGTTAAGTCACTGGAACCTGCAATCAGAGGGAATACGGTTCCCTCTCGAGGACGATTTGAGTAGGAGGGAACGGGAGATGGGAAAGGTGGCGACGTGGATGGCAAACGGAGAGGATGGGCAGACCCGGTACGAATGCGATTCAATACGAAATTGCAGCCCTCTCAAAATTCATGACGATTTATACGCATTGTATGCCGGATGCGGTGGGCGTGTGCGTTGCGCTCGCGGCCTCTCGCTCGACGCACGGTCATATATTAATTACGCCTGCCTCCCTATCGGTTCTGCTGCGCTTATCGACGTACATGCGTGAGTTTTGTTCGATAACGTGTTTTCTTCGTGTTTTTCAATAATTCATCGACATTTGATTCTACCTAATTGCTGACCTATACCGTACAGTGGCTACAAAAAGTATTGACACATCGCGCGTACACATTCGTTATAGCATTTATATAGCGATTAATCAAGTCCAGGTATTTTACATACCGAAAGGGTTAAAGGAAGCTAAGCTTAAAATATTGTCGATGCTATAATATAGAGATTCGTTGATAACGATATCGATGATCAAAAGAACTGTATGATAATTGCTTTTCGACGGATGATTCGAAATCGTAACTCCAGAATTGATCAGAAGTATTAATTATCGGCGTTGACCAAGAGCGAGACGAGAACCCGCCCCAGTGTGTCGAGACAGCGGCAATTCGTTGTCCGCGGGGCTAGTGAAAATTTCGGGGTCCTCGAGAGAAGCTCCACGCCTCCCGAAATTTCAAATTCGATTCCGCCTCCGGCGCGTTTTGCCATTGACTTACGGCCAGCTGCGTCACTCGGGGCGATCTATTCCCATAATTACAAACCGCGTCCCCGGACACATCCAATATTTATAGATATCGCGGGGCAGACTCGCGCGAGCCCGTGGAAACCGCCTCCAGCAGCTCCAACACGACATCCTCGGTAAACAAATAAATCTCTAACGAATTCGTTTCGGCACTATCTCCGAATTGCCTTCGAAGATTTCTAACTATCTCGATCTTCTGACATGACGTGATATCCTCTAATATTAGCCTTTATGCCTGAACTCCTCCATCATTGTATTAAATTGAATTTAACGACGAATAGGATATTTCACTATAAATTCTGCAATTCCCAATGTAGCAAACATACTATCGTAACAATATTCCCCGAAAACCGGCTATTGTATGTAATCCTTTTTTCTAAATAATTCTCTGGTTCGCACCATCTGCAACATTACATTTGGTTAAACTCCGTTTCGTGGCACAAAAAATTCGTGGTCTATTTTTTAATCGACCAGAGTCAACAGACGCCCAGGAAACTGTGCAACATGCATGAACTTTATAAAGACACAGGTTTTAAAGCAAACAATCTGCACACCTTAAAGAAAGTATTCTCGAATGCTGTTCATCGTAAAGTATCGTGCCCTATAAAAAGAATCACAAATTCCAAGAACCCCAACATCAGGAACCCCAACTCAGATACTATACCCACGTAACAGCGTGTTTCACGCGTTTGTATCATTGTAACAACCGTCGAATCCGACCGCGACACTGACGAAACGACGACGACGAGGGCGTCCCGACGTATAAATAAGCCAGATCTGTCAGTAGTCGGACCGAGAGGGACGCGTCACTGAACAAACTTTGGGCGTAACCGGACAGCGCGTATAAATTTCGCGTGTGCGTGAGCCGCGCTCTCTTTTCTCGGGGATTCGAAGGCGTGCAATGTGCGCGTACCGCGCGTACACGCGTGTACGCGCTCGCGAGCAGACGCGTATATTATAAGCGCGCAGGATGCGCGGATCGGGCGTGCTGTTGCGCGCAACGTGATTTAGTGACGGCCCCGGGGCCTGATGGATCATCCATTGAATGGTAATCTTCGTTCGAGCCCCGGGACCAGCTCCGAGGCTCGTCTTCGCCGGCTCTTTCTCTTCGTTTCGTCTCGTTCCTTCGTTTTGTCGCTCCTTCGAGGGTCTCGATGACGTCGTCGAGTTTGCACGCCCGTGGAATGTTCTTTTGGAGAAATGGGCGGGGGTTCGATAGGAGTGGCGATCGTCAAGGTGTGTTTCAAGTGATTCTCTGGGTTTATCGAGGTGGTCTGAGGTTGGCGGTACGATAGAGATCGTCTTTCGACTAATTATTTGCGCCTTCGTTCGTTCGTAAGTATTAGCATTTACGTAAAAGGAAAAAAGAATCAACTATGATCGAGGCATGTATCGATAAAATTCATAGACATATATCCGAAAAGGACGAGACGATACTTCGTCTTTCACGAGCTTCAAGATTTCCCAAGAACGGTACTACGATCTGCGTGTTTCATAGACCAAACTCTGTAGAATCGATCGCGGTGGATGGTCCAGGCTACAAGGCCGCGTCGCGCGTGTTCCATAAAACGTTCTCTAAATTGACAGGCGAGGCCTATCGCGGTCTGAACGGTTCTAGCGAAATTCCCTGTGTGGGTACATCACGAACAATGCTCTCGGAACAAAGGCTACGGGAGATGAATATCCAGCGCTACACGACGTGTGTACCAGGCTATATAACCGAAGTCGGTGGCACGGCAGCGGGACGAACACAGATATCAGAAGAGTATGGCTGGTCGAATGGCTAACAGGGCCGAACCGCGAACATATTCGTTTTCTATAAGGAGCATGGCGTTTGGCTAACAGGGTCTATCAGGTTGTGCCGATCAGTCGTTAGCGTTTATGTAGCAGTTGGCAGCCCGTTGCGAGCTACTTTCAAGGATGCTGCTTCTGCTGCAGGTGCTGCTTGCATCCCTTTTTCTTTATTTCTTTTCTTTATTTCCTTTCTTTTTCCTTTTTTCACTCTTCTTCTTTTTCAGAGCTGCTTTCCGCCTGCTCCTTTTTTTCTACCTCTTTTTTTTCCTCCCATCTCGATCTTCTTTCTCTCCTTTCTTCGTCGTGCCCGTTCCTCGACGTATTCTTATTCTCGTTCATACCGGAGTCGAGGAGGAACGAGTGTCAGAAAGCGACCGGAGGTGTGGGCCAGCCGATGAAAGATACCACCCGGTAATGGTTTATTTAAATCAGCCTAGTGGGTCTTCCATCCACATGGAACACCGACTCCGACGAAAAACCTTGTTAGGCCGGCGTCGCTCGTTTGATACGGAGACACCGACCGGTTAATTGACGCTGCGATCTCTCGATCGCTAAATCCACGATAGTCAGCCCGGTCTTCTTCCTTGAAATATAGCAGCCACCGTTGGAGTTAACTGATCTCTGGGATCGATGTCGATCGAGAGCAATTTTCTTCGAAACGATTGCTATATGTGACATTATATAAAACTCCCTCAGCATCACGAGTGCTTTAAGAAAGGTATCGCGAGTACTGTAAAATATATACGGGATTGTGTATAAATAAGGAAACTCAAGAGAAAGTGAAAAACAACAATTGATCGATAACACTCGCGAAAAAAAAACTATAACTTTATTAAAAGGAGGAGAAGAATAGGAAATAAAATAAATCCATTTGCTAGAGAAGATTTCAGTGCAGTAGGTGGTCCAAGACTCCACGATGGAGCGCAGTGCATTATACGAAACATGGGAGCGATCGACATTTAGATAGTCGACTTCGCGCGATCGTCCCGAAGCACGGTGGAATACACATCGGATCGATGCATGCAAGCCGAATTCTCAAATTCGAGTTCTTCTTGCAGCAAGCTCGCATTTGCAATTCTACCCATCGCGGTGCAAAATGGCCAGTGAAGTGAAATATCGATTCCCAATGCGAAGGACGTTCTCCTGGCCAGCCAGCGAGTCCCGCGAAATTTGATTTACGCGTAACAACGCGCGCGCATCGTGGCACGGCCGTCACGAGATAAAACATCGTACTCCACACACAGTTACGATGCAAACTCATTCCGCGCGAAAGTTGGCACCGATGTTCGACCGCGGAGCCGGTAAACTGTTATTCGCAGCTCTCGAAAAGAAACCACCCATTCATGGCCTGCGCGTGAAATCCTCGTCTACTCCAAACGACTAGCTCTCAAGTTTCACCGTGGAAACGTTACCACGAAGACCCAAATCGACGTCACGATGACTCGAAGAAAACTCCCACGGGTGTCGGTGTTTTAAACGCAAACGCCCAACCGAGGCAAAAGCGTTTTGCCATTCATCATGCCGGAAACCGGAAGCTTTCTGTGTTCCCACTGGCCCTCTAATAACAACGATGGCAAATACGGCTGGAAATTACGCATCCGCGATTTCCACCAGCGTCTAGTCTTCGTTGCTCTCTGCTTCAATCTCTTATTTCCCCATCCACCGTCTTTCTACGAGAGAAGTCTCCCGATGAGTAATAGCCGCGCCAAATGCAGCGATTTCTCGCGCGTCATTAATAAACACGCAGCCGGGCCGCGACAAAGCCGCGATCTCTGTCCGCCCCCTCGAACCACGAACCAAAGTTACCGAAACGCATGGGGGAATGAGCAATTAGGGACGGGTAACAGCGCGCGATTTACTACGATCATTTCTCGGATCTCTTGCCTCGTTGGAATCACGACTTGCGCGGAGCGAGAGGGTTGTTGGAGTTCGAAATGGCGCTAGATCTATTTTTGATGTGCATTTCATGAGACGTACAATGGCGACAAAAAGTACTGGCACACTGTTGTATTTATTATAACATTTGTACGACTATCTATACTAATTAATCGAAGACCATAAGTGAGAAACACGATAAGCCACATTCGTGCATTTTATACGTTTGAATAAAATTCAAAATATAATACAATTTCCATATTATCAACATCGCTATAGCGGCGTCATCCAAACAGTAGTTGGAATTACCGTGTCGTCACGGAGCAACTACGTGGTCACGCAAGAGTATAAAAAGAAGAGGAAAATTAAAGAACAACGATGAATCGCAGTTGTGCGTCCCGGAGATCCGGGCGTCTCAGAATGAATTACGTGCCAACGAATTAATACCTCTTACACGAACAGCCGACTTGGCAGATCGAGAGATACGACACGTTCGCTGTACCTTACAAGACACGTGAGAGGATACTTTCTTGCTGACCAAAAGTGGGAATGGCCCGAGAACCGACGACGCTCGTACAATTACCAAAAATTATTCGTCACGTCCGAATCATATATCGCACCATGGGAATTCGAAAAAAACCACTTAAAACGGCAGAAAGAATAATGGCAGGCAGCACGAGACACCCAAGAGCAGGCGATAATTTAGATCGCTTATCGAGATAGAAGACGAAGAGCATCGCGAAGGGAAAGGTGCGAACGCGTCGGAGAAAATGGAAGCCGAAGACCACGTGTCCGTCTGATTTCATGTATCAGTGAGACTTGCGGTCTCAGCCGTGGACACGAGTGTGTCCGATCTCGACCTGCGATACTATCTGCGTTTTCAACGCGCTTCGTTCCGTGTACCGTTTTCATTCCATCGTGTACAGCCATCGCCTTATCTCGTGCGACCAATCGGTTTTCTTCGGCTCGAAACACCGATAAACCGGCCGAACGCTTTCAAAGATGAATCTATTCCTCGGATACGTTCGACAGATGGAAAACAGTTATCGAGCTACTAGGACCTGAGGTGTTTGTCCGAGATAGGGACGCCAGACGATGATATCTCGTGGTGTAACGTGGCTGGAATGGGGGATGGGATTGAAGTTTACTTGCGATCGTATCTCCGCAGCTGGTTATTCGTTTTTGTACTCGAATGTACAGTAAATTGCGTTGTTTGTAGTTACGGGCGAAGAAATTAATTTTGGCTAGAATAGTGTTATAGTGTAATTGGCGAGAGAATCTGTATTTTAATCACACCCATCGGTATACAAATAATTCGCCATAAGCAAAATTTACATGCTAAATGTGCAGCCCAGATAAGAAGCTCGATCGTAAAGCTCGATCGTTTGCTCGATGATAAAGAACGTGTCGTCGGTTAGAGACGTCAAGTTACCGAAAGATTTTTCCCGGCCGGCGTCGTTTTCCCGGCGGACGTTCGAAGTTATAGTTAGCCTCGTAGCCGGTTACGAGGAGAGTTCGCGTGGCGCGTCTAACTTCCGGGGAATCGTAACTTCGTTACCGTTTCGTAAGCAGGCCGGAGTTGTCTCGAATTAGTCAGCAACGTTCCACCCCCGTGGGATTGAATTAATTGCTTTTAAGAAGTTCGCCATGCGCGTCCCGTTAAAAAGGTCTGACATCCTCGCGTGAGACAGCTCGACGTTGCTTCAGTCGTCGTCGACGAGCGATTGATAAAGTTATCGTCATCAAAGCCGGCAATTCATTCGATTCTATTCGCTTTTAAAATTATCATCTGATAGAATCTTTTTTCGAAGAGATATTGGCTCGAATCTTTGCATAGCTTGGGAAATCTTCGAGTATGTTCGAGTTGGTGAATATAAACGATAATGAGTTAACGGGTCGAGTCGTGAAAAGAAGGGCGAGTCTCGCAGGACGGCAAGGAAGAAGAAACGGAGGCGGTGCGCTATATGTTTTGTCCCATAATTAGTCATTAGACGTGGAGCTTGCGAGAAACAAGAAGTTCGTGATGATGATGGTGAGGAACACGCTACGCTACAAGCAAATTGCTCCATTTAGAAGAAACAAACGAGTAACTATCTCCTGGAGAAGCAAGAAAACTACGTGTTCCTTAATCCTCTTATCGTCGAGTATTGATCAAACGTCACGTGCTTCAAACATTCTAGTTTAATAAGCAATTCTCGACGGATACTAACGAACGAGAACACGTTTTGTAAAATACAGTTCTTTTTTTCTTTTCTTTTTTTTTAGAACAAACTGGAGCAGCTTTGACGATTCCCCTAAGACACGGGGTTGAAATCGCCGGTGGAAATTAAATTTGGTCGGAAAGAGATGGCCAACTAACAGCAGAGACGAGATCTGGCTGACCGCCAGACACGTTGGTTCACGCTGAAAAATTACTGCGGCTATGACAGCTTTCTTTTATCGCTTCCTAAGCCGAATTGCTTTCTTTCTTTTCGATGGTGATCGATCAAGACCGCGAATATGGAGTGGCCGCGTCCCTCCAAGAAAGGAGCAGAATATTTACCAGTTTCTTTTCTCCGCTTTTCTGTCTATCCCGGACACATGGGCCCATTATTTGTTGCGAAAGCCTAGCATTTTACTCCTCGTCGGCCCAACCTGTCTACTATCTTCTTTTCTCTCATTCGTGTTCCAGTTCTGTCGGAACTATCTATTTAACATTCATGAAAGACATCGTTAAATAAAGCGGAGGCAGTTTGTAACTGGACCGTGGCAAATCTTAAAATACTTGTAAAAGGTTTCGTCACAGTTAAACACTAATCCCACTCCATTCAACCTTCGCTCCTTTTCCGAGCCGTCTTTCACCTTTACTTTAAATAGTTTGACCAAATTTTCAACTACTCGTGTGGAAAGTTGCGACTTTTCCATCAATTCGTCCTCCGTTCAATTCGACGCGAGATGCACTTGCAGCGTATCAGATCCATTCTCGACCAGCTGCTCCGTCGTATCAAGATCAATGAAACTATACAAACTACGAGTCGACGAGGTTCTCAGAAAGATACCATCCTGTCCTCATCCCACTACCAACTCCCGAATCGGCCACCGGTATCGCACAGAGGGGCACGTTTGCTAGATTCGCTTGGACCCCAAATCGGATACGAAAATCGTGGGATGCGGTCGGTAGCGGGTTGGAGTGGGGTCGTAGAAAGCGTCAGGAACGATAAACGCTCCGGAAGAAGGGGTAGAGCCGGACTGGAGGATGGAGAACATGCGCGAGAAGGAGATTGATTAAAACGCTACCGGAGTTCGGCGTTTTCCTTTCACCGCTGGTTCCGTTTGTCGGCGACGCTGGTTTCGCAGCCTCCTTCTTCGCTTATCTGTCAACACTTACGTTCGTCGATACCACCGAATAATGGCTACAAAGAGAAAGAAAGAGGGGAGAGAGAGAGAGAGAGAGAAAGAGAAAGCAGGGGTTGGTCATTGGAGGCCAGCGAACCAACCCTGACAACAGAAGCTAGCCAGCGGCTAGATGAAAAAAGTTTCCGATCGAATCGAAAAGGCTTTATTATCGATCAGCATGGGGGCACCGCGCTCTTTCCAGAAGAACTTTTCCCACCCCGGGACTCGTATGCGAGACCGTTTACCCTCTGTAGCCAACCACACGGCCGTTGCTCGCCGAGTCGAAGCGAACGGTGTCTTTGTTTCTGGAGACGGCCCCTGGCGGTTTCCAGATTTCCAACACTGTCGTTTGGAGTTTCCTAGTTGATGGCGAATTGATATTGTTCTTCGACCGAAGGATTGCGTCCCCGTACGTGAACTCTCGGACTCCAGACACCTAAGCGTGCTATCTTCCCCGCCCTGCGCTTTGTTCCACTATACGCTATACACTTTTCAACAAGTATACCTCGGTACCAAGAGACACCTTATCTGGTTCCTTCCACGAACTATAATACATCAACGCCGACGCATCGATCAACAGCCGACAAAGGCGAGACCCTTTCCGTTAAAACCATAGCGGACTCGAAAATCTGGCCATCTCTGGTTCCTCAATTTTCCTTCACGTCCATCGAGGATCATCGATGAAAGGGATTCGCAAAAAAAGGCAGCCATGGGGGACCATAAGCTTAGTCCTCGGGGAAAACATTCCGAGGTTAAAAGCACGATGAATAGGTCGATCGCCTAGAACTTTGTACGCGAGACGGTTACAAAGTGGTCTCGCGAATGTTTGGGCAGTGGGGTGGAAGGGCACGGCGGATCGCATATATGCTCATCTACTTGGCAGACCTCAGCGAGAGAAGCAGCCGCGCGAATGAACCGCAAGTAGTCGTGATCCGACAATACGCAGACACGCGACAACGGGCCTCATTAACACCCCAGAAATGATTTCTTCCTTCTCTCTCTCTCTCTCTCTTTCTCTCTCTATATATATCCGTCTTACCTCTGGTTAATCTCTTCTGCAGCGCTCCTCCGGTTCTCTTCAGGCGTCTTCTCGTGCAGAAACGACGTTGGACCTTGGTGAATGTATATTTCTAGTAAATAATGTTGTTTATTTCCATCACTGTGTCCATATGCGAGTGCTCATCTGGAAAATGTACGTAGAGTTTGTATTTTACGTTTCCTTCCCTCTATCTTCCATTATCGCAGCAAAGGCTTTCGAGATCTGCGATTTTATAGGATGTTTCATGAACTATTAAAAAGAAGGAGGAAATTGTTTTACGGTTATTTACCGATTCGATTCGATCTTAAATAGAACAGGTGAGAACGAAATATATTTGTGCCATCCATTCCCATAATTTACCGCGCCAATTAAACCAAACTACCTAAAATACTTCCTTGCTCCTTCTCGATCCATTCGTCTTCTCGTGAAAGATCCTCGAAATCGTCCGTTCGAGAATTCGCTCCGGAGTCAACATCCACACCAATCGATACTCCTTTCATTTTTGTAATCGCTTTCGCAGTTTCCGTAATTCGGAACGAGCTTCTTTGTTTGTCTGGGGAATTAGCAGCGTCTGCTGTTCGACGACAGAGACAGCTCAATTTTCGTTCAAGCGCGAGGATGCTTTGGCGTCGAATAAAACAAGAACGGAGTGAGTGTCGAGCGAACACAGCGGAGTTCGCCGTGAATTCGAGACGTAACCAAATACCAAGCTCTCGCTCTCTTCTCTTCCTCTGTCCTGTGGGAGGGAGCAGCAATTTTCTTAATCCCAGTTGAGAGGCGGGAAAAGTGGAGCGGGATTTCCGCATCGCGAAAACCGTCAAGTCAGCTGATCAGACGGAGATGACTGTGAAATTGAAACGGCGTTCGACGATCGTCAGGCTAACGCCGCCGATCGCCCACCTGGCTTCCGGCCTATCTGCCCGATAAACTCTTATCTCTTGACTCCGCTCCACGAGAACCACTCAGCTGCCAACCCGTTTTCCAATGAGATTTCTTAAATAATTTCGCAGCACGAACAAGAAAACGTGATTTTCCGATCGCTTCCGTGTTTCTTTCCCTGTCGGGAAGAATATTCAGCTTTGTAATCTCCTAACACGGCTTTATGACAGTATATTACGTTTAGTTACGGAAATAAAAATAAAATACACATACACATACACATACGATACAAATGCACATTCATACAATTTTGCAAATATTCGAATATTTTCGTAAGCGACTATAGCTTTCTCTTGTTTCTTCAACAACGCGTGAATTGATGTACCGCTTGAAGCGTGATAATGGAGCAATTATAAATAATAATAACGGTAGAGGCGCAATGTCGATCGGGTTAAATGATTATTATATTGCGTGAATGGATGCAAATAGTCGAGCATGAAAACGGACAATCGGGGGTTGATCTCGATGGCAACGGACATATTTTCGTGGGTGTCTATCAACATTCCCGCGATGGGAACTGTGTCAAATATGTAGAGAAGCGAATGGACAGCAATCCAGGTCATCGACAGCTGTTCCCTTTGCGAGTCTAATATTCCAATCGACCGACCAGACAAATGAAACTGTCCTCGATCAGTAGTATAAGGCTTCAAGCTCAAAGGAATATCTACGATATCGAAGCCTACGGACGTGAATATCTCTTTCACTTTGACAAACAAACAAACCTGATCCTGACATCACTCGACCTAGTTGAACTTATTCATGCGTTCCTATCTTTTCGACCCATTGTACTTTCAAAGGAAGAATGTAGAACGCGTAAAAATTGTTCATAATCGAATTTAACGAATTACAGGGTGGCTTGATTGAAATATCCTTTTGACTGAAATTACCCTGCTTCATTTTACTCCCGTTTTGGTAGTTTGAGAACGCTCGAAATATCAAAGAAGCTTGATTATTGGTACAGCGGATGAGGAGAATGCGCGTGTAGAGCGCATGTAGTGTCAGTCAGAAAACGAGGGGCGCGTTGGAAAGTCCACGATCAAATATTCAACAGACGCTGAGCTGCAAAGTGCCAGAAACTCGTCCTGGTGGCGCTCTCCCCTGGGAGATCGTCAGGGAGAAGCGAAAATCCGGCCGGTCGTACCGCCAGCTCCAGCAGACCGACTGGTAGAAGAAATCTCTTCTTCGTTTCGCTCTCTGTCCGTCCCTCTGATATCTTCAATCCCCGCCTCGTCCTTTGTTTTCGCTGTCCGAGTAAAATATTAAGACACGAGAGGAAGGGAGATGCGGAAGTTAACGCGATGCCAGCCAGCGATTCGATTATCGAGATTGCTACGAGCCGCATGAGTTTGTGAATATCAATCTCACGAAACCGACCACCCGCTCCATCCCACTGTTACCGTTTCCTGTGGAAGTTTCACTTTTAATTCGCCTTCGCGACCATCCTGCGCGCTGTTACTCACCGCGACTGACATTTGATCCAATTTAACATAGCTGCAGTCCATGTACTGGGTGTTTCCAATCGAATTTCCTGTTCTTCGGACTGTAGTCAGTTGACTTGTATCGACTTGATGAGGTTACGTTTTTCCTATAAATAAATAAATTTTCCCTATAAGCTGCTTGCAGGTCAAGAAACTATCCTTGTGTTTAATGGTCGCAATTTGTAGATATATATTCTTAATATTACTTCTCTAAAGAGCAAAAGAATCAATGTCACAGACACAAGACATACGAGATTAAAATCAACAAGTCTCAGTAGATTATCTTACACTAGCCGCGATGTAATTTTCTAGAAACACCCGCGTATTTTCACGTATTCGAGCGTGTTACATGGAAATCGTTCGGAGGGACGAGCGGAGGAAGACGAATAAAACGGTGGGACAGAGCGACTAGCAAGAGAAAGAGAGAGTTATCGTGGTAGTGGAGATTAGCCTGTAGCCTCGACGGCTGAAAACGGACTCTGCTTTAAATCTTACATGAGGGACGTAATGTCAGGGAAATTCAGAGATGTGATCCATTAGCAACAGCGGCTCTTGGGCAAGGAAACGAGGGGGCGCGTGTCCCACGAGAAATAACCGTAATCGCTATTCCCCCACCGTATACCAGCTTTCTCTCTCTGTCTCGCCTCTTCATGGTACATAGTAAGACGAAGACAGACGAACGTGCACGTTTTGCTTCTCCCGTTTACATATTCACGCGAAAGGGGGTGGTTTCTAGGGATGGACCGCGTAAGCTGCCGGCTACTTTCCGAACTGCGGTAAGTAGTGGCGCTGAAAGTGGCTTTCGAACCTCCTCTTTCCGCTGCGATGCATCTATCGACCGATAAATGTGTCTCTTCGAACCATCCCTCCGGCAGGAATTCTTGAAACAGGAAGGTTAAAACTTTGATCGAAGAAATAATTCGTAAATTCGTACTTCACTTCGAATTGATTGAATAATATCAAATTTCTCAAATAATTATTATATTTCCAGTACTTTTGATTACAATTCCTCGGTTGAAAGATGTCTATTGCTTGATTCTAACCATTCTAACTTATATCGCAGATCTTCGTAAAGGTTTTTCCCTTCTTTCGTTGTAGCGAATTCGAATTAGAGTTGAGAAATCAAATTAAGAAACGGAGCGATTGAAAACACGTGTCGTCACAGCAAAGAAACAAAAGGGGGAAATTCCCCTATTTTTATTTCCATAAACGAACGTCTAGCGGATATTCTATCCTACACTCGCGTTAGGCGAGAGATTACAAAGCCCAAGATCCTTTTATCGAAACGTACCTACGCTTAAGGTTCACACTGGCACGAAGGCCATAACATTCCGCACGATATTCGTACAGTGGCGAATTTTGCACCCCAGTGAAGTCCTAGCTGACGACAAATACAGCAGCCAATCGTTTAATGCCTCTATATGCGTTTCCTTTGCGAGCGTTCATTTTTCGAGAACGGCAATCGCAATAGAATGCGGTTTGGAAATAAGAAAGGGATGCAGAGGGTGTGGGGCACAAGGAGGAAAGAAAACCAGAGCGAGTGGCGAAAAGGAACGAGGAAGTCAGAGAGAGAGAGAGAGAAAGAGGGAAAGGAAGCGAGATCTTTCGCTTTATGAACGATCGGAATTTAAATTGCTTTTCCACCTACCAACCCCCTTTCTTCCGACCTCTTCCTTCCTTCCTTGGCTACTGCTCTCTCGGGCTGGCGAAGTTTTCATTCCTTATAAATCCCAATACCCTTTGGTATCGGCCGCGAGAAAAAAGGCGGAGAGCAAAGTAGCAGTCGCGAATGGAATATGAAAATATTTGGCGGGGACCGGTGTGTTCTCCCGCCGCCTCTTTGTACCTCGCGGCTGCACGAACCTTGCTGCCGCTAAATTGTGCTCCTCCAGGGTGGGTTCCGCGTCGTTTCAGTCGAAGATCGTCGTGGTCGTTCGTGACGGAAACGACGTTTCCTCTCCAACTGTCGTCGATCCCATTCGCGACATCTTTTTTCCACAAATTGGAACAACCCATAAACGCATCGACCGTTTCGATAAATTCCCTAAACGGCTGTACGATGGAACAACCACAGCGGTGCGCTACGTTGGAAACGCTAAATCATCGTCAAAGGAACGAACGCCCGCGGCCACGCGATAACTCGAACCAGTACCGGTTTGACGTGGCCAAAAAGGAGAAGCGCGAAAGAACTGGCCGCGAACCGTGCAATTATAAACCGTTCGCGAATGTAACTTGCCACCGACAGAGCAACGTCTCTCTCGAACGGTTGGTGGTTACGGGGCGAGTAACGAAAGGACGAGGCTGGTTCTACCGTTTCGGAGCCTGGGGCACAGAATTCTCCGTTAGGAGACATCTGGTAGCCCGTAATGGCATTGGAAGCGGTTCGGAATTAGCGTAAAAATTATTCGTCACAGATCGACCGGTGTCTGTTTGTTTCCATACGGAGCGAGGGTTCGTCGTTTGGTTGAAGCGGCGCGCGACCAAACGCAACGCGACAAGAGGGGATGCTTTGTCGCTGGATAAACGCGGAATAAAGAGGCCTGTCCCCGAGAGAGACCTAGTTCCAGGGTGTTTCGCCTACCTGCAGCTCGCCGATACAATCAAAAGGAAATAGGCAGTAATACATTGGTATACAGGGAATCAGTGAGCTGAGTTTTTCGTCGGTATTAAATGCGGATGGCCAAACGACGAGGGATGGATCCTGGTGAGGCTCAAGGAACCGTAAAGCGGTACTAATTTCCGAGGTTTAAACCGATGGGCTCTCTGTCAGAGAGAAGCAAAAAGAGAGTGGCTCTGTATGGAGAGCGAAATGAGATTTTCTCTCGAAGGGAATGTCACCGTGTCCTTAAGATAAAGAACAAACCGGGCAAGGGAGCACCTGGCGAGCGAGAAGGCGAACACAGGGAATAAGAGGAAGAAGAAACCGTAGGGTGGTGGGGGAGGACTGTCCTCCCCGCTTTGGCATCGAGCATGCTGCATCAAGCCGCTGGAAACGTCCTAATAAAATCAGCCGAATTAATCTAATCTGGACGGCGATCCCTCAGGCCTCTGGCACAAAGGATCGCTGCCCTGAGCTAGGTAATTCAATATGATTCGACAAACAGTTTAACTGGGATTACGTCTAGTGTAACTGAGCGGAAATAATTGGCCCTGACTCCTCTCTTTTCTACTCTTGTCCCCTTTTCTCGCTGGTGAAAACTCCCGACGACCTTTTCCTTCTCTTTCGAATCACTTTTCTAACCGATTGTGTGGCTCGCCTCGACTTTTGCCCTTTAATAGCGAATTAATGCAGCATCGGAAGTAAAATATTTTAACAAACAGAAATCATAAACATGTTCTCGATATGGAGAGGTTTAGAAGATTTATGTGGCAGGAATGAACGAAAACGAGGGGAAATACTCTCGCTCCTCGACAGTTCTGTCTATCATGGATTACGGTAACCGAAATTTCTCTTCGCGTCTAATAATCTCGAACAAATTCTCAACTAGAATTCACTCGATCGAGGCAAACAGGAAGTTCCGGCGAACGAAAATTTATTTGTGCGTGATCTGCCTTTAAGCCGAAGGGCGAGTCTCGAAGCGTTGCCCGCAAAGCCAACTAATAATCCGACTTGAATCTCTTGTCCGAGATTTTCCTCCATGCGATCTTCAAAACGAGAATCTGTTGACGGATATTAGTTGGTGGGTCGAAAACATCTTAAACACTCCTTGCGACAAATCCTTACAATAAAAGAAAACCTGCGATAATCGCATTTCTCTAGCTCATTATGTTTCCACGATGAAATCTTTGAACTTTCTCCGAGTGACTATAACTTTATGCGTTGTATTCCTTGATAATTGTACGTAATTAATCGCATAATTATTAAGCGTCTAAATCGTGTACCTCGAATAATCGCAAAAAATTGTTCGGTGAGAGAGGTAACTGCATTTCCTGAAACAAAACCGCCTGCGTGAGAACAGCCACTTGTCGGTTGTTCAAACTTTTCCTTACCTGGTAGCTACTGCCCTCTGAGAACCAGCTGTCTCGTTATATTTCGCTCTAACGACCGCGAACTCTACTTGGACAAATATTTCTTCCTTTTTAACTGCCCTGGCTAACATACTTTTAGAGCGTAAAAAGAAGAGAAAGAGATTCGTCGATTAAAAATTATTTAAAGAGCCGATTTTCGTGGGCGTGAAGACGATCCGGGTCACAGTAAGAACCATTGTGAAACACCTTCGACTTCTTCGACTCGCGACCCTTCTCGTCCACGCCTCTTCTGTGTTTCACCGGTCAAATCTCCACCGGCGATCGATCGTCGTTGTTTGCCGCATGCAAAGCATGATATCTTAACGAGAAACGCAGCCATTCTTTGCAAGCTTGTTCTCCAACCTCCGATACGATCCCAAGAACACGTTTCACGACATTTAAACCAGCCTTGCCAAAGGTAACACCTTATACCAGGAAACCTTAGACAACCCGATGCTCGACGTACATTTATATTGCCGAATTGCGAGCCATTTCGATAGGCAGAAAGTCACTTGTGCCCACCATCGGCCGTTTCCATTCCGTCAATCCATCCTCGACCCTCTGTCAAACGAAAGGAGGATCGAACGACGCGAGAACACGCAATCTTGTCGACACGGAGCGATCAGCGGTCCCCGAGTCGAGTCAGGATCGCGCCGCTGTAAATCCTAATCTCACGACAGACTCCGTGCAGCTTGTTAATTAGACGTCCCGACGCTGCTTCGATAAATAACACCAGGGCTCCAGGCTGCTAATAGGGAGAGGCCAGGCTTCCATAGATAGAAAGCGAAAGTGAATCGCGGGGCGAAAAAAGAGAAAGTTGAACTTGGTTATGGGACCTAACGCCGAACTTGTGGCCTATTCTTCAATCGTATAACAGCTTTAGAGGAATAGGAACCAAATCTGCCAGTTTAAATAACATTAATTATACCTAAATCTGGTTCGTGACAATGCACGTAAGTTTACACGTGTTACGCGTAACTTTTAAAGTTATGATTTTCGCGTCGTAAAACTTGTACCTTCAAATTTTCGTTCAAAACTATCGTATCACTTATAAAGAAAAAATCACAAGTTCGATGTATTCGGAAACAACGTTCAACCAAGAAAAAGACTATCTGATCGAAAGAAGGACGAAGAACGCCAAAAAGTCGAAAGTATGGCGAACCGGAAGGCGAAACGCGGTTTGCAGGTGGAGAAAAGTTTGAGTAAAAGGTCGAAGGTGTGTAGCTGAAGCCGGCTGATTAACTTTTTCGCGTTTTTTAATCTCCGTAAATTATGTAGGGACTGGACGGTAGGTGTGCCTCGAGCGTCAAAGAGTGCGGTATACGCCAGCGGGTATATACCGGCCACTGAGTGCAGCTGAATTAGCAAGATCTATCTCGCTGGTCGGGGGTGTGGGTGGCAGATGCGCCTCCACCCTTTGACCCTGCTGGACGCGACACAGAGTTCAATTATATTTCTTTTCCTCGGCTCTTTCTCTGTTTAAAAAAAAGCCGGTTCTGTGTGAATCACCGTTGTGGAAAAATGTTTTCGAATTTTGCGGCGCGTACTTTGATTCGATATCGTCGATGTCTCTGTTTTTCGCACGCCTGACGGTCGTTGGAAAAAGGCAAGCGGGTTCTTTGAAGCGATTTTGAGACCGTGCTGCTCTGTGACGCGATTGCACTTTATGAACTTCTATCGCGGGGGTTGTTTTGTTTTAATCAGAGGGTAGTTTTTAATATCGTGAAATTGTTGAAGCTTCGTAAGATATTGTGTTTTATTAACGTTGGTCTCTATGAGATTCTACAGAGATTAATATAAGGTTTACGTATAAAGAGGATACCAAGGGCTTAATAAAACCTCTTCAATTTACAGTCATCATAACTATGGAGCTAAACCATCCAAGAATGTCTTAGTCTCCCCCTTCAACGAGGAAAAGCTCCAAAGATGTTCATCCAGAAAGATAAACAAGCCTATCCGTCTCGATAAGACACGACGGTGTTCTCTTCTTGTTTCTATCGTGCCATCGCTATTTCTAAGGGCCTTCTCAAGAGCAGAAGGGCGCCGTGAGGCAGAGAGAAAAATAAGTCTCCTTGACTGGAAGAATAATATTCGAAACGACGCGCCACCATGGCTGCAATGGTCCTCGTCAAGCCTCTGTCGCCTTCATATTGGTATTTACACGTCTCGTGGGAGTACAGGAATTTTCTTTTTGCACGATGAAAATATTTCGTCTACAGTACATGTATATTTCAATCAAACTCCATTTTATCGTATATTTACTTCACGAAAAAAATTACGCTGTGCTTCCAGAAGCAAGTGCTCGCAATTCCCCTATGTACTTTAGTCTTTAATAATTAGATGGCAATGACGAGGTTAACTTTGGTAGAACAAAGACTAAAATGTCTCTCCAATTGCAAAGAGACCTGAAAGCAAATTTAGCCTCTACACTTTACCCATTTGCTCTTTCCAATTATTTCTTCACCGCGGCGAAAAATCTAATTAAAATCCAGACAATAACTCGCCGCAACCCCACCGGATCTCCGCGAACCGCACAACTATTTAGCTTCGCCAAACTGATGATCAAACCATCGTGCACACAGCAAATGCGAATCACCGGGATAATCTCGCCGATACGGTTTCCCCTCCTTAACGAATGATCGCACTGAACCGACGATATTATTTCCTCGTAGCATCGCGAATCGGTCGTCACCGGGCAATTCGGTGCGCCGGTGGATTCGACGCAATCCAATAACGCGGGCCAGCCTCGTTTATCCTATTGCAATTACCCTTGCAAATGGCGGTCGGTGTTCGCCCGACGCAGGAGCCCCGCACGAAGTTTCCGCACGGGGTTTCGCGATTATGAAAAAAGGAGCAGTCGGTTGGATGTTATTAGCCGGTGGGATATATTCGGCGTAATAAGCCGGCTTGTTAGTTCTTTCTTATTTGAATTTACGCTCGTCATGGGAACTGGCGTAAAACTACGCGTAAGGGAAGATGGCGTCGCTTCCGGCGGAGAGAAGCAACCACTAATGCAGTCGTCCATGGTGACCGACCAACTTGCATTTCCAGCGAGTCCGTGACTCGTTTCAGAACTATCGTGGTTTCAGGTATTGCAAGTTAGCGGAAGTTATGCGTTCCTGGCCAAACTTATACTCGCAAACTAAGACACGGTGGATCATGAAAATTGATCGAGTCGATGGAGAGACGGTGGGCGTAGCGGTTTCGAGCTCTTCCCGGAATTGAGTGGTAAAACTTGTGGCTCCCGGAAACGCGTAACTCGCGATACTTCTGCTGGACCAAGTACCGATCACGCAGCATGTACGATGTGAATTTCAGATGGATCTCGAGGCAGGAGTAGTTGATTTGTTGCTATGGGGTCTGGGTTGAGTAATCGTCGGGAAGAAGGCGCTGTTTACCGTACCGCTAACCAAGAAAGGAGTAAAACGAATCGTCTATAATCTGCTCCCTTTCCTTGATAGATTTACGCGCTGCACGAAAATCTAAAGTAAATCTACAGTGATATATCGATCGAACGAAGCAGCAATTTTTATCGGTTACGATAGAACAGTGTTTGAAAATGTACTTGCATGCGCTCAATTCGCGAGCTGGAAGGAGAGCATTGGAGCAATTTCCAAGACAACGATCTCGCGATCGGTGTAAATATCGTGGCAGCCTGTTTATTGCTCGCATATTGTTCCTAGCATTTCTTTCCATCGAGGACATCCGCGTAATTTCCACGTTGCTGCGCTATAATGAAGGCCGTATAGATGTAGCATGTCTTTCCATCGACGCGATATATGGGACTGGCGAGCTTGTAATTTCAATCGCAATACGTCCCCTGTCTGCCATTTACTTTTGCAAGCGAATCGTGAATCAAGACGACCACCGATGGAGCACGATTTTCTCGCTAGCTGGTTGCTACGGTTCACCGTTAGTCGACAAGCAGGACAAACTCGAGTGACTATGTAGATATTTCCTTTCAACTTCTTGTGACATATAGAATTATAGCGGACGCGTTTTATGACGAACCGTCGTTTTGACAAATATATCTGAGCAATGAAATATGTATATAGATTCTTATAAATGTTATCCACGACGATTCGTCAGCGTCCACGGTAACCACAGCCTCGAATCTTTCAAGATACAGGCAATCTAACTAATTACCAAGATACATACAATTACAATTACTAATTACAAGATACTTCATACCGTATGTACTTTGGCTAATCGTCCAAAGGTAAGTTGCTCTTTTTTCAAAACGATCTTCGCGATCTTTATATCGCTACGTTTACAGTGGATGCTGACGAATTGTCGTTCAAACGTTCAAACACCGAAACGCATACATTCGTAAAAATCTATACATATTTAGTTGCTTTGACGTATTCAATTCGTTGAAGGACGCATCCAGTGTAATCATAGTTGAACCTTAATCTATTCTTTAACCAACAGCCATAATCGTCGTGCTGCTGACAGATACCAGTTTCATCCTCACGTTCTCGTGTTCACAGAAACGAGTCCTGACGGTCACGAAAACCAAAGAGTGTTCCCGACAATCTCGTGGGTCGCGGAGGAACAAACGAGGATACGTGTTTGCTGATCCGAGCCACTCGAGCGTGACTGAAGCGCGGGGACATTGTGCGATTGTCGCGTTACAAAGACCAGACGAGAGCTTAAGGCTGCCTTAGAAACGAATCTAGCTTTGCCGGCATAAACAGTTGTGACAGATGCCAGGTTATGTAAACAGGCCCGACCGATTCTCATGCATTGTGTCACCATGATCGGTCGGGGGGGACCGGCGTGTCGTTGCTCGACCGTTTTTAACCGGGCCACAATGCCGGGATTTGCGAAATACGCGTTCAGGCCGAGCCTAGACCCGCTCCTCGATCGCTCGACCGAATCAAGTTCGATCTGTTCCTTGGCTTTTCCACTTGGTCGATCGCCGAACGTGACACGGTCATTCGTGTTACAACGTTTAACCGCGTTTCTTTGATGTCACATATCAGTTTCTACAATCTCTCGAACATCTTAAAGAGATCCTTTGAGACTTGAGATGGAGGAAGCTTTTGAAAGGTCTTGAATTTGGTTGAGAAAAGGGATCCGGTACGTGTTGAAATAAATAAACGTTACAGAGGCGAAACATGACATGGAGATAGAGCTTCCTTGATTTTCTGATCTTAACATCGCCCTATGATGAAGCAGGGGAATTTTAATACGACGCGATCCACAAGTTTGTCAAAGTTTGATGCATGTGCCAAGGGTGTGATTATTAAGGCAAATAATATTTAAATATGTAATAGTTCTCAGTTTAGTGCGGTATATATTTGTGCAACTATAGGCTACTTCTAAGATTATGCGGATTACAAGAAGAATACAACGCGCAGAATTGGAGGACGTAAAATTCGAAGAACTCGCAATCCTCTACTTAAACGTTATTTCGCAACACGGAAGTGGAGACTTCTCCGTTGCACGCGGAAGAAGTAGTAATTCGAGCGCGATGTACTGCAGCAAGCAAAAAATTAATGGCACCAGCCGAGGGTGAGCGAAATGACGAGTTCGTGAGACTGATTTCAATTTGAAGGCAGCGGCAGTGCAATCGAATCCGTGGCATATGTTGCGCGTCGTTTACCTCCCAATTTCGCTGAATCACGCTCGATTATGGACATCTCAATGTTTCATATCTTGCGGTCGCCGGTTTCGCTGCAACGGACATCGAAAAAGAGAGAAGAAGGGACCGGTGATCGCAGAAAATTAGAGTGGCTTTCGAACAGGTTCTCCTTCGAGCTCGAATTTCGACAATGTTCCATCCGAAGCTCCAGGCTACCGAACGACCGGCCACCTGGCTTTCTGTTTCGCAAACCGTTGACCATGTTTGCGCATTATTCGTCGCCGTAAACATTCGTATCTGTAGACTTCCATTTATTCACCACATCGAATCGGCCAAGAAAGTTAGTGATTAACGAATCTTGTTGAACTGCAATCGTGATACGATCGCAAACCGAAGGTTGACTTCTTTCGACGAATTTTAAGACGAGGGAGATAACGCGGTTTTTCTTCGATTATAAAAAGCAAACACAGAAAGATATCATTCGCAAAATTCTCAAAATTTGTAGCAGGTGTCGATTAAAAAAGTACCAAAGATTGTAGCTGTCGATCGTACGATAACCACGCACTTTCTCCTACAACATCAAACAATTGGAGGGAGTATACGCGTGAAACTCGATCACCGATGCATCTCCACTTTAACTACCAAAGAAGCTACCAACATTGTTCGCGTTGACTCGTAACATCCTCCATACATCACCCAGGCTCTTTTCTACTGCCGCACAACCCAGTTACCCAACAAACACGATAAGAAATCAAGAACGAAGCCGGGGGCCGGAAGAATCCCCACGACCACACCTTGACTGCCTCTGAATGGCTTGGGGCCAGGCGTCCCGCGGTGATGTAACGAGGCACACGAGGCTGGCCCTGAAAATTAGCGTGATTTTCATGCTGCATCTCGTCGCGATACGCGAACGGACGTTCCAATTTGTTCGAGGCGAAGGGACTCGGGTCGGCAGCTGGACTCGCTACGAGCGGTGTAAGCGAGCGATAACGCCTCGCGTGGTTTCCCGTGAAGACGATTTACCACGTGGCGTTGGTGGATCGCGCTCGGAATCAAACGTTTCTTCCTCAAGAGGCTCGCGGGAGGCCATTCCGGGAACCGCGAGAGTCGCGATGCTATCGGTCCACCTACGTGGCCCACGGCCCACCGACACCTGCGAGAATTCGCACGGTAGGGATGGCTCCCGTATGTGTAATGTACATCGGGACCTGCTGCATATATGTATGTATGCATTACAGTTGCATACATGCATAAGTGATCGCGAATAAGGATCGCTCTAGCGATGGGAACGAGGCGTCTTTTACGGATTCGACTGTGGCAAAAACGGCGTCTTGTCCGTTTTTGCCACAGTTCTTCGAACTATATTCTCGATTTTCATATCTTTTCTTGCTGGACCTAAAGTACGCGATATTTTCTCGTTCTTATTACGTAAGTTTGATTATTCCGTGCAAAGCGCAAAATTATATTGCCGGACGTTGAAGCTTGTATGACCGAAATAATTCTAGCTTGTTATGCTTATGAAGGAGTTGTTTATACTGGCCCGTATTTTTGGAACAGAGAAGAGTAAACCATGCGTTTCGTTTGTTACGTTCGCGTTTATTTTCTAGAAACGTAGAAATGTGTAAATTTTGCGGCTTGCAAGAATTCCACGTATACGCGGAAGCGGAAAGTTTATCGAATTCCGTGGTGGTGCATGTCAAAGGACTGGGATTCCAGGGGAGCATTCGCGAGGAAGCAGCGTCCAGCCCTCCGTGTCTTTAGAATCAGCTTCTCGATACAGGTCGGTGGATCTTCGATGCGTTCATTGTATAGACAACAATGAGGCCGGGATCACGACGAGCACGCTAGAGTGACGATGTTAATTAAAATTTCAGAATGTTTTCGAGCGCGGAAGCGGCTCGAGATTCATAACACGCCAGCGAAGCCGGTGGATGCGACGACTCTTCCTGGCGACAAAGGATCTTCACGGGCCGTGCTCTCTTCTCTCCTTCAACGAAAACGTATTTTCATTCGGAGACGATCCAGCTTCCCGCTCCTTGTTTCAGACGCACGCCATTGTCGTTAATCGTCGTTATTGCTTCCCGTGGTTGAAGTTGTTAAACGTTTTCGTTGAGAAGATTGGTGGCAGAAGAAGAATAGGAAGAATATCGTCGCCAATTATGGGCAAAAAACACGTAGCCCTTTCGAAAAGGGATCATCGAGACGATCGGGGATTGTCCGCGTTCACGGCCCTTTATCGACGTTCCCATTCTATCGTCTTTCAGCCCTTTAAAGGCGGTGACTTGCCACTCTCACCGCTACGGAAGACCTCGGTTCGTCGACAGGGCTGTACTTTATGGGGGAACGAGCAATCTGTCTTCATATTTACCAATTTCCTTCTTTTCCATCGTTCTATCGACTCTGCTGGTTATCGTGGAAGGTTATTCGCGGTGTCTTTAGGCGAAAGACGCCGTACCCAATGACTTTGCGAACTTTGTAATTTAGGTTCACCACTTCGAGACACTTTCAGCAACCTCGGATCATCGCGACTTCTTCAAAGAAGAAGGGGAATTCTCGATATCGGCGAATATTCGAGAAATTGCTTGCGTTCGAACAAAAGTTCCTCCGAGGTCGTGCCACTCTACGGTTTCGTGAATAGAGAATTCAATTCAATATATGATAGAAATTCTTTGATAAGAATTACATCCTGAAATTTCGTCAGCATATTGAAACTTCAATCGTCGAACAAGCTAACCAATATTGACGAAGATTTCCCAAAGTCTCGATTCGTTCGAAAATAATAACTCGGATATTGAGTGATATTTTTCCAGTAGCTGAACACCCACGGAACCATGTGTACGAAACAACTCGACTACCGGAGACAGTCTTGTCAGAATACGTTAGCCTCGAATACGTTAACCAACCAAAATCTTTAATTTCGTTTACTATGCGACGAGTAAGATAGAATATGTGAATTTTTGCTTACGAAGCAGCGAAGAAGGGCTCCTCGGAAGTTATGTACGGGTCTGTCGGACGCACCTTAACGCCCTCACCGGTTCGGCACCTCGAGCACAGCAGGTAGTCGATCCATCGTGGAAGATCGTAGCGAGAGATTTCGAGGCGAAAGAGGGAGGACTGGCCTGGTTCTCGCGTCGCAACGTAACGCCGAAAAGAGCGTGCATAATACGGGTTCGGCATTGTCCTCCTCGAATGGAAAGGCAGAGAGAGAAACGAGAGGAGGGAGTTAATCGTATTGAAAATTCGCGCCCCGTGTCCGACTCCTCCCCGACCGGTCACGCAGTGACGAATCCTGACCGTAAAATCGCGGAATCGCTCACGAATTTACCGTACCAAGGATCGTTCCTTCCTGCTTTTCACGGAAAACCCGACCGTGACGCATTTTTCTAGTCGCTTCTGCTAGTACCGATGCACGGTTTTGTTCATTTCCCAGCTGCAACGTCGTTTTCCCCCTTCACGCTCGTTTTATCCGATTCACGTCGGCAGATGCCGAATTTCTAAATCGTAAATCGTCGACGAGATCAAAGTGCGACCAACAGACGCGATTGTAGACGGATATTCGTCTTTGGTATTGTAATTCGATGTGTATTGTGGAGGTGTTGGATCGATTGGAAATGACGAGCTTTGCAAGGAATTTGTTTCTTTATGGATGTATCGATGTTCTTTGTAGGATTTGTGCATGTCAGAAAGTTTCATCTCTGACACAAATATCATCGTCCATTAATATGATAGATAAGCAGAGGAGACCTATCATCATCGTCAACTCCGTAGGACTAAAGCAACGGGGACGATCGGACGAGGATTCGCGCGAATCGATCGATCAGATCCTTGCGATTTTTCCTTGTCGCGTTTAAGGACGAGCAGCCAGTCTACGAAGACTTCGGGAAATGTAGCGAGAATACGTGACCGGGCCACATCGAGAACTGGAAGAAATGGCGGCGCTCCTTCGCGAGATTGCCACTGGTTAAATTTCGAATTCGGCTACCGAACTCGCTACGTGGTTATCGCCGCTTCCAGCTGGTTGGATCGCGCCGCGGCTAGTCCACCCACGCCGTCTATTTAACAGTACCTACGCTTCACGTCCACCTTCTCCGGCGAATCGGGATAAAGGATTCTCGCCGAATTCAACGGATGGAGCTTAACGATACTCGATGCTTTACAGCGGATATCCAACCTACAACTTTCAATGGTTTTCGTTTAACTAGCCGCCTGTCGATATTTGCTCCGCACGCATCAGCTTCACATTTTCCACAGTTCTGCTGCTTTCGTAAATCTATAGCCACGTGATTTCTCATTTTATCCAGCTTCGGTGGATTCTTGATTGATTTAAAAGCAAATCTCCGAATTAATCTTTTATGATTTATTAATTACATGACAAACTGGAACTTTATTATATTTCAGTACATTCTTTCGTTTTCACGTATAAGATATAATATATCATTATTTTACGTTGTGATTTAATTCGATAGAAACGTACCAAGATACGTTTCTTCCTTCATACACAAGTAAAAAGCTTTCAACGTTAGGTACTTTCTGAACAATTTATTGATAAAGCAATTTATCGATAATTAAGTCAATCCGCGATCGCATTGTTGAAAAAGTGCTATCAAAAAAATGCAATGATAGCGAGCATCACGGGAAATACACGAAGTACATCGTCATCGATGCAAGTCCTTCAGACATGACGCGTATCAATCACAAACCATCACCGAAAAAAGCTTGGAGCGATGCTTTTCCACAAGACTCTCTCACGCGATCGTTTCCATTTGTTTTCCCCCAGCGTTTCGTTGGGATAGAAACGGAAATTCCTGCGTTCCGTCGACGAGGCACGCGTTTAAACGTGCGCCAATTGTACCGAACAATAAGTTGCATTTTCCAGTGCGCCGCGGGACCGCGATTCGGTGTTTGCCTTCCGCGGTACACGAGTTACACAGCGTTTCGCCATTTTCCCTCCATTGTGGCCAGCAAACTTTTCCACCAGCGAACAAATAACCGCCGCCGGTTTTTAATAACCGATTGTTCGAGTTGTCGGAACAAAAGCTCGCTCTGAGTGTTAATTGGGCGGCGATATCGTAGTAAAAGACTAAAACGTTATGCTATCGTACATTTTTAAATTCTTATTTTTTTGCGACAGTTAACATCGAAAGTCGAAGGTAGAAACTTGTGATTTCAATTTTCGTAGAATCGTGACCTCGAATCTACTTTCGATAGAAAACGAAGAATCACGGAAGAGTCGAATGCCGTTATCTCGATTCGAAGGTCAAGAGTAAAAGTTTTCGCCGAGATGTCCGATTTCAAGTTTCTTAAGGTCGCGGGCTCGGGTCCTATCGACGAACAAGATGAATAATCGATGAAAAAATCGGAAATTGTAACCTTGGAATCACAAAGATAAAATGAATCGTCGCCAATATTCTGGCCTAGAACTGTAGCAGATCGCGAGCCAGACTTCGGTATTGATAAATGGCGAAGGAAAATACACGAGTCCTATTGGAGCCGTCCATCTTCGACCGATTCAAGGGAGGATAACCCAACGCAGGCGTAATTCGACAATTTAGCGGACGAGTACGGCTGTGTCTCACGACCGATGTTAATCAAACGCAGGTGGCAAATGGCATCGATCGCGGAAGGCCGATTCCCATGCTAAGGAAATTATTCCCTTGTATGGCAAATTCCATTAAGCGTCCCTTCGATTAGGCGCACGACGGATGGATCGATCAGCGCAAATATGCCGCGTAAACAAGCCACGGATTTGCTCCCAGGGAATCTCCAGAATCCCTTTGCGATGGACACAACCGGTTCGGCGAACTGACCGACCGACAGGATCGAATTTCTGCGTACAGTCGATTCGATCCACAAGGCGGCTCTCCCATCTCGATTCGTTAGCTCTGCGGCTTTTCATTAACGTCGACAAGTCCTCTGCTGACTGTTTGCGGCTACCCCGTTCTGTTCGTCACTCCTCTGCCTTATTATCCGACGTACGAACGTTAATACGAAGATATTCCGCGATCTTCGTCGTGCTTGGCGGTTCTCTGACCGGAAGTATCTTCTTGAACGCGGTTCGTCTTCAAAAGCAATTCGATCGTTCTTATACAGTTTACCTTTTCGTCCATTCGTCATCTACCCTCGAATTCCAGGAAGAATGCTACGGGAATTCGTAGGAGCGAGGACGTCATCGTACCAAGAAGACGACAACGTTCACTACGTGACACGGTTCGTGACCAAAAGCTTTCGAGGTTCTCGTGTGTACACTTGATACCGCCAATCATGCTGATTGTCCTGATTGTATCCCTGAGCCGTTTGCTCGGCGTGGCCTACGCGCAATAATTATATTAGCTTTGATGGTAGGGACTTCGGCCCATCCCACATATCCTCCCAGGCTTGGTCGCGGTCCATCGGCCCTGACTGACTCATTAGCGATACTCCAGTCAAACAGAAGGGACGTAGATTGGCAGAATCAGGCCCCCAAATTTGCCGGGGGCCGGCAACAATCTGCGGTTACCTACGAAGGGACCTACGAGGATCAAAGACGTACCCCGTTTGTTCCTTTATAATGGCTCGTTTCGTATTCCAACGAGAATTTCTGCTACGCTTTTTGCAGATAGTAGCCACCATGTCATCCGCCAGAGTTCGGAACTTTTGCGGCTAATTTCAACAACGCGCTGTATTTTTTGACCAACTGGTACAGTATCTCTTTCTATCGCAACGCAAGATGGCAATTTTCTTCCTTTCTGTGTTTCTCTGTACATTGCAAGGAGACGCTGAAGCGTGTCCATTCAAATTCTTGGGTGGCCATGGACCTCGCGACCTTTCGCGCTCGTAGAATTTCCGTTGTCCTAGGCTAAACACTCTTCGTTCTCGTGTCAATTACTCCGATGCAAAAGTTTTCGAAAAAATTCCTTCATTCCCACGATATCTCTTAACGCAAAGATCGTTCCAGCAGCTGACCAATCAGGAAGCATTCCCCGCTAATCACTCGTTCAACTTGCTCCTATTCATAGAGGCGCGCATCTAACGAAGAATTCCTCGCGTTATCTCTAACACGCGTACACACGGTGTCCATAAACCAACGGCGTCCGCGACAAGCTTTAAGCTTAACTCGCTTGTTCTCCCTTGTATCGGACGTATAGGTGCGTTCCCTGGAGGATCGCCGACGAGGCCGTGTCCTTAGATAAATGATAGGACACAGAGGCGATGGCGTGCGCGTCCATAAGTCCTCCCCTTAACAGGAGAAGCTACTCGCGGGGCCGGATCGGCAACGGACGCGTCGATATGCGCCGTTTACAGGTGGACAATGCCGAATAATCAGCGAGCGTAATGGAGTGCGGCCAGCAGAACAAGAGGGGGAGGGATCGAGGTGAAAGGCCGATAGCGAGACTGTACACTGTACATTGTACACGCCGAACCTGTACAACCGGCCAATACACTGGCGTGCACACGCGTGAGGACCCGTTAGACGCGCACGGCATGTTATTACAACACGCAGCTCCTCTATCGTATCTCCAGTTCGCACGGCTCTTAGTCTCTAATCGCTGCTCTCGCATCTGCACCTCCGAGCCAGGAAGTGCGTCCATCTGGGACGCACCGTCTTCTCCCCTGCCATTACGTCCTCTCGCTTCGACTCTGTACCTCAATCGCATCCCTTAGATCCGAATTTTCGATCGTTATTGTCAGAGCAAGATGGCTACCGGCTATGATTGACCGATTAAATTCGACCGTTCGAATCGTGAACGTGTTGCAAAAATGTTACAAGTTTCGATTTTTCGGGTAATATAATATAAGACTTTTGAACGGAAGTAATCGTAACGTCAGGTTTCACATTATTTGCCATGATCATCGACGATATCACGAACCGTATTTATAGAAAGCAACAACCTTCAATCCGATCTGTTTCAGCTGCCTCTTCGTCGTTCCTCATTAACTGCTTTCCCATTCATTAGCCGCATAATAAATAGCTAAATAGGTGCTCGATATCTCGACGTCAATCGCGCAAAACTGTCCTCGATCAAGCCACTCGACGTTACCACGATATCTTTTTTAATTGGATTAATGAAATCCGAACGATTGGATCGGTACATGAAGCTTTTGTAAACCACTCCGCACGAAATAAGTCATAAATAAAACATTCGGACCCATTGAAATAATAACGACGATGGCAAACGTGAAATTAAAGATACTTTTAATAAGTTGCGCCGATTCACGACCTGGAGCGATCGAGCGAATCTTGGTTCCTCCTCGGCGTCTACACGCGATGCAGGAGTCTCTCCCTGCTGGGTGGGAAAGAATTACATTGGAATTCGACGATCGCCACCACGGCGCGGTCCGTTTTGTCCCACTCCGTGGCCACCACTTAATTTCCTCCTCCTTTCGCCCCTTCTTTTTTCTGCCGCCATTCTGGCCAGGCTACTTTTTCACCTCGAGACGGGGATCCTCTACGACCGTCCGCTGTCGCATTGTCCTTCGCTCGAGGAAACTTTAATTGGCCCAACGACAGATCGATTTGCCGGCATCGCTAACGAAATCGTTACTCCCACCGATTTCTATCGCGACAGTCGATCGATACGTCCTCCTTCTTCGCGGATACCTTCCGTTGGTTTTATTGGAACGCCACTGAAAACAATGGAGAGGACGTCTTTACCGCGATCGTGAAAAATTGCTGGTGCTAATTTGTTGGTGCAAATTGTTGCTGGAGAATAGTAATGAAGCGAGGATGAGAACGGTAGGTACAAAGTGTCCCCTTGTTTGAAAAAAATGGGATGACTGTTTAATAGAGAGGAGAGAATTTTAAACGAGCTGTTCTTCGGTCGATTTACTCGCGAAGACAAGGCGACAGACGTGAAGTATTAACAGGAGACGAGTTATCGGAAATCTTTGATACGATACAGAAAAGTCCCGATAAATCAATGGGTAGATTGGCACAAAAGACAGGCGTTCCCGCTTTTACAGCCGACGGTGCAGCCCGGATAAAGCTTTAATACAGTAAACTGAATTAAATTCCCTCTCAGATTTATTTATTCCTTCTAGCTTCCTTCGAGACTTTTCTAACGATGATTGATCAACAGGGAAACACGTCGTAAAAGAATCCCGATGCATCGATTCAGCGATGAAAGAAATACCTAGCAATTTAATCATGACGATCGTTTCATTTCAGTGCCAATGGAGAGTTTCAAAATATTTAATATAACACGTGCAATATGCACGCAAAACCTTTTCAAGTGGAAGTGTTGAAAGGAACCGATCGGATCTTACTTTTCTTATAGGATAAAGTACTCGTATTCGATGAACTTTGTAAGAGAAAAATTTCACAGGATGTTTCTATCCTAACAGAACCAGCTGCAGAAGATACATTTCTTAAAACACATTTACTTTGAACGATCTTCGTTTCTGCTTACCAAGCGAGCTATCCGTGTTGGAACTTAAAGTTCAAATCTCAGGCTTGCCGATTCGTAAATTACGACGCACTCAAGTATGCTCGTATCTGGAATATTTTCCCATAACGTTGTTATTCCAATTCCATGTATTTCCACGTAGCTGGCATTCTTCGGCGAAATTCCAACGGTATTCGAGAAGCGGCGAGCTTGTTCTTTTTAATGTCGCGACTGTCGCTAGCATCGAAGGGTAGGACGACATCTTCCGCGGCCGGTTGCCGAGCGTTCGCGGCACGTCGCGCACATCGATAACGCGCGATCGCCAATATGAATTCCAGGATGATCGCGTCGCAGAAATTGCTGCTTCGTTCTCGGTGTATCCGTAAGCACGGAGACCACAGGTGGATACGATTCGGGGCGGGTTAAAGGCGGCGTGAATGGCTCGTTTGAGATTACTTCGCGTTAATTCGCTGTACGGAATGCTCCATCCCGTACGTGTTCCGATAATAAAATCGATCGCGACCTATTACCCGGCTACGAGTTTACGAAGCTGTGACGTGTATCGAACGTGGCTGATTCCAGCTCAGAGCTTAAGTGGATCAACGGTCAATTACGAAACATCCAGGCTTTGGAACCTTATAACGAACGAGTGTGAAAGATCTCGAGGAATTAGTATGGAAATCTTCTAAAGATTCATCGGTTATTTGAACGCCAATAAATAACATTTAATTACCTCGAAAGACATTTTAAGATCAATGAATTTATCACGAAGCGGATTACACGCTTAAGCGAATGAGAATGCTTGCGCGATCAACTGTAGTTACATTTATGGGTACAAGTGGAATCTCGGAGATACGCCTACCTGAATAAGAATTTTCTGACCATCGTAAGATATTCATTGAAACGGAGTGAGTTTTACTCGAAACATTTCTTGGAATAACGAATAGTCGGTGCGACAGATGCGTGTAAAGCTTCAAGCAGATCACCGTGTATATTGGAAAAGTCACGTTCTACAGATTGTTGTAATATGAAACAGGTGCGTTCTAAGGATTATCGTATACCGTTGTATAATATACCGTTGTATACTATTCGTAAATATCGTATCGTATAACGTTACGCACGAGTGGAAGGTAAATCGGATTCACAAAAGATGCATAATCAAAGACTTAGGAATACACGCGGAGCGTAGAGAAAAAATTCGCCTGGAACGTTTTCCGCGCGAATCGACGTTACAGCAATTAGAAACGCTCAGGTAGATATCGGTTTCCGGGCCGTTTCTCGTTAGCAGTAAACAGGCAGGGTCGCGAGTCTAGGAGGAGGATCCATCAAACTCGGCCCTCGTCGAGACTCGTTCCCGCGTCCTCCTTTAATTAAGCGAATTAATTAAACGGAAAGCGGACCATAGTTTCGAAGGAGGCGGCAGCTCGCGAGGCTTCCTCGTTAGAATTTCGAAAGAGAGCCGTCCTGTAAAGGAACAGCCAACGGCATCGGAAGAGTAAATTCGAAACGTTGGGCGCTTTGTATTCTCTGGAATGAACGCGGCAGAGGCACGGCGGAGGGGGCCACCGGGAGGAAGAAAAAATTTGCGATAAATAGGAGAAAGGCGAGGGAAATAGAGGGAACGAGACGATGGTCGTTCGAACGAAAACCGCAACAGGGCTCGTTTGAACGGCGCCCCATTAACGAGGGAACGAAGAGCGCGCTCCGCGAAGTCATCAGGAAACTCGTCCCGCGCGTGCCCTTTTAATTACCGCGTTCCGTTTCCGAGAAGCAGAAGCACGGCACGCGCATTTGCATTCACCGGAAGAACTGTTTAGAAGTTACTCCGGCACATTGCACGGAAAATTCCACCACGGTTATTTAATGAATAAAATGAGAAACACGAGGGGGGCAGGGGGAGGTAACCCGCGAGCGAAGTCGCGGAACCATTCGCGTCTTACAACGTTCAGACACCGTGGAGACGACCGGACGATGGAACAGAGGAGAACATAAGAAGAAAATGCTACGAAAATACCGGAGGAATCTGTTCAGTTTCACAGACTAAGACGCGAGATTGCATTTTAATAGAAGTATTACCTAGAGCTGCTTGAGCGTCGTCGTTCACCTGTTCGCCCGGCTGGTAGCCGAACTTCTTCTCTAGTTGCTCTAGACGGAGCTTTGCGTTTTGTGGTTTCGTAGATCCCTAATAGAGCCAAGAGCGACCAAGTCGAGCGTAGATTGGCACACCGGCGATCATTGAAACGCGGTAACGTGCCGCGCTCCTCATTTAAAAACCGAGAAGAGAAGCTAGCAAGCAGCGCTGTAATCGGTGCAGGAGATTTTGATTTTATACCACCGGTTTTAACAATATCGTTGAACCGAAGCTTTCGTTACTCGTATTGAAAGCTTGGAGTCTATCTATCCTGCACGAATCCGAAACGGTGACGATTTGGAAAAAGGAAGAGAATCCTTTCGCAGTTGTTTTTAACGTTGGCGGAGTTGATGCGAGATATGAATTTTTATTCGTTTATTTCGCTTTACGTAACCATTCGCGAAATGTATGCAAACTTTGCATCCAGTCGCAGAACGTAATTAGAACGGGACGTGGTGGAGACTTACCTACGAAGATCTCCTGGAGGGTCACCAAGTCCCGAGCATTAGCGTGCCGCGCAGATTCGACAATTAGAGATACTTTTCCGCAGCATCGTAATTACGTTTGTTGCTGTGCTCGTTGGCCACCGTTCAAAACTGTATTCACCACTGAAAACTAGGTCCCAGTTAACCGTCCAAGCAGCTCAACGTCATCGTAGCAGCAAAAAAAGAAACTCGTTTTCACTATCGCACAACGCTTCGTTTAATCACATATTCGTCGAATTCTTCGATCATGAGACTCGGAGAAATAACCAAGTACGGAGGAACGAGCGTGGCTAGAGCTAGAGAGGACATTCGTTGATCCCCGACGATGATTAACTTGCACGAACTTGAAAAAGTTAACGAATCGCTGACTAGTGGGTTCGCGGAAAGAAATTCCTGTGTACTTAAGCGGCAACAATTCGGGCGGCCAGCAACTAATTCATGGGATTCGAAAGTTTATTTCGTGGTCGACTTAATTTCTGGCCGTTGCCTGCTAATTGCCAGGCCAACTTTTCCACCCGACCCGGGGGTGTCGCTGATCTCCCTCGTTTCCGCTCCACTGTTCCGCTTCCCGATTCGTTGCCGGACACGCGAGACTCGCGCACGCTTTCACGGGAAAACTTGGACGCGTGACTGCACGTAATCCCTCGAGTTTTTGGAAAACGCCTGACCAACCCTTTCCTCCGTTTCGAGGAACTCGAAGGTGATCACGCGATCACGCGTGATTTACTTTGCAACCTCGGTCACTACCCCTTATATCGGTGCATGAATCCCGAAACCTTGTTTCGTTCGTGGATTGATCGTCCGAAGAATGCTTTCAGGCGATTTCTTTGCCTTCTTCTTACTGTTTTGTTAGGAATCATCGAAAAACCATGCTGGACAGGATCAGCTCTTAACGCATCCTCTAAACGATCGTCTCTTTTATATCCTGTTTCCGTTCTCTTCCCACGCATTCTCTGGCGATAATCTTCGCTCGATACCAGAAACGTCCGCTCGAACTCGAAACTCGGAAACTTTTCGCCAAATCGCGGAAGCTTTTGTCATCTAACGCGATACGTTTGAGCGCGTGTCGTAACTCTCGCGTTCCTCGCGAGAAGGGCGCACGAGCCATTTGCCGGTCTCTGTTGTTGGGAGAAATGTTTCAGCCGGAGCAGCGCGTGGAAAAGTTTGATCCGGTGCTCGGGGTGGGATCGTAAAACGACTTTCACCGTAGAATTTCGGTTTGTCAGATACGAAGAAAGGGTGGTGGAGAATAAGGAAGGGAACAGCTGGCGACTTACGGTCGGCGATTTCGCGTCACGGAGAGCTGATTTACTGGCGACCGCTGTCTTCGGTTTGCAGCTCGCGGGGAAAAATTCCGCCGCGACGCGATACTCAGCTCCGCTGACCGGGAAGAGGAATGCGATTGATTCGACCATGTCGCGTTTTATTACCTCCAGGCGAAAGATAACGGCGAGGCAAGAACCGGCCCGATCCTTGAAATTACATTTCCCGGAATCCGTCGCTGTATTCTTCCCGATGGTTGCAGGGTATTTCGGTGGTCAGTTGGAGGAATCGGTGGCGATCTATTCGATCCGTGACCTCTATGACGGAAGATTCTCGAGCAGTCGGGTTTCTGACGTTTTTGTACGTCGCGATCATCCTAGTCAAACACTCCATTCGCGTGCTTTTTATTCGTTCTTTTGAATTCACTTATAAATGCGTTATTCGTATTTTGTATTCAAATACATACGTTCATTCCCTTTCGTTCGCTCCTTAATGACACTACTCGTATTTGCACTCATTTACTCAGCCGTTGTTACGTATACGAGTATCTTCATCTATAATTCTGTCGTACTTCGTTTCGTAGAAAGCAATAATCCTATCTACGTTCACTTACGCGACCGTTTACATTTATACGCGATAAACGCGTATCTCGATCCATTTTATTACTAATTTCTATGTAATATTTCATTTAGTAATATTCACTACTGTTCTTTCACACGATCGCAATTTACTTTTCTCTGTTAATCATCAAACGTAATATAATTCCGAATAAAATATAAATATAAAATATAAAATATAAAAATATAAATACGAATAACATGTACATGCGGGTACGAGGCGATTCCTTGCGAAAAGATAAGAACAAAATATGGAAGAAACTTTGTTAATTTAAGGTTTAGTTTTCGAGATTCAAACATAAATTCAAACGTAGATTCAAACATTCAGTCGAATAACGAGACCATCGGTCGTCTTCGATCGAAAGGGACGCGTTCCTTCGACCGGAGAAATAGATGACCGGTTTTGTAACGTCGATTTGATCGGGTGCTCAGGCGTGCTTGCTGGTGACCGGGGGTTGAAACGAGGCGAAGCAACGTAGGAATCGAGAAGGACGTCGAAACCGGCATACCGGAAATTGCTGCTCGGAAATCCAATTAACGAGCGTGCATCTTTTTCATCAGTCGATATATATTGGTCACATTGAAACGAACGCTTATGCTATTGGAAGCTGGTCGCTCCGATTCATGCAGATCACAGAGCCATCCGTGTAACTACTTTGGACTTACTTCCTTAACGTGCTCGACATGGTCGTCTCGAACCGCTTTAATTATTTTATACAAGTTAATTTGCGTGACCGTAGTCGCGTACCCTTCTCCAATTATCGATCAAGATCGTTTCGAAACTTTTTAATTATCCACCGATTGCTATTCGCGTAAGAAACTTACGAATTTTCAATTTCAGAAAGTTCGAAGAAAAGTTTAACTTTGACAGGAAAATCTTCGAAGGCATTACTACAATAATATTAAAATAATCATAAAAATTTGGTCACTGATTATTTGATTTCCCAAACGAATATTATTCTAACGGTGGAAAGAATACATTTATAAGTCTTTACGGCAAAATCGTAAATTACTTCGATACGTAAACATACGCGAACGACGGTGAAATATGACCGATCTTTCAAAGATTTTTCATCGATCTGTCCTAACTCACAGATCACAGCCTGTAACTATTCGTCCTCGCTCGGAGATTTGTCCTCTGCCATGTCGCCGCGTTTATCCCGGTTCCACGTTCGTCCATCTGCATTCCTGTTCCAGGCGTAGGCTGGAAACGGTAGCTCCGTGGAAGTTCCAGGAATCGGCGAACCAGGCATTCCTGGACGGCTCACGGGGGTTCCGTTCCATCGGGTTCTATCGGGATAAACCGTATGCTGCGGGGGAGTGAAACGGGCGGAGGAAGTGGAGAACGCGAGAATTCCTTCGACCATAGAAATTTTGCATTCCGAGGTCAGACCGCGCAATATCTAGTTCCGCGTTCGTTTCAAAATCGATTCCCTGCTGCTCCTCTCATCCAACCGCGATGGTTCCTCTCCCCCAGTGTGTAAACTGAACCGAGTCGGTCGAATTTTCTTCACGGGGAAAGATTAAAAGATCTATAGAAGGACCATTACATGGTCGAATTAATTCGAAACGTATCTTTTCTTCCTTTATTCGCGAACAGAGGTAGGTTGGTCAGGTTCGAGTTGGAGGAAAGCTCAAGGTCGTTGTAAGAAGATTCTTTCCAAGGGGAGAAAAAGAAATTCTTCTCTTAGTCTCTGATTATGAAAACAATCCCTCTTCCGCCGAGCCATCCCCTGACGTGGCCGCAGTCACCGGCCGAATCAAGCCGAGAAGGGCTGAAATAATATTGACGCAGTGTTTTACCTTCCTCCGGATCGAGCCTTCGTTTTCTTCGAACCGCCGTAATAAAGAAAGATCGGCCCGGATGAAATCCGAACTGCGTCTAACGGCGGCGAGAATGCCACGCCATTAATAATCCCATTAAACCGATCAAACACTGCCGGAATAAATCAATAATGGACTTTTATCCGCGAACGAATAATATTTGCATCCCCGCTCTACTCGTGTTTTCCCTTTTTATCCTTTATATCCTGTCTCGCTGTTCGCCCGTGGCCAAGTCGTTTCGAAATTTGTAAACTCGTCGCCAACAACCTCGGTCATTTACAATTAGTTCGCAGTTTCTCGAAATTTTTGCCGAGTTTTACGAAGAAGCGTGCCATCGATGGGGTAAAAGCGAACCGTCGACGGGGATGGGGACGAATCCGAGATGGAAGAAACTGTTCCAGAAGCATTATCCCAAAGCAAAGCTCGTCAATCTCAAGATAACAACTCCCAATCGCCGGAGAATCGTCTCATCCCTCGATCTTAAGATCTCACGCAAACAAGAAAGTGCTCGACGGGTTCCCCAGCCAGCGCAGCGGCGCGTCTCGAGGAGGCACCGCAATCGATTGCGAGCCGATCGGATAATGTCGCTCGTTAGTCGCGCAATGGCTGTTTTATTGGCGTCATATCGATTCGCAAATAATGAACGCTCGCGGTTTTTACCCTGACCGATCATTCGACTATGGAAACTCACGGTTCAACCACCGTATCGACTCTGAACCTCGCTAATCGCAGAAATGAATTTTATAAAGTGCGATATCGAGTTCGTTAATCATCGATAACCGCTCAACTCGGCCCCACGGAATTCCAGTATCGTTGGAAACGTAACTACTGGCAAGGATTCGGCCATTACGTGATTTAGCAGCGGAAACGCGGTTGGCCGTGGGCCGAGAGGCTGCCGGGAACGCGCGACGAGAGCTTAAAGCTCTATCTCCAAGCGTCCAACGCGATATGTGCAGCATTTCCAACGAGCAGAAACTGGGCTTCCTATTTTATTCTCGCTCTTTCTTTTTCTTTTTTTCTTTTTTCATCTTTCGAAGGGACGAAGGAAACTTCGCATTTGCAGCGTGAGTAATTTATCGTTATCCAGTGCCTCACGAGTGGACGCTTACCAGAGGAAAATTGTACGTGTGTATGTGTCACGTGTTTTGTATAAAACAGTTTGAAATTTCAATAACACTGTAAAAAGTATAGAACGAACGTAACGATACGTAGAAGAATTTGTTGATGAAATGGATAGAATTCGTTGGTGCTTCAGGCGATTGCTGGGTCATTGTATAACAAATGGGAAAGAGTATATGGCTAATTAGGCAACGATGATTTATGATATAGATTAGGGAATTTTAATGCTTTCGAGGGAAATCGGTGGATGATCTTTGAAAACCGACTGAGTAATGTAAAACGGCGTGTGGTTTCGATAATGGATTTTAGCGATATACATCAGGATGAATGTGGTTATTACGAATGGTTATTATGGAAGTGAGAATAAAATAAAGCTTATGCAGAGAGTTTTTTAAAAATCGGTTAAAATTTATGTACGTATGGATTATTTTAAGCACGAACCTCGATAATGGTACGAAGCGAAGCTCGTTCTTCAGCAACCATTCCCTCGGAGCTTTTTTTTAAGCTGTGCCGAACAAACAGAGTGGCGAGATAACAGGTCGAACCGAACGATTTTCAACGTGGTTGGTGATTAATCGGATTTCGCGCGGCATGTCTGCGAAATTTGCCATGGCATTTATCAAATTCCACCTTTAAAAACGGATTTGTTACAGCGCGGCCGGCTCGTCGTCCTGGCGAAACTGGCATAATTCATCCCGTATATCGGACCGTGCTTAATTGCACGTAACGTGACCAGTTAACGATTTAATTACGGCATACCGATTCATCCAAAACGGACGCGTTTTCGATCCTCGGTCGAACTCGACGACGTTCGATCGATCATCGCGAGTAGACAAGAATGTACCATACAAAAGTCGAAACAATTATTGATAGCGATACTCATTGGTCCATCAAACATATAAATAAGATTCGAAGTTTACGATTAAATTGCGACTCGTATCGAAATCAAAATCGAGATGTATCAGCTCTGATCTCTTTCATTCCGATGTTTCCTTTTTTTTTCTTTGTTTCGTCGAACCACTTGGCATCGCGGTACGTTTCCAGAATCGGGGCAAGACGATCTCGTTAAACCGAAATTTCCGGCTAATCGATTTACATCGATCGAAGAGGAGCCGAAGAATGGAGTAAGAACGGTAGAAAGCGTAGGACAGAGAACGGACGAAGGGAGAGACAGTGGTGAGTTAAGGAGGCGACAGAAAGTCGAGAAAATGGTAATAGACTCGATTACGCGAACGAGCTGAGTCGTACGCGACTCGATCCGACTTGGTCGCTTTGTTTCTTTGCATCATACGGTGTCGCGGTTTGCTGCCTGCAAGTAGATTTGTCGATGATGTTTACGAATCGCTGATACAGAGTGACGCTTTGCGCAATCATCCTGGGACTAAAAAGTTCAGACTGAGAATGTCTAGGAATATTCGTTATGATTTAGTGATACACATACATTGTTCAAAATAATTGTGGAATCGTTCTCCGTGTCACGTTGATTCTTATATTTACTTCAGGTGAATACAAATTTGTTTCAAGATTGTTCTCTTTAGTTTCTTTAATATCTTTAATACAATAGAAACGTTCATAACTTGTCCTAATTAATTTAAGCGGTACATTTTTTATTCGAAATTTCCGGAACGTCTCTACGTATTTTATCGATGCTTTTATACAGACGGAAAGTTCAACAGCGAGGAAGCTGAGCTAATTTGCCATTCAGAGATAGTGGTAGATAGATAGATAAAGAGATAGATGGATAGATAGATAGGGAGAGAGAGAGAGACAAGTTACCCCTTTTTTGCCTGACTCGAGAGGACACGAGGGCTACGTTTATTTCCAAGCCGAGTCCGTCGGTCGAAAATTGGCGCAGGGCTTCCGGTATACTTCCTTCCGGCTTTAACGCGTTATTAAGCAGGAAATTTCTGCCTCTTCCTGCCAGCTTCGCGACATAATTCATTCCTCTTGGTTTCCCGTCGGCGGATTCGCGTAATATCTCTTCTCCGGCAACGATCCTTCGAAAGCTTTCGTTTAACAACGTTTTCCCTGACGTACCGCCAACGAGATACGTCGATCGCGGCGGGATCGACTCTTCAAACGACATTTGGCGTTTCGAATCAATTCCGATACTTGTCTCTCTCTTTCTCTCCCTCTCTCTCTCTCTCTCTCTCCCTCTGTCTCCCTCTCTTTTTCTTTCTCGTCACGATAAAAGCTTCCTCGATACTTTGAAAGCGTAGCCGATCATTTAAATATTCATGCGAACGTGGAGGAGTCTTAAAGCGAGCGTAACCACCCATTGAAATAGGAAAATAGTTCCTTTGTACGCACAGACGCTGGCGAAGAAAACTGCAGACGAGTGCTAGTTCCCTTTTTACTTTGAGAAACGAATTCTACAGGGTGTCTCTGTGACAAACGATCGAAATTAAGTGTAACAGTGGAAATCCTATTATCGTTTATTTAAAATCCCTTCCACAGTTTCTGGCAGTCCCTATACCTATCGTTATACATTGCAAATCACCAGCTCTAAATAACGAGAAAAATGATGAAAAGTTCGTTTGCATGAAAATCTCACGATAGTGCAAATCTAGAAGCCCGTCCACCAAGCCTGATCCATAATGAATATACAAACAAATAATATTAAAACCTCGGCAGAATGTTTGACTATTCTAATATGCAAAATGAAGCGATCTATTACAATGAGATTAGTATCGGTAAAACCTGATTTCCGCTAAACATCCGCTTCGTGTTCCTAGAAATTCGGGAAACATTTTGCAGGACACCCAAAAAGTCAGCGATCACCGAGTCTTGTCGCCGGCCATTTTCCGTGGAAAAAAGCAAATTTTCCGGTCTCTGGGCGCGCAAGCGTCTCTCTGTCCGCCGCGAAACATTATCGAGTGCGTCTCCACTCTACTCTGCTGCTGTGCGGCACGTACACAGAAGCGCACTCTCCGACAACCGGATCCGAGCGAGTCGAATTAAAAGAGGGATTCTTTTGAAACGAGCACGCCAGCTTTTACACTTCGATCCCCTTTTTGCGCGGCGAGGACGCGCGCGCGGAACCTGCGTCGCGTGAATACGAGAGCCACGGACGCAGTGGCGGAATAAAAAAAAAAAAAAAAAAAGAAAAAAGAAGAGGAAGAGAAAAGAGGAAAAAAGGTGAGCTCGTTTTATTCCGAAATCGAAGTAACCGTTGTCGCGAGGTCGCCATGACCTGCCCGCCTTTTTCCCCTCCGCTTCCCCCTTTTTTATGCCCCTCCGTTAAGGGTGTCCATGCCGGGAATCGTCTGAATAGATGGAACGAGGGAGTTCAGCTTTGTTTCGCTCGATAGAGAATGTTAGGGTTTGGGAATGGAGAATGGACAGCGTTAGGAGGCGTGGCTGATTCTCGAATAATGTAACTTCCATTCTTTAGCCGGAGTTTTCATTCTCTATATATACAAAAATACTCAAAACGAATGTCACGATGTCTCTTACAAATGATACATTCGTTTTCAGAAAATGTACGCTAGCTACAAATTTCCAAGTTTATAACGTTCGTCGAACACGCGATTAAAATTATTAATTTCTATATCTACGGATAGCAAGAGATCAATACGGACGGAGTTAACCGTGATTTCTGCGCGACTCGAATGTAAATGCAGCACGAAGGCTCGTTGCAAATCAGTGTCTAACAACTTCCGAGTTCTGCTCGATACCGTACACGTGTTAAGATCTGCTCGAAAACGGGACGATTGAAAAGCAAATATATTCCCGTATTACTCGGAGGAAACTTAAAGGACAAAGCATAAACTCACGAAACACGAGCTCCGTTTCTGAACCGATGGGTGTCAGACTGCGAGGAAGATAACTCGTAAAGCCGCACGGTTAAGAAAGACCTCGACTCTCTCAATTTTCGTCGGATGATCGTTCGCCTAAGTCGCTGACTCGTGAGAACAACCTTGGGCAAACGTTCCGAGTTGAAAGCTTCCGCGCGGATCGCGACCGCGCGAACAACGCGAACAACGCGAGGAGAGCGTGAAGGGGTTCAAACGAGGGGCGGAGGTTGCGGCCGACTTGGCGAACGGATGCAAAGTTTACGAAGTTGCGCGGTCGTTAGTCGTAGGTCGGACTATCTCGCGTCGGGCTCGGAAAGATAAGGACTCGTGAACCGGCGCGGATGAGCGAACTTCTACGCGGAAACTTGTCCCGAAACAGAGGCAACGTCTCCCCTAAACGGCACTTGCCGGTCACGGACGCAACGTGCAAAGTTGTCATTTGGCTAGCCGCATATTTGTTCACCGACCGAGCGAAACATCGGCCTTGATAATCCTCGTCCTGTATCATCCTCGTGCCAAGCACCAGGAATTATCCGATCTTTATAGCAGCTCTCGTAGACGAGAGAGCATCTGTGGAACACGCGTCGTCTACGGTCCATGATATAGAGACGTGACGATGCGCTAGAGTTATAGAACTATCGGGAGACAAAGACGTCAAAGAGTGGGAAAGGTTGGCAGGAAACTGATTAAAAAGCGATCGGTGCGAGAACAAAACGTAATTAAAAGAGATTAGCAAACAGAGATGTTACGGGTCACCGTGCAAACATGTTGTATGTAATTATGCACCGGGCATTATTGCGGCACCGTTAGCTCTGCCAGGGCTTTTTGATTATATTTCCAGCGAGTATTTTCCTTGGACAAATACGCGTTATTTGTTCGACATTCGTTCGTTACGCGCAAACAATAAAGTCGGATCGGTTGTCGTACCGTCGTTGATATACGCGTCCAGTAATGGTAGAAGCCAATTAAAGCCGCTGCTGCGATTACGACCGTGTGTAAGCAATTTTTCCTTCTAATACGACGATGCAATACGCAGAGTCCAGGAAGAGTGGAATCGGGAATCAATCTTCCGTCGATTCCATCAGGATTTTCTCGAGTTTTCGAGTCTTTTGATTTCAAAGGCGCAAAGGAATTGACAGAGTGCGGCTCGTAGATGATCCGTCGCGCACATCGAAGAAGAAAGACGCGGAATGGCGTTGGACAAACGTCGGGGACAGCGTCGGAGAGGGTGGATTCAGTCACGTAACGTCGCGTAAACGCATTCACGTGTTCGCGGGTTTGATTCTGTATGGATAGCTGCAGGTATCCGTGCGCCTTTCCGTTCGTGAAGACGAAAGAGGGAAAAGGAAAGGAGAAACTGGGCCGAAGGGCGGATACGAGTGTTGCGCTAGTCGCCACGGGGGTTTTCACGCGAGAATACCGCCACTGGATGACTTTGCGGAGACATCAGAGGACACGGCTCGCCTTTGTGGTCGAGGGTGTCTTAAGAAGCCGGTGCCGACAAACGTCGGACAATCGATGGAAAACGCTGGGAACCATTCTCGAGCCGATTCGTGGCTTCAAATTGGGCCACCGGTCTTCTGAGAGGCCGCTTACAGGTGAAACGCACTTGTCAAGTTACGGAGTTAGAGTCCGCTGGTCGAGGTTTTTGAGGAGCATCGCACGGTACCGCCTCTAAGAATTTCGAATTGTTGCAAACACATAAAATATGCCCCGAGTGAAACGCTTTAAGCTTATTTCAGTCTCTGATCTCATTTACGAATAAAATAGCAATAATTGAAATGAGGATTTCAAAAATACACACATATAACAAAAATATCAGTCTTTTGGACGAATTGCTCCAGATGTGCAAATATCTGCGGACAATAGTCCGTAAGGATGATTTTAGTACGGGCCGAGTATCTTTGGAATTTGTCCCAATTTTACGGTGTGTATATCTTATACAGTTTATAGATGTATTCGAAACTCGAAGATTTATATCTCGTCCGATATTTCCCTTTTTCTCGCCTTTCCTGTTTAACCGATAAAGCGTCCAGGAGACTGAGGAAAGAATCGATTTCCTGCTATTGCCATTAAGTAAAACGTCGAAAGAACGTTCGCGCTCCAATGGCACAGGTTTCAAGGAAGGATCCGGCGAAAGGATCTGAAAAGGACCAACCAGGTCGGCTCGTAAAAGGGAACAGTCATCGAGATTCGCCGGCGAAAAGTTGCCAAGACCAATTTCCCACGGACAACTTGCTCGGATATTCGGCGAATATTGATTGCGTGTCAGCCCTGAGGCGTTTCGTGGCTAGTTTTGATTGCAGTCTCGCTCGAGCAACTTCTATCTTTTACCACGTTTCCACCTATCGAATATTCCCGTTACCTTCTCGCGAGAACAAAAGGGCTCAAACCTTCCGTTGGTATTTTTAACCACGTCACTCGCACGTATTCGTCTCCGCGTGGAAATTTCAAAGGAAGAGCCGGTATCTCTCGAACGAAACAACGTGTCTCCAGAGGGTTTTTCCAACTGATTCGATCCGACAACGCTTTCTGCCCATTGGTCATGCGATAGTAACCGGACGTGTGACCAGAATACCGCACGCCATACCTCTGCAGCCAGTTCCATTATATTTGCCGTAGCGGAAACGATACGCGTTCGAGAGGAGTGTAACGTTGCCGTGAGTGGTTTCGAGAGGCCTACTCCGTTCCGATCACCTTTCGCACGACCTTAAATTCACAACGCGATTTTCTATGTTGGGACACGTGTGTCTGTCTGGTAGTTAACTGTCGAGAGTCGCGTTAAAAGACAACGGGACACTCGATTATAGCTCGCTGCTCTTGACCATTGCAAATTTCTGTAATTTCGTTTCCGGTTTCTCATCGAGAAGCTTCTCGAGAATCTGCTGGAGAATGCGCGTAACTACGCTGAAATTCAAACAACGAAACAATTGGAACGTCATCAAAGGCCTCCTTAACGAAGGTCGCGGAACCGGAAGATGGGAAGCGATACCATCGCCGAAAGAGTCAGAGGGGAAACTCGTGAATGGAATTGAAAAGCCGCAGATGTACAAAGACTCGGGTTATGGATCTATAAAGGGTGCGAAAGCTACGATCGTTTACGTTAGGGTGCAGCTTCTGCCGCGTTTCGGTCCTCGTTATCGCGTCATGATCGTCGTTTAAACGCGAGAAAGTAGCGGAGGACGGAAATTGGTCGGGCGTGCCGGAAACGACATTTTTGCGACGCGAGAATCTTCGAGCAGCCAGCCGGCTAGCAGACGCTAGGAGAGGAAGTCCTTTTCGAGGATGGAGACGTCGCAGTGCAGAAAGTAGTGGTAGGACCAGCGTACAAGCTTCGGGGAAAATTGCCGCAGTAAGTTACATTCGTGTCCGTTACACGGCATCCCTTTTCTGTTACATTACCGTGACTTCCGACAGCTACGAGGGAGTAGGGGGACCAGGGCGAAGTATCATAGAATCCGACGACAGTGTATACTTTCGATTCTATATGTCGGACGGAAACCTAAAAACCTTCTACGAAGGGTAGAAGCTTTCCTAATAATTTAGAATTCCAGAGCGTGTCCTTCGTGCAAATATCGGAATTCGAACGCATCGTGTTATTCGTTCTCGAAAGAAGATCAACATCTCCATAAAATGCCGTGGTGTCGGCACGGCAAGACCCTCAGCGACGAAATAGAGAGCGATCAGGAAAAAATGTCGGGTTATCGGGCGGGAATTGGCCGTTAACCGCGTTCACTCGGCTAAGCTCGTGTTCGTTATCATCCGAGTCTCGCTGAAAGCATGGCGAAAAATAGCGGGGCAATTAGCTAATAAATAGTCAAGGTTGCGGGGGTGGATGCAGAGGCGAAGGGTGGAAATAACGACAGAACGTTCTAGCAACGTCGATGTCGGAGGTTATATCGTCCTGTTTGCCGACGCCGCGCCGCTTCTATACGACGATGATAACGTTAAATAACTCGTTACGAGGTCTTGCGCGCGCGCTGGCTTCGACGATAATGCGGCGGGGATCCGCGGAGGGGCTCGGAAAATCGCTTTGTATGGCTCGTTTCAGCTAACGCGCAGCTACGTGCCTGTCTGCATCGCGACGCCCCATAACTGTACATAATAGCGGCGGGGAATACGCGGGCTTCAATTAATATGGATATCGACGTTTCGCCGGAGTCACGATGACATTTCACCTCGGCCTCGATCTCGACCTCCGTGCGCCGACACGGCCTGTCCCTTTCCATTATCTCTCGCGTTCCACCGAGGACTCGGTTCAACGATATCGAACCGTCGATATACATACAGTGGCTCATGAAAGTATTTAAACGTTTGCAGAAGCCTTTTACAAATGTGTTGGATACGTTTGTGAGTAATACGCAACCTTTTGAAATTTTATTAGCAGCATAACGAGGGTCACGTATCGTTGTTACATCGGAAAGATTTGAGACGAATGCGAAGAGATGTATTGTTAGAAATGGCGAGATATTTGTCGTAAGCATAGATCATCGAATATTTAGGCAGTTAATTATTCACTAGATTAGCAAGCCGCAATGTTTAGGTATTAGTTACATAGCCATATAATCACTGTAGATTCATGTCTCACTACGTTATTAATGAAATTCCAAAACAAAAAGGAACTCTGCGTGGAAGCAAAGAATTCAATAAATAAAGTAGATGCAAGTAGGTACATACTTGCAAATGATAACTTTTCTAGCTGTACGCGCTTGATTAAAACGGAGTCTTCCCAAAGAATATATAAGTTTTAGCATCTCCTCGTAATTAATATTCAAGTTTATTCTGTAACGAGTAAAGCTGCGGATTTCAATCGTTCCTTTGTGCAAATCGATTGAAGTCGTGAAAAATAAAAGACGGTTAGCGAAATGGGTTAGTTGTAACCGACGATGCGAAAAAACAACATAAAGGGTCTTAATGCTTTTACAATTATATCGAATCGTCGTTGTTGCTCGTTCAAAGGCCCTTAATAATCCGGTCGGACATACGCGTTTTCAATTTCACCGACACAGTTATTCGTCTCTTCGCGTCATTTCTATACACGTGGACAGTTTTAATATTCCGGAAGAATATTATAACAAATAACAACGCGAAATCCCTGGAAATAAAAAAATTTCCGTCTAAATCATGAAAATGACAATCTCCTCTGTTCTATGTCGTCTGATCCGGGAAATTTAAAAGACAGAGGATATCGAACAAATGATCTTCGTTTAATACGACGATAATTCGAGCGTAATTCGTGTCGATGTGTCGCAAACGATCGAACATAGCGTGAAACACGAAGATCGAGATGGCAGCAAACTGATCGACCATTAAGCGCGACGAGATTGAATCTTCGAACGGTATCGGAGTTTTCACGCGTGCAAGAGACGCGTGAAAGCTCGATTTCCAGCGCGAGTCACGAATAACTTCGTTACCAGCGTATGCAAACACCTCCATCGCGAACATTTAAATTCTCGGCGTATAAAGAATCGAAATTATGGTCATCTATTTCTGCCTGCTCCCCTCTGCCGCGCCCGCGAATCCATGATCCATCGCTTAATATTTTACGGATAGATCGGAACAGTATAATCAAATATTTATTAATATTGGAAATTACAAATGCGAGAAGCTGTTGGTATTTCCTGTGGTTTGTATTTTTTTTTTTTTGGTGATTTCGAATGACGTGCAGAGAGATTCAATCAGAGGTTATTCTTCACTTTTACGACGCTCGTCTCGTTCGCGTTTCCCAAGAGTTATCGATTCGACCGCAGCCGGAAGTTCCAAACTCCGTTCATTTACTGGTGTCCGATGATGTTTCGATAGCGTTCGTTGATCTCATAAAAGACTAAACTTAGTCAAAGTCCTGTTTACACCGAAACATTCGATTACTATTTTCACTGAGAAAGAAAATATGGAAAGAAGAAGAAAGGTTCCTTCGATTTTTAACCTACGCAAAACGCAATGTCAGACGGTCGGTCTCGTTCGAGTTCATCGAACTTGCCATCGAAAGAAGAAAAACACGGTTGCCGCGAAACGTCGGTTGACGAATAATCGGAGGCACTCGAAAGACGCGAAGAGTAGCACACGGCGAGCGTTGGAACGGTTAGAAATAGGAGAATAGAAATCGAAGAGGACAGATAGAAAGGCAAGGGGCGAGGCTAGGATCGATGAGGAATCGAGAGTACGGTGCATCCTCCGATTAATATTGACGTACTGGCTGCAGTATCTCTATATCTCTATTGAGTATTCAGGGTGAGGCGACGCGTTTGATTGGCGCCTCTGGGGTCATTTCGATGGATGAATGGTTCCTCTGTGTTCGACCCTTGTGTCGTCGTGGCTTGCCGAAGGGTTTTGGCGAAAAAAAATAAATTAAAATAAAAAAATAGATTATAAAAAAACAGGGAAGACGAAGAGAGGGATGGGCTGGCAGAGAAAGTGAAAGAGAGGGAGAGAAAAATTGGAATGGAGCGTAGATAGGAGAAAAATTGATTGGCCCTTCAGGACGCGCGCTGTCGCATTCGCGAACGAGGCCAGGTACGCGGTGCGTTCGCACTGTTTGTCCTGCGGGCATTCCTGCGTTCGACTAATTTTTCCCCTCCCTTTCACCGATTTCATCCGTCACGCCGTTCCTCTTACCCCTCCTGCCTATTCGAGATCACGAAGAACCTCGGAAAAATGGGAAAAAGCCACGGGGAAATGGGAATTGGGAGCAGAATGTCGGTGAATATAGGACGCACCTGCATTGTCAGACGGGCCGCGTCGTAAAGCACGTCGCGCTGCCCGACGGAATATTTTGTCGGCGAGAAACAAAAAAGGGAAAAAATCGGAACGCTCCGCAACGGATCTTCTGGCTGTCGCAGCCGTGGACACGTTATTACCCGCGAAAATCGCGAAAAATTGCCACCAGAAGCATGGACGATCCGGTTTTGCGGAAATGTTTTTGTCCACATAACGAGCGTTCTCTTTATTCCCTCGCCCCCTCTCCGTTGTTCGGTCTCGATCGTCTTTGGGGAAAAGGGAGTAGTTCTTAAAGAGCGAGTCTCAGGTGCACCGGAGGAACAAGAACGCGTTTGGTGATCGTCGATGGGAAATATTCGGAAGAGCACCGGTTATCACCGATCTTATCGATCGTCTATCTCGTTGAATCGGTTTTTCCAGATAAACCGAAGTGTTCGGCTGCTTTCGTATGGACCGCGAAAAAGTTCCTTTGTATAAAGTCTCTATCGAAACTGTGCCGCGTATCTAACGCTTATGCGTGTAGTAGCATACTTTAAAAGTAAATGCTTAAATTTTGAAACGATACGGAAGCAAGGTAAGAAATGAGTATGATGCAGGTACGCGTGGTTGAGTCGAAACGCAAATGCTCGATCGGCAAAAGGATGAGCACCCTCTTTAACGAGGACAGGATTGCCTACGGTCCACGGGATAGCCAGGGGATGTAGGTAATTAGACATCCAGGTGTCCCCTGCTTCTTCGCCGCCCCACGAGCCAGGATCTTCGGCGCCCATTGTCTGTTTTCGCATTCACCGATTCGATCACGCTAGGCTAACTCCTCTAACGACCTGACGCGTCGTGTCATTAATGATTCGCCGAAATCGTTGATCTCCCGCTATTCCCACCGGCAGTGAGGGAGAACCGCAGGTGCGAAGACGCTCGAGTTTTTCCCCGCGTGACTCAACCGCAACTTTTTCTATGCGGCTTGTCGAACCGGTAACCGTGAATAAGCTGATCCTTTTGCATACCAGTTTGGGTACGAGTCCTCGGCAACGTTTAGACATCGCTGCTTCCATTTAGTCGGAAATTTCAGACAAAACGTTGTCGCCTTTCTATTCATACAGAGTACGATGGTGGTAGAAATATCTTTATCTGTACCGTTCCCTTCGCCTATGAATTTCTTCTCTGGCGTTATTCTATATTTATCCCAGGACAGCGCCAAGATTATGACAGACGTAGAAGAGTACGAAGATTAGATAGAAGTAGATATTTTTATTCATCATCATCATCATTTATGAATTTCTGCCCTGATGTCATTACAAAGGTAGACTTTTTCTACTCTCCCTTGCCAAAGAAGCTCCCCAATTTCCTACATAACACTATATCTGGGAGACTAATTTCTCAACCCTCGGTGAATACCACCCCAGAATCTTCCCATTGCTTCCCAGTTCCCTTAACAATTGAGTCGTCTTCTTTATATATCCCTGGTCGGCGTTAACGCAGCTTTGCAAACAGCATCCCACGAACAGTGGCCAATAACTTACCTTCCCCTCGGCATTCTGCGCGCGTCAAGAGAGCCATTCCCTTCCTTTTCATTTACCCCCGTCGCGATTTTTCCTTGGTGGCCAGGCGTTACTGGGGCCAGAACGACTGAAGAAAACCGGACAGAGGCCGCAATTTCTGACGACTACGCGATCACCGCAGGCTTCCGGCCGCGTTCGATTCACGCTTCGACAGCCACGTGGAAGGAGCGACGTGAAAGGGGCCTGGAGAGAACACACGGTCCCTCTCTCAGATCACAAACACTGGTCATTGTGGATAAACGACGAAAACACGTGGTTTCGGCTTCGTTGAGCTCGAGAGGTTGGAGCTCGTATCGATACAATGACTGGCGTCACGCTTCAGGGCTCTCGTCGATGCACCGCTGACCGAATGATCCGACCGTGATTTACACGGTGTACTGTGTTTGCACACTCGCGCTCTTGTACTTGGAGCAAATGTTTTGTCTCGTTTCTTACGCGAGAAATTCCTTTCTCGCGACAGTTGCGTTCGAATTAGTGGCGATCTGTTCGAGAATTACATCGCGATACGATTAACCTATGGCCGAGAAGAGGATGTTGTTGCGCTATCTCGTTAAAGACAGGAGCGTTCAAGTGCCTTAATACGAATCGAACATCGAGCGATAAACGGCTAATTATAGTCTCTGGAAACCGCGTTCTCTCACGGAACCGTTTAACTTACGCGAGCTGTTATCGCTAGTTAGGGGCATTTTCGAGATATCGGAGTTTCGCGGGTTGGCGTAACGAAACCACACGAAAGGAGAAGAGAACCACCTTTGTGTCGGCAAGAAAGAAAGTTAATTCTTTTTATGTCGGCGACGACGTGTACACAAACCAGTTCTCGGTGGAAAGGGGGGCGATCGTCTAAGGCGTCGGCAGGACACCTGGTCCGTCCGATAATGGCGTCCCGCAGATTCGTCGCAGTCCTTGGATCTAGTTCTGTCTGGAAGGCCACGTCCACGGTACAATTATAAGCTTCCGCTTGGTCGACCATCCTTCCCCACTCTCTCGACCCTCGTTCTTCTTCTTAAATTTGCCTCCCTCGCGTTCTACCGTTTGTATTATCTGCGCTATCCCAGGAGCCTGGGCGGGGCTCTCGGACGATATAATCGTCACGGAGCAACGAATTTGTAGCTAGTCTAGTAGGAACAGGATGAATTGAACCACTTTTGTAGCTCGCGACATTTTATACAAGCGGTTAGCGGCATAATGGACGTCGGTCTGACTGAAAACTACCGGTGACGGTTTTATCGAGACGAGAGAGACGTTCCTTTGTCCGGCGGATGCGACGACAGGCCGTTTCAGGTGGGGGATTTTGCGATCCTTTCTTCGCCGATCGTCGCTGTAGGACTCTAGTGGCGCTTAATGGTCGAAAAGTGTGGAAACATTTGTCTGTTGAATACACGAACATCGGTATCCCTTTGAAAACTCTAAATGTTAATACAGTTGAGAGTTTCTTTAAAGTTGATGGAAAGACAGACAGAAGACCGATAGCCTTCTCGTCTTTCCATAAATTCTCTTTCACCGATTCACCGTTAAAAGAGACATCGAGGGATGAGTGCGACGGTCGATGTCGGTGTCGAGGGCAAGGCCAAAGCCACGACCGTCTCTCGAATCGGCAAATCGAATCAGGAAGGCCGATTAATCGGACCGAGCGAACGTTAGCGGAGTCGAGTGTGTCTGCCCGGTCTTATTATTAATCTATGAATTAAGCTCCGTTTAATCTGCGGCAGGGTACGGCGAGCCCTTGGACGACTCTCGAACAAGGGCCATCCTCTTCTCCTCGTCTCCTTTGTACCTTCCGTTGTCGAGGCTCTCGGAGTCGCGGAACAGCATCTGGAGCCACTCGAACCCCTTTCGAATTATCCTCGAATCGGCCGTGTCAATGGAATCGCTCGGCCCTTTAAAGGGAGAGAATCTACCGCGAGAATCCAATTACGTAATATCGTGGCTGCGGTTCGCCGAAGAAGCATCCGTGATTCTCGATGACAGAGGACGAGCTACGGATGAAGTTGAAGGAGAAACAGGGAGAGAGAGAGGGTGAGAGAAAGAGAAGGAGGGGAGGTCCGAGAACCTCCGGTGAACAGCTTCAGCCTGGCAGCCTTCCTACCTCGATGCAGTCTATGGGACAAGCCAGATGAGAATAACGCGCATCTCACGCTGTCCTGACTCCATCTGCCTACGTGGGTGCCGCACCGTCTCCACCGTGCGAGCTGGTTTCCCGAGGAAAATCGCTCGATCGTCGATACATAAACCAGCTTAAGATCTTGCTCTAAGATAGCCAATTCCGCGTCTATTACCAAATTATGAGAATTTTCATTTTGCAATAGCGAAATTAGCTATCTGAAAAATTAGGTGACGCTCTCTACGATTTAGAATTACGAGTTTAAAAATTAACAGTACAACAGGTTTCGAGAAAGTTTTATCCGCACGAAGATTTAGTCTCGATGGTCGATTTCGTTTATTCATTAGACACGAAGAAGCTCTTACACAGAGTACGTGATACATTATACGAGTAGAGTGGAGTTTGGCCTTTTAGCAGAAAGTCGCCGATTTTTACGTAACGACGCGGGGCGATGCGGTCGAGGGTAGTTCCGCGTTATCGGCACCGTAACGCACCGTTCTCTCCGGCTAAAAGCACAATCGGCCATCCACGCCATCATTGGCGCCCGTTATCGTAACATCGGAGGATTCTGCTCATCGTGTAACTTCGATATTGCGCGTGCCACGTTGCATGCTTGTGCCTCGAACGCCACCGACTTCTTCCTGACAAACTACCCGGCAAAGTTCCAACAACTATTTCCCCATAAGGTTGTTTCGCGCGAAGAGAAATAGTTCGATGGAGGTATATGTTTTAGATGCGCGAGAGACCCTTCTCGAGAAAGTACGTCGCAGCACGAAATCAATCAAAGATCTCCGGGGAGCTAGCGCGAATTTCCATAGAAAATTTTCCAACTCCCGATCCAGCCGTAGAATAGAATCCATCGACAGCGTGTGATCGCTAAAAGTGACTTGGATTTTTCCGTTAACTGTCGTCTATTTCACCCGATCAAAGATCGTTAGACCATTTCGTTGTACGAAAGAAACTTGCCCGTTTAACAAGTTCGAAAAATCGTAAAATAGATCTTGAGAGAATTTTCACGAAGTAGAACAAGACGGAGAAAGACGAAGCGCAAGAAGATACGGTAATTAAATCGATATCGAGAGTCTTTTATGCGATATCTTTGCAAGGACTGGTGCCCAAGGGTAACGAGAGCGATGCTTCGAATTACGAAAGAAGCGACGCACGAATCGCTACCAATGTTATCCTCTTTCACTCATGCTCCGCTTTCCTCCCCAATCCCTGTAAAGGCTTTTCTTCCAAAGCCTTCTAACCAGCCTCCGTCGCGGATCGCGCCGGTTTTGTTCGATGCAGCCTCGGACACGCGGGAATCTTGCGCGGGGGCTTCGCTCCGACGAATTAATTTCCTTTGTGAGCTCTCAAAGAGCTCGTACTGCGGTTGCTTTCGAGAACGACGAGGTAGGAGGGGTTGATCGCGGAAATCTCGGAAGAGGACGCGAGGGAGCGTAGAGGCCCGAAACGAACCCTCCGACAGACAGGTTGCACCGAATAACTTTTAAATACGATTAAGATTGCCGCTAAGAGGATGATATTCCATTGAAGTCTGCCTATCTTGCCGCGGCTTCTGTCGATCATCGTGCGTTGAAATCCGATGCGATGGACTGGAAGACGGAAACCAGTTCCCTTCTTTGGCTCGCGGTTCCGCTCAATGGAAGCTTTAAGCAGACCTTCCTTCCCCGGGTAGATAGGTCGGATGGCTTTCTTTGTCGTAAGTTTTCGGAACGATGCTTTAATTTGAGAATTGTGATGTGGAAGCTTTGCGGTATTCCGCTCGACGGTTGTAACAGTATTTTGTATAATAGCGAGTATACGTTGTAGAGTCTCGCAGATTTTTAGACATCATCTTTTAACGAAGATCACGGATGGGCAATCTTTTGTAACATAGGTCGCCCAATAAGTTTGTATCGTTCATCTCCCCCTTATCCTTAGAATTGCCGAATGAATTATTCAAGTATGAATTATTCGAGATTTTGGACGTATGTTGTACCAATGAATGATTGCTGTTTTACATAACGGTTCACTATATCTGTTACTTAAGATTGTGGAACGTGGTTGTGGATTTTCTTAGAATAATCGTTGCTGTATCGATACGTCTCGTTTATAGATTTTTAACACAAGAAAAACTTGATATCATAAGATCGACCATCTTGCTCGTTCATCGTCCCGTTTTGATAAAACACATATTAACCATGTAAAGCGTACGAACCATTCGTCACGCGAAAAGAAGTGTCTTGTCCATGAAGTTACTCACAGCCAGGGAACGTTACTTTCGCTTGAGAAGCTATCACCGCGGATATTCGAAATCCAGAAACCGAATTCCCCAGTGAAAAGGCTGGCCAAGATATATGATATCGAGGCATTCGAGTGATCCCCAGGCATTGGAATCGCGGTTGCCGATACGGGGGTTTGTACGATCCCCAACAGCGGGGAAGAAGCGTTCCCGGCATTGGAACTCGCGAACGAGAGGATGTTAGTGACGCGTGGCTACGTCACGGCGCGGCGAAATTGCTTAATTTAGCATGGAACCCGGCGGCTACGGGGAGGACGAAAGGAGGAAGCGCGGAAATCGCGTCGAGAATGCGCCGCCGGCGAGCTTTAAAAAGCCTCGAATTGATATTGAGACGAAATTGGCCGAGGGAGAGAGAGACCGCGGCGAAATTACCCGCGCGAATCGTGCTTGATGGACTCGAGCTCGAAATTCGTCGACGATCAATTCTCCAGTGTGAAATTCATTTTTCCTACACAGGAAATAACGTTGGTAGAGAGTTCGGTGTATTTAATGTTTTCGAAAGGTGAAAAATTTTGTATTCGAAAATTCGTGGCCATTAACTGGACAAAAATCGTTCTCCGGATACGTGGCTGTTGCAATTTAGCCGATGAATTAATGATTTTGATTTAAAGACTAGTTTGTCCACTCATAAAGTGGGTATTTTTGTAAATACTTATTACTATACACAGTACAGCTAGGTATTTAAAGGTTTAATATTACGAAGCTGTGTAGCAGAATTTTATTTCGAAAGCGTAAATCGATGCAGAAGTATCCAACGAACGACGTTGTTCATTCGCTTTACGAAGATGTAGCGACTTGCAATTTCGAAACGATGGTTCACCGTGCGAATTACTCGTTTTCAAAAGAAAAAAAAAAAAAAAGAATGGAGAATCGTCCTCGACGATGTTGAAATCGGTAAAACAAAACATCCGCGAGAAGGACCGCGTTAACGGGGAATGTACCTCGTGGGAGTCGAATCCATCGAGTATCGATCTGTGGAAACGCTCGCGCGGAATAGATCGCGTCGTTGGAAGTCTGGCGGTCGCGGCGAAAGAGCGCGACGCGTTGAAATATTTCACCGGAAGTTGGTACGGAAGCGTGGCACATACCTCTCCTTTGAGAAGCCGGGGGAACGTTCGTCGTCGTGCACGGTTTATTCGCTCGCAGTCAGCCCAGATATCGGGAAAGCATTACGCTCGATGGAAGGATCGCGATGCTCCGCTGCAAATTCATAATTCATCCACGGAGGAAACGACCGAAAACGTTCTTCCGTGTTTACGCGCCGCTTCCTGTTTTCTCGGAATTAAGATGTCTCCTAAGACACAGGCTTCGATCCGTTGGGAATTTTTCACTCTCTTACTACGATTTCCAATTGAACGAAATGAAACATTAACGAAGCTCGCCATTTTCGATGGATGCGCGATTTAGTGGGGAAAAATTCCGAGGGAAGTAAAATATCGAAGCACGAGTTCCGTCGCAACTTTCGGATCATGCGAAGGTATCCTGGCTTGGCGTTACGTACGGCGCCGACCTTCCACATCCGAATTTGACGTCTGTAGCGTGCTTTAAACCAGCGTCGATTCATCCGCCGCGTTTCGATTTCAGATATCGAGCAGTACATCGCTCTTCTGGATTTCTTCCGTACCGGAGTTTATCATCCATTTCAATATCTCTTCCAATCTTCCAACCAACAAGGATAAATTTTTATTTCTTTTTCTGTACGATCAGCTTGGACGCGAGCAATCCTCCAAACGAGTTCATCAAGCAAGTTAGAAGGTTGGATCGCAAAAATTCGTTGGATCGATCTGCTTTTGAAAGCCATCGATTCCATCCGGTTTCAATACGAAGCTTTTGTCCATCGTGTAAGTATAAAGCGTGTAGCTATCTAAAAAGCGGCAAGAGAAAGCGCTCATTAAAGAGCAACGAAACGTTAAGAACACATTAGGACGCTGGAAACGCTGCTACGACCAATAAACCGCGACCCTGTCGATTGCAAGCGGGTGCGATGCGGCGGGGCTATTGCGAAATCCACCACGGTACGATAATCGGCTGATATCAAAGGATCGTTCTGGTCTGTCGGGTCAGCTGCACCTGTATCGATACATATGCACCGGACAGCGGTCGAGTTTTGCGGTCGTTCATTACGCATGAATCGATCCGTTCTGAAATGCCACTCGAGAATGAGCATGAGCCACGCGTCTTTAATTAACGATCGTTTAAGGCTAACCGTGTTGTCGACAGATGGGTAACTAGATACCGTCCACAAACTGGAAATAAAATCTTTTCGAATATGATAAATAAATATTTCTCCATTGTAAGAATGTTTCTTCGTAATCGATCGTTTCTATTACAGCATCGTATACATCGTATTCCATAATATAGCCAGCGTATTGTTAAAAACTGACGGGTGAAAGACTACCTTTCCAGTGTCGATATATCAAAATCGCGGAAATGGGCGAGAAAAAATCGACGTGTAAAAAGTCATCCACCCGGATGCACAGAACGAGACCTGGCAGGACCCTCAAGAAGGGAACTTGTTTTCAGCACGTTCACCCCTAACCACATCGACCGATCGAGCGAGTTCTTGCTCGTTAACGCACGACAGCCTTGCAAGAAAGGGTTATCGTTATTGTTAATTACCCGCTAGAGGTGGGGTTGAACATTTCCTTCGCTTCCGTGCACTCTGGCAACCTAACTTCAACCAAAATTAATTTCGCCCAGTCTCTTATGTAAATTGGACTTTACAGTATTTATACTGTTACAGTATTCGATACGCCCTTTCCAAGGTTCAAAGATCAACCGGACGATTTTTCACAGTGCAGAGAAATTCGAAATATTCCCGGAAGCACGGGACGGATTGTTCGGAGGCTGGGCGTAAATTAGCGAGGCGTTGGCCGAGATTTTTTCCTCTTTTCCTCGACTCCTTTGTCCCAGAGCTGCAGCCATTTCCCTGCTCTTTAGGTGGCCCTTCTTCCTGGTCGCTTTGTCGTTCAGGAGAACACGGCAGGTCCGTGCAACTCTACTAAAACGATTATCCTGTCGCGTTCGCGAGAGCAAACGAGGCCACAGCTCGAGCGAGAAGGGCTCCCTTTGATCGGCGCCTTAATGAAAGGATCGCCACGACGACGTCTCCGACCGGTGACCAAACTAGAGGGGAAACCCTCGGTTCTAAGGACCGAAAGACTGCCCATCGTAAAATAACACTCCCGACCTAACGACCTCTCGCCCTATCTCGTTTTCTTCTTTTTCTTTTTTTTCCTGCCCCGCCACGACTCGCGCACTGTATCGCCCTTTCGAGAAGCCAGGCGCCTCGGTCAAAGGCCCATACCCACTGGATAATTCGATAATGCAACCAGTGGGTGCGCGGCCACGCCACCCGAACAACCTTGGGAGTGGCGTGCAACGAGCTTTGATTCGAACGGTCTGAGATTACAGAGAGGAAAATTGGATACCGAATTCCTATGTGCAAGTAGTTTCCGATGCTGCAAGAAAATTAGCCGACCGGGTCAATTACTTCTATGAGAATAGAATCCGTAATCGTTCTGACTATCCATAGAAGCAGATTCGACGGAAGATGTGAATGATGACGGAAGTGACGGTGATCCGTTGGAAGGTTAACAAAGTTTCGTGCGATTCGAGCAACGTGCTCTCGAGCTGGAGACAAGGGCGTGCCGTTTGAAGCGCGGCCCTGACAAATTTCATAAACTCCTACTTAAAATCGTAATTATTATTAACCTCGTTAGGCGAAGGGCGCGGCGAAAATGAGAGACTTTCACGCAGCGAGGGAATAGTCCCCCGAAACGCGGCGTCGAAAAGAGAACCACGCCGTAGGAGGAGGTACGCGAGTGAACAGTTCCACGGGGTGTCTGGCGCGCGCGTTAAGCGATACATGCTCTCACCCTTTGCTTCTTTGTGCGGCGTGACAAAATTTAACGGGCCGCTCTTGTAAGCGCGCCATTAAACAGGAGGGGAGACTACCCCCCGTCGTCGTGACGAAAGCCGCCAATTTACGCTGTGCAGTAGCTACAGAGAACCGCTGTTCGAAGGGACCGTCGTGGATGCGGGAAATCTTGCGGGACATAATGGAAAATACGACAGGGAAGGGGAGTTGTCGGCGCCTTTTGCCTCGATTCGACGACCGGCTTTTCCCGGAAAATATTCCTCGCTAGAGATTCGCGCGCGTTTCTGACCGTCTGGCTGCTGCTTTCGTCCGAAACCGCAAGATCTAGCGCGGCTCACAGCGACGCGCTTCAAAGAATCATAGCCATCGAACAGGCTGGATCCATAGAAAGGTACAGGTTGAAAAATAACCCGGAGGCCGTGGATTAAAGCGACGAAAAACGACGCCGGGCAACGAGAGCAAAGCCAGGTGGCTTTGTGCGCTGGTGTGTCGACTGGAAGCCAGCCTCGGAAACGACGATACGTTCGAAGCTAATTATCGTCGGCTAATTAACGCGCATTACCATCGCTGGCTGGCGTGCGGCAGCGTTCGTTATCGCCGGTGCGCAATCAAAAATTTGGGCCACGCCGACGGCCGATTGCCAGCCGGGAGATGTAAATTGCAGCTTCCGTCTCTCGTTATCGTCGCTGCGTAATGCTATCTGCTGTCTCTCTCTCTCTCTCTTTTTTATCCTTCTCCATCTTGTGCCCCTTGTTTTCCTTTCGTTCTTTGCACTTTTTATTCCCTTTACTTTCGTTCCTTTTTCTGTCTGTTGTGCCCTCTTTTTTCGGTGGCACGTCCTGCCGCAATATTGCGTCGCGAGATTTATAGCGACACGGCCAGAAAGGACGCGGAATCCAGTGCGAATCGACGGCTTCTGCGTCCGTGCATCGAGCGCCGTTCGCGATATCGATATGACAAATAAACGTACGAAATCTCCCGTTTCGAAGCTTTCCTACCGCTATATCGGGTTTAACCAGCACGGATACGGACCCGCGTATACTCCCTGCTACCAGACAAATCCGGCCCGGAACAGACGCGCGCGGATTTCCTGCTCGATCGCTCGAGAACGATACGCTCGCGATCGTCCTGGAATTATACGCGTTAGCGCCACGGGATTTTGCGTCTATCGACCCTCGACGATGTCGACGACGATCGCGGCGTAGACGTGCGAGTTTCGTTCGCGTAATTTGCATTGGCCGATCGTTAAATCCTAATTGTACCTTACCAAGCACAGTTTTAATATACATCAAGTAGAAATTACATTTTTATACTTTTTTTTATCTACCTTAAAATATTTATTGGACTTCTCTTGGTGCAATTTTCTACTGAACGTTTCAGGGAAGTTTCTAAGCTTGCAAGCAGTCGCTTAATACGCCGAACGCGCGCCTTCCAGCCGATTACTCGATTTTTCCGTGTCGAGGTATCGCGATTGTCCCGCGTCGCCGCGAATTTTCCCCGCGATAATTAACGGAGCCCCGTACCAGGGAAATAAGCGATCGCGATCAATTACGATGCACGCTAACAGCGTAACCGATTTGAGGTTTCATTAACTCGAGCAAATTCGGCGCGCGTATTAAGCGCGCCTATACGCGCGCCACCCGTGTGCTTACCGCAGTTTCTGCCGGTTCTCCATTATTTCCGAGTGCTTCCAGCGGTAATTCCAGTCTGGAGAGAACGTTCGACTGCAATTATAAACGCGCCCTGCTGGATCGAATACGAATATGTCTGGGCTACCCCTGTTTAGGCCTAAACAATGAAAAGGTCCTCTAATTTCGCTCGATTCGATTCTCCTTTGCCTTATTCCGTTTGTAATCCTTCGTATTACTTCGTAGTAAAAGTCTTCTACCGTAAAATAAGCCTGTTGAAGGTCGCTCCATTCTGATCCGTTCCACTCTTCGTTAATTTCGTTAATTTCATTGCATAAATCGCGATCACGCGAATGTGAGGAAAAATTATAAGGCAAAGGGTCAATAATCGAGTTTCTTTGCTTATAACCTACGACATGGCCCTAACCCTGAACGGAAGTAACCCAGAAAGATGTTAACGCCGAGTTGTCGTATTTTCTCGGCTGATACGGCCAGCCGAAAATACGATATGCGAAGATTTACGAGGCGGTGTTGGACTGTTTTATTAGAGCCGTGTTTTTGTGTCAGCAGCCGTTGTCGATCACAATATCGGTCGTAATTATCGCCGGTGGCCGGCATTATCGAAACGTATGGTTCCAATGGTATTCGAAACCTGAAGGGACCGAGGCTCGAGTTGGCGCACGGTGAACGCGAAATTCGACGGGGGAATGGCAGTGCTCGGATATTGGCGAGTTCCTCTGCACGGCGAAATATTCTAACCGCTCGATGCCCGATCGAAATAATTCAGGGTAGACGAGGCAATAGCAGCAGCAGCAGCAGCAGCGGCTTTTAGTCGGAAAAGCTAGCATCGAGAGTGCGTTTCAACCGCTCTCTTGAAATTGTTGCGATACAGTACTCGATCAACAAAAATATCCGAGGAACGTTCCCGCTGATTAACTTTTATCTCTATAGTTTCTATTTGGATCTGCCTTTCCCTCGTTCTCATTTTTCTCGTTGACAGATTTTTTTTTCAATTTCTGATTCGAATGTAAAAAGTCTCTGATAAATATTAATGAAATTCTCGGATGGCTGTTGGCGGATTTATTTTGCCGCTGGATAAGCGTACGAATGAAACAAATTATCGACGGGCAAGCTGCTGCTTCGCAGCACGAATCTCGTTATTTTCGAACCTCTCCGGCTATTTATTGATATCGCTTTCGGATATGAAGCCATCGGCGGTAAAACTAATCGCTTTGTAACTATCCATATTGACAGTGTCCGCTGCAATTGCATCCGTAGAACCGCAGCTGCAAGGTTTTGCGATTATAATCCGGACATACTTTGCTACTCGCGATATCTTCGTAAGCCGCGAAAAGAATTGCACCAGGGAAACGAGTAGTGAGATTATAACTTCCTTTTACGTCACTCCGTGTTTCGACGTCAAAAATAAGCTACCAGGCAAAAACGGGAACATAGCGAAATCGGGGCAACTTCGTTCCGCGGAAGTTACGTCCTCTAAAGACAGCGAAAACAATGGACGATAGCAGTTTGAAAAGCTGCTTAAAAGGAACTTTAATTAGCGGCAGGGAAATGGAAAAAATTTCAAACAGCCGACAGAAAGTATTTGGTGCACGCTGCCGAAACTCGCCCGAAATACGTCCGTGACTATGCTCTCTCGTTCGAACGTTGCCAACCTTCGAAATAATCGTCGGCTGACGTGTATCGGCCGAGTTGATGTTAGAATTCGCGGCAAAATACGCGGAAAACTCGATATCGGATCAGTTCGTTTGTTCGACGAGAATGTTCGTTGTGCTTTATCCGCGAACTATTCCGGTCCTCTTTTTTCGTTTTTTCATGCATCGGAAAATCTGCAATTCCTTTTCGATTCTTTTTCACTTCTAAAATAGCTATTATTCTCCGAAAGAAAGAGGAATCCTCGGAAACGGCGAAACCTTTGTCTAAAATCAGGGTAGAGGAATTAAAGAAATCGAATATAAAGGGGAAAGCGTGTTGCATGGATACGAATGTTGAATTTCGTGACAAAGCAATGGGGTATCGCGGCAGGCAGCGACGACTCGTCGGCTGGAAAATTTAATTTCCAAGACTGTGAAGTCCTGGTAAGCGTGAAAAAAAATATGGCCTGGCAGGACGAGCAAAAACGAGGGGCCGCGATGTACGAGAAAGTAGCTGGCAATTTTCCGCCGTCGAAATACCAAAGACACGCGGCCTTCGTCGCCCCTTGCGCGTTCGGGAATTCCGCCGCTTCAAACGACCAGCTATAGATCTTTTAATATGACGCGACATAACCTTCTGATTGTGGCCCATCAATTTTTTATGTACTTCTCCCCACATGTTAACCAGCTATTTACCTCGGGATTCGAGGGTGGAGCACGCCTGGCCGATTCCACGAATTTTCTCTTCCCTTTCGTTTTAGAGGGGGTGGTAGCCGAGCAGAACGAATCACGGGGAATTTTATGGATCGCCATCTGCTTTGTACGGTTTTCTTTCGTCTTGGAAGCTAAGGATCGAGGCGGTAGAGTATATTGGGAGCGCGAGATGAGCCCGTTTTTCTCCTCCTCGAATCAATTGCCGGGGCCCGAACATATTTATTAGAAACAATTATCGGAAAAGAAAACAACAGGGTCGAACTTTAGCTGCCTTATTACTTCGCTCGTTGTTCGTTAGCCAGCTTGAAAAATCGCGGAGAACGTAACGACCGGCCGTAAAATTTCGTTCGAGCCCCAGCGAACGTTCTTCTCCGTGGGGTGAAACTTTCCATTCGTTAGGCGGGGGTTAGCTGCGCGAAAGGATTTGTTCGAGGAGATCGGGACACGCCGCTTGTAACGCTTTCCGCTAAGAGATCTACCCCGAGGAAAACGTAGTGGCGATCGTACGTTAATGCTTGCCGGGTGAACGGCTTCTAATCGACGATTTCACCCGCAAAAACTACTCCTACCGATTCCGTCTTGCCGCCATCCCTCGAAGAATCGCCGCGATAGAAAACAAGCTTAACGTTATTTTTCCCCGGAAACCGTTGTCCGTTTTTTGGCCGCTCCGATCGTCGATTTAATTTCTTTCGGGCCTGCTCGACCGGACTAAATCCTTTGAACTTTGTTGGCCAGCTCGCGACGACGTTTCGTTAATTACGCTTCGAATTCAATCAGTCTTCCGCCGAACGATCTCACAATCCCTCGAGGTAGACTTTCCTTTTTTTTAAGAAAAGAATTGTTTCCCTCTAACGAGCTGCTTCTTTTCTTACGCGGAACATTCGCAACACTTGGAAATCGTCTTGCGATCGAGATAAGAACGATGGCGGCGATTCCGCGCCACCGGAAAACCGCTTTTTCCATCGAGCGGTATTATCGGAAATCGTAGCAGTAATTACGCTTCGATCGACGACGACCGCGATTACGAGCGGGAACGGGTAATGAAATATGCCGAGCAACCGAGGAAAACGTCCTCGAGACGACCAAGGAATCAACGCCTGTCCATCGAAAAATTGATTTACCGTTGCACCTCCCCTCCGACTCGATAAAAATTCCGCGATGTCCGTTCGTGCCTCCAAGTAATTTCACAGGTGACTCGACTTCGCGGATAGGCAACGTTTCATCGTCGCTTGGTCGACGTCAGCCGTGAAATAGACGCAAATGGCGTTGCCTTCTGTTCGTTGACGCTGGAGCACGTGAAAATCGATTTCACCGGTGTATAACTTTGCTGGTCTCCAGATATTCAATCAAAGTGAATCGCCCTATAGACAAGGGAATACGTACTCGAGCCCTCGAAATTTCATTTTTGCCCATAAATTCCGACACGTCCATGGGGGAGGGAGGCAGGAAAAGGAAGAAAGAATGCGCAGTTAAACACACACGCTCGATTCTCGAGAAACGCTGGTGTAGCCATGGCAGTTTTATTTCGGTCACGTTTCGACACAATCAAATGTGCAGTCTGCGTTGGGGCCACCAGTACAAAAACAGCAACCTCGCCAGTCACCACCCCCCAGCACCGACAAATAGGAAAAACATCGTAGGATAAACTTTAGCGAAAGGGAAGCGAAAAGGCGGGGGTGGTAGATGGTCTTTAGACGCGCGAAAAATCCAGAGGCACGATCCGCGTTCGTTGAACGGCCAACCCTTAATCTGGGGAACGTTGGATCCGGACGCGGGGAGAGATTCGACTTTTCGCGCGAGAGAAACTTTCGCAATACTCCGGTGCGTTTCTCTATTCCAGCGACGCCCTTTCTGCGCTATCAAAATTTTCATTTCTCAACTTCTCCCTTGGTTCTAATTTTCCTCGATTCGCTAAACGAGTCAGCGTTTGCAAGAAGTCGTGCTTGTCTCTCCGCGTTGGAAGGTCGCCGACGCCGAGTGGAAAGGGATTCTGCAGCGGATATTTGTGATCGATCAAGCATAGAGAGGACAAGTTTAAAGAAAAAGGGACGACGTCGTTGCTTTCGCAATAGTTTCTTCGCGAACGTTCCTCCGCCGTCTTTTTCCTTTAACGAGGAAATTCTAGAAGTTGAGTAGGAAGTTACAAGAAACCAGGAAGAAAGAAGTTCCATCGAAACGAACCATTTCTCCGTCCGCGTTTCTTCGATTTTTATAAATTTCTAATTTAGGAATCGACGACTCGGCTTCGTACAAACGAAGCAGCGAGAAGAACCGACAGGCGGTTCCACTAAATCTGATCTTCCTGGGCAACGACCACGTGGCACACGGTACGAGCAAGTTATTACGCACTCGAGCGACGCCAAGCCGGCTTCAATTCCGAAGGACGTGTCTAATGGTAAAGCCTCTTACGAGGAATAATTAAACATAGTCGGTCCGAGCGAACAAGCTTCGGAGCAAGATCGAAGCAACCGTCAAGCAAAACGCCAAAGCTTGGTTGCAAGGCGCACGGCCCTCCTCCTTTTAAGAGGATTTCTCCCATTATTGCCGACTGACCGAACGGCCGATCGAAAAACCGTCAGGCTGATACTACGGCCATTAAATATTCAAGCTGGACGCTGATAATTAATTTGCCGGTCTCGTGAATTCGTAATATCGAACGAGCAGGTTCCCTGACTCCTTTCTAATATGCATAGCCCGTTGATGTGAAATTAATTTTCCCACGTGTCGTCCAGATTTTAAGCTGAAATCAATTTCGTGGAATATCTTCGATTTAGTGGGAAAAAGCGTAACGATGTTTCTACAATAATAAAAGGAAGAAACCTACGATATTTCAGCCAAGCGAGACCAAGGTGGAGCGGTATGAGAAAGTGGCGGAACTCGTTTAAACGTGGAGGAAGTCTCGAATCTCTTTCTGGCGAGGAGAAATTAAAACGTCGCGTCGCCAGGAGGAACCGACCGAGTCGGCAGACGCGACAAAAGAAAGAAACTGCGTCGGGAGGAGAGAGCCGCGTAGCGGAGTCAACATTAATTTGCGATCGACGTGCATAAATCTCCGTTAGGGCGCGCGTTTACGAACGCCGCGCCAAAGGGGGAGGCGAAACTCTGAAAAAAGAAGGAGCAGGGTAAAAAGAAGAAGGGTATACGGTGTTTACCTCATCAAATTCTCATCTGTCGGAATGTCGACGAGCAGAAAAGGAGGAACGAAGATCCGGCGGACGATCGACTCGTCCTGTTGGCGCAGAAAATTAACAAACAGGCGAAAAAGCGTGCGAAGGAAAGCAGGGAAGTGGAAGAAAGCGTCGGAGGAAGGAGAAGCGCCGGATAGGAATCGAAAGGGGGCGGAATAAACGAATGAATCGACACTTTGGTAGACGAGTCGAAACGGTGGCGATAAATTACGAAATTCATCCGTCGACAACGCCCATGGCGGATACCTCCTGTTCAAGTGGCTTTGGCTGGCCATCGATCCGCGACGATCGGCGCGACGATGAATCTCTAGAAGCTGGCGTAAGCTATCGTTGTCTAGCACCAGTTTCGCTATTCTACAGTTGCAATGGAAAAATTCGTATATTGGAAATCGTCCGAGAAAAAGGAATACCTTCGCCATTGTTAAATTCGTCGCATTTTCCCTTAAAATGAAACGTACCGTTTAAAGGCGAATTAACAAACTACGATTTACGCTACTACACTTTGGATGTGTAAAGCGTGAGGCATTTTTTGCTCGCTTCAAGACTCCAGCACAGTTGGAAAGTACGATGGACTATCCGGTCGCATTCCACCGCGCGAGTCCCAACGTTGACACGGTTTTCGAAATGTCCGAGGAAGTTGGTTCTCACGGTCGAGCAAAAGAGAGCATTGAAGAGGGCACGAAGGAAAGAGCCGATCTCGATAGACAAAGGAGCCATTCTCGATCGCTGTGACGTCGATAGGGGAGGAAGCTGGACGACTCGCGTCTTCCTCCGGGGAATAAAAGGCGCAGCACGTCGGAGATCGTCATAGCCAGTGAAAAATAAAGGGACACGGGCAAGAGTGTCCCTACAAGATAAATGAACCAGCTGGCGTCACGGGTGAAGGCTATGCGACCACTGAATACATTTCCTGTGCAGATATACAGGTAAACACACGTGACCACGGTGGAGAACCGGCATTTTGAACGCGACGTTCCTCCTGGTGCATACTTAAGCGCCGACGATTGCTATTTTCTCCCTTTCTTTCTACGAGAACGTCTCTGTTTCCGGATCGAGTACGTGATGTCGTATATCTTACCACCGGTAGTAGTTTAATTCAGCAGGTTAGACATTGAACAGACATTGAACTAGTGTCATTGGTCGAAACGGTAAATGCCATGTGTCTACCAAGAAGTCTATCCAACAATAAGAGGGCAAGACAGACGTGCAGCCCCTTATTTGCTCGATTTAAGGTACGAGTCAAAGGGTTGACATGGTAACATCCGATGGAACCGGCCTACGTCGCCAAGTCGCACAAAACTTACCTTTCTACCACTGAAAGTCTAAAAGGGTATGAAAAAGAAGGGCGGAGGAACGTTACCCCGTACCGCTATCGAATTACATCGCGATCGTACTCGTTAAACATCCCTTCGACCGGTCGAGCCCCTTATCCTTTCACGGTAACACTAATAATAATAACGACGGCCATAATAATAAGATCGTCGAGCTGCGTCACGAGGAGTCTTCCCGGATAACAACCCCCTTTCCATCTACCTGCGTCCCTCCTCTATCGAGCCCGCGAAACGAAGTTAAACGACAGGACCGAAACTCTCCAGTCGAGTGTCACGGGAATCGAGAGACGAGAGCGCGGAGGGACAGGTATCCTTGAGGGATGGGAACGACGCGAGCGACGAAGAAAAGAAAACAGAACCAACAAGGAGAAAGGGAAGAGAGACGAGTGACAGGCAACGGGGTGCTCGTGTCTATCTTCATTAGAACGTTCGGTGCATTCATCGTGAGGAGCACGGAGCAGCCGGAGCGAACGAGAGAAAGGGAGAGAGGGCAAACTCCGATGGAACACACAACAGAGAAAGAGAGAGAGAGAGAGAGAGAGAGAGGCAGAAGGAAAGGAAGGGTTAGAGCTGGCAGGTTAAACCGCGTATATTGTATTCGAATTTCGTATTCCTATTCCGTTAACGCGCTGAATGCTCCGCGTACCTAAACGAACTCGTACGTGCATGTATAATTTTACGCGATTGTACCGGGCTGGGCGGCATTGTGCTCCGAGCTCGGCCCCCATTGTACCCCGAGGAGCTGTCTGTCAAAACTCATAGCGTCAACCGACGGTGCTACTATTAAAGACATTCATACCCTGGTTTTTACGCCGCGTGCCTCCCACCAGGCTAGACCGTAACGCCGCCACGACCATATTCCACGAGAATAGAATATATTAACGGGTATGGCTTGTCCGTGGTTCCAGGGCACCGGCCAAAGGACCACCGGTACCTGCACAGCGCTTGAACGTTTCCGCGGAAGCGTAAACGTTTATTATAGGGAAGCGAGGCCCGTGTATCGCGACCGTGTTCCGGAAGCCGCCCCGTTTGGAAAACTTCCAGCTCGCGATGAACTGCACGACGATAGCTATCTGCCCGTTTATGGGCCAGAAAATGAATTTTTTCGGCCAACCCCTTCCCTCGATGGAGTTGATCGTGCATATTAATTTTTATTGGCTGGTCTCTAGATACCGATCGATGATGAAATGATTTCCAATTTCTAAAGTTGATCGTGAACGCGACGAAACGGTATTGATTAAATTTTTCGGCAACGACCGTGGTTCATCTGGGGGAGAAAAACGAAAACATCGATTATCAGAATACAGTTAATTCCGCCTTTAAAAACCTCTCGTCGTTTTATACGTAATTTGTTCAAGCAATTCTCTAACACAGTTCCACACACGCGACTCTCTTTAATACTTTGACGCGTCTCGTGCTTCAATATCGCTCTGTTATTATTTGGTCTCCAAATTATGAGCGTCATAACGCGTTAATCGAAAGCGTCCAGCGTAAATCCGATTAGTTTCTTACGCGATCGATTCGCCTATGTCTATGTTGGAATCTCCAACGAGGCGATATTTGGATTAGAATACACAAGACACAGAATACAGGCTCTGTGGCCAAAACAATGTCTGACCATGACCGTTTGACCGGGCTTGGAGATACGGTGGCCATCCATTTTCCATGGACGCACATGTGGGACTGAAGACGACGTCTCCAAGGAGGAAAAAACCAATTGAACTCATGCTATTAGCCATATCGGACAAGATTATTTCAGTATTGCTTTTTCGTTTCTTACTTGGACAAGACGTCGTTTTATCATACGCACCCTTCTTCCATTATTATCGTCTATCTTATAAATATTGTACTGTTTTTTTTTTTATTACGCGTTAATCATTTATTGCGTTCCCTGCGTTATCAATATTTTTGACTAAAATTATTCCATGTAACACAGTGATATCGTGATATATACAATCTATTTATAGCCATAATTATCATTTCATTGCATCGTGTCTGGGATTAATGATCCTTGAGCAACGTTGCACCGTAACCGACATTAGCTTGTTAACCACGGCTCCTGTGCTCTCCAGACATTCTTTGCGAACTTAGTTTTTATACTGCAGCGCGTTATCTAAGAATTGGCGCTCTCCTTGTAGCTGAAACCCATCGCACGCTTTATGGCCGATATAATTGGCTTAATCTCGTAAATGCTAACAATTTCTGCGACAAGCTTAACCTTTTCTCCGACTCTTTAACCACCTTTATGCGTTCTGCTCACACCGCTGTATGTAACTCTTAAAATCGCTTGCGTAATCTTCTACGAATTAATCTTTTTCTCTTCTTCTTTCGCTACGTTTGTCTTATACTTTATCAATACCTATGTAATCGTGCATTTTTCGTAACAAACAAATAATAGCGATAGAAAGAGAGGCGAAGTCACCTTTCGCTTTCGGTCGAGCATGGCCCTCTATGGTGAATCCAATAACGAGAGGATAAGCGATCGCTTATTAACGATTCAGCAATTTCTTTAAGTGGTCGCACAGAATTATCGTTATTAGCGGTCGGTAGCTGCGCGCCGTTAAAAAAGGACACGGTGAACGATGGTGTTTCTCATGGCGCAGGTGTTATCCGCACCATTTCTGTTAACGATCGTGCCCGATGCTATTTTATTATTCGTAAAATATTTGTGGCGCATCCGTAGAGACGGCCGGTGGTGGTGAGATGGCGAGGGTGGGTTGGGACGGAGGAAGGTTGGCGTGTTAATTAATTTTTATCGCGAATACGTATCGCGCGAACGATTGGAATTCTCCACTGTACAAACGCGAGTGCGCGATTCCCGCCGATGTTACTCGAATAATAATAAAATTGGTCCTGCTTCATCGATCGGCAAAATGTAATTGCGAATAATTGCGAAAGAGCCGAAACCTTTGGCCGCGAACGAGCCGCTTGCTCGAAACCCCGTGACTAATTAAACATCGCGCCCCGCGAACGCGGAAATAAAATACAAGCCCGGAGAGACTTTAAAGCTTGCCTTTCTCTTTCGCTTTTCTGCCCTTTTTCCATCCCTCTTTGTTCCGTGGCCCGATCCGTTGTTATATTTTCAACGTTAATTCAATTAATTAACGAGGCACCGAAAACCAGAGAGAGAGAGAGAGAACGAGTGAGAGAGAGAGAACGAGTGAGAGAGAGAGAGAGAAAAAAATAGAATTCGCCTGACAAGTAGCGTACTCGATCCCGCGAGCGGAGAAAAATCTCGGACAACGTATCGATACGAAACCGGAACGACGACTGTAATTACTATGATTGAGCGGATAAAACAATCGACGGCCAGGCTCGGTTACGGCCAGGGCCAGAGAGATCGATAGCAATTTCGTAAAAAGGCAGGAAAAGCGTGTCTCTTTGTTCCACGTTCGCTGCGCAAGATCCGGGAAGCGTAACTTTTCCACCTTGTCCTGTCACCCTTGCCCGTGGTGGGAATACGTCGTGCGGCTCAGTTTTTTATTAGCTCCGTTGTGAAATAAATTAGGGGTGAAATTATAAAGCGGCTTCCTGCCACGTCGCACCGCCCTCCACTGTTCCTTCGAACGTTCACCGACAACAGCAACGTACAGGCTTCCCGTGCTAGCTTTGCCGCGTTCCAGAGGGTGTAGCGAGGGAAGAAAGAAAAGAGGCGAAGACAGAAGGCGAGGGAGCACCCTCCGAGAATCTGAGCCCATCCATAAGGTTAACCTTCCACGCGATGCCGTAAAAAATCGCTTCCACCCCGCGAAAGGATGGGGTGAGGTCGGCTTTTCGGGGGCAGATCAGTCCCGGCCGCGAGCAAAGAGGAAGACGGATATTTCCTCCCGCGTTGCCTGCATCCACCCCGCAGGACACCGGTTATACGTCAATGCCGACGTGCGAGGGCAGGACGAGGCAGGCAACACCCTTCGAAAAATCTCATTTCGCCTTCTACACGGGTTAACACCGAAAACACGTGCTGCCGACTTATGAACTTCCATTCTTAATGGTTCATGAAATTGCCTTATATTTCACGTCCGGCAAACGCGGACACAGAGCGGAACGAATTTCAGAGGGTTGCACCGGTGTGGAGTAGGCGACCGAGACGAACGGCCGAGCTGAAGAAATATTTAAATTTCGCCTTCGAACATGGCCCACGCCTGTTCCAAGTTGCGTCAAATATGTATTTAACCCCGTGACTCGCCCACATGAGGTGTGGTGTTTGCATTCGATTAAAAGCCGTCTATTTTTATCGCGCGATGGCGGAGCGCCTTTGTGGATTCTTAGATGGATCGAAATTGTACGTTGAACAATTTCCAAACACCTAATTTTTTACTCCGATGTAGCGATACATCTGGGGAAACGCGCGGATTGAATCTTTTTCCTCGGCGAATGGTTGGAGCGGTGGTCGAAAAATGGATTTCAATGGCGCAATAATTTCGACGGCCGGTTATCGGTGGCCGATCGGTCGGCTGCGTCGAAAGATAATTCACGGCAAACTAATTTCACGAGTGCGCATGTATGACGGTGCATCCGAAAGGTCAATAAATAATGGCTAGATCGTATCGTTCGCGCCGGTTTATGAAGTGCCGTTTGTTTACCCGCTAAGCGTGTATGTCCAGATGAAATTCGAGCGTATCAGTTACCGGTGGACGCGGCCTCATTCCGACAGCCCGAATTATTTACCGCTCAATTTTTCCCGCCCTCGAGACCTTGTCGGAGTGGTGTAACGCTGGATCTATCCCATTCCGAAGATTTACCACGAAAACAGACCATTCGCTGGAATCCAAAGCCACGCCAAAGCGCATCCACGCTTCGTACAACCGTTCCAGATAGCTCGCGACTCGACGATACATCTTCTCTTGACGACGTATTGCTGATAATGATCAGCCGACGAAAAAACATCCAAACGTTTCCTGTGCTTAGTCGTTCGATTCTATAGAGATAAACTCGGTGGAGTGTTCGATACGTGCCGCGATACAGCTTTTCCCACCTTCCCGTGGTATTTTCGCGTGGATCGAGCAGCTAGCACGCGTGGCCGATTTTCAAGGGTCGGAAACGATATCGTGACCGTATTAAAACGCGCGGAACGCCATGAGACCGGCAGAAGACCGGCAGGAGAACAGCTTATTAGTAAAAAGCATGACAAACGACTGGTGGTTTACCCCGGCTTAGCCTCGTGGACCAACCCCAGTAGGGTCGTAACCGGCATGCAACACGGTGCAACAGTGATATATGGCGATTTTTAGTCACGCCTTTATACAGATATAAATCCCTCCGGTTAACGTGTAGCTCCCCAGATTCCCGTAAGCACGCGGCTCCATATCATTGGCCTGGCCGCCGTCGCCAAGCGACGAGAGAAGTCGTTACGCGGTAAAGTCCCCCTCCGTGGACTGGAATTTTCGCCGATTTATCGCGCCGATTAACTACTCTGGCCAAACCTGTCCGCCGTTGCTTTTTATCGACCGAAGACGGCCGAAGGCTTTGATACCATTCTCGTTGGAGAAAACGCGTGCTTTGCACATTAACGCGTTCATTACGAAGTTACCGCTTTGTTATTTCGTATGTATTTCTTTCCATCGAGACAAACAAAATGGTATTTGTTCGTTGAAACGCGAGAGGACGGAAATATAGTCGGCGCTCCATTAATGACTTTTGCACTCGTAAATCTCGGTGAAAAGTTTGCAGGGTTAACAGGCCGGAACGTATAACTCGAACGTTGATGATACGCATCGGAGAGAGTTGGTCAGAGTACATAATTTTTCGCGGCAGACCTTGAATCCGCCAGCGTTATAGTTTGGCCTAAACTTTCGCAAGCAACGCGAACTAGCACTACGAACTGTCCCACTTCGCAGCGAGATTCGAATTGCACGAAGCAAACCTCGTGTACCTTATCTGGCGCGACAGGATCCCCTTGCCGCGGCTAAGCTCATTAATCTTCAGGAACACGCGGTGGAAGGCAGCCGGAAGTCGGTGAAAACAACGGATCGTTGCCGCGATCACTGCGCCACGATCTTCGGCCGCTAACAGGCTAATTCGCTAATCCACGAGGGCTCGTCCTCGATCATCATTATGCGCGATTTGTCGGATAGTCCCGAAGGAAGGTGGAAACGGGACCGTGCGAGGCAATGATGATTAATACGCTGCCTCTTCAAGCGGCGAGCTAATCCTCGCTGGAAATGGGGCCAGGAACTTTAGAGTAGCGACACCGTTTGCGAATGCAACGAAGAGAGAAAGACGAAAGGAGACAGAGAACGGCAAAGAGTTAACGAGCAACCGTGACGGGTATTTGCGTGTCGAACGAAAACTTCAGGCCTACTAAGTGACGACCGGATGGGAACGACACTCCCCCGAATTTAAATACGGTTTAACATCTCTCCGGTGCTATTTATTGCGGCGCTTGGTGTCGATTTGCGACCGACCAATTATGGCAACGCTAATGGATCTCGAGGAGGAACCGCTGTAAATCACGAAATTGAGCATCGTCCAGAGTTTGCGAGGGAGCGACCTGGCTCGGAACGAACCTCCGGGCCCCGGGCCCGCGATCGTAAAATCGTTGTACCTAATGGTCCCTCGTGACTCGAAAGGAACAGTCTTGCTGGTCTGCGTCCTCACGCAGGTGTACGGCGTCGATTTTATGGCGCGTTCTCTATGACCGTCATTAACGTTATAATTAATGTTTAATAATGTGTTTAATAATTCACGTAAAGCGAGTGAGAAGGCATTGAGAGGCCAAGAACAGATAGAAATCGAAATCGTTTAAAAATCAGTCGAGGAAATTACAGAGATTGCATCATCGACAGAAAGCCTCTCGATATGAAGTAGATGTATTACGAGCGTAACCTTTCCGAGATAAATCTTTTCCCGAGGAAATCTGGCATGTACTTTTGGAAAGCGAAACGAAGATCGTAGCTACTTTAAAGAGAAACCATCTTGGCGCTCGGCAATTTGGAAAGGATGTGCTAGACAAATTTTCTGGGAGCAAAGTCTATAACGTGTCTCTTTGAAAATACACGCATTTAAGCGTGACGCTGTAACAAAAGTCTGGGAAGTGCAGCCCTTGACCGTGGGAGGTACTCTATTGAGCCATAACTTCGCATCAGGAGCCTGTCAACGTCCCGCCGTTTCGCTTTCTTCCTCCATTCTGTACTTCGAACTACAGAGCGTTACGTCAACGCGAAACACTCGCAACCTTGTCTTACAATTGCACGTTACCAACAGCGAAGATTATGACAAAGAGATACTTAACTCGGAGAAACGAGAAATCGATGGCTGACCCCAAGTTCTACTTCCATGGAACTCGTCTCGGTCTACGGGTGGTAGGGAGGTAACGATGTCACGGTGTGTTTTCGAACGTTTCAGGTAGCTTTGTTCGTAACGATTGCCAAGCTCGTAATCACCGTTCAATGCCCCGACACCGACTATAATGGACACGGTAGCGACTCCCAACTACGAGTGATTTAGGATCGCGGAATGAAACTAGCAAGGTTACGACGGTGCTGGATATTTTACGGGCCGAGGGTCATAAACGACGCGCACCGATCGTGCTACTTTCTTACCAGCGACAAAAGGAAAAACGCTTTGTCCTCGGAACGAAAAAAAACTTCCGGCTGTGTCACGCGCTCACGAATTTTTGGGGAATTTTGTGTACATTTTGTGTACAACGGGTTGATATACATACATCGTAGATCGCCCATGACAAGACCTCGAGTACACAGCTTTTATTTCTGCGCCAAGGAGACTTGGGAGAAAATGATCTTTCTCGTAAATAATTTATATTTCTCCCACGATTTTCTCTTGCGTTATGTTGATTCAAAGCTATCGCAACTGGTTACGAACGACACAGACAAGAGCGATCCGTATCTCCATCAATTTGACGTAAATGCTACAATTTACTACTTGTAAATATCGGACAATATGTATTTCCTTAGCGTCGGAAATAATAGGATTAAAGAAGGGTGAATAACAGCTGAAAACACGACCGAGGTAATTTTAGCTTGCAGTTGAAACAACGTACGATCTTTGCTCGCTGGTCGTTTCTTTATTTTCCAGAGAAAATTGTAGAGTGAAATGGTTGGATATCGAATCGCGGAATAACCAACGGTGGAAAGTATCGGGGATAACGAAATTGATTCGCCTATAAAAGACGCGGATTTAATTTTAGTAGAATTCGTTGGCGTAATAGCGCGCGGATTTTAAGCGGCACGTGCACTTTGTCGGAGGCAACGGGGCGAGTTTCCGCCGCGATCGTACGCCAACTTCCTCCGCGATCGTCTCTGTTTCGTTGAATTAACGTTTATTAGTTTTCTCGTGAGCGGAACGCGAATTCCGCCGGTTATCGTTTGGCTTCGACTGCGCTAATCCAGAGGCAGGCACGCGATGCACGCGGCAACTATTCCGAAATTTCAGCAGCTTCCTTTAATCTTTCGTTTTATTTGAAAATCGTTCCCTACTCGGTTCCACCTCGCTTCCATCTCGCTTCCATCCTCGATCCGTACTTCGTACCATGGTTCCACGCTTTAATAACCTCGCAAGCTCGAAAACATCGAAGCGACGACAGCTCGAGGCCGAGTCCTTCCGCGAAAACAATTTCCTGGATCCCTCCGGTTACCAGATACCGCTATTCGGTTTCAAAATCAACGCTCGTTTTCGGAAGACGTAGAACGGCTTGGAAAAAGTTGGGATCCCTTGTGCCATGTGCCTCGTCGTGTTTCGATCGCACAAGCACGTGGCAACCAAAAATCGCTCGGCGTTTCCTTTCAGATGATCTGTACCACGTGTTCCAGGACTCCACCCGAGGAAATTAACGGCTATTAGCGTTTCCTGTGGTCCCTTCAACACTCTCCTGAATTACAACCTTGTGGATTCTATAAATCAAGGCCAAACTCCCTGACAAGCGATTAACTCACGTTTTCTACCGTACGTTTCCTTGGAACGCGATCGAACTTTGGACAAATTCGTCTTGTCCATGTGTTACATGCAGCTACGTAATATAAACCGTATAAACACGTAGAGTGCGCAAATTTCGCGACACGAAATTCGTTGACTCGAGCAGAGGCAACGGCAGTGGCATTATTTTACAGGTTGAACCGGGCGAGCGGGCTTTAAAATAGCCTGAGAGGTGGGCAAACACGGGAGCCGTTCGTTTCGTACAACTATGCAGCAATGCTTTATCGGATAGGATTGATATACGCGACGAGCGGTGTGCGCTCGCAGAAACAGGATAACCAATTCAATGAAGCCATATTTTATTAATGCTGCCGGAGAGAAAATACTAAATCCATACAGTGACCTCGTTTGAATCGCGAGCGCGCGCGTGCGAGAAGGGCCGGGATCGTGCGCCGATTATAAAAGGTTACAAGGGGGGGCGGGCAATAGGACGGGCAGAGGAGCGAATCGGCGCGGAACGCGAGCCGGCTGTTGGCGCGAAATCGCGCGGCAAAAGGGAAACGGTGATAAAGCGACGGTGACGCTTTTAATTCGAACCTCGAACGGTATTTGATTTAGCCTTTTACCGACGGAACGAAAACTCCATTGCGGCCGTATTATTTCACGTGGACGCGCGAACGCGTTGTAGTTTTTACCTGGGAGCAACCTTTGTCATTAACTCGGTCGGCCAGCGATCTTTGTTCGCGAGCGGTGCCGCGAAAATTTACTCGCATCGAGCTCCATTTTTCCAACTTTTACACCAGCACGCTACTCGATCACCGGCTCGATAAAGATTCACCGCCACCTCTGGTTGGTTAACGATCGGCGATGCTCGACCAACGCCGTTCTGATTATTTTACCATTTCGTGATCCGGTGCCAACTTTTGCGTCCCTTTTTTTGCACCAGTTAATGAATTTGTAATAAACCATCGAGTTTCCCTTTAACAATTCAACTGACCGAACAACCTCGTGAACTCGTTTGCAAATCTGCAGATTCATCCGCTGTAAAGCGCAATTGCGTCGTAACTTTTTAACCAAATCCCAGTAACACGAGCCGCGGCATAATTAAATTAACGAAAGCACCGGCTGCAGATGCGGAAGTTGCTTGCTCGCGTTTATCCAGCCCGTTTCCGGGAGAATGATCGTCTCTCTTTACGACTACCACGTGTTACCACGAGGAGACGCCGCCTTTGGGAAGAATGTCCCGCGACGTTTCCTGGAGCTTCGGTGGCTGCCACCTGTCCCGAGATCCTCCGGCAACGAATTTTGGCTGACGAAACTAGGGCCAGAAGATCTGGAGATGGATACGGAAATTGGGGAAAATCTCAGACAGCCGGTGGAATATAGCGTCACGGGGCGCGCCACGTGCCGGATACGCGAAGAATACTCGCATGTTTACTCGCTCGACTATTACCCGAAAGTTGGAATATCGGTCAACCACGTTCCACGTTCCAGACAACTTTCTGTGCATTTTCCGAACCGAAACGTCGCTCGTGACCAATGGCGGAATACTATTGAAACACGAAGATAGACGAAAATAACAAGATTTCGAGGATAATGGCTCGAATGCTGATTCGAGTTTCCATGGCAGGGAGGTAGCCATTTGGTAGTTAATGTGATTTTAAATCTGACGATCAGGGGTCTGCCGTTGATTCGTAACGAGAAAATAAAGTCCGAGCATCGAGGCGGATAATACGATTGCGATGGATTAAGGTGCTCTAGATTTTCATTGTGAGCGCTCGGTGAGAGTTAGGTTTCGCAGTAGCCTGCCACTATTTTGAGGACCTATTTGTGTATACACCGGATTTGGAACATTATAATCTTTTCTTATACAAATGGGATTAGGGTCGAGTTTCGAGGTAAGGATTTAGAGGAAAAGAAGTCGTCGACAGATTGGACAGCATAATTAATACCGGCAGTCACCTGGCAGACGGGTGATCCACGTAGATTCGTCGTCCGATAGGTTGATCGTTTGGACGGGGAAACACGCGACACCTGCTTGAAAATAGCGCTTCCAGCGACAATTTTCTTTTTTCCATTTAGACGTACAAAGACACGAACCACATAGAGGACACTCCTCTGGAGCCGGGAAATATCGCAGGCGGGAAGAAGCGACGACGTAACGCACGTGTTTCTTTGACCCTTGCGGTTCGCCAGCGCTCGAATGTTTTATAAGGACACCCGTCGATAAATTCACGCGGAACGCAGCCGCACTCCGCCTCTGGGCTCGATAAATTATCCCAGGGATGACAGAGACGTTATAATCCGAGGATGTAATAAAAAGACTGTTCTTGCCGCCGTTACTTAGCAATAATTCGCGTCCGGAAGGTCCATAGGGGCGAGAAGGGGCTGTACCTTAGACAGAGACGGTACGATGAAAACGGGTCAACCAGGCTGGAGAAAGATGGAAGAAGAAGGATAGAGAAGACGAGGGTAACTAGCGCGGAACTCTGGAGGATGGAAAAAGGCGAGCAAGATGGAAGAAAAAAGCGAGACGAAGGAAAAACTAGGAGAAAAGGGAAACGAAGTTTTAGGAGGAGGAGACGAGACAAGTCGCCCCTGATGGAAGCGGCGGTGTCGGACAGATGTCGAAGAGAAGAACGCGCACAAAGCTGTGGACTATCGACAATGAAGAGCCGTCATGGATCCAGCCATACCAAAGAATCGGCGGATGATTTATCGAATCGTATTTGTAGGTAATACGGGAAAACACAATCGACCAGGGTCCCTCTATCCACGATCTTCACGGAAAAGGAACCGAAGAGGGTACGCGTTCTCGGTGAACTATGTCGAGCCATTGTCGCGTCGTTCGGCGATTGACCACGGACGAACGTCTTCCCTTCGATTTTTGCATCGAATTCCTTTGGAATTCTTTGGGGCGCGATCGATAGACTCCTTGGTGGATTCTCGCAGAATAGTCGTTCTCTCGAGTTTACGTAAACCAGCGAATCGGAAAGGAAGATTAACCGTAGGAAATCATGAAATGTACAAAGTCGAGAGCAGTCGATGAACGGTCGACTTGGTAATTGTTTAAAATAGCACGGGACTGTGAATTCGCCTCGGGGCGGCGTAGAAAACTCTGATTGACTGTTAATCGCGTTTCGTCGCGATCGTCGAGCCGCGGAAACGCCTGGGAAAACGAAATTCCCAGCCGACAGTCAATTATGAATCCGCGGCGCCGTTCATACAACCGCGTAATCTCGTTGCGAAGATCGCGCTGATAAGAACGCGGATCGCGGCTGATTGACTCGCGCAATGCATCCTTGATGAGTCTAGACACTCCGCTTCATGCCTCCGGCTAGGCTCGTCGCCTCGAATCTAATTAAAACGGAATATATTAAACCGTACTTTCTTCTCCGAGCCGATCGCTCGATCCGTTCGAATCTTCGAGCGGTAGCGCGTTGTTTGCCGTGGTAGAAACATTTGGAAGAAATAATGGATCGTCGTTCGTTCGTCGTCGTTCAAAAATTCAAACGCAGCCTACACAGCTCCGCTTGCAGACTTATCCGGTTTATCGAAGAATTCGCGCAGCAATTTAGGAACGAAGGTATCGATGTCGTTAGGATAATATCGTTTGTTCTACGCGCGTTCCTAAGAGTCCTTAATGAGGCTGTGGCACGTCTGCCGTCTGGAGTCTCAGGTATCCGGCGCGGTGGATCGACAGCGCAAGTGGCACAAGTATGCAAACTATGCGGACGAAGTTCTCCGTCAGCGACGATACACGACCGTGTCGAACGTGTTCCTTTCGCTGCAGGGGCAAGAGGTGTTTTAATGAAATAGCCTCGTTAAATTCTCTGCCGTACACGAAGACGGTCACTGCCATTTTTTTCCTTCCAACCGCCTTCAACCTCTGTTAACGCTTCCGTTAGCGACGTTTCCCTGCTTTCGGAGTGTTCTCGCTTGCGAGTAAACGTCCTAATGCGTTAGCAGAGCTTAGAGGAAGACTCGTTGTTTACCGAGAATGGGCCATTTTCGGCAGGATCCGACGTTTCAGCGAGAGTAGCCGCTCGAAATAGAACAAATTCGAGCGGTAAATACGGCCGCGTTTAAAGCCACGACAAAGTCGGTCACTCGACGAATGGCTTCGCCTCAACGATGTATAGGATGCCCTCCTTCGTGAAACAATAGCCGCGAGCAGGCGACAGTATCTCACGATAACGGTAACGACAATGGCGATACGCTCTTGCTATCGAGATTGCTGCGTCACTGAGATGCTTCCGTCCTCGCTGACATCTGCTCCGATAATGACACCTATTGGCGAATCCGATGCCATCCACTGCATTCCAAGATACTCCTCGAGATCTCATCCGACACATTCCTCTTCCATCGAATACGCTCGACGAAAGACGCGTCTATTTAATGCATCGAAGCGAGACATTACAATCGCAAAACGATAATTTCCAGAAGGAGTTGCACGAATCGAGACCGTACGTTACAGACGATTGTCTCGGTAAACAATGCTATCGTAGCTTAATATCGTGGCATTTGTTTCCTTCCTGCAGAAGGGAGGCCGAGAGACGACGAGACAGTGAGAATCCGGAGTAAACAGGGCGCAACGAGGTCGAAAACTTGGACCGAACTCCGACGAGGTCAGATATTAAAACAACTGCAGAGCCGGCGGGGTTAGGTAAACGGAAACTGTGACAGTTGCTTCCAAAAATATATGAAATTGCTGGCTCGGCTGCGAGAACTGCTCGCGCGAATTATGCGGGGATTATTAAGTCGAAGAAGGCAGGCTCGTTGAACCAGAGCTGCCTGTTTTTTAGCCGCCGATCTCTTCAACCAACCCGTCTCCGAGATGGAGACGCGCCTGGGATTCAAGGGTTGGCGGTTGGAAGAAAGGCAGAGACTCCGCCCTCTTCGGGACATCCAATTTCTCAAAGAAGTTTACGGCCATAGAAACGAGGAAAATTGCCCGTTATATATTAAAGACGTCTTTAGAACGGTAAACAGAACGACTTCCTGCGGGAAGTTATGCGACAGTCCTTGCCGGAGGATTATCAGGCGCGTCTAGGCTGGCTGCTCTTTGACGAAACGCCGTCGTCAACCCCGTCGTCGACGAGCCTGAGCCACACGGTTCCCTTGCAACGCTGGTTCTCCGCCTAATTTTCTACCCCCGGGCCGCGTTCTGGCGGTCGGTTGCGACGCGACCAACTTTTCGGCAAAAGGATATGAGATATCCGGATGAAAGGAATCCCATCGAGTCTGCTCGTTCCCCTCTTCGTATCACCATTTTTCGCCGCGCCATCGAATCAGTTCATGCTGTACCTTCGTCGTTGAAAGCGAGCCTCGAACGACTCGTATCGTGGCCAATTACAACGTACAGGCGGATTATCGAAGAATCGTTTGCACGAGTGACGGCGGTGTTGTTGTTCGATAGTTAGAGGGAAAATTAGGTGGCGGATAAAGTGGCCGCTCGAGGCTACTTGAACGCGAACGATATCGTTGCGACGCGGAAACGTCCACCGGTATATTCATGCTTGGAACTCTCGCTTTCTTTTTTACTCGCGCTTCCAAGTTTCCGAATTCCGAATCCTCGAGGAACGATACCCGGCCAAGGATACTCGACAAGTTCTCGAAAAGACGCGAGGGACCGATAAAAAGTCAGTCCGCGAGAAATTCAGGGCTGGCTAGAGACAACTTAAAGACTCTCGTTTTATAACGCCGAAAAGGAAGAGTTGGCGGTGCTGCAAGTGCTATTCCAGCCGAAGTTAAACGCTCGTCGAACGCGTTAATGGATGTTTTCGCGTTTTCTCGGCGACGACGAAGCAGCAGCAAGCTAACTGTTTTTCCATGATTTCTTCGTGGAGAACGCGCTCTCGCCTGGATGCTATTAACTTCGTCACGAACAGATCACTCTGGCACGCGAACGCTTTTCCACGTAGCAGGACGTTGATCGATCGCCCCTAAAATTCGCTGAACAGAACCAACGACCAACCTGTACTCGTTGCTCGCGAGATTTTCGCCACTTCGAATCGGTTAAACGCGTCTCGAGACGTTTCCTTTCCAAGAACCCAGTCGTCTATTCCTACGGATTTAAAATTTGAATAAAATCATCTGCCATCCACGGCTCGTGTACTCGATTCTCCTCCGACGGAAGCAACTACCGAGAGCACGTATCTCGGATCAAAATATTAGCCGCGTTGAATAGGTCACGGTGGGCGGTGGCCGACAGAAGGAGGAACCCTCGTAATATCGAAGTCGTGTAGCACGCGTACAAAGACGGTGCTCGGTAGGTCGGGACGCGGCGGTGACGTTGGAGCCAGCGGCAGCCTGACTTGCTCCGGAAGAATCCACGTAAACGTGGATCTGGAGCAAAGGGAAGGGAAGGAAGGGAGAAAATTGTAGAAGCACAGAGATATCGAGAAATCACCTTCCATCTCTGAACGCGACATATGAGATGTAGAAGCGAGAGAAGGTCTAGAGACTTGGAATTTTATTTACTGGTGCTACAGGCGAGCCGCAGTTATCGCAATCTCCAATTCATAAAGCTCACACTACGCTTATTCCGGGTGTACCTTTCTCAAATTTTCCATGAAGGTTTCATCATTCGGTTACACATTAGGGTAAGGTGGAATTATTCGAATCATCCGAACTTCGACGTTTCAAGAATCAACAGTTTGTACGCAGTAGCCAAGCTTGCTGGGTATTACAGGAGGCATTAGGAGAAGACGAGAAAATATCGCGTATCTTAGGTTGAGCGGGGAGAAAATATGACAAACGAGAAAACAACTGAAACGATCCTATCGTACTTTAACTTCAAATACAACGCCGTAGTTATTTTCGAAGAATTCCGGGCATTCCTGTGTAACTCGGCAATTAACTGGAGCAATGTGTGTAGGAGAAAACTCAGCGACGCGAGAACAAGGGTAAACCGAGGGAAGACACCTCGTAACGTCAGCCTGTCTGCCACGTAACCGCGATCAGTTGCAGCACGAGGCTGGCAATAAATCGTGCGGCAAAAACGAAGGGACGCAGTTTTCCCGACGCCACAGCCTGCTCGCGGACCACGAGGATCGGATGGCATCGCGAAGAGAAACGCGTGCACGGGGAAAGGACAGCGGACGATGCGTAATACGAATATAATAATTTATGGTGTATCGAAGTATCAGCGCAAGGTGTTGCCAGCGGCCCCTTCTTGCGCTGCCTGTTTCAACCCCCTTTCGCGTCGGCCAAAGCCTTCCTCCGCATTATCTACGCACTCCATACGTACAACCACGTTGAAACAGCTCGGCCTGACGTGTCTGCGAGGAAACTAATGCGCCTCTCCGGTGAACCCGTCGTCCTGGCTGATTCGGGATACCGGATGGATTTTGCTCGGATGACGCGAAAATCTCGTGAGCCTGGCTTTTGAATCCTGCTGACGAAGATTAAGGACTTGAAAGTTGGAGATCGCCGACACAGACACGTAGTTCGGATATTATTGCGAATAGGTTGATGCGTTAGTGGCAGATTTGGAGATCGCTTCAAAATTCATCACAGATTACGAACGCATGGTAACTGTAGAAAAATATACGATAAACCGTGCGATCTACGGGACAAACGGCAGTTCTCGTGTTCCGTCCGATAGGAATCTCCTCGAAATCCTGACAGCGCCCGAAAAATTACACGAATTTGAACCGCGTATCGGCCGTGTCTTATCGACGAACAGGAGACACCCAGTACATCGAGGTATCAGGCGCACCGCGACATCGAGTACTGATCAATGCCAGGGGCGCGCGACAAGGCCAGATAGAACGGTGAAATATTATTTCTGCGCGACGAGAGGAACGCGGAGGGGAAAGAGAGGAGTCCGCCCGCGTGTTGCAGCGACGACGGTGAGCCAGAACGTTGCGTATAAAGAGAAAATTGCGACCGGTTGCACGTCGATGGAGCAACGGGGATCTCTCGAAACGTCGCGTATCGCGAATCGAGCTAATTATGCGTGCTAAATTTACGACGGCCCGTAAATCAACAAGAGACTCCATCGCGTATTACTTTCATCCAGCGACTGTGTACGCGCACTTGGATGCTCGCGCGCTCCGTGCAAAAAACGCGCCATAAATATCGTTAAAACGGAAGCTGGATAATTGTCTGCTACTCGCTCTCTTTTACGCGGAATCCTGTAAAGTTCTGTAATAAATTTCGCCTCGAGTGTCGCCCGGCCGTTACTTCTCGCGCCGCCAAACGTAAATTTGTAAGCTTTTTCTTTTATCAACGAAGGCGCCAAATGGATAAAATTAGGCAACGTTAAAAAAAGGCCTGACGCGTTATTCAACTCGTAACACGCACACACTGACCGGTACATCCGGAATTTCGTTTCGGTCATAAAAATTTCATCAGCGCGCCGGTTCGCGCTGGTATCAGCGGGAACTTAGGCGCGAGCGTAACACGCGGCCGGAATTAATTTCTCGACCTCGGAATGGCTAATCTGCATATTACGAAATTAAAAAAATTCTCCACTCTAATTCACCCGCTGCGATGAATTCTAATTTGCGGATTCAAGCGAGCCGGCTTACCAGGCGTTTCTTTGCGCTACCGGAGAACTTGCTGATGAATCGTTTTCCGAGCGCGTGCTTTGTTTAATTCCCACCGTGTACAAAAGGGGCGATGTTTCGCGAGAAAGCCACCGCCCGCACCTTTTCCACGTTTCCCTAGCCACTGGATCGCGCAGCTATTAACGCGAGCAACCCCGCAGATCCACCGTCGAACGGTTTGCTGCTTCGACTCGCGTTACATCCTCGTCAAACGTTCATCCTCCTGCCCCAATGAATCTTTGGCTCGCGTTAACCAGCGCAATTTGCTTCGTAATCTCCGGTCCGTTGATTTATAAGCGACCCACTGACGCGTACGTATTGTCATATTCGCGGGGACGAAAAAAGGGACCGGGTAGGAGATTCGTTTTTCGAAAGCCTGGTTAATCCACGTCCATTTAATCCGTCGCAAAATTCTATATAGTTACATTTAGTCCGTATACGCGTTACACCCTGTATATAGAAGGAGGGTAATAAGTTACACTGTGGATTTCGATCGCTTCCCTATTCGCTTCGAGGATCCTAGCGGAGTAGCGTTTGATGTGATTCGACCGTTTGGGGATTTGGGATCGCACGCGACCAAGTAAGCCTCTGCAGCGAAATTGTCCGCTCGTAAAGCACGCCTTAATACATATTATTGGCGTAGCCACCGCTTGTTCCTGCAGTGATTTGGGGCAACTAGGGATAGAGGATAATAGAGTTGGTGCGAAGAGAAAGGATCGATAGGAGAAGAATATTTAGCTTCTGAACGATAAAGAGAATGAGTAGCTTGCGATAAGTTTTTTGCAGGGTGTATTTCCATGCCAGTGAAGTTGCACGTGATTTTTAATAAATTGTTACCACAAAGGAGAATGTAGGGGAGAACGTGGTGGATGATAGAACGATAAAACAGGAAGACTTATAAATGAGAAGTCTTCCGAGTACAATTTTCAAAGGATCCCACGACATGTTGCGTAAGTATGATCGACGAGAGTTGCATAAAAGATAGAATAAACAAGCGTTTCTCGTTTCCAGAGAAAAATATCCACGTAGAAAACCAGAGAAACGAGGAATAATCTGAAAATGTTGGAAGCGTGCAAACGAACGAACGATAATAACAACACGATAAAGGAGCGTCCTTCGTTGCGATTTCGGCCGCTGACTTTTACCTTGCTTCCGTTTTAACCGTATCCATTGCCGGCCGTTTAATTAACTTAATTCCCAAATAATTTATATTTTCCAGTGGACAGGCGTGAGAGTAAAGGGGCGCGGGGAAAAGAAGAAAGAATCCTACTCGTCGGACACGAGCGTACTCAGCTGGAAATTGGTTCGAAACCTGTTCGGAAGTATGTATGCCACCCACTGCTGCCCACTCTGCTTCTCTCCCCCCGTCTGTTAGCTCACGCAGGATTATCACGCGAACGACCGAGCCGGCGAACGAACGAGCCGCGAAACTTTATTTGGTTTATTACCCGCGTCGGTGTTTGCGCTTCTGCCTAGCGTCGAAATAGAGAACGCGCCTCCCGGAAGAGATATTTAATGCTTCACGCGCAAAATGGAACGCGGCTCGGATTATGCCGCGATTTAATCTGCGAATCAGCCGAGGAATTTTTTACGATACCTCGAGCGACCGGTCGTGTCGGGAACAGGCATCGCGATAACATCCACTGAAACCGTATGCAGATAATCATAAAGCGTTTCCCAACGTTTCCCGGTTGACACGCCATTTCGTGGATTATAAAGATTAAATATTTCGAACGTTATTGCGTTCGCGCCGAGCCGAGCCGAGTCGAGCCGTGCGCCACCACGCTATGAGAACGTTCGCTCGGATCGTCGACGCGATTCTCGTCGGTGGATCGACTCGATCCGTGCAATTTTTCGCTGAATGCATGCGAAAGCGTGTCTGCCCTGTCTATTACGATCGTTGGGATTATCGCCGACGCGAAGGATTGAATTGGAAAGTTGAGAGAGCAATTCTAGATGGGTCTGAATCGCTTGGAAAGAGCTGTGCTGGAAACCTAGCGATCTGTTCGTTAACGCGAGACAGAAAAGATCGACGTTACGTTGCATCGCTTGATTCGACTCGTTCGTAGCCGGCGATCGACGATGAAACAACGAGTCTTTGAAGTCTTAGGGAGTAAGAAGGTCAGCCGCGTGGAAATACGGTCAGTCGAGGAGTCGGCCGGAAGTTCAGTGGCGCGGCAAGACATCGCAGCAGCAGAGTAGTGGATAAGAGGACAAGTTGGAGGAAGAAAAGGGAATTCACGACTAGTATCCATTCGCCGTGGAATAGGATATAGGTTGTCGAAAGGAATAGTTTGTGCGCTCGAATAGTAAAGAGGTGGAAGTGGAAGAAGATTCAGAGAGGAGGGTGCAACGAAACGTAGAACGCGGTCGTTTGACTTTCGCGGAATCGAGGGGGATAGAGTGCTAGGAGTTCTTTTGTTCTTTGTTCTACTTCCAGTCACTGAACGTTCTTACGAACGGGGTGTCCCTTTCTACGATTTGACAGTCTGTTGGAAATAGTCGTCGATGCTGCTACAGAGAAATCAGATTGTCCACTTGTTTTTCATGTACTCGAATATTTCGCTTTATCGCATAAAGACAGTAAAATGGAGGAAACGTTGGAAGATAATTATCTCGTCTGACAGAAATGCCTTTTTAGAAATCTACAAAACGCATTTGTATTCCATCTTTTAAAAGAGATTTTCCGTAGCAAAGAGTGACAGCACGTTGATCGAATTATTGGGGGAACAGAAAGGTCGAGGGAAAGAAGAAAGCGAAACAGGGATCAAAGCGTCGAGGCTAAGGGGGTGAGCCGTCGGACGAGTGGCAATCGCAAGGAGAAAGAATGGCACTCGGTAGTTGGTCACAGAAAAACTGACGTATTTTTTCGTTCGCGAACAATGATCGCCTTAAACGATTCTCATCAGCGTTTTACAAGGTGAATATTCAAAAAAGCAGGCCTGTCGTCTTTGGGAAGACAGCTCCGCGGTTAAGAACTTGAAAGGCAGAGGGTGGAAGACTCCGAGGGCGATGGTAATCCGTCAATGGCTATAGTGGCCAAAATCCACCGGAAAAGCGACCGTTTAGACGCGACGCATTGTGCGGTCGAGCGATGGGATAAATTTAGCGTGAAAATATGAAAACTCGCGGACGCTCTTGTGGTCGTTCGACAACGGAACCATCGAGTGGTCGACGTTCATTGATCGACAAATAGTCGACGTACGGGGTGTTCCGAAAGTGAGGATAAGAAATGTCGTTCGTATCGACCTTTACTACGAATCGCTTATACCCAGGTACATCTCCTGGTACACTTACTCTAAGAAATACGAGAATATCGCGCGAAGTGCGATACGTACTCGAGCTTTCAAATTTTATAACGATTATTACGTTTCCAGATGAAAACGGAAAACAACAAACTTCGCGTCGATACATTCCACTTTCAAGACACCCTGTAGAAAGACGTAGCTAGGATTGAAACTCACCGGAACAGCGGAAAGAAGTCCTTTGACCGATCCCCATCGCCTGTTAATGCGATTAGGCGAGTGCGTGCTCTTTGTGAATATGCGGATTTTCAGCTCTCCGCGTTCTCTCGCATCTTCGATCCCGCTTCTGTCCCTCTCTCTATCGACCGGTGCAGTCACGTTTCGAGTTTAACGAACGCATCTACGTCTGACCGGTCACGGGGAAACACCTGAAACGACGACGTCGCTTCACTTGCTGTAAGTCTGATTACGTCGTTGGAAAAATTAGCTGCAGGGCCAGTGGAGCTGAACGATCGTTGTATTTGCGATTGCGCTAACCTGTACACAAAAACAGACGAACTTGTTAATCCTCTCGGTGTAAGGCAGAAAACGTTACGCGCCATTGAACCGCGTTCAACGAAAAATTGACATTCATTGGAAACTATTTTGGCGGTTGCAACGGTATCGATGGCGGAGAAGAAATTGAAACTGCCATCTTGACCTACTTAAACGGATAGTTTAGGTTTAATTGGAAAGTCACATGTACAAAAGGAGACGAGCGTCCGCTTAATCCCTTTCTTCCTCGAGGCTTCGAACCAAAGGAACTCTTACTTAATAATCCTCCGCTGAATGACCCTTCTGTAGCTCCTTTCCACCGTTCTTCCCCTCGTCGATCCCTTTCACGATGACCGTTTGCTTGCTCCGTTTCTTTTCTACCCTTGGCGATCGAGCATCAACCGTTCACGATTTCGCCTTGTTTCCCTCGCAGTTGTTTTCTTAATTACACGGAAGAAAGAAGAGGATCATTGGAAAGACGATTCCGTGGAGCAGGCTTAAAAGCCTGGCTCGAAGGAGGTCGTTTGGTAAGAGAACGAATTAATTAAATCCCCGTAGAAGTCATCGGAGGAGCGCTACCCCTGAAATTGGCCGGAACGAAAGCGTTCTCTTGGTTCGCCGCGTCGCGTCGTGCCGGCTCGACTCGGAGCCCGCCGGCACTGTTACGACGACTGACTGGCAAGCGAAAAAAATAAATAGCGATCGCGAAAGAAAACAAATGGACACGGTGAATCCATGCATAAACGTACGAATATGTGGGCGGTTGCTGTTGCCGGCCGATATATATTCTCGGGCCGGGTAAAAGTTAATTAAAAAACGTAATGAAACGCCACGAGCGTATCGCCAGGGACCACCGATAATTACCTTCCTCTCCCCGTTGCCCCGGCATCCATTTCTCTCCCTTTTCACGTTGCTTCTCGTTGGTTGTTTCGTTTTCACGAATCGCCAGGTGATCGTGTTGCACCGATGGATGTCTTCATGCGTGGCGAGCACACGCTCTCACCCTGCGTGAAATATATCGATGTAAATAATAAACAAACGCACGGATGGCGCCTACGATAGCGCCGCATCCCCCGTTTCGCTAATTTTCCATTCTCATCTGCCACGCGTCCTACCGCCCCCGCGTAATTTACCGACCCGACTAACTACCCGCTGCCTCGACACTCGTTTCCATTCTCCCGAGCATGCACCGCACATCTCTACCCAAACCAGCCCTCGGTCGTCGCTCACCTGCCCCGCTCAGCTTTAACCCCCCGTGCGTCGTTATATTTCCATCGTTCATTAACATTTCAACCGGCATGAGAATCCATGCGCCATCGATACGAACCGCGCGGCTGCCCGACACGCGTAATTCGATTTCCGTGCGACGCGAATAAAGTTTGTAGATGAAATAGACACTAACGAGGGCGCGGCTAATAGACGTTTCGAACGCGCCCCGCTCTGGGCCCGGTTATTCCGCGAATTTGTCCGATCCCCGTGGCCCTTCACCACCCCCTACAATCCTCTTTCAGCTGCACAACTGCGCTGTAAAATAATTTGTTGACCGTCTGTAAGTAAATATTTCACCTACACTCTGGTCGGTCAACGGCCACGGGGCTAACGAATATTTCGAAAAGCGACCACACTCTCGACGCGAACCGCGTATCGCGCGAAAATAGAACGGGAAAATTCAACTGGTTTTGTTTGACGATGACGTACGCTCGCCGCTGCGTTTCCACGCTCGATCCCCGCGTCGCGTGCGCGCCAAATCGAATCTCCGAAAGATTGTTCGAATCCTGAACCACGCTTGAGTGGATTGTCAAAGCGTAGCTAACGTTCGACGGTCTGCGAAGTTGGAAATTTGCGGCGGTTTAAGGTCGACGAATGCCGCATTCGATGAGAGGCGATTCGTTGTTTTAAACGTTTCGAACACTCGTTTCATCCGAACTTCTCTTCTCCAAAGAAAGCTTCTTCCTTTTCAAAGAAGAAACGAACGAAAGAGTGTTGTTCTTTTTGATGGCGCGTGGACGAGGTTCGCAATGGTCGCCTGCAACGACGATTTCCGTCGCGATTTCACGGTTTCACCAAGTGGACGAGTCTCTACGGAGCGGTATTCCGACGCCTGTTTATCGCCGGAGGGTGGCTGAGTGAATTAACCCTCGGCGAAACGGTGGCGAGAACGGTCCTTGAAGTGGCGAGGCCGCTGCTCGAGCGGTGGCACAACGTTTTACGCGCTAGGACCGGCTTAATTAGAAAATGCTTGACCCTCGTAAAGTCTGGACCGAGCATCGGACGCGTTCCCCACCGTGAGACTGCCATCAACGCTTCCAGTAACACCGACCTACGCGGTCACCTCGTGTCTTTCTGCGAATATTATAATCCCCCTGGGGAAAAGGATGCTCTTACGCCTGCCATCGTCGTAATTTCTTTCCCTACCGCTCGCTCGTGCACGTAAAGCGTTTGAATTCCTTCGTTAACGGTCGCTCGACCCTTTGCAAATTTCGTCTCTAAACGCTCAAGCCACACGGACGCGCGATACACCACGCTCTTCCGACCGTTTTCACCGGATGGTCGTGTCCGTTTCCTGTTTAGCGTTCGCACGGAATACGTCGTTGCAATTTGTACTAGACGTTGTTTGGCAATAGCCTGAAATGCAGGGTAGTTCTTATCAGGCGTTAACGCTCGTGAAATGCAAATTCTCGTTGAACGTAGAAACGTGTTGAGACGAAGCTCGCGTTCGACACTCGTTTCGTTACACCGTAAAATATTCGATTGTTTGGAAAGTTCGTAGTTTCTTTCGCCAACTTGTATCGCATAACGAATCGTTCGAGCGAGTAGAATGGTAGTTGGATATAAAGAGAACGAAGGAGAAATATTTGGAATTCCTTTAACGGAACGTTCAACTCTGCGTGTAACATTCATCGAGTATAGCAGTTTAACGTAATTTCTACAAAACTTATTCAAAAGTTATATGCAAGCGATCGTTTCGATCAACTAGGTAGAAATTTTCTTAACTTAATACTTGCTTAAAGATATACGTGTATATATAACGCGATTAGACGAACAGCTTGGACAAAAGGGATAATTAAAGCGAACGTTTTATAGGAGAAACGTAGGCGAGGGTTCGTCAAAGAGACACTAGTTCTCCGCGTAAGATCGACGTACCGTCGTCGGCATTGTTTCGAAGACGCGAAGGACGGAGACGAGGCGGGAATCGCGTTCTCGTCGTAGTCTCGCGGAACAATGGCATCGATAACAGGCTGTACGCGACCGAGATAATGCGAACGACTCGCGGCGGAAGTTGTGAAGGGCGGACTCGTGCGCGAGACATCCAGTTAATTACGGAACTACGGGGACAAGTTTTCCCGTGGAACCGGCTAGGAATCCGTCAGCTGACGCCACGACAGATGTCCTCGTGCCAGCTCGGCTCCGTGCCCGCCCCCTTGCTGCTTTCGGTAATTCTGACAATTTAGCGATTGTGTCCCGAGCATAATGGGGGCCCGGAGTTGGCTGGGACCCCACGAGCTGGGGGTGTGGCACGAGCCGCAACGATACACACGGAAAGAGGAAGAGAGAAGAGACGTCTCTCTCCTTATTGTGTTTAAAATCGCTCGTTCACGAAACTGCGCTTTTGTCCAGGCCAGGAAACGTGGGCGCGATTTGTCCTCCCTGACAAGATTATATTAATGCTCGTTATATTAAGGCAACTGTGCCCATTGAATCGAGGGACCGGGTTTGCCAAGACTGTATTTGGGCAGAGCACTGCTGGGAGATTTTGCGAGACGAGGGATAGGGTAATGGCGATCTTCTTTCGAGAGCAATCGTCCATAATCCAATGATCTACGAATGGAACTCGTATATACCTTGAACGCTCTTAAATCCTAGTTTAACGAACTTCGTACAGTGGCCATAAGAGGTATCGGCTTTTCCAGAAGAAACTTGATCGTAAAGTTTTCCGGAAAGGGGATGGCGCGGGCGATCGTGTCACTGTCACGGGGGTCGGTTTCGTGTGTCGCGGTGATACGGGCAAAGCGTACGTTTACGGAACTCTATAGCCAGCTCCATTGTCACCGTCTCCATCGATCTTTAATCCCGCGTTAGAGCAAAACGTATCGATTGTACTTTTGTCGTGCGACGGTCGAGCGAACGATCGATCCCACACCCTGCCAACAGTGCAAACGCCTCCCTTCACATTCGCATTCTTCTGCGTCCGTAGCATTTTCGGAGGGGCCACGGAAACGTGTCGCTAACTGCACTCCGGCATTATTAAGGACGCGTCCCGCGATGCCATTCCGTCGTTCGTTAGCAGCCAGACGCACCCTTCGTTCTCCGACGCCCTTTGTACGCCTTATGGCAATTTATCGGACCAGTCAATCCCCGGGCCTCAGGAATCTCCATTACGTGCCCCCCCTGTAAATTACTCGATATCGCGATAAGGCGGTACGTCTTCCCCGCGTCGCGTCGCTTCCAGAAATATCGGCGATCGATCATCGTGAACCGATCGTCAGCCCTTTCATTAGCCCGCGGAATCCGACTTATCGCGTTAACGCAGCTGCCATCGGCGGCGTCGCTGCATTTCTTACACCCTCCCTCGCTCTCTTTCGCTCGAATTTTTCGTTTACCCACATTCCTTCCTCTGTTATCAGGCTCGTTCGGTTATACGGCTTCTCCTTTTTCCACGTTTCGCCGGTTTCCACGGGGCAATTAATCGAGCAAAGTCTTTTTTCCCGAACCGCGGTTATTTTTATTGGCACGCCGCGCCGTTTATACGAACGTGCCCCATTTTCCGGAATGGAAATAGGCTGCCGTAAGTCTGACAAATTGTTCGAATCTCACAGCACCGCCGCATCGATTATTATTACCGTTGACCGTAAATAACGCGTTTCCCTATAAGTATATGAAATTAATAATTGTTTTTTTCCTGCCATCTCCGGCTAACGAGAAATCGCTTCATCGGAAAGCGATAACGAGCGAACGGTATTGCGCCAACTTTTCCATAATAATCGTTATCTGACTAACTTAATCTAACAGCTATTGCCACTGTTACACTGTATCGTTTGTGCAAAAAAGCTCGCAACAGATCGTCCGAACAGTCTCGGCCAAGAGAAACAAACGGGAAAACGCCGAGGGTGTTTAAGACGCGCGAAAGCTGGCGCGACCACGTTTTTCAAGCGGTAGGTAAATTTAAAGAACCACGCCGGGATGCCTACGGTTTCTTCGATTATGTATGCCAAGTAGCTATAGTGTCGTGCATACGGGACACGGCGCTGCGCGGCGAGCAGAGCCGTACTTCTCGAATCGCGTGTATATTTATGAACCGGAGGGCGTGTGCACGCGCCGCTGCAACGACGCCAGCCACCTTCTAAAAGAAAACAGTTATTCTGGAAGAGAGTCCGCGCACGATCCTGTTTACCGCTGTTTCCCGCGATGAAATATTTAGCGAAACATTTTCAGAAACAGCCGGTTTCGGCATGCTGGAAATCTCGCGCCGCCGCAACCGAACATCTGACGTCGTTCGTATTCACTAGAAGCGTCGCGAAAAATGACTGGTTATTTCTTAGACTTTGCAGGTTGATGTAGGACGTACGAAGCAGCCGAACGCCCTCGAAATCGTCGTTACGTGGATGTTTACCCACGTACGAGACTGCTAATTGAAAGAACTACGACGCGTTTTTCAGCCGAATGCAATCGACTCGTTGCTCGCCGACGGGAACAAATTAGCTCGTGCATTGGTGTTATCGTTGTGTACTTTTCGATTGCCATAGGTATTACGGCCGTGGGCTGGAAAAACCATCGCCGGTTGTACAGCGTTTGGGTTATTAATAACTTGGCAAGTAAATGTTTACGCGACAAACAGCGAACTTTACGCCTGATTCCTGTGGAAAAGCGATACTACGAAAACAGATCGAATGGCGTGGCACGGTGGAAAAGTTGGGAACACAGAGTGCAAGTTGGGGATTGAGAGAATCGGGGATGAAACGTACGGGAAAATATAGGATTTTAATTTGCGTTAACAAAGCGTCATCGGCTGACAAATAATAACTCTATTAATTATGTGGCAGCGTGTCCTTTGGGTCTCGCATCTAACACGCTCGACTTGGCCGATAACGAGTTCAATGATATCGACGTCTCGTACCCGTCTCGTAACCGACCGTGTTGGTTTCGACATTAACGTTTCCCCGTGGATGGCGAATACACGCGAGCGCGCGTAAATACACTGCCAGCAGCCCGGTCCTATTCGCGGATCGAATCTCCATTAATTTCGACGAGCCCCCGTTCCGCTGGAAGCCGCAACATTTTTCCGCTCTCTCGACGCTACGCCCCGCGGCTCAGTTAATTTTTTTTTTTTTTTTTTTACCCGGCAACGAGCGGTCGCTATTTTTCCGCCGCGAGATCATACGTTACCGAGAGGAACAGAAACGAACGGCAGAGGGAAAGGGCAAGAGAGAACATAGAAGAGAGGGAGCAGGACAGACGATAATCAATCGATCGTTTGTCAGAATCGCCGGCAACGATATAATTGATTTCTATAGAAAAATGATTGGCGGATAATGAAGCCGCGTTCGATTGATCCGATGCAAATATAGCGTCGTCGATCGGCATTCGGTTAAATATATGCGGGCGTAATTCCTAGAAATCGGAACTGTGATTGATAATATATTTATTCGAACAATATCCGCGGTTAATTAGGTCATAATTAGTAATGATTCGATAACGGATTCGGGATAAATTTGATTACGCTACAACAATTTTGATTAGTAAACCGTCGATACGCGGCTGCGATAATTGTTTGTTATGCGACGTTGACGGGCATCGATTTAAAAAAAGATTCTCTAACACGTCGTTATATCGTTCCAAAATTTGTACTATTTTCACTCATCTCTGCTATCTTTGCTAATTTTTCCTATTGCCTAAAATCGTCGATACACGCGATTCGATTACTAACGATCTACATTAACGAACACCAATGTACATCTCGATAAGCAGATTCGATTTTTTGCCAACTACGATCATTTGCCGAATTTTTCGTACAACGTGCCATTATCGCCAGCTAGTTATTCCGTCGTAAACGATGTCCGTGGCTGTACTGTCGGTTCAATTATGAGCCGTGCTACGGTTTCCAAATGACACTCCACGGTCCAGCCGCTTGTTGGCTCGAACGCGCGCGCCGCCGCTCGCGCTCACCGATTCAATCTGCATTATAACCGGCTGTTCCGATATGCGAGGCTGTGTGCTCGATACCTGCCCGTATGAACTGCGGCTACAAATAGCAAACTACGGGGTTAAAGCGGCAGAACCGACACGTAGCAACCCCCGAACTCCGATACGGGCATTACGCGACACGGATTGCTAGAATCTTCGATCAATCGAGCCGGCGAGCTCGTCGAAGCGATTCGACGTTCCAGATACGTCCAGTCGATTCTATGCACAAAGGCGCGTCGAAATAGAAATTTTGTGCCACGGAAGATCGATACGTTCGTTCCTGCGATCGTCTCAGTTTCCTTCGACTTTTCTTCCTCCGGCATGAAATACGCCATGCTTAAATCCGCGATATTTTATCGTCGAGCGACAAATACGAAATTTTCGGACAACTTTCGACAAACCTCTTTGTCATCGTCCACCGAATCGTTTAACGAAACTGCTGCCGGGCGTATGAAAAGAAACTCGGACTGTTTCGTTCCACGGAATCACGGCCAAAGAAAACGCGAAGCAGTCGGAGAAATAAACCGATGATCGAAACAAAGAGTCCGCGGGTCAGACAGTTTGCAGTTTCGAGACCGCGAGCAACATCTAAGCCAGAAACGCATAGAGGAAGAAGGAGGAAAGATGAGAAGTTGAGAATACGGTGGACGAGTATCCACGAGATGCGCGCGGCGCATCGAATTGAAACTGCGCTGCCAAATGGGACGCGAGTACAACGTGAGCCGCGTCTTGGCTCGCGACGGACTCTGGTAAAAGCCAATAATCCTCCAGGCAATAGAAACCCTTCTGGATATTCCGGCGTATTACTCGGGTTCCGTTCTCCGCCGACTTTCGCCGCGGCGGAACAATCGCGAGGCGTGCACGATTGCACGACTTTGTGGTTATTTGCGACAACTTTTGTCGTTGCCGGTGAAAGTTTTCACCAGGAATAATCTGTACAGCGATAGAAAAATCACTTTGCATATTTTATTTTGAATACAGTGTCTATTGTCTTGGCGATGTTTGTCAGACATAGAGATACCTCGTTAGAGACGATCGTTTCTGCCATCTTGATAAAGCGTTTTATTTGAATGAAAGACTGGTGCTAGCTTGCTCCTCAGAGTACGTGTATCTGCGAAATGAAAAAAAGAAGCAGTGGCTCGTTCCAAGTTACCGTACTTCCGCCAGAGAAACAAACAGATCGCATTACCGTTCGAAGCTGGAGAATGTTTCGAAGCGTTCTCATTTCTTCATCCGGAAAGGGAGTAGCGTCGCTTTCGTTCCAGCTTTCGGCCATTTGCATGTTCTCGCGACGTTCGAAAAAATATACGCGCCAATATTCCGTATACGTTGGAGATATGGGCGAAAAGTTGCCAGAGCAGGCACAGCCGAGATGGCCAAGATCCCGAGATTCCGAGAAAATGGAACGGAAACGCGGAACGGATGAACGGCGGCTTATCGATCGGCGGAGTCCGTTAATAGTTTCGCGGGCTGGCTGTTCCTTTCATCCGCACAGAGAGAGCTCCAGAGTCTCTTTCTTTGTTTTACACGAGGCATAGAGTACCGGAGGATGGCGATGATGCCGGAGGGTCGAGCAGAAGCGCACACAACCGCCACTTGTATCCATTACGGCTCGCGGAGTTATGAGGCCGACGTTTATTGGCTAACTTGTAACTCCTTGCAGCCAGTCTGAATTATTCCCTAGTCCTTGCAGAAGCCTCGTAAGTTTATTTCAATTTGGACCCGTCCCGTCTCCCCCTCGTCACGTTCCTCCTCGTCTCGAGCCCTGTCTTTCTTTCCACCGTCGTTTCCGCTCCGAGATTTATTACGTAGCGGCAGCTACGAATTTTCACGAGGTCAATGCGAGCTCTGGTCAGAGAGGGAAAAAGAGAGAACGAAGCTAGAGAGAAAATGGATAATGAAAAGAATATTATCTCGCGAGTCTTAATTCGTAACACCTTCAGGTCTAGGCGGTGCTTTGAATCCAAACGTTCTCTGGCTGGCAGTGGAACATAGGCAGCGTCGCGTCTCCTCGTAAAGCGTACGAGTTTAAAGCGAGTCGCGAAACAAAGAAGAGAATTTTTCTGGCCCGTGGATACACCGGAGGGACGTGGAAAGGAACGCGTAGACAAGAAGAAAATAAAGCGGAAGGTGTTAGCGAAACGGGAACCGCTATTATTCCAGCTGGTGGACTTGTCTGCGTGCCAGGTTCATCTCCTCTGGTGGGGAAGACAGCTACGCTCGTTGAGCTCAGATTGGATGGTAGTGCGTCTCTCGAGGGTTCGAATCTCGCCGTCCCTGAATTTCTTACAGGAAGTTTTTCCGAAAATTCTCCATATGGCGAGCTTAGGACCCCCCTACCTTTCGTATTATAAGACAATTAAAAGGCCATATACTCCCCCATATACTGTTAATTGTCCCACTCGTGGAGGTTTTAGCCGGTAAAAATCCGGTACTACCTTGTGTCTCCTCCCCCGCAGGGAACAAAGGTGTCTATGAAGATTTCCTCCACGTAAAAAAAAAACCTTTTTGACGGCAGGAGTACGAGGCTGTTCGCTTCTTTCGCGAGCAAGTTATGATGGTAAATGAGCGGGCAGAAAGGCAGAGAAAAAGAAGCTCTCACCCTTATAGAGTACCGTAACGGAGAGTGACACGGTGGCCTGTCCGGAGGACGGTCAGGTGGCCTGGGGCCGCGCTACCGCCGCCCGCCTCGGGCGATGACTAGCAGGGAGGCTAGCCTAGGGGCAATGGCCTCCCATAACGCCACAGTTAATCAGTTAGGTAGTTTACAGGATTGGCTCAGCGAGAGGACGCGGGAAGTGCACCGCCAGTAATTCGCAAGAGGTCCCGGGGCACTCCTGTCAAACGCGTGTAGATAGGCCATCGCGGAATTTTAGTCGGCAAGAGTCCGACACTGCTGCGCTGTTTCCCCAGAATGCAGCGGAGTGTCCATGAGGATTTCTCCAGGTACAAAAAAGGAAAAAAAGTTTATCTTCTCTAGAAGCGCATGCTGTATCTTTTGCCTCAATAACGAGACAGTGTCATGCATCATCCTCCCTTTTCCTTTTGTCGAATATACCGAATTTACGTCGATCAGCGGAGCGGTGTTAATCGAGAAACGCGGAAATACCAGGTCGGTGCGAGAATCTCGTCGACGCTTGTATTCCTTCTGACTTTTTCAACTCTTCAAACGAAAACCTTCGCCTCGCTAGGATTAGACGACGCCTGGGACACGCGAGGTAAATTCATTTCCAGACTCGCAGAGGTAATTACGCGATAATTAAACCAAGACAAAGAAAAATTCTCGGCCATGAACGTGAAAGACAAGAACCGGAACGAGCTCGAACGTCGTGTCGTCGAATGGAGAAACGTGAACTTCTATAACCTACTTTCCGTTGTCCATAGAAGATGTAAGAAACATAAGAGGTACCCGAGGAGGCCATTAATTTTGAAAGACATTATTAACCGCAAAATCGTTTAGAACGCTTTATACCTATCTTACGTTCAGGGAAGAACTCCCACGGGATCGTTAGTTACTTCTCAAAGATAAATATCCTTTTACCGATTTATTTTTCATTCGAAACTCACGCCCGAAAGCGACGAATAATAAATTTATAATTGAAGCGGAGAAAGATGTTTTCCGAGATTCTTCTCTCCTCTCTCTCTCTCTCTCTCTCTACCTCTCTCTCGCTCCTCGCGCCAAGGTATCTGCCGTGGCCGACAAAGATGTAAAGAAGTTCCTCGTCCATCCGACGATTCTTTGGCAAACGACTCGACAATAAAAACGGCAACAACGAAGCTCTTTCCACGGGAGAACTCGAGTAACATCAACGACTCTTTCTATCGTACCAACTCTCCGGTGCGGCTTCTTCGCGGTCTTTAACCGCCGCGATATTTTCCACGGCGAAGTTTCGCCGGAGCAGCCACGACGAACTTTTCCCCGAGTATTTCCGCGAGCGGCAGAGCCGCGAGTGCCACAATTATACGGTTTCCCTGGGTATAAAGCTTCTCGAATGAAAGAGGCCCTCCACGTCGTATGTCGCGGTGTAAACAGTTTGCAAGCAACTTTTTCACGAACCAGCCCATTGTGTCCCGGATGTCTCGCGATTTCATCGTCCAGTCCTTAGAAAAATCAACTGAAAGCCGAGATCGACGCTAGAGAAGAAGAAAGAGACACGAGATTTCTCGATGAAAGACAAGGGAAGCGGGTGGTCGTCGGGCGACCGCATTCACAGAAATATCACGAAGTTTCGTAACAACTAGGGGTTGATTCTCCGCGTATCTTGGCGACGCAGTCGTGAACATGCGAGTTTATCGTTCGTTATTAGCAAATGTAGCGCGTAAAACGAGGGTGCATCGAAAGGTTGATAAAAGAAGAAGAAAGGGGAGGGGCTGGGAAACGAAAGGAGACAGAAGAGAAGACGAGAAACGAGTGAATGTGAAAGAGACGTGAGTGAGAGCGGGGTGAGTCATGGATGAGGCTGATATCGTGTGCGCCGAATTTTCGTTGCTTCCACTTCGCTAGACATTGAAAAACTCGAGGAAGAAAACTAAGTCTCGGCTCGAGAATCAATTATGCGCCGGAGAATAAAGGGAACGTAAAGAGAGACAATCGCGTACATCCCTCGAGAGAGAAGTCCGCCCATGACAAGACGACAACTCGAGTGTAATTTGTTTCTCGTGGAGTCAATCGTGCTTCCTTTTTCTCCCATAAACTATCCTACAGGCACACGCGTCAGGTAGTTTCTTAATACACGAGTAAGATCGCAGAAGTCCGTTTATTCTGTCCGGCGTTTCCCGGAGGACGAATACTGAAACACGGATCGAGCATAACCGAGTACAATGTACAGAACGTTTCTCGAAGAGTGGCCCGAGCTTAACCAGGGAAACGCACCACGCCAGACGACGCAGCCTTCGCTGATGTCAGTCAATTTCTTGTAAATGTTGCAAAATCCTACAGCAAATAAGACGAAACTTACCATACGTGGTTACTCCAGCAAACCTTCGTACTCGAACGTACAACCGGGCTCTGATCGATCCTGTAGACCAGAGGAAAAGCACGGAAAAGGGAGACGTGACGCGGCCAATGGTCAGAAGATTGGCTGGGGAAAAAATGGCAATACCTCGGAGAAGAGCGTTCATTCGGTATTTTATCACGCGGAGGCCGGTCGGTGGCGCAGCAGACGCGCGATTCCAAGTCCTTGGGGAAGTATTCGGAGGGTTTGGCGGAGGAAATCAGTCGGGCAAGAAATTAAATATTACCCCGAGGAGCGAGGGTGAGCACCGCGAGTTTCGGTGATCGGGTCGCCGTGGAGGGAATTCCATGTCTCGAGTGCTGGCCACCAAAAGGAACGGTCTGGAAGGGGCAGCTTGATACCGCGATGTACGGGCTGTGTCACCGTATCCCACGGGTATCCAGGACAAATAACATCCTGACATGGACGCGGCAAACAAGAAACCGCTCTTCCCCCGTCCGGGCAACCCTGTGTCTCATCTTGGTCCCTTTAAAACGCACCTCGCTGCGTCTCTATTCGTTCGCCCGAGAAATATCGATTCGACACTCTCTCCCCTATGGTTTCACGTCGAAACGAGGCAGCTTCGTTTCGTGCCGGTTCATCCGGTTGTCCCGCGCCGAGAATCCAGCGTACGCAGTCGCCCTGTCAATGTGATCGATCGTCTTAGCCGGTAGTTTTTGCTGCGACAATTTTCGTCGGAAATTAATAACATCCTGCCGGTGATTTATTCTACGCAACAGACTCGCGGCCGCGCGACCATTCCGCGCGAGACTCCATATTAATTATGCGCTTAATTAGGAAGCTTGATTAATCGCACGTCGCTGCAACAAGCCGGCGTAAGCGAGCAACAGCCGCGAAACGGGTTAGTTTGTCGGAGAAAATTTGCAAAGACACGCGCGACCGACGTGAATTTTGGGGACGAACGATGGCGGAATGGCGTGGAATCGAGCGGAAGGTGAAAGAGCCACGGCGAGAATGGTGGTAGAGCGACGCGTTATCCGCACTTTACGGTTCCGTTGTCTGGCGGGTTTAACGGGCGGCTCAAAGCGCGGCCACGTTTAAGCCGGGCGACAGAGAGGATTCTAATTAAACCAGCCGCGCGGTCCTCCGTCTCCACCTGTGTAGTTGCAGTTATTGTTGTAATTATCGTCGACGCGTGCACTCGCAGCGTGGCTGTTGCCGCCGTTGTTACCGCTCTCGCTCCTCCCGTTGTTGTCGTTCTTGTTGTTGTTATTGTTTGTTGCGAAACTTCTCGATCTCGCCTTGGCTGCCGCGTTCATCCCTCGAGTCCCCGTGAGCTTGCGTTTATCGCGAGTTTCGGTCTACCACCAACTTCTCCTACGTATTCCGGTAACTGGGTTTGCCACGGCACCTCTAGTATCGTCGCGCTTCTAACTATGCTCGAATCGAGTCGTCCACCATGTGTTCGTCCCTTCGGCGAGCTGGTTCGTTGAACCTGCCATTTTTTTCGAACCGCGTGTTATCCTAAGCGCGCTGTGGCGTGTACTACTACCGTGGCGATTCAAAGATTAATTCGAAAACGAAAAAAATATAAAAATAGTAAGTTCACGTTTTTTGTTAAAACCTTTCTGTTCCAGAATTGTGAATACCGAATGGCACCACGTCGCGTTATTCTATACTCGCATCGCTTCGTATAACGCGTCAAGGAAATTTATCAAATCTCGAGAGGTATTCGCCGAGACAGGAGATCCTTTTTAACAGGCGTCTATCGCGCAGCTCTGCGTAATACAGCGAGTTTACATACGCGCGGACGTAAGTAACACGGTTTCGCGGGTTTACAACGTGTTTAGCGCCGTTCCGTCGCGACTCAAAGCAAATGCAGTTGACGAGCTCTTTGTCCCGAGATTGTACGCGATGTCTCAGCTTCCTTCGTCGCCCGCGCTCTCTCGCTTCTTTCTTTAGTATGGCGCAAAAGCTCTTTGACACTGCACGCAAAGAACGTCTTTCGACGCGTTCCGTACCACAAGCATAGATAGAAAGCGATGAGGCGTAGATACAATACGCAAATACCCAAAAATATCGTTCCTCGAGTTTTCGCGCCACGAGAATGTTCTATTCTGAAACCGGATTGCTCGTAACGACGCTCGATTCGTCCGATTCTCCGTTGATAAAGTTTGAACCTACGTTAACACTTTCGCACGAACTTCGTAAAGCGTATTCGGACTTGTTCATCGCGTGTAAAGGGAATTTCGGCCGTTTCAGCGGTAAATGGTTGAGGCAAACAGCGATGTTATTGTGGCTGAATATCTGCTGCACGATGCGACGTGGACAATTGTCTAAGATCTTATTGTTAGACTCGTAAAGGTCTCTGCTCTGTAGCGAGAATTCCAACGCTAATAATCCACAGTTCTTGCAAGCACAGTGGCTGTGAAATTCACCAGGCACTAAACCAACGTACCAACGACACTCGTCCGGCGCAACTTTTACGGTTTTTGAAAAGAGATCGGGTCGAGGCAACAAAGGTAGCTCGTGAGGGAAAATGGACGCGTTTCCACACGGAAGAACAACCGCGAAATTAATCGTGCGACGCTCGAACCTCGTTTTACGGCGTAGTCTAAATCGGCAGCAGAGAATTGCGAGCGTGCCGCGCGACGCCGATTGCGGCCGACGCGACGCTAAAAACTTTATCGCCCGGCAGCGTCGAATTGCATTAACTCCGTTCACCGGAAGCGTCGCTCTATATACAGCTTCATCGAATTCGGTGACGAATACCCAGGGGGAAAAGTAGCCCAACGGTGTCGGGGATAGGAGCACTCGTCTCCGTTTTCTCTCTTTCGACCATCACCGCTACCCTAAACCAAATCCCTCGCACGATCGCTCTGCGCGTCTTTTTTCTATCTCTTTCGTTTTTCTTGTTTCTCACTTTTTCGCTCCTTCCGAATCGCTCTTGTTTTAAGCGAGAGAGTCGGAGCTGCGGTTCTGACCGAGCGAAAGTTTTCGTTACTGTTCCGCGGTACGATCGTTACACCGGCCGTGTAATAGAATTTGTTGGAGAAGTTGGCCGCGCGAAATACCGTCTCGTAAAAAATCGAACTACGCTTACGGCGAACCTTGGTAGCCACCGTTTCTCTCTCTTCTCCTTATCGTTTGCTGTGAAACTGCGTTCGCCGAGATCCGCCCGATCCGTTTCGAATAGTTTCGCGACCCGAGTATTCCTTGTTGTCGATAAATTCAACGGCCACTGTAATCCTTTGTTCGTTACTTTCCCCAACTGTTCGCCGATCTACGGATTTTACTAAGAAAAAAGACCGGCGAGGAATCGTTCGTTGTTGCCAGAAACGGGATGATAGAATGATTTACAGAGACGTCGGCTTTAAACGGGGGAATTAGTGGGGGAAGGGTGTGTCGTCGTATATCCGCAACATCGATATTCTGGTTATTGTTACGATACGTTCTCCCGTCGCACCATTTTCATATTTTATTCTATCAACGATATTAATAACTTCTAATTTAAGGGAAAACCAATTTCCACGAGAATTAATCTTTCATCCGTGGCGCGCCCTTTTATCCCCACTCGCCTCCTCTTTAGGGGGTGGCGTTGCCAGCCAATAAAATTAATCTCGTTCTATCGACTCCCAATATGAACAGGCTTTCAGAAGACCGAAGCGGTCCCCATATTAAAATCCATCGTCAAAAAGAAAGCGATCTTCCTTTGAACGAATTCATCGTTGCGATAGAAAGACATTGCCACGACACGTGTCGGCGACACGGCTCCACCCGACCTGCCCATCGACCTGCCCATCGACCTGACAGCCAGTCACGTGGCTTGAATCTCATCAAAGTTTCGTTCTTGGCGCGAACACCGAGCACCCCCGCGGTGCCCAGCGGTGTTTTCCCTTGGAAGAGCGCGTCTACGCACCGCGGGATACCTTCGACACCCGCGTTCCTCGATTTCCGCAACGCAACTGACATTAAACGCGCTTCCTATTAGCCGCACTCGTAAATATTCGCGCAGACCGGGAGCGAACGGTTATTAAAATCGCGGGATCAACGTTAAGGACATTAATCACGCGCGTGTAAACGGTGCCGGCAAGCGGCTAACTCGTAGGGGATGGGGCTAACTCACGGCTAATTTCTTTCTCCAGGGGCTGGTCATCGAGGGGAAACGACTCGCGCGTGTTTCGTGGGCGGGGTGACGTAACGATTGCTCTACGAGCTTTATCGACGATAGAAGGCCAGAGATAAAGGACAGACGAATCAATTAGGGGGAAAGTTGACGAGCTTTATATCGTTTCGCCGGAGAAGGGTGCAAAGTAGCCCGAGTGCTGTTGTCGCTGAAGGATTCCGTGTTTCGAGACTCGTAACAACGTGCATCGACGGGTACCGAAGTGGTACTTTGTTTCCTTCTCCGTCGATCAATCGAACAATTAAAACGACGAGACTCGGTCGGATCGTGTGGGGTTTAATAGTCCTATCTCTACCGAGTTAAGTATTTTTTTTTTCTTTTTTAAGTAACCGTATTTCCACCGATGGTTCGCCTCGATGGAGGGTACTTCGCGGCTTTGTCTATATCACATTGCTCGGAGAATACGAACGTGAATAACCCTACCGAAAGACGAGGAGGAACTGCAAAGTCTGCCTGGAAAGAGAATATAATACCGTGTTACAAATGCTCGGCAGATTCTCGCGTTTCTTCCCAGCGTGCTCTTCTGCTCTTTGTGTTCCATCAATTTCGCTGCTCGGACCACACGCCATTAACTCCGAAATTTAAATGTACACGAACGTTTAAGCGCGACGCAAGTACCATCGCTCGCGCTCTCGGTAACGAATCGCGAAAGGCTTCTTAGGCGACGAGCTCGCGGAACTTTTTACATGACATCTGGCGAACGTAGACGCCGCAAGGAGAATTGTAGGCGGTAGTTGCTCGTGCAAGAGTCATAACGCGACATCTGGTTGGAATGAGCGAGATTCGAGCTCCGGGGGTGGATAAAGACGACGCGAAAGGAGGAAAGGGAGGTTAACGGTGGGGAGGGGGAGGAGTGGCGCGCGGTCTCGTCGAGAGAGTACGTAGTTTTTGGCGCATCTGCATCGGAGCACGAGACGGTTCACGCGACAAGAAGACGAAGAGAGTACCGACGACACCGAGACCGCATTATCCCGTGTGCAAGGCATTACGTTCTCGACGCTGGTACGTGTCGTACCACGAAAAACACCCCGTCTCCGTGCTCTCTCTCTCTCTCTCTCTTTACCAACGACTATGCCATGATTTTCGTAGTTTTACACGCCCTGCAGCTCGCGTAATTCGTTTATCGTCGCGCGATGACGACGAAATAATCGCCTCGTAACGTATTCCTGCGTCGTTCGGCGTGGCCGAAACTCGAGCCGCTTTTTCGTGGCTCTTGCCACGGCGTTTAATCTCGCGGTCAAAAGAGGAAAATATCTCGATCGTTTATGCACGGATTGCTTTCGTCCGTTTCCTTCTTGCGCGACTACGCGGCCCAGACGCCGTCTGACAGCGGCAATTCCGACGTCTCTGCGCACACAGAATTCCGTGGCCGGGACAGATACGCGATGCGCTCACCGTGCTGGAAACCGAAAGAATGCGAAATGAACAGGGGATTCCGTTTATCTCTCAAATAATGTCATCCGCTCCGTGACCGTTTTTATCGAGTAACGCGCACGCGCTCTCCCCGCGCCGACCGTACCGTCTCGCGTCCCGATTCTGTCACGGGAAACGTTACCTTCTCTCGGGAACATTGAATCGAATCGGGTTTACGCTATGCGTCGAGACGTGTGTCGCTGGTTTTCAAAGTACCCAATCCCTCGCTCGAAGAAATTCGAATTTAATTCTACGCGCGAGTCGAACGTTCGAGGACGAATCGCTTCTAATAACCACGCTTCGGCGCACCGCTTAAGAATCTCACGAGGCGTCTGCCGCCGATTCTCTTGGAGAGTCGTCTGCCGGCGAGATCGCTCGGATTTTTACGACGCTCGCCCGGAACAGATAACAACGTGACCGGAAACGCGGCATTTCGACTAATTCGAGCGAATGACGGAAAGCGAGATAACGGAAAATAGGAGAAAGGGTGGCTCGCTACGGACGCGACAACGGTGTGTGGGTGAGTTGCCAACTGTCGCTACACCGGGCCTCGTCGGGTAATCACGGGGCTAAACTTTCTCTATAAATCACGAAACGGTTCGCGGATGTGCCGTTTCTGCGGCAATGGACGGAAGAAGACGAACGGACGATGGCGGACGGGGAAGGACGCCAGTAGGGAATATAATGGATATTAATGTCGCTTCTATGCTGATTTCGCCCGTGGCCGTATACGCGCATCGCATCTTCCTCCGTTCTCGCGTCTCTTTGCTGCGAATTTCTGCATTCCCGAAGCATCGAATCCTGGTTTGCAGACTATTCGTATCCTATCGTTTCTCCCGTTTTCTTCCGTTTCTCCGCTATTTTTCATGCATAATTCTGCTTCTCTGTGCTGCCTTTTTCGCTCGACTGAAAAGTAGCTTTCCTCCATTTTTTCATTTCTTCTCGCGGCTTCTATCTTCCGTCCTTTTCCTCTACATTGTCTCCTGATTTTTTCACCTCCGTTTGGAGACTCGTTCGATTCGAAGGCCACGGACTCTTCCTGGGAATCCTTCCGTCGGGCGAGCTCTCGCAGAATTATGGACCTCCGGTTCCGAGAAAAGCCAGCCATCGAGATTTAGGTGAGGTACCTTCCTAACTACGTGTCACTCGATCTGCACTCGGCGAGACGACGAAGCTGCGCGCGCTCCGCAACGCCGACTTCCGTTCCCCGGAAACGGAATTATCGAGGCCGCAATGACGTAGAATTTCAATTTCGACGTTTTAAACCGAACTTATCCCTGCCCATTTATTTCTCTCCTCGCGCCGATTCTTCTTCCTCTCTGCTGTCTTCCGTCTAGGCGACGGGACGATAAATTTCGTTACCTTTGGAACTCGCCAGCCGCCGAGCTTTGTAGCCATCAAACGGTCTTTCATCGCGACGTAGAGCGCCCTCGCGGCACCGCCGCGTAATATCGTTCATCCCCAACGGTTTTCATTCACTGGCCAAATTGTGGCCAATCCACGGCCATTCGTGCAGCGAATTAACCTCGGCAACCTCGCGAGCGCCCTTAAACCATTTCCGCAAACGCTCAACTTTGTTCCTTGGCGCTAAGCTCGCTCGGGTAATTTTATCGTTCGTCTGCCAGCCAGCTGGCCGGCTTCTGCTCTCCTCCTTCGTGACAACTAATTTATTTGGCCACGGGAGAAAGGAACCGGGGGAAACTGGGCAGGCGACGGGAAAGGGACAGAGAGGGGAAACGTTGGATCGAAAGGTGGACTACCGCGAGAGAAAAGGATTGCTCCTCCCTCGCCCAAGGAATCGATCGAGCACTCTTCCAGATTTCGCTCCTCCGGAGCCGCTCTAGCCCGTTTTTGTTCCCTCTTTTTGCCCTTGTTCTCCCTCGATCCGCCGCGCCGCAGGAAATTTTCTACCCGCCAACCGGTTAGTTACAGCCTCTTCTTCTTTCAAGACGATTTCGTGGGATTACGTTATTCGAGTTTAAAGGACACACGGATTAAGCACAGTTGTTCTCGAACGTTGATCAGCGGTGAACCGGTGCGCCGGTTAATGTAAAGTATATTAATACCCAGGGGACGGACATCCAGGTGTATGTAGCCAGCAGGAACATCGCATGTACTTGCTAGTGAATCCTCGTTGGCGTCTGGAACACGTGTTTCCAGCCACCTCCGCGATATTAATTTATCCGAAGAACAGCGGGCGAGAGTATCGGCGAGGCGCAACCATGTCGGAATTTACATTGACGCGGATTTAGTTAATATCGAACCTGGAAACGAGTTTAATTAAGGCTGGTGTATGCGTACGAGCGTGGGTACGATGTCCCGGGACAACAGTCGGGTGTGAAAAAGTGGAAAAGAGCCGTCGTCGAGTTTCGAGAACGTTCGGATGTTTGCGGAAAGAAGCGTAAAAAAGGTTTTTGGTAAACACGGCGCCGGTCCCTCAACGGGCACGCGATCGCGTTTAATCCGAATAAAAATATCATGGCGAATGCTGTCAAACAACGGGACATTTTTATTCGGATTAAGGGAGGAGAGAATGGAAGAGAGGACGGATGGTTTGCGAAGCGTCGTGTAATAACATCCCCAAATAACGGTGGCCAAAGTTTGCCCGGCCGCTTTTGTACCGGTCTGTACGCGCGACAACTTTCCTGAATTATTGTTTCGGTTTCGCGAGATAAGCCTTTGATAAACCGTCTCGTGATAAATGTTCCTTCGACAGCGTGGCGACGACGCGTATCGCTGAATCGTCGATCGGCCGAGAACGGTAATGCGGTTTTTTCCGCGGAAATTGAAAAGTTTTCTTCCACCTTCTCCCTCCCTCCCTCCCCTCTAGGGGCGCCCGACCTGATAAAGATTTCGCTCGCTCGCGGCTCGAAGAACGCTTTGGGGCTCTGCCTCCGCGAAAGATGAGATATCAAAATTGTTTTAAAGTCCCGATCGAGTTGACGAGTGTCTGCGGAGGTTTGCGACGAGAAATCTTATCGACGATATAAATTCGCCGCGTTATACAGTTTTCGTTCCGATCGCTTCGAAAGAACCTCCATCCTTCGGGAAAAAATCCTGTCCCGATAGTGCGCGCTCGTTGTTTTTTATTTTTTTTATTTTTTATTCTTTTTTTTTTTTTTGCTTTATTCGAAGCGTTTAGTTGCCTCAATATTCAATATTCAATAAATCAATATTTTACTTAGCCAACGCGTGTTCGCCCTACCATCGGCACGCAGTGTGCGAAAAATTGGGCTCTGTATCACGGATTACGTGTATGAGCCATCGCTGTGCCTCGCAACCACCACCACTCTCCTCTGTTTTCCGTCAAACTTTCCGATAACTAATTCCATTAACCTGGTATAACGAGGCTGTAACTCGGGATTCGAAGGTGTCTGTTGGAAGGGCCGATTCCGGCAAAAAGATCGATCCATCTCTCTTAAGAGGTGATTGATTCGACGTTGAAATCCAGTATCGCGAAGCTTTACCTTAATTTTAATTTTTAAATCGTTGCGATCCATTCTCGGGTCAACACACACGCGGACCGTTTAATAAACCTCGAACGTGACGGAGAAGCACGCGAATCCCGATTCGAAATGGTAAAACGACGATCGAGTCCACGGCCACTTTCTCCATCGATTGGGGCCGTCACTGGAACGAGTTTCTTCACGGCGATGTCCACTCTCGTAGCCCGAGTGTCTCTCGCGTTCTTCCCATCGTAAATTCGACGTGCCGCCGTAAGGACGCGACGGTTTTATCCACGTTCAGGTGAGAGACGAACTCGTATGGCCGCGATTCCCTTGGACTTTCACGCGCGAGGTGGCCGCGACGCGTGGGCGTCCAACAGTTTTACGTTTATGGCGTGGCAGCGGTCGGAGCGCTTCTAATTGCCGAGCTTGCTACCGAAACCGCCAATAGGATCCGTAGAGCGGAAGTCGTAGCATCGAACGTCGGAAGAGGCGACCATAAACTGTAGTTTCTATGCAAACGACACGCGCAATGTGCCACTAAAGGCGCCGTATCGACTCCGCTTGTTCCCCGACGTTTGTTCGTCGCGCGCGCGTGAACCAACGCCGAGAGAAATCCGATGAAAATTCGCGGCAATTAACGTTGAAAGTTTTCCACCAGATTCTCAACCAGGTCGCCGAACACGGTCGGCCAAGTAATCGAACGGTCATCCCTCGGATTGGTCATTGCGACAGCGTTTTCTAATCGGCGACTGTTTGCTACGAAATCGACTTTCCCCGTTCTCCGCTACAGCCGTTTTTCATCTCTTTTTTTCTTCTTTTTTCTCACATCCATGTGAATTTTGCAGAATTGTTGCAAATATTCCACGAGAGCGATCGCAGTGACGCTTGGACGAAGCGAAAGCTCGGCGATCAACAGGGTGGCTTCGGGGGAAACGCGTCCCGAGAGATCTCGAAGGGAGATGGTAAACGAAGGGAAATGGTGAACGAGGGGGAGGAACGAAGGGAAACAAAACAGCGGAGAAGAGCAGAGGAGAACGATCGACGAATTCGTAGGAACCTTTTAGTCCCGGCGGGCCACGCCAGAACAGATTATCCATCCATTATTTTGGGGTGCTTACCGAGGGAGCGCATCGCAGATCGAGAGAGGGTCGGACTCGATGGAAAGATGTGGACGGTGAGCCGCGAAAATCCGTGTGGCGGCGCTAGAACGGTCAAGTTTTCGAAAGGACACGCGGCGGATAGATTTTAAACGCGTACGCCGCAGTCTCGTTATATTCCGGTGTGCTGCGCTCGATTCGTTTCCGTCGGTCGAAAGGATGTAATTAATATCGTCGCCCGGCTTTCGAATTTGCGACTGCGCGCAGTCCGTCTCGCTCTGGGCCGCTCGCCCTCTCGTTTCAGCCCGCGGCTTGCCTCCCTCTCGCTCTCTGTATCTCGCTCCGCCACCCTCCCGTGGGGGTGGCTCTCGTCGCCGAGGTTCGAGCCTCTCAGTCGTGCCGAGAACCCGCTTCGTTGCGGGATCACCTCCTCTCTCGGTGAGCTTACCTTTGGCATTCGCGTTCGCCAACACTTTCGTCGCGACAACAACCGCTCTGACCGGCCGATCGCGTGGCCCTCGACAGCTCGCTGGACTCGTGAATCTCTGGAAACCTCGTGTTCCGTTGTTGCATCGTTCGATTACGATCGCCGATAAACACGGTTTCGATTTCGTTCCGCGAGACCCATCGCGCGACGAGATGTTGGAAATCCCGGGGACAGGTTCGACTGGCGTAATTTGACGCGACTTTCGACCGAACCATATCTGCCGTTCGTTCGTACCAGCGAACCAGAGACTGTGCAGCGGCGTGGAAAGCGCCCCTGTTACCAAAACAGAGCGTAGTGGCCTGGAGTTTGTTAGGTGGGAACTCGACTGTGGCGATTTCGCGGATCCACGCCTCTCTGTTCCGGGTTAACGAAGACAGCCTGGCAAAGCGGTAGATAAAGCTAGCGGGGATCTTGCGCGACCTTTTTCCGACGGACGAGGAGCGAGCGTGGAAGAGAAAAAGTGACCGATCGATCCCAGTAATAAGGGAACTTTGCTTTGGGAGCGGTAGCGGCCCGGAGGGACGGTGGTGAATCCGTGGAAAAAGGATCTCGCCACCCTAAGGAGAAGAAAGTGGACGACCCTTCGTGGAGCTCGCGCTCCTTCCCCGTCTGCGAAACTCTTTTGAGGAGAAAGAACGATCCTCTCGGGAAACCGCTGAAGCGCATCGGAGAACCGTAAGAGACCGTTATCGAAGAGACCGGGAGCGTCGAAGAGCAAACGAGTAGCTTTGCCTTTCTTCTTTCCCTTTTACCTTTAAGGGATCAAATCGCCTGATCGTCCGTCGTCGTCGCCGATCTCTCACGATTTTCGTCCTCGCTCGCAGCCGATCGCGGGGCCCGTCGAACGGTGAATTCGATCGATCCAGTTCGGATCGTTGAGATTTCGACGTACAACTCGCACGACATTCGAGGCACGCCGTACGTAGCGCACAGTGGGTAATTAAAGATACGATTAATGGCCCGACAATTAAATATAATTAACTCGAGCGACAGGATACGCGGTGTTCGGCTGCCAATTAGCGCATTAGCGCCTTATCGAACATCGACCGATCGTCTGGCCACGTTGCATCCTCTCGACGCAATAAAATCGCCGTAGTCGACGGACCAGCCTAGAGTTAGACGAACGGGCAAGAAGAAAGGGAAGGGATTGGCGAGAGGTAGCGAGATCTGCTTTCGATCAGCGGATCCAGTGGAACGACGATCGAGCTACCGCGTAACGAGGATCGATTAACGGGTCTGACAGCTGCACGCGTTTCTCTCGACCGTTGTCCCATGTAAAAGCAACGACGATTCGTACGAACCTTCGACGATCAACCTGGAGATCGTCGAGCCAAGATAGAAATCTTGGAGAATGGAACGCGTCTGATCCGCTGTGCAAAGTCGGCGAAGGTTTTCTGTTCCGAGTCGAGGAAGAAAGAAACGCGACGAGAATAGCGGAACGAGTTAGGGGAAGACCTTGAATCTTGGAGAAGTTCAAAGTAAAGGAACGAAGAGACACTTTCGGAAAACGAACCGGATTACGTGGTCGAGAATAGAGGGAAGGGAACCCGCTGTCCGTCGCTGGTTTTCCGTGGAAACGTCGGCAACCCTGAACTTGACGGTTGCACGCACGTTGTTCACCGAACGATACGTCGCGAGATCCCATAGAGAACGAAGGAAAGTCAGCCAAGGGGAAAAGTGGACACGCCAACTGTCACAGCGAAGAATGCTGGCAGCGCAATCGTGACAAACGGGGCTTCCGTCCAGGATCGAAAGGTAAGTCGCTGCGACGTACGTACTTTATTAGCGGACAAGATTGGCTGTAGGCGCGCACCATAGCCATGCCGAGAGAAGAATCGGAAAAGGAAGGGGGAATGGGACGGGGAACAGACTCTCACGGGAAATGCCGGCGAAGCCCGAAGCAAAAATTTCTTTATGCGCTAGCTGGCTGACTTGGCGACCTTTCGCTCGTCTCCGAGGAATTTCTCGGTCTATTACTTTCTAACCCTCGACGACCGTCAGACTTTCCAGAGTATCGCCCCCGTAATAGCTCTGCGTTATTCTTTCCTTTAACCCGAGCCGTATCTCGCATTTCATCCTGCAATTTAACCATTCTCGCGTGTTCTTTGAAGTTGGACGAACCCCGTTGATTGCTCTTCGGAATTGCACGGGAGGTTAGTCTTTTCCCTTCTCCTATTTTTTCTTCTTCTTTTCTATTTCATTTTTTTATTTCGAAATTAACAAGACACAAGGAGAGCCGCGGTCATTCGACGATCGAATATACACGCAGGACGTGATGCGAAACGGCGATGCACCGCGTATAACGTTTATAGGCAAGTAACCACCTAAGCGCTAACCGTGTCTAACGCAGCTTAACTTGGATGATCAAACGAAAACTTCCCGCGCAGCGAAGTTGTCGGTAATTAATAATTTCGAGAACATCAAACCAGGGAGTACTTTCGTATTTACAATATATCTCCGACTAATTCGTATTCCACGGGGACCGGGACTCTCTCTCGGTTATGGGTACTTTCCAGGAAATACGTTTGCGTTTCGCTCTTCAAACAGGTTTGATTTTCCCCGCTCCTCGTCTTGCGCTTCGTCTTCCCACGCGACCAACTTATTCCCAAGAGAATTATTCTTAGCAAATTATTCCGTTTACTCGTATCGTTAAGCTCGATGATCGCGAGAGGCTGATGCCTCTCGAATCAAGTTTAACTCCCCTGACCGATCTCCTGCGGCAACGACGATTAATTATTTCGTCACCGATGTCGCTCTAAAGAGGTTATCGAATCTCCCTCGAGTACTTAGTAACTTTACGCTGGTGGCGCGAAGAGGGTGGCTTTAGCCGGTCGTAAAGCCGTAGAGAGGCTCAGATTTTGCGAGTCGGTCTGGCAATTCCGGTGCACCTGCGTCCGTCGTGCGCCGCCGGGGGGGCCAGACAGGGAAAACACTAGATACCAGGCGCGCAACAGAGAAACAGAGAGCGAGAGGCAGAGAGGCAAAGACCACGAGGAAACGGTTCGAGCGCATTATTAAGGACCTCGTGTCTTCGCTCATTACGCCATCCGAGAAAACCGCGCCGTACGTTCTGGCTTATCTCCATTAGGCGGACCCGAATTACGTAGATATCGTATGGTTTAAGTGCGTGCGGACGAGCACCGACATAAATACTTGTCCGTCCCCGATGAGACCGGGTTCGCGGCACCCAGACCGTACGCGGAAACTTTGTAGAACTGTAGCGTGATAAAGGGCGACGATTAAAGACGTCTTTAAACGTATTTCGATCGGGCAACTTTAACGAGAACGGTCGCTCTGATTGCCGCCGGGGGAAACGTCGTGGAATTCGTTAAGGTATCTCGTAACGATCGTGTTCGAAAGATTCGGTATCCTCGTGATATTACGGTTCAGCGACGCGACACTGAGCAACGCGACGAAATCAAATGGAAATACAGCTCGATGAAAAGGAAGGAAGAAAGAGACGCGTGGCGAACGACAAGGGAACGCGTAGCTTTGCCAAAGAACTCGGTACTCGTTAGAGCGCTCGATAATTGTTTATCCGTGCGGCTGTCAGCGTGATGGCGTGGCCGGCAACTGCAAAATAATTAATTAGAAGTCACCCAAAGCGCGTGCCGCGTTCCACGGCAGCCCGTTCGATTTGGATAATGCGTTTCCCGTGGCGTGATTCCGCCGCTGCTTTCCGCAAACCGTGCAATTTTTCGAGACACTCGACCGGCAGAAATTAATTTCGCGATAGACATGACAGACACAAAGCGGTGTGCAGCTTGCGCCAGACTAATTAGCAGACAAACGATAATCGAACGCGATTTCACTCGCGTTTTGCGTATCGTCTTTATTTGCGGCACGTAATGCTACTATAAATTATTTGAATCCGGCGCTCGGTTTTACACCTTCCAACGTAAACGCTTACGTACGCATTGGCGTTAATTAACCGACGCGTCCTATTTTCGTCGGATCTTTCTCGGAATCGATTCACACTTTCGAACGTATTTGCGTAACGCGCTCGTTAATATTCGAATTTTCCCGCGCGGGTAAATAGGAGACAGCGACACCCACGCGAGTCCTTCGCACACGAGGGGAACGATCGCTTAAAATTCCGTGGCCGTGTAAAGAAGCATGTAAATAGGCTCGTCGCGTGTGACTTACTAATTCTCGGCTCACGGTTCCATCAAAACACCACTCTGTTGCGATATCGAACACGATCTGCCGACACTGCGCGTATTTTCCCTTCCGGCTCACCTATTCGCTCTGGTCCCGTCGACGCTAAATTCATCAAATTTTTCATCGTCGGCTCGCCACGGATTGCAGGGAAAATCTGAGAAATAAACGGTTTCCACTTAAGCGCGGCCATCCAAGTGTCCGCTGGTTGTTACTCGGCTCGCTCGGCCGTTGATCCGCCCCGAGGTCGCGGCAAGGTGTAAAGACGCTCTTAATCAAAAGCTTCCCACCTCTGATATTAGTCAACGTCATCCGAGCTTCCTACCGTTGCCGTCGTAATTTCATACTGCCTCCGTGGACTCTCCGCGAGTTCAAACGCTAAGTTACCGCATAAATCATTGCTTTATCGCGCATCCTTCTCGTCAACGGTTTTTTAACGCGCCGTCGAAAGAAACGAATTAATTAGATATCCGCGTAACGGCGAATATAATGGGACACGCGGTGCTTCTGATCGTACTTCCATCCGCGCCGTTAAAGAAAATTCGCTTACGGAGGGAAAACGAGTCTCTTCGGGCTTCACGGAGAGATTTCACGGTAGCTCGCGTCCCCGAGACACGATAACGATCGCTGTTCGAACGACACGCTATCGGGCTTCGATTTCAACCGGCAGAATAACCGAGCTCGCGGGAAACGCTCCTGGCGGAACGCCATGGCGAGCAAAATGAATATTGGCGGAATCGTGTATATGGCAATATCCACTAACGATATCCACTTGTAAGAGGTGGAAGTTAGGTCGCGCGAACGAATTACGTTGAAAATTCCAGCTACCGCGTATCTGGCGAAGCGGCAGCAAATTCCTTGACAGAGAAAATTCCCGAAAAAGAGGATCGGCATGAGCGGGCATTCGTTCGAAAAGGAGGAGAAAGAAAAGTAGAAAAACGAACAGGAAAGAAGTAATTTGGGCTGTTGATTTTCGATTTCGGACAGCGTGCAATTAAATATCCCGCGATGGAAAGCAGCGTGGCGTCTGCCATTAGCGGAGAACCAGTCGCGGAATATATCCGCTAGAACGAGCGGCGAGCCAACGTACGAAAGGGAAGCCCGACGGAAAAATGGGAGGGAACGATGGCCCGGAAGCGACCCAGTTCTTGCTGCGTGGCGCGTCAGATAAATTGGATCCGAGCAGTTTTATCGTAAAACGCTCCTTCCCTGTTCTATCGACGGTGCCGCGATGGCCCGGTCATCACCGAGAAAACTTTAACTTCGGATCTCGAGGCTGGCTCGTCTGGTCGCGACAGCCTAGCAGCGATCTCCTTTGCCTCTCCGCTCCCTTCACCCTTCCTCTTTACGAGTCAACTTTCCTCGCCTTTATTCTTCCTTTCCGCCATCGTTTTCCTCGCTCTTGGCGATTCGCCGACCACGTTCCTTCCATCTTTCTTTCTTCCATACACTCGGACGCGTTCCTTCGCAGACTCTCTTTCGTCGCTCGACTCGCGCGATCGTTTCACGCCCCCGCCGCCCTCCACTTCCAACGACCAGTACAAATCGACTGTCCTAATTCTCGCCACCGTTGATCGCGTTTCGTCTAACAAACCAAGACTTGCGAGCTTGTTTTCGAGCTACTCTCTACCGGCTTCGGATAAAATATCGTCGTGTTTATTTTCGCGATCACGCGCGAGTTGGCCGCTATGATTCGCGCGTGTATATCGTGTTCGAAGGCGACCGCCTGTCTCCTTGTAAAATAGGAGGTCGAGCTGCGCTGCTGGCTGATTCTCGTTGGTAAAGGCCGCGCGTTAATCCAGCGCTAAGTATTATTTAGTGGCGGCGGCCGGTGACAAGTCGATTTAATTTATATCTCGCGCGGGGGCGGTCGCTCGCAGGAATACACGACGTCTCACGAAACATCCACGCGCGGCGGACCAACGTTTACGAGCTCGTCACGTCTCAAAGACGCCTTTGGAGGCGTTCCAACACCTCATCGTTCGGAGGTCAAAACCCTCGCTTTTATATCGCGATCGAGTCGGCAGGCACGAGGGAGAATCGGAAATTGTGCACGTCCCCCTGCGTTTAAATTATCCTTGATCATCTACCGAAACGCCAGAGACAAGAAATACAGCGGCGTCTGTTTCGCGAATTTCATTTCAAGCCCACTGTATTTTTCTCTTTCTTTTTATGAATTTTTACGCTCGTAAGAAAAGGCCACTGCCGAACGCTGGAGAATCAGCAGCTGCCACCAGACAGAACCTTGCGTTTACGGCGTTAGTTTTTGCGGGTCGATGGACGCTCCCGAACAGATCGCCGCACGCTTCCCGGTAATTATGCAAATAGCGTATCGATTACCGGTTAAATCGCGAACAAAAATAATGCGAATCCACGGTCGTCTCGTGGTCGCTTATCTCTTGATTCGTACCGAATCGACTACAACGTTGCTGTCGGATACGCGGAATTCTTTAAACGATGCGTTGGAAATTAGCGTGCGGACATTAGCGAGATTCGTGATATATCCGTGAACGTCGGCTGGAAACATAACGAAATGAAACACGTAGTTGCAACGGTTCGTTCTCTCCAACTTCCCTTTCGGACAACGTGTAATTTTCGAGGCATGGAAATGTTTTATAATATTATGACATAGACAAAGGCAACGAGGGGTAAGCTGAACGATCGAAACGGCGAAAAAGGTAGGTTCAACCTCCGCAATCAAACAACGATCACGCCCCTTAATGACCGAGTGACTGCTGTTACTCCTTCGTTCGTTTTGGGGGTGGCTCGTGGCACGGGGTTGAAACAGCTGCGAGTGACACCCCCCACTTGTACACATCTCGTCCTGCCGTTATTTTCTCTGTCTCTCTCGCTCTCCACAACCCTCTCTCCTCGTTTCTCTCTAACTTTTGCCGCTGTCAGAGCAACGCGAGACCCCAACTCGCCGACACCGCTATGCATAATTGCTGCGTCCACCACTATGCCTAACCCTCGCGGTAGAAATTTGCATTATCGGTGCGCCCCGTACTTGAGAGGGCGGGACGATGGATCCTCCGAGCAATCATTAAGAAATCAATCACACGCGGGCCGATTTTATCGCCACCATGAACGTCGTGTTCGCTGTAAACTCCGGCACTCTTCTTTTAAACGGGTTCGGATATTTTTATAGCCTCGTAAATCATAGAACGAAATTTCACGCGACCTTGAACTTGCAGTGGCTCAGTAAGCAACGAAAACCTTGCTTAGCTTGGATCGACTTTCAATCGAAAACGCGACTTGCGTATTTCTCATTTCGATGGAAAATCTAAAGTTTCGCGTTGCTTCAAGCTAAGCAACGGGCATTTCGTTGCCAGCAGCTCTTAGCGTTCTTAAGTATTTTGTTTGAAATTTACTTTAACTAAAAAATAAGACAATTTGAATAAATAAAGGAGGAAAGAAATTCGCGTAAATACCAGTTTTATTTACACAATTTTTGTATTTTGTAATTTTTAAGTGTACGATATACTTTGAAACAATTTCCAGGATGCAATCCTGGTTTTCTTTCGCGCGTTTCACGAAAGAAATGTGGGACTGAATGAACGTCGAGTGGCACTCGACAAAGGAGCTGCTGAGATAAAAATTGATGTCGAGTCGTACTCGACATAGGAGTGTAAAGGGTTAATGAACAAGCAAACGGCGGTCTGCGATAACACGATACGGTTCTCGCGCAGCGATTTGCGTTACGGTTCACGTTGCACCGTTAGCTCGCTGACAAATCGCTAGCGAGCGGATGTATAGGAAACCGGATTTCGAAAAGAAGCGGAGCCACGATGTTCTCGGGGGAAGCAGCTTATTCGAAAGCAAGCAGCAGTTCCATGGACTGCGCCGAAAACTTTCGTAATACTCGAGCGAGTGCCGGACCGAGATTACGAACGTTATTTATTTCTCGTCTGTCCGTCCTTTGCAATCGGACCCCTCGAGATTTAAGTCGAAGACGCTCGGTCTCTCACCGTGGGACGGTCTTTGTTGGACGATCGAATGGCGGGCAAGGAATCGGAACGAGGGAAACTCGGAGCGATCGCGTCGGAAGCGCGAACACGAGTGTAGAAAGTAAAGATGAATTCGGCACGACATCGTCGAACGCGATCGCGCAAAGACGATGGTATTTATGGAAATTGTCTGTGCGATCGTATTATCCAAGCACTGGCTTCTTCACTACTATGTTCCACACTTGTGAAAATGACTCGTTATCTCGATATATACTTCTGACTTTCTAGTTTTTCGTTAAGAACGCGCGTCTTGTGCTTCCGCGGCCATTTAATCCGCTGCTAACTCGACTTGCGACATCGTAACCTCGTCTTGGACGATCGAGTTTCTTTCGCTCGACTCGAAATCACCAGTTGCTTCGACGGATTCAGCGTTTCCTCGCATTCACACGCACGAAAGGATCGAAAAACTCGAGCCTGTAGAAGCGCAACGCGCGCAAGCACTTTGATCCGCGATAATAATAGTGTTTTCCCAAACAGGTCACGAAACTATTCGAAAGGGGTGAACTTTTTTTTTTAGCGGCAGAGCCCCCGCGCAACGCAAACGAAATCGAATTAAAAAGGAGTAATAACATTTGCCGCGGTCGTTAGGAGCAGTGCAAGACCGACATCTGTCGCTCGATGGGGGTCCGGTGAAACGTGGAGCGCGTCGATATACCCATAGATTAGACGCCTACGTTACAGTGCCTCCCCCATAGTTGCGCGATATCGTGGAAGCTATGCAGTGGCACCGTAGGGTAGCGCGGTCGAACGAAATGAAACTGATATGTATGGAAATCACTCGCATCTCTATGTATGAGCTGGAAACGTTACGTTACCGTATATAATACACAATTTTATATGTTTACACGCGTGTGTGTGTCGAACCGGGCATCCGCTCTGTTATAGTCGACGTTTTAATCGATCGATAAAATCGACTGGCTGAGGGAAACGGGTCGTCTAGCCGAACACGGTAGCTGCAAGCCTTTCGCTGCCGCTGGATCAACAAGTTCATCCTGCGCTTATTTTCTCAGCTCTGGAAAAACACGGAAATAATACGGTTCTCGGTGTGACAAGTTGATTCGAAGATCTAGCAAGTTCAACATGGAATCGCGAGAAGTTCCACGCTGCGGTTTCGGGGCTAGGAACCGAGGCGTTTTTGTTCCCGGAGAACTTTCCACGCTTTCTTGCGAGAAACGTGGCCGCGAGAAGCGACCACGGTGTTCGTTGCAACCTTTGGCACGGATTTTGAAAAATATTTCCTAGGCAAATTCGACCTCCGTCGAGAGGATCGATTTATCGCGCTGCATAAGCGAACGAGAAACGCAGAGAGACAGAGGAGCAGACAGAGGTGGGATTCGCCGATTGCCACGCCGGTCGTGTATGTACAAGCGGCGGGACGCGAACAATCGCGCACAAATCACCCGTAACCATCGCGCGCGTGGCCATCAACCATCCTGGCTTGCAAAGCCGCGATGGATCCTTGCATCGCGGATCTTTTGTCCGCGGACAATCCCGTCGATTCCCGGTCCCATGTACCCTCTCGGTAGCGTGTAAACGCGACAGGAGTGGCGCTTTCATCGCTCCAATTCGCGTGCTGGAATTTCAGTCTGCCGCCATAAATCAAACGCTGATTATTTCCGCGGCCGGTGTTCCGTGTGTGTTTTCGTTTTGCCGTGTGTATCCGCACGGCGTTCGGAAATCGCTTCCGTTAGGAGATTCGCCACTTTACGACGTTCCGTAAAACGCTTACGAGGTCGTTCCTGTTATGCATGCGATATCCCTGTTTTCCTTACGACACTGTTGCGATTCGATGGAATGGACGCGCGTATGCGTTCGCGGAATTCAACGTATCAACGGGTCTGTTTGCGCACCAACCGACAAGGATTTCTACGGGCCAGTTTCGAAGTTGCGCAAGATTGTGCGAGTTACGTTGTTTGGTCACCTCCCGCCAAGAATCTGCAAACGGTCGACTGAAATCTAGAAGACGCGATAGCGTTATTTGCGTTACGATAGCTGCCGCAGCAGCTGAATATATATACATACTTCTAGCGTTACGTATAATGCGACTATTTAGCTGGCGTAATTAACCGAGTATGTAGGGAAAATCTATCCGGCTCACTCTGCTCGCTTGTATACGTTTTGGGGTTACGGGGAAATGGACGAGGAACGGGAACGGAGCGGAGCGGAAGAGGCGGCGGTCGAAAAAAAGCCGAAACAATTTCGTCGATGGAGCGTGTGTAACGTATTGCATACGTTCCCATGCCTTTCCTGGTAGGATCGGTAAATAACTTTCCCGTTACTCTCGCTGCTTTAGGCAACTAACGAACGTGAAATTAACCGCGGCCACCCGGTAACCTGGGAAATAATCAAAGTAACGACGCTTGAATGCTCGAAATCGCATCGTCGTACGCCTCTTCCTCGTCGCCGACGTCCGTGGTATACACACGCTCGTCCAGACAGTAATTATCGACCTCGTCAAAGAGTCCCTTTAACGCGGTGGTACGCGCAATTAAGTGACATAAGCGACGCCGGCATCCCCGGGTCCGCGCGCTCCGGTCGATCCTCTTTTTAATCCCGCCGGGTGGTCCTTCACGACGTATTAAGAGATATCAAAGCCGCTAAATGATTTCCCCTCTACGCCACTGCCTTCCTACCCTCGAATTTTCGTATTTATCTTTGCAATTTTCCTTCTCCTTATCTTCCCTCTCGTTTCCCTCTTCTTCGCCTTTTTCTTTCATCGCGATCAGACGAATCCTGTCGTAAAAGGGTATAAAAAAGAAAGGATATACGGTCGGCTTGCCGAAATATCCTGGCATTCTTCTTGCTTTTACAGTCTCGAAACGACTGTAATCTCGCGTAGATGTGTAAAACCGTCTATCCAAAGTAAACACTGGTAGGCAGTGGATCGATGTTTCGTCGACAGGCTGCGATATCCCTATCGAGGCGAGGCGACGCGTATTCGCCTCGCTCCGTAAATATTGCTCGTGAGCCAAACGATTACGAGTTATCGGTTAGACAGGTCGCGGTGTCGACTATCGCCGTCTCGACGCAACGGTTCCCGGTAGTCCAATCGTTTATCACAGTTGCTACACATGAGCGCAACTTTGTTATCGGAGTGCAAACGCGCGCGTGTCGCGATATCCGATCGTTCCTCGAGGTGTTACGCTCCCGTTGCATTCCGATCTGGCCGTGTCGCTTCGAGCCGATCGTCCACCATCCGACCAGGATGACGTAATCTCGGTCCGTGCGTTATCGGAACATCGGGTCAGAATTTGTTACGTTGAACTCTGCCCTCCTCCATCGCTCTCTTTTTTCTCTGACCGGAGCTATTCGAGCGTGTCTCTTGTAACTTTCTGTTCCGATCTGTGGCGATTGGAATTACGGTTGGAGAACGAGTGCAATCGTTAGATAGTCGACGAACAGAAACAGGATCAAAGTGGGAAGAATACGGTTCGCATGGAAACTGCTTCGTTACGAAGGCGTCGAGGCTGGCGAACCCCACGACGCACTTTTCTTCTGGTCTGGCGAACAAACAGCTTAAATAAACGCACGTGATTGGATCCGATGTATGCGCATCTGGCTACTGAACGACAGGGGAAACAACCCGCTTCTTTTTTTTTTCTTCCTTCCCACCGAAGGAACACGCCCCGTTGGCCCGCTTTTTCCACCCCCTTGGAGTAGTCTGGAGTAGGGCACTCGGAAGCACGCGGCTTCTTTCATGCGCAAATTCGCTCACGGTGTGCCGCGACTCTCGGCATCCCCCTTTTAAAATTACTGCCGCCGACTGTGTCGCGCGATCACATTAGATTACCCATCCCTTCCGCGAGCCGCCACCCCTCAGTTGGCGCGGGCTTGCAACCGGGTCGTTTGTGCGCCGAACAAAACTACTTTGTACATGGATACACGTAGTTGCTGCGAATCGCGGCAGCTGGGTAGACGGAGGACAAAATTCCCTCTGGCTCCTCCTTTTCCTCTTCCTATTCCGAGAGGGCGCGATCGCAAATTAACGAAATACGAGCATTAGCGCAGATTGTCTTTATTTTTGCTGACGTCCGCTGCTCGGTTGAGGGGACTACGACAAATTCACGAAACTTTGGACCGCTCTAAGCCGGATAATGGCTCTAGATTTTCGCCAAGATCGTAGGACAGTGTAGCGAAATTTTCCTCGATCTTGGTTTCAATTTCGACTGGCAAATGCCACGTGACAAAGAATTTCGTCATTTTTCGAACGCGCGAAATCACCGGTCTCTTGACGCGAAACATGCGCGCCAGGGTGACGCGTGTCGTTGACTGAAAGGCAGAATAACATTGGATTACCCATCCCCATCGACGACGCCCTGCTGGCAGCCCCGTACTTTTTACACCCTCTTCAACTCGCCAACCACCCCGGAGCAGGCACCCCGGCGACCAAACGCGCGCGTGCAACGTCCATGTTTCTTGTGGCGCGTCGTGAACGAGCGCAGCAAAGGGAAAACAATCTTTGGCGGAAAACAGCGCGTCGAATAATTTATCGGTGGTGGGCTGAAGTTGCAGGGTGTACGAGCAGGGGCCACGACCATCTTGTTATCTATCACCCCGGATTCGCCCTGCTCTTTCTCCGTGTACCCTGTCTGCTACAGGCCTCTGCAAACCAACCGCCAGCGTATGTTCTCGGCCTGACAACTTGCCAGCTGCTGGTCCGAATTTTCCACGGAGAAAGTATTTCTTCTCGGTGCGCGGTAATTTTCGGAAACTTTGCAGGCGACTCGGGCAACCCGCCACTTTTATGTTGGCGAACTATAGCGGGGAAAAAGTTGTCGGGCAGCGAGCGATAAGCAAAACGAGGAGCTACGAACAGAGTTGGTGCAGGATTTTAATTCGGCCGGTAAACGAATGGATTTGGTTTTCGCGCGAGCTAAAAACCACGTTCGTACGTTTTTAATCCGAGTAAAAATTTGAGGACGTCGCGCAACTGGATTTGCTGTCGTTCTTCCAGTTGGCCGATGGCACGTCGTTTTAGAGGCGGTCTGTAATCGATGTTGCAGGCGTGAAGTTAGGTAGCGCGGTCGACTAGCGGCATTAACTTTCCGCGTAGGGTTATTTACCACAAGAGTTTGTGAGTCAGAGGGCGAAAGGGCGCGGAAAGAGAAACAGCGGGAACCGACGTAAACGGGAGAATAGAAGAGTGAAACGGCGATGGAAGATGAAACGAAATGGAAGACGGTAGAGAAAGACAGAGAATAGAAGGGTAGGTTGGTGTCGACGGTGTGCATTCCTCGATCTAGTTTCCTCTGGGGACTGGAAGGTAGGGTGGAGCGATATCGTGCAACAGAACTAATCAACGCGAGGCAAGAACGATTTCTCTCTCGTTCACCCCTGTCGTTTCGAATAAAAAATAGTTCCGACCGATAATATCGCTCTCGGGAAGATAGACTTTTTTCAGTTTCTCCCTCGGTTCTCGTCCCCTCCTCCAACGGTCTGTTTATTCTTCCAACCCGATACGGGCAAGCTGCGAATTCCCCGAAGCACTGAAACGACTCGTCTTAAAGCCGCTCGAATATTTTCACCTTTCGGATTAACCTGTCCGAGAGAACGAAGATTCTCGAGACTGATTAATCGGCCCCGTTGTCTGCCATCAGACGTCGTTCCTTCGCTCTCCGATGAACCCTCCACGCGCTGCATACCCTTAGCCACATCGCTTTCGAAAGCAGACTCCGCGATCAAAAGTTCCATCGCGTCGCGTTAACTAGGAAATTCGCTCGAAATGACGGCACGCGAATACGGGTCCAACTGGAAATCGATTTTTTATTGCCACTCGATCATCGTGTAGACGATTGAAGTGGGTCGCTGGGTCGAAACTTCCTGCTGGTTCTCTCCATCGGCCTTTCTCTCTCTCTCTCTCTCTTCTCTCCTATCCTTCCTATCCCTCTCGTCACTCGTTTAACTGACACATCGGCGTGCTTCTCTCGTTCACACGCTAATTCGTGACTCAGTCGGGCAATTAATCAAGTTCATTCGCATGGCGCTCGACTCCGCCGCTGCAGGTTTGGTTAAGTTCGTCGTTGCAACGGACGCGCAGTAACTCGACGATAACTTGGGCTCTCGTGGATGGAAGTGCCCCCAGGAACCAAGCAAAGCGTGGAAAACATCAAAAATGTTGCGTTCACGCGCGCTACTTCGCAGATACTTTGCCAAACAACTTCCTCTGCGTACTCGTACTTCCTCTTCGAGATCCTGCCTTGCCACTTATTTATTTTCATTCTTAATTATAGCAGCTTTTTAAGCACGAAGCGCTTTTGAATTTTCCAGATATCCGTCCAATGGTGAACTTTTTAATCTTTCGGTGTAATTCAGGTTTGAAGGAGGGAAAAATCGAAGAGACGCGCAGCGTAAGAAGTTAATACGAGGATCGTGTAAACAGGGTCGTAAAGTTGTTTGCTCGTGGAGATCTTCGAAACGACGTAAGTCGAGAGGTACACATATAAGTGGAACACGATGAAATAAATCAACGTTCAAACGTGTGTAAGAAGTCTGGCGCTAGGATACTAACAAAAAGTATGTCGTACAGAAACCAGTAACGAACAGAAACAGTTGTGTCCGGCGTTACAAAGATGGAACGAAGAGGATGATTGGAGTTAGGCCGGGGAGCAAGGGCCACGAATTACGAGGCCATAGGTAGCGGTGGAGCGTATATGAATGACGTGGCTGATCTCTGACATCGGTAACGTAGCTTTAGAGACACTGCAGACATCAGCTGCTGTTTCTTAAACATCGTTCAACATGTCAGCGTGAACACGCGTTCCTGCACCCGTGCACGCGTTCCGAGAATTCGACGGACCTGCTACACGACAGGCGACAGTCGATTAATCGATTCACCGTGACCTCCCACAACGTTTCTTCCGTTATCGACGTTTCACATTGGCTCGATTCAACCATCGACATTACTCTGATTCTCCTATTTTATCGTCGCAGCTGTAAGTATACGAGTTTCCTTTCGAATCTTCCGTGAACTTTGCGCAATCAAGAGACCGATACTTCGGCACGATAACTTTGTCGTTCGAAAAATTAAGCTTTTCTCCGATAACTCTACATCTCGTTTTTCGCATCCGGGAATTTCCATGCTCTTGGACGAGTCTGTGGTGGAGAGCGACGTTGATCGGTTTGATTACCGAGAGATTCAGCGAGGAATCGAGTGACCTAGCAACAGTTGGATACCTTTTTATCGCGAAAATTGTCGTATCGATGCGCAACACGGTGGTCGTTAAGATGATTCGCGTTAGTCCTCGTAATGCACGCATCCATTAACAGAACGATGCATATAATCGATGCTCTATCGAGGCTCGTTCGTATCGATACGATGGCCGAGAGACGGGAAGTCGATAGCGACGAGCTCGCGACACGCCAGGTAATTTAATCGTTTAAAAAGTTTCTCCTCGATCTCGAAGGAATTTTCTCGCGGCTTTGACGTAGCGCCGTCGAGACCGCCCGAGCCTGTCTCCTTAAATATTTGTCGATAAATCGAGAGAAAAGCCTGACAGGAAATTTTCCGCGTTCCTCGTTGTTTCGAAACAGCCCGATACTCGGTCGCGACAACCGAGTTTACCAGACATTTTCACGGAAAGGTACAAGTTTTACGAACGAGTCGAACGGATCGATCGTCGTAATTATTTGGTAGAAGCTTTGGCAAACAAACGAGCGTTCGTTGGGAGAAAAGCGAAGGAAAAGCGAACAACGAGCAGCGACTGCGGCAAGTAAGTAACCCGTAACTCGGGTGAGAGTGAAAAAGTTGGAGCGCCGTTAAAAATAACGTGGTCCTTCCTGGCCTGGCTGCCCGGCAAAACTATTGCCGCTCTTCATTCTGAGATTCCACGGGAACCGATTGGTCGACGACTAAATATACCAAGCCGCCGCGAGTATAAATATTTATAAAATAGCGCTGGCAGATGCTGGCTGGTTTTAGTTACGGCACTGGACTCGCTTTCCACGCGTCTCTCGTATAGTTATTACCACTGGCCGTCCTTATATTGGACATGTCGTGGATCACGACCCGCGTCGCCAATTTCTCATTCACGGGCGAACGCGTAAACTACACGGAAAACCTCTACGGTGTATAGAAAGTAAACGCGAAGTTTGAAATATGAAAAGGGGCGGAGGTCCGCTATTCAATTTCATCGTGGTCTTTTTATCGAAGCGGCAACTTTCCCAAAACAACTTGTCCACTCTTGGTCGACTTAGTCCCGTTCTCGTAGACTCGATGCAACCTGAACGTCCGGGATAACCAGGAGAACAGCTATCTGTTAGCGTTACCGTTGTCGCCGGTGCCGTTGCTTTTGGATGCTGTTTTATCGTGGGTGTGTGTACTCATTAATAATTTATGTTGGAGTAACCGTTACGTGTACCGGACGTGCCGTGTTCCGTCCTGACTTTACCCACGCAAATGCCGGAGCATCGGTGTACACGAATTTCAGATGAGAATTTCAACCGGCAGCCAGTAATTTTTCTTATCCAACAAACGGAGGTTATAGTCGATGGCAGACGTGGCTTCCAGCTGGGGAGCCACGAATTTGTTGCACGAATTTCCGAATAATTCAGAGACCGTTCTTTGTTCCAGTTTCTTAGTTCGTTTTACTTTTAGCTCGTTTTACATTTAGTTTTACTTCGTCGTGATCCAAGATGTTCGATGATAAGTTTCGAGGCTTAGGTTCGCGATGACGAAGCACAAGTACGAAACTTGTACGACACACTTATACCGCCTATTTCTTGCTAATTCTCTAATCAGCGTGACTAATCTCTCCAGTAGGTTTCAACTGGTTTCACTACGATCTCTTTTTTCAACAAAACGCCAGCTATCTTTCATCAACGAGCATCGCTTCATCGAAGGTCCGATCAGTTTTCGTTGTAGCATGACGAACGAAGTTTTTAGTCGAATGTATAATGCATTGCTCTGTGGTGTACTTTCCTTTCCAAAATAACCGCCGATTCTTCCGGATTCCGTCGTTCAATTCCGCGAACGTTTCCGCGCGATTTATTCGCACGCGGTTTCATCGGTCTTTCGGAGGCCTATATTTCATTTTTAATATCACGCGTATGGTTTGCGGCGATATATTTCAACACCGGCCGACCATCGCGTGGTGGAATCGCCCTTCGGATCAACCCGATTCCCGATCGCTTCATCCGCCAGTCGATTCGTTCCGACTCATTATCGATCGATACTTTCATCGCAGCTGTGTACTTCTATTTTTTCCGCTTCTCTGCTTCGGCACAGAAGCGATCCATCTCGTAAAAAAATGAGTAAATAATTACATAGGCAGTGTGCGTAATCACCTGTCACGCAACACAACGTTAAATTTCGTGGGAACGATAATTCGTAGGCGTGAAACGGCATAATCGCGCGTAATTAAGTGGTTTGCTTCTTAGCACGCTTTCTTGGACCATCGGTTCGTCGTTTCGGACACTCGTCAGCGAACATTTGCGTTTCTCCATGGAACGAGCTCACCCGTTTATTTGGTTTGCTCGCGAACGTTACACCAAGTACGTAACAGTGTGTGTACTTACACGACAACGTGTACGCGTTGTTCACGTATATGCGTGGAAAATGTAACAGCCAACGTTTGCCCGGTGCTTCGAATAACGAGCTGGCAGCTGGTGCTGCACGGAATCGATAAACACCGCGGCGAAAAGTCGCGATTGCTACGCGAAAACGCGGGCGTCTGCGATTAAGGTGTAGGTGCGATGTCGTGAAAATTCTCTGTTGGAAATCGATGAATGGTCTTCGGCAGTGGCAGCGTGTGATTATGACGTAACGAAGCTCGATTCCCCGGCAAAACACACTGCAACTCGCTTCTTCGTTTCCGCCTTTCGATCGAACCGCTCGCGACAATTGCCGCCAGGTAATTTTCAGCGCGTCGATTTCCCCCGATCCATGGCGGGAACAACGCAATTAACTTTGCGGGACTTTGTTGTTCCGAGAAATGTCTGTCACCGAGATCGCGAAGGTGGACGATTCAGCAACTGTCCGAGTCCATGGGGACGCTGATTTTCTTAATTAAAATCGCGAGACTGCCAAAGACGCGAGATCTTTTCATTTTCAAGTAAGAAGCGAACTTTTATCTCGTGAGAAACGGTAAATTACCGCTTGCTTCGACACAACCCGGATTCGAGTGTTTGCGACTTTCGCCGATCGTAAATCCGCGAGAATCTGCTGCGGCACGGCAATCGGATGAAATTAATGCTCGACAGAATAATTCCCGTGAATTTTTTTTTCTCTTTATGCTCGCCGCCCGGCGAACTTCCAACGCGAAGATCCTTTTTGTTCGAACTTAATCCCGGCACCGACCGGAGAAGGGAAGTTTTCTTCCTCCGGCTGCAGCCACCCCCGGTTGCAGAGAGAACCTTCGGAGACTTTAAATTTCGACTTCGCCAGCGCCAACGACCGAGAGTCGAGCGTTCAAACTTTTCATCCCTGAACCATTACTGGATTTCGAGCACAGTTTAATCTCGTCGTTTACGTGGAATAATCGCGAGACGCCTCGAGGATGTGCATTAAAAGTCATACTTTCCCCCTTGGAATTCCTCATCCTTGCCGGTCTTCCTCGAGTGCTTCGTCGTTTACGATCCTTCGGCTCTGTGCGTAATTTCGCCGAGGCGAGGCAAAACATAACAATCGAAATTTCAATATTTCGATAACTCGTACGATATGCGATCACCGACTACCTGCAGCGATTCAGCGATACTAATTTCCCCCGCGAGGAAACATCGCGACAAACATCCGCGCAAACGCAACTAGCAGCAGGCATAGGCGATTTTACGTGACACAGGACCGCCGTGTGCCCAACGAATTCGAAATTGGCGAAACCAAAGGCGAATCGCGGCTCCAAGCTTTCGACGTCTTCGTTTACTAGTTTTCCATGTTGACGTAATAAGAAGAGGGGTGAACGATCGGGGAACGTGGAAGGAAAAAAAAAAAGAAAAAGAAACACGTGATTCGAGTAATCTCGTTATTTTCAGTCGAACGGCACCGTAGCGAACCACGGACGAACGAAAGTTATTTCGCCGGTTACGACGTCCGTGAAAACCAGACTCGGTTAAATGGAAGCGTAATTGACTATGAAAAACAGCATCCATGGAAAATCGAGTGGATCTCTGCGGGGCTGGCTCGGTGTCGATTCGGTTTCGCCCGCTACGTCAAAGAATCGCGTTCCATTTTCTCGATCACCGGATCGTCCCTCCCTCGAGCTTTCGAATTCCAGCAAGGAAATGGCGCGATATTCGATTATCCGTGGAAAATTCGGCGTGATTGCAAGCTGACCGGAACAATGGCAATATTTATCGAGGCGCGCGATACGCTGCAACGTTTACAACGATAACGACGGTGCATTGTGTTATAATAATACATGCTGATGCATAGACGAGAGATAATGAAGGGCGAAAACAAAGACTCGTTCTACTTTTTCAGAGCGTTCTGTTGGACGTTACGACCCGCATGTCGGCGTTCGTTCTCGTCCAAAATTATCGACTCGTTCGACCGGCCGCAAAATTCTCATCCGCGAATTATCCGCAAAGGTGGCGCGTATTGATATGACTCCCCGATGCGACACTGGGCGCAATTAATCTAATGCACGAACGAATATCGGCGTTGCGCGCCAACGATACGAGTGACAATGACCGGTCCGCGGAACGGATAAGCCTGCAACTGTACCGTTTGTACTTCCGTACGACCGCACCCTGGCCGATCGCTTTGTGAAAGCTATCCATACGCATCCGTGATCAAGGTATCAGCGACGATTTTATCCGACGAAAATCTATGCCGAGGACACGCTGCTCGATTCCCACTCGCCACCCATTCGCCCACTCACCCAGTGGCGTGCACGGCTGAGCCACCCAATGCTGCCAGTAGCCGGCCACCCTTCTCTGTTCAACGAGTTTAATCGCGTCCTCTGGCGCGCAGAATCGTATAATTTTCATGGAACAGCTTCCGCGTTATTTGAACTACTTCAAGCCGCGTCACTGGCTGGCCTTTGTTCACTCGATACGGAAAATTCGATACTTTTGGCGATTGGAATCGAACGTTGGGAAAATTGCTCGCTGCCTTTACCCTGTCACCGTGGCGCGGCTAAATTGCTCTTCGATTAATAAAATATATGTCGACGAGTATTCGAGTGGGTGAAAAATTGCAGTGGCCGCGGTGAATATGGAGATATGGGCCGTAATATGTACGGCGTTTGACGTTTGCTCTAAGCTTGGCGATTTCTAGATTTCGCCGCGGTCGAGCAAGGAATCGATCTGTTATTAATTTTAACCGATATTTTCGATAACAATACGAACAACGAGGCTCGTGCCAATTCCCAGCCGCGCTCTTTCATTTTTCTCGCTGTTGTTTTAATCAAACTCAAACGTCGCTTTTTATAATGGAAAACAATTCCTTTTGGAACACCAGGCCGACGCTTTTTTCATTAAAATTGCACGTAACTGATCCAATCGACGGCCGTATGTAGATCGTTCTTGTTTCAACAATTCAACATATACACCATAATCTCGACTTGAATTTCTCGTTTAGATTGTACGTAGCATCGTCAAAGTCTCTTTCTTCGTCGACGTTTACAACTATAAATAGATATCTGTCAGCGAACGAGTAATAAATTCACGATTATGAGCAGCGTTTCGTCGAAACGAGGGGTAAAGTTTGCGACGGTACGTTGCACGACTCCGCTCTCCCCATGAAATTAATTTCTATTTTGCTGGTTGCAGCGGCACTAAAATGAGCCAAATTTGCCGAGCGTAGCCTGCGGCTGCGTCACGACCTGCCTACAGACGAGTGGCGAGTTTGATTTTTATCAAGTGTATCGAGCACAAACGGAGAGCCCGAGGCAGCGAGCCACCGATAGTCCCCGTGCGGCTAATGGTTTCGCGTGCGAGCCAAAAGAGGAGTAGCGACAGGATGTGGCTGAAGCCAGCGAAAAATCGCCAGGACCAGAATGAAATTGCCGAGTGCAACCTGCTACGAAGCCACCGCATCGCATGAAAATCGAACGTTGTTCGTTCTGCCAATGTCGCAGATGCGTGCACTGTACACCGGCCTCGTATATGTATCGTATATTATAGATATGTGCGTAGCGCGTATATGAACATTTGGTCCAGGCAACAAAAAGGCAAGTCAAAAAACTCTCGAAGCGGAACAGGCTTGCAACTCGATCTCTCTGTTTTTGTTTCCTCGTTGGCCCGGAAAATTCAACGTGACACACTGAAACTCAGCGAACGCTCGCATTCCAAATACCGATCCTTGCAATCGGAAATAATACACTCGCGAGTCTTTTTTCCCTGAAGGATACGCGTTGTCTCGTCGTCTAAAAATTCTTCGATGTTTCGAAGGGAATATGGAACGAGGATGAGAGACTGGGTGACAAAGAAAACTTTAATATCCGTCAAAATGCAGCGCGATAACATCGTGACCGGCGAAACGTTCCGATCGAATCAGACGCGGTCCGTTCAAACTGAAAGATGCGCGATATCGTGAAGCGAAGTTTTTCCTCGCGACGAGACAGAGATTTATTTCGAACGGACGACCGTACGAAGAAATTCGTTGGTGAATCGCGGCGAAATGAGAAGAAGCAAGATCGAGAGAAACGCGTTAGGTCCTGGAAGAAGAGATTCCTTTAACGCGTTTTCTCTGGCTCCCGTCAGCTTTATCGCTTCGAAGAATCGTAGCACCGTGTATGAAGGCTCGATGCAGTCAAGGGAACACCTACGCTGCTATCCAATCTCGCGTTAGTGGATTCGGCTTGTTTCGCGCTGCGATATGTTTCGAGAAGAAGGAACATCTGGCAAATAAAGCTGGTTGTTGCGCGATTGTATCGTCTCCGGACCATCCTTCAGAATAAAGTGGACCGTTTAAACGCTTCCATTCGATCTTCCCTCTTTCAGCTTTCCTCTTTCGTTTCCACTTTGTAGCGTGGTCGCAGACCGTCCTAACCGTTGTTGGAATTTCGCAACAATGTCGCACCGTCACGCTCCTAAGCCGTCAAAATGCGAGACGTCTGGACCAAGTTGCAAAGAGTTTTGACATCTCGCAACTTCGCCACGATATCGCGCAAAGTTACAAGATGCTCTGGGGCATAACGAAATCTCACAATTGCGTTCCACGTACACACGACGCGGTATGTCTCGACGTTGCAAACTACCCTAGGACAGTGTTAACAGTGTACGTTGACATCTATTTTCCTCGATGTATAGTTTATAGCTTTCCGATGCGATTCCATTCGCGGAGAATATCTTTTAATTTCATTAGAAAGCCGATAATAGATGCGCGTAGGTCGAAAATCGGTCGATTTCACACGGCTTTTAAATCATTCGCAGCGTCGTATCCGCTCGGGAAATCAGCAGCCGCCGGTGCTGCTTGTTTCTGTCGGGATTTTACGTATGTCGTTGTCGCTATCGGCGCTCGCACATCTCGAAAATCCGAACACGCGCACGGCGCAACGGCACGGCGTTAACGCGGATATTAATGTAACCGTGTTCGTGCTTGCAGGCCACTCGCGTCCCTATATAATATTCGGGACTGACAGTAAGTGCTAACTCGTCGCCATTTCCTCGGCACCGACCGTGCGGCGAACGACCACTATTCTCGAGCTACGAGTTGCAACTTTCTCTCTTGCTCACTCATAGTCGGTTCCGTCGCGTTTTCATCCGCGCCACGTCGTGTTTCCGGTATCGCAAAAAGAGAAAGAGCTGTCGCGACACCAACCGAAACACCACCGCGTTCGCTCGCTGCCGACACTAATTCTGTAACGAAACTGTTTGCACCTCCCTGCGAGCTTCCTTCCATCGCTGCCGCCAGTTACAACCTTGTCTCCGCGTAAATTTAGTCGTTCGTTCGTTTTGATAGTTCGGAATTGCCCTCTTTCCGAGTCGAGACGTCGCTCAAGTTACCACCTTCCCTTGGCCATTGTTATTCAGAAAGCGAAAAATGTACGTGAAATGGGAAAAAAATTTTGCTCTCGCGTAGATTCGTCTATTTTGCGTTCGTAAAAATCATGGACGAGTGAAATAGGCGCGTTCGCGTACGTCGCGAGTTCGTTTCATACTCGAGTTGCCGTATTCTCAATTATGTGAATTTTTCGTTTGCTTGGAACTCTGTCGCGTTGGCTTCATTTCGGTCAATTTTACGGGTCTTTCAGCGCGACGCTCGACTCGAATCAGCGCGTGCACCCGGTTTAGCTGCAAAATTGAAATTAACGATGGAAAAAGCTTGCATGAAAATGCGTCTGAAAAACGAGCAGCAGTCCGGTTCGAGTTTCGAACAGTGGCTCAGGAAAACGTAATTACGAGACGCATAACTGCACGCCACGCGACTTTCTCTCTCTCTCTCTCTCTCTCGCGATAATCAGCCTTGTTCTTTTAATCCGTTGGTCAAAGATTCGCTTCATTAGTCTCGCGTACCATTGACAAGCCTTTGCTCCTTGCTCGCTGTGTTTTTGTACCTCGTTTCCGAGTCATTCCGCCGAAACGAACTAACTTTTCGTCTAATTGAAAACTCTAGCACTGTTGCAACGAGGTAGTTGTTTAACAGTTTTCCGTTCGTTTTCTGTGAAAACGATCCGCGTTCAAAAGCGGCCGTTGCGGATTTATTTTGGCAATCGACGCAGCGTGCGTAGCGCGATGGTATAAAACGATGTAAAACGATCACCCGCGAGATTGCGAATGTTGCGACACAGAGACACGCGGTACTGTGGAAAAACCGACCGCGTTAGCCGTCGAATCCTTCGTTTCCTTATCTCGCGGCACACGACGAGTCTTCGCAAACGATCGCTCGTGCAACGAGAACTTCGCCGAGTTCTGCCCTTGCCGCGATTTCACGAGATTGTCGGCTCGTCGAGTTCCGAAATGTTTGCGATAACGACGACGGTTCGAGCGTGGCGTGAACGAGACGCTGCCACAGCGAGAGAGGTCAAAGCGATATCGAGGTGCGATTTTCGCAGCGTCGACAGAAGTCGTACACGATCGTTGAACACGAACGCGAGCTGCTTCATAGCACACGGCGAAACGAGACTTCCCGATACACTTCCTTAAGGAGTTTCGATTCTCCAGTGGCTTAACTCGCCTCTGCTCGCACGTGCCACGCTTACGGAATTCCTTTCGCGATTTTACAAAAAAAAAAGAAAAAGAACATTGCTTCTTTGTCAACGTATAAGTTCGTAACAGGCGACAAACGCGCCAGATTTTAGCGGAGTAACCAACTCGCTCGCGTCTTGCGGCCGTCGTAAGCTGTTAACGGTGGAACGACGGTCAAAAGAACTAATTTCCAGCAGGCTGAATGCATCTTTGTTTGGCGCGCGCGCGCGCGCGGTAGTTATGTTTTTGTAAATGGATTCTCTCGGTCCGCGGAAAGAATCGCAACACGCGCGAATAAATTCTCGACTGGCGGCTGACGCGGCCCGGTAACGAGACACGTTACACAGCGAAAGCAAGTTAGCCTTTTGTGCTCCGCGATGAGATTCATAAAATCTCGTCGTCCCTTTCGTTTCGCTGGTTTGATTACCGTCGAGGGATGTGCTCGCGAACCTCGGCGCGACTACTTTATTTGCACGTTGTTCGCGCTGCTATCGCGATGAGAGCTGGGGAAAAAGGGCGCAGGCACGCGGTGGGAGCGGGCGCGAGTATAAATCCGGACAACGACGTGAAACGGGCATAAATCTCCGGTTCAGAACAAAGACTTTCGCAGGCAGTGTTTGCACAGAGTCCGTTAGGCAAACTCAATGGCCGAACGCGAACGACGGCCAACGGACATTCGCGCTTTTTGTTCGTCCGTCCGTCTTCTTCCTGCCCTTCGTTCCCTTTTTTCTTCGGCCATGTCGTCGTTGTCCTTTGCCTCTTCTCGCGCATCTATCTGGCTCCATGAGCGCGGATATTATTTTCTCTCGTCTCACCCGCGCCCCTCTCTCTTTTGCGTCCGTTCGATGCGGTTAACAGCGCGAAACGACGATTTCCAACAAAGCGTCTCGCATCGACAAACCTACTACCAAGAGCTTCTCCCTTTTTCTCTGTCCACCGTCCTTCTCCCTTCGATCGCCAGTCTTTCCAGCCCAGCCTCTGCGACTCTTTTTTTCTCGCACTCGTTTCGCGACACAACCTCGGACGCACACGTGGCGCACGTGATAAAATGGGGTAAGGCGGTCGATTTAAGAACCACCCGAGCCGCCACTTCCCCGACAATGGGCTGTTTAGTATCCCCCTTCGTTGCAATTCGTCCTCTCCTGTTTAGTCGCGCCCCTCCAAATTGAATTGTCGTTTCTTCGAACGGAGAAGAGCACTTCATCCAGCTTCCACGAGCGATTCCCGGCCGATGGAAAGCCTATGCGTGGCCCTGTCTCGTGGTACTCGCTCTCGCGCCTTTTTCCAGCCCCGCGTCACCTACTCGCGTTCCTTTATTCGTTCCATTTGGTTGCCTTGCGGGGAGAGCGGATAAAGCGACCGCTCCTTCAATTTGCAAACGAGGGTGTATCTCGAGGCGTTGCGCGCACCTCCAAGCCCAACAGGGCTGTATTCGACGGTTAATTTAGGTGTTGTGTTTCCTCGGGGAGTCGTTTACCAATGTCGACTTGTCTTCTCTCCCCTTAGGTCATTCCCATCCATACGTCGTTGAAAAATACCATCCACGATGGGGCACTGAGGACGACGAGACCCATAACGCGTCGCGCGATACTTTCCAGCTTAGTCGCTCCGTTCTTCTGCTTTTCTATTTACACGGCCGCCATCTGTTCGATTTGACGAGACTCTTGGGCGGAATTTAACCCGGCGATCTCGTCGTCGTCTGGGCAAAATCCTCGCCTTGTTTCGTTTCGCGATGGATAAGCAGCGCAGAGAAATGACGAAGCGTTTGAAGCACTTATCGAAATGACGACGCGCGGATCGATCTTCTCGACACGCGTAAACATCTTCGAATATCTGCAGCGCGATCCTTACGTCGACTCGTGTCTCGTATTATTCGAGCTCACCCTATTTGCCTCTTAAGTGGCGCGTCCACGCCACGGGGCTCACCCTCCTAAGGACTCGTCTCGTTGCTTCCCGCCGATCAAATGGAGTTGCGTCGGAAATGTCACGCTCATAATGCCACTCGACTTTGATTTGATCTGAACGCCAACGAAAACCACTTATACCTACTTTCCCTTCGTTACGGGCAATCTTACGTCCCAGGAAACGTACTTTGCGTCCTGTGGGAAGGATACGGTGAACGACGAGGCGAGACACTTGATAAAAAGAACAACGCCATACGTTTACTCCGACCCTGCAGAAATTGTTATCATCCCGAGATATCCGCGACGCGGTAGATCGCGCATTTCCTAATTTCCCGACAAAGCTGTGCTTATACGTGGAACGAGAGTAGAAGATCCAAACGAAACCACCGCAGGGAGTAAACGTTAAAAGGGAACACGAAGCCCGATGAACAGCTCGGAAGTGGTTGTTCTGAAACTCACGGCACCGCTCTAATTTCAGCTCGGCCTGTTGGAAAGGAAGACGCGAGAAACGGTCCCCGCGACCGAACTCTCAGCTCGACAATCGTGTCTCGAAAGAGTGTCGTCGCAGTGCGTACGTCGCATTGTAGGAGCTCATTGTAGGAACGCATTGTACGCGAGTTTCTGTTGGCTTCTCTAATGACTCGGGACTGTCTCGCGACAGCTTTGGGTCCCGCCACCAACGACGCACTCACCGACCGTGATCCACTACCTCCAGACTCTCGCTGGCTCTCTGTTCAACCCCTTCTTTGTTTATGCGTCTGTCCTAATGCGGCCGCGTAATGGCGGAGTTATGTTTTCGGCGGCCACACACGAGACACCCTGACGCGCGCCTCGAGGGTGTAGCTCTCGTTGCCAACGAGCCACGAAATTCTCTAGTCGCTATTGTTACTTCGCCGAAAATTATCTTCTCAGAATTCTGCTCCGGTCTAGCCACGTTTTCCTCTTTGCACCGTCAGACGTTCGTTATCATTGCGGTCGCTCGCGTCTCGCTGCGCCGCCAGACAAACGCGAGCTTCGGCTCGTAAACGTTTGTCACGGAGCCGAAGCGAGCGCGTGCTTGCGTCAGGTAGACGAATAGCCCAGCAAACCGTTTCTACGACCGCGTTACCTAGATTCTTCCTCGACGTAATTAACAGCATTCGAGTATTTTTAGCGGCAGACGAGTCTATCGCAAAATGTTAACGCTGGAAAGCGCATGTCCGTTTCTCAGGATTTGTATTATTTTTTCGCGATTAGCTCTTCCCCGCGGACGTTCGTTTTCGTCGCGTTGTCCCGGTTACGGCCCGATAAACCAGAGTTTCCACCGAGTTCGAATTAAAACTGTAACTTTCCATTTAAATTGCGCACGCGGCCAATCGCGCCGCGCTGAATTCCACTTCGCCACGGCTAAATTTGAAGCCGCCCTTGTCCCCGCCGCGGGCAACCCGCGTTATTTTGTCCGCCGTCCTCGTCGCGGATTATCACCAGTAATAATAATCAATTTCAACAGCGAGGCCCTCTCGGTCGGTCGGTCGCTCGGCTTTATTTGCCGCTCGTTGTCGGCCTGACGACGCCTACGATAGAAAACGAGAGCGTTGCTCCGTGGCAGCTCGCAAATCTTTCGTTTCCGGCTCAACGCGTATCCAGTTAAACGACACCATCGCGGCACCGCGGACACGGAACGCTAACTCGTTCTGAATTATGCCCTGCGTGTGACACCGAACTCCGCGTCGTTTCGTCGCTCGCCTACGATCTTCGCCAAGCTACGAATATAGACTACGGAGATGTCGTCGAACGATCAAAATTTAACTGTACCGAACATCGTGTAACAAGCATCACGCGTGCACGTGACAAATGAATACGACGCAGGTTGCTTATAGCTACAAGAATTGCGCGCGAAGTTTAGATTTTGTTGAAACCAGAAGCTGAGGATCAACGGAGGTTAAGATCGATTACTCGTCAGAAGATACATCAACAAGCTACTCGTAATATCGTAATTCGAGAAAAAACAAATATTACGAACGCTTTTGATTGGAATACAGAAATGTCCATGGTGTACGTGTCTCGTTATCAATCACGCGACTCGTTAAACATTGATAATCCATGGCAGTATTTCCCGACGACCTAGATAATCGACGTCGAGTGGATTAAATTCAGATTAAGATCACCGCTTTCCACGGCAGCAATTATAAGGGTACGTATTCCTTTCGGATTATTCTTTTGCCGGTGTACCGCGATGCTCATTGTCCCGAGTATTAAAGAGAGAATCTGGAAGAAGGAAGTGGCGCGATTTCCCCGTTTAAGTTGGTCCCAGTTCGCGGAGAATGGCTCTCAGCGCTTAGCAACCGAGTAATTATTTTATAAATATTCCGCTCATTAAGGCGATATCGGTTCGCCGATTCCAGCTTCCTTCTCTCTTAAATAACTTCCCCCCGCTTTCTTGCTTCTTCGTCGATGAATCGCAGAAAAGATTGGCAAATCCCAAAAAATTGTATTATCGTGGTACTTCTTGTGCAAGCTAACGAACGAGTCGTCGCGGACTTCCTTCGTTTTCCGAACACAGCATGTGGTACTTTCGTACAATACAATTTACTCGATCGATACTCGGCCATAGGACGACGAGGCATATTTTCATGCAACGCAACGACGCGTATTTCCTTCGATTCACGCGGAGGAATTAGAGCGGAGGATAAAGGCGATTCGACCGTTCGAAAGTGGATTAGAGCAGCGAGTAACGTTGGAACCAGAAGAGTCGACGGATGCGGGCGTATTATCCATAAGACACAATGTCGTAACGATACTTTACGCCTTCCAGTTCCGTACGCGAAATTCCTCGTTCCTGGGTAGTTTCGAGTTGGCGAGCGGGAGATTTCAATATCCTGCCCTTTGATACCCTTAAAACTCGCCACGTTCAGTCTCCAGATATCTCCAGATACGATCCAATTCCCCGAATAGAGGGCTTGAAACGAATGGAGGTAGATACACCGAGTTACGTGGCCTCAGTCTCTTCCTCCGTTTTCTACCTATATACTTGGCGAGTGCCAGCTACCTTATCGTCCCCGACACAGCTTTTGCCCTACCTATGAAACACCTGAATCCGCGATCAGAGATTTAGCTCGTGGTAAGAGGCATCGGGCCAGCATCGAGGACGCGACCGAATTTATTTCACATTTAAATAGTACGGCGTTATTATTAAACAGGTGGAGGGTGGCGTACCGCGTGCACCGCCACACACAATTATGCAACGAGACTTAGAGGTTCGAGGGATGTAGGAAGACGCGTTAACGGAAATTCTAAAGGGAATTGGGGAATCGGTTGCTCGCGATAGAGAGATGCTTCGTGTAGGTTCGAATGGCTCGATTCGATGCCGCGATCTCTCCGAAGGATTTTTGATTTGGGTCAAACATTCTCCTGCCGATTCATTTTCCCTTTTCCGTTGATTCCATCGGCGTCGATACCTTTACAACGAATGTATCACGAATGCATCGGCCCAAGTCTGGTTTTCGTCGGTCGGTTACGACGATACATCCATTCCGTCGTCGAATCAACCGAAAAGATGTACCTTTACTGTTCGAGGATCACCGAGAATTTCACATCAAAGTGTTCGTCCATTGAAAGGCTCCGACTGTTTCCATCGTTTAACCTCGATCCACTTTCGCCCGATGAAACGGCCCGCGAGGAAACGGAAAATCAGTAGCGAGAATCGAATGGGAGTCCAGTGGATGTAGCGGCAATGGCAGCAACGAAGGGCGAGAGAGGGTGGTGGTAGTTGGCCAGGGTTACCGGGCGAGCTAACTTCGCCGTCGTTCTTGGGGGGAAGGAGGATAGTGGCACCCTTTGTCGGCCGGCGGCACATTGTTTCCAGTGGCCATAAATCGTCTCGCGACTCTCCCCGCTAGGCTCGAGCTTCCTTCCTTCTCACCCTTCGCTTAGAGAGGCCAGCATCTCTTCCTCCCTGATTTTCTTTACCGTCGTCTAGCTCGATCTACGACGCCGGCCAGGAGGGTGAAACTCGCGTTGCAACCCTCTTTCCACTAAAAGCGGTCTCTCCGTTTTACCTTGACCGTACTTGTTTACGCGACAAAACGTGAACATCGCCGAGTAAAAACTTTCTTCGACGAAAACGCCCTCCGTTGCTTTTAATCCGTTGCTCTTCCATTCCCCCGTCACCGTTTCCTTCGAGTCTCTCTTCAACTCGTAGCCTTCTCGATATCGCCCGCACTGTTTCCCGTATGCTCGTATCCTCGAGTTGCAGCGTTCCATACACCGTCTAAATACTTACACTACAAAACATCCCCCCATGGCAACATACGTTGGCTCATGTTCGTATACATCGTCAGGCCAGCCGAGGCTAACCTCGCGTTAGTCTCTCCGACGCCATTTCCTTCAGCTAGCGTCGTCCCTTAGGTGGCATCGCGGTTTCTGCCAACCTTCCATATACGGCTTTCTGCTCTTCGCCTGTTCGACGTAACGTCACTTCTTTCCACCCCCGGGGACCAACTTATCGACTTGGAAACAATATCTTTACCTACGGGAGATCTTCGTATCGCCACTATTTACGTTGCTTACCACCTAGAACGCGTTGTCGACGACGACCAGCTACTTCTCTTTCTGTTCTAGCGCTCTGCGCTATGTCGACTCGCGTTCGTTCGAGTCATACTCGTACTCTTGCACATCCAACGTTTTCTGTCCCTTATATCGTAATGCGTATTTAGTTGGATTATCCGATAAAATATCGAGTCACGGAAAGCGTGGAAGGGAAACGAAGTCATGAAGGATTGATAATTCATAGCTGTTCGCGAGCGAGGATCCTTATCTGGGATTTCCACGTTTTCAATAGCGAACAATACAGGCAGAAGGCTGTTTGCAGAGGCGCGTGCTTGTTGGGGACGGCGAATCGTGCGACTTAAATCCGGAAGGGTATTACGCGCGGTCTCTTCCCTTTCGTTCGCGTCCCACTCGACTTGCCACTCGAGGGAATCAGAGTCGCGAGATAACGCCTCCTCGTGCAGCTGTTGCCATAAGGGTTGCGTGAACGTCTCGGTCAAAGTTATCTCGCTATTAATTCGATCGGAGCCGCTATCTACCGCTGTCTGCTCGCGTGGATCACGATCATTTTTCAACCGGCGTTTCGTCGCTGAACGCTTCGATTCCGCTTGTGGAAATTTCTGGTCGGAAACGGTTTCGAAACGATCGCTCGACTGGCGACTGTCACCCTCGAAATTCGCTCGCTTCGATGCCAGGGAAATTTATCGAACTTTCGTCATTCGATTGGATGGCACGGTCGTTTCGTTTCTCTGCCGCGAATATAAGCTTCTCTTTTTTACGGTTAATCCCAGCCATATCGAACATTTCTGGCGTGCTTCTCCGTTAAAGAAAGGAAAAGAAGAACGGGATGAAAAAGGGTGAATTCTTGTAGAAAACGAAAGACGATTCATCGACGTACATCCTTTGCAGGAGAAATCGAAGTTGCATTCTCTGGTGCAGACAGACGCGCAAACTTTGGATTGGCTGTGATCCAGTCGCATGGTTTATTAGATCTCCCCGCGGGCCAGCCAATCGATGCATTTCGATATTGTAGCCGGAGATTTTATTTGCCTGCCTTTAGACGCTCATCCGTGTAACATCTTCCATCTTATCGAACCGGATTTCGCGGAAACAAGCACCGACGTTCCTCTGCACGATGGTCCAAGGAAAGCGTAGCGATTTTTCGTTCTCGATAATCGCGGAGAAAAATCGTAACGACGATTTCCCAGCTTCTGTCTCTTCGGTCTCTTCACTCTCCCCGACTTTTTTACCAAGATCACAACTATCCCCGATCGCTCTGTCTTCGTCACGCGAGCCCACGTCTTTGCTACGCTCCGCTTTCTCCTATAGCAACCCCTTCGCGTTCATTTCCTCCCACGGGTGGCCGGATGCGGAACCACTCGGAAAGGCGATCCTAAATTTTCTGCCGGTCGGTGGGTTTCAAGGAGATGAAACCAAGCAGGACCCCGGCATAAGAGTCGAAGGACGACTCGGTGCGTAATCACAGACTCTGCCCTCGAAAGGGGTACACGAGCGTGAACGCATACAAAGAGGCAAGTCGACCGAACTTCCTGGACCGTGAGCTGTCTGCCTATGAGCCGTTACACGCTTATGGTCCCGCCGCGGATATGCAAAGCCGGGAAAGCCAAGCGGGGACGATCAAACGTGTGCGTGTAAATATTCATTTCGACGACAGAGAGAGGTGGAGAAAAAGAGAGAGAGAGAGGGAGGGTTGCGTGGTGAATACGTGCGAGTTTAGCAGGGCAGAAGTTGGCCAAGGGAGGGTCGGCCGACGACCGAGGGCTTAGATTATACCGCGACAGAGTTTGGAACCGGCCGTATTGTCGGGGATCTCTGGGTACACAGAGATAATGTCGAAGCAACGAAGGGTTAGCGGTTGTCCTACATGGCGAACCGTGCGACGATGATCTCTAGCGACTCTCCGTGGAAGGGTACACCGGTCGTCCTTCGATCCTTTCCCTGCCACGCAATCATCTTTCGACCCTCGGCGAGGATTTCACCCGCAACCCACTAATTGAAAGCTTCTACCACATCCGCGAAGAAAGAAAGAAGGACCGGTGTGTAGCTGAGTCTCGTTCGACCGACGTAATTGTTTCCCAGTAGCGAGGAAAGCGGCTTTTCCTTCTCGTCTGTTTTCCCCTGTTTCCTCTTTTCCTTCCTTCAACGACTTCTCAACAAAGACGCCAGCACGCCTCCGGTTGCAAAGCGAAAATCCGAGAGGGTGGCGAACGCCGGCAAAGCGTATCGGGAGCGTAAACTCTTCTTTAAATTTCCACTCTTTCTTGTATACTCTCTCCTTCCGCCGAGAGCGGCCAACCGCTTTGTTTCTCGCGGTACAAACGATTCCACCCAGAGAGCTGAAGAAATCGATATAACGACGCGTCCAGTGGGTCGCTGATTTGTCGCGTGAAAAAAAAAAGATAAGCACGGAGAGGATAATCGAAGATTACCAGACAGCCGGAGATATCGTTTTCTTTTTTTTTTTTCTTTTTTCTGAATTCTACCGGACTTCCCCGCGAAGATTTTCGAAACTCGAGTTCGAAGCAAGCCGTCAACGGCGGAGAATAGACGGAATTTCATGGAGAATCCGAAGGAACGTTCTATCGGTCTTTGGGTGTTGAATGGAGAAAGAGAAGTTCTTCTATTCTTCGAACAGGTGACGTTACTTGCGCGAAAAATCCGCCGCGAAACTTTTTCCTCGCCGCGGTGAAGGTACTTAAAGTCCCGTTAGATCGCGCGAGAACGACGTGGAAGTGAGTTTCAAGAAAGTTTTCTCGAATGACCTGCCACGTACACGATCTTTCTTGTGCACGCACGCGTGTGGCTATTGTACGCTGTGTTTGCCATTAGAAATGAAAGAGGGTAAAACGCGCCATAAATTTCCAGTCCGTTTCAACTTTAAGTCCTTGTCGAATAGGGGGGAAATTTTATGCATTCCGAAGTCGAGTGCCTGTGCCACGTTCGCTGCAGGCAAAAGAAAATTCGCCGAGTCGAAGAAGAAGGCGAAACGTCACGTACCAAACCAGACGAAAAATCCTGAGCAAACTACTACTACCACTACTACTATTACTACTGAGCACCGAAAAACCGCACCGTATTTCTAATTTTGCCCTGTCTGAATTTCTAAATGGAGCCGTGAAATACAACGCGGACAATGCTCGTACTCTCTCGCGCTTCCGTATCGCGGTTAAGCAGGAAGAGTCGCGCAAAGAGCAGCTTCGAAATTGCGAATCTGGAACGTGGTTGGTTAACTGACGTAGAATCGTGGGACGTGGCAAAACCGCGCGACGCTCTGCGAGTATGTACAAACAATTGCTACACGATGGACAAATTGCAGCGGGCCGTGACCGTAGAAAAAGTTTCAAGTTGAAGCGGAAAATTCAAAACTGAGAGATCCATAATATTGTGCCTTGGAACACTAACTGTGTTTCGAGTTATAAGGTCTAGAAGCAAAAGAACTTTGAATATGTTGTCATTGCTGTTCCTTGTAATCTTCAGCTGCGAGTGCAGCTGCGAGTACGTACAAACTATTGCTACACGATGGACAAATTGCAGCGGACCGTGACCGTAGAAAAAGTTTCAAGTTGAAGCGGGAAATTCAAAACTGAGAGATACATAATATTGTGCATTGGAACGATAACTGTGTTTTGAGTTATAAGGTCTAGAAGCAAAAGAACTTTGAATAGATTCTTATTGCTGTTTCTTGTAATCTTCAGCTAGAGTTACACAAGAAGGTTAACTTTCTGTGGTGACATCCCTATGAAATTATTATCGTTTCTTCGATTGCTATCGAGACATTGAGCGAGCAACGATTAAAACCGGCACACAATATCTTTGTATTTGTACTTACACTTATTTTGATACATCTGACTATTACAAATTGATCCACTCGTTGCTTTATCAAGTAAGCCTACACGTTACGATCAACTGAGAATCTTCGTGCTCGCGGAAACGCGTAAATGGTGATGGCTTGTGCGAGGGAAACGCGAGAAGAAGCAAAGAGCTGAAGGGGCGACCGTGCTACCTACAAATGAAAACATCTCGCCCCCGTTTCATCGCGCTGCGCCGGGAGGAACGTGTCCCCGGGACACGGGATACTCGGGAAGGAAATTCCAGCGTCGACTCTCTTCTGTGTTGACGAGCACCACGAATAGAAAGAGTGGAAGAGAACGAGGGCAAGAGACGTCCACGGGGCATGCAAGTTCGTGCAAAGTTGACTTAAAAAGTCAAAAGTAGAGAAGGGGAAAACGAAGCGAGCCAAGTGAACGAGGAAGAACGAGGAGCGGGCGAGCGTACAGCCGCCGTCTCTATTGGAACAAACTCTTGTTATTCGAACAGAAACCGCTTCGAGCATGGTATATTCGATAAAATTCACGGCACTGTGCTTCGCTGCCGAAGCAATTACGCTCGCGCTTACTCTACGCGATCTTTCCCAAAGAAATCTCTTTTACTCTTTCTCTATCCTCGTTGTTTCGAGTGTCCCCTCGATCGAACGGGAAACTTCAACGAGCATTTGTACGTAACGCGATTGTTATATTTTCTTCTTGTTTCTCTAGCAACAACGTTTCAGCCGGCAGAGAAACTTGAGGCGACGCGGCGCGTCTACGCAGCTCGCAATTAAATCTCCACCGTGAACGATATCGCGCGCAGATAACGCCGCGACGTACGTCGCATGTTTTCGCCAAGTGTCGCGACGCATTTACAACGCGTCGCGGTTACGAGCGATAAGCCGAGTTACGAGTTTCGAATGGATGGGCCCGCGTCTCTGCAGCCTCCGTTACCCACGATCTGCTAACCGAACCCGTGCTTATCAACCAAGTTGCGAATAATAAAGATACGCCGGTTTGCGCGTCGGTATCGCGTGTGTACGTACCGCGTTCGTCGTGGTCTTGCCTCTGTTTGTCCTTGTTGAAAGCGATTACATCAAGGCTCTTAATTAATGCTCCTTATACGAAACATTAACCACGTCTTTCAACGTTACATCGGTTCAAAGCCCGTCACTCTCGAACGCTCCAAAGCTATCGAACGGAGGCGAAAGTGTGCGTGTCTACAGATAAGATATCGCGATTCGAAAGATTCGAGGCGTAAACGCGTTCCCCTTTTCAACTACTCCCCCTGTTAAGGTTCGTGAAAACGGACCGTCTTTGGATATAAAATCCGGCCTGTTCTTTGAAATCTCTTCGATATTGCAGAAACAAATTGCTCGATTTTGGTAGAAGGAAAGGAAAACGTATCCTGTTAGAGCATGGAAACGTTGGTGAAACTGATCAGGTGTCTTTCGTAATAAACATAGACGCAGCCGGTGTTGAAAGAGGCTTGCAACGAGCGTGTTCGACTCTTGCATAATGCAGCGGCCTCGGTAATGCACATTTTAATTACGTTAGGTATGGAAGGTTGGGCCGTCAGCCGCTGGTATATAGAATGCGAACACTTCTGGTTTAACGGCTACGTATCCGCCCATTATCGGTCCAGCTACACGGAAAATCAAATTCGGATCCGCATTAGCCGGCTGACGAAGGTTGCGCGCGAAGAGAGACCTGACCTCGTATCCAACCCGGTCAATGTTCCATTGCACCCGGTTAGTTCCACTTTGTAATCGCGTAATCGAGTCAAGCACTGGGAAAAAGTCGCAACGTGGCGGTTCCAGCGGCGGGAAAGTCACACCGCCGGAAATTCTTAAAGGGGACAGAGCGGCCAAGCTTTCGCGCACAGCCTCGAAATCATTTTGTCCAGAAAGCTTTCGCCGCAATCCCGTTGTATTTTCTGCAAATTCCAGAATTCCCCGGTAAACACCTGGATTGGCGAAGTAATTAACCGCAGTTGAACGAAAAGTTTCGTCAAGTTCGGTAGAATGTAAAATCGATTCGCGCGTAAATGCCGCCGTTCCCAGGTAAACAGCGTCGGTTTACCCAATGCTAAGGCTGGCTTATAGTCGGCCGGATGAATAATTAAGCGATGGACCTCGTAATTCTTAACGCTAACCCTCGCAACCCTTTCTGTTCGTACCTTTCGTGTGGCTCACGGTAGCCGGAGTTTCGCCACGGCGCACGATCAAATATTAAAATCTCGGCGGCGAAAGGCCGCAGCTTTCTACGACTTGGCCCGTGTCTAGACGCGAAGGGTTGCTTCCAGGAAGTCGACGCGGCCGATTCTCGCGTCTCCCTCTTTCCGCACTTTAATTTCTATTTATTGATTTTCACGAATGACATAAATTTCCGCTCGTCAGATAAATTTTCGCCCTTCCACGGAATCTCCCAGTGGACGAGTTGTTCCGTGTTTGAATCGTTAAATTTCAACAGATCGAATCTCTTTAAAGCTGTGATCGTGTTCTCTCTGGCAGAAGCAAGTAGACGAAACTATTTGGAAAGTTAGAAGAAACATGTGAAAAGCCAGATTATGGTCAGCTTAGCAAATTGTTTGATACGACGCTCTGTCGCGCCTTAAAATAATTCCGCTTCTTTTGCTGTATGTTCTTTTCTCCTTTTTCAATCCATCTTCGACGCGCGTTCTCCCTCGCCAAGCTGACTGCGAATGGTCGCGTTATGATAACGCAGCAACGCATCGAATCGTGAACGGAAGAGAGTACACGAGCCACGTGCAAGCAACCATAACGGAGATTAGCCAAAGCGCAGAACGCGTTAACGCAGTGCACCTAAATCGAGGGTTTATCAAAATAATTATGCGTAGTGGTGAAATAATAACCGAACTGTGTTTCTTGCTACTGGTTTGTAGAAATCTGAAATTCTCTTTAACATGCTTAAAATAAACTTACCGAAAATCTTTTACCGTGTCATGCATAGAAACTCGTTTATACAACTGAATCTACTGTAACAAGCTTAATGTACATAAGTACACGAATAGTGCGTGACACGAGCACGTGACCATTAAGCAAGACGTTATCGTAATACCGCATTAGCGCGTAATACCCAGTGCGGATATTATAATAAGCGGCCCTCAAGAATTCGCTCATTACACGTCCATAAATCTTCTGCCTTGTTTCGTTCGTTCAACAACCATTTTCTCGTATCCGTGTTACGTGGTGTGTTTTACCGGTTTAAGCACGTGGTAATGCTCCAACTGTAGCGACATTTTCGTTAATCACATTCGAAACGCGAATTCGACTCGACATTCTGTCAATGACTCATCATTGGAAGTTGATCCTGGCGTTAAGCGGAGATGGTGAATTTAATGAACTGTAAGCCGTGCAAGGACTGTATATTTGGAGTTGCAGGAGTAGCCGGTTCCGCGTGTATCGAGCAAGTCCTACGGCAGAACCAGGCCGTTCATAGAGAGAAGTTAGCCCTCGTAATTCAGAGTTCACGAGGCATTAGCATTTAGTGGCAAACTGTGTACACTAAACACGGATATGGTTTCATCACCGACGCTGTCCGTGTTAGTATCTGTATTCCACGATTCATGAGATGAGCTATCGGAAGGTCGTTTATGGGTTGCCACAAGGAAGGTCGACCTTTGGTACGGCCGGACTGCCTTGAGTAGCTGGATACAGCTGTTGTAGCGTTCTATCGGCGCATCAAATGCCGCGTTAGTTCTCTGAATTACTGTAACGGTAACTGGCTAACGCTCTCCCCGCTTTCTATCACCTATACGGTGTTCAATAACGAACACGTTCTCCTGACAGGCAGACATCTACGAGTGTTCCGTAGCTCTGGGCTTTGAAGCTCGACACGATTTCACCTTTACATGTTGCATGATCTGAGAAACGAGAAACGCAAATTTAATATTCCCGCCAGAGCGTGAACTGTCCGATAAAGCGGCCGGAGCTGACAAGCTAGTTCTTCGTTAACGTCTTTCACGAAATTCTTGAAACAAGCGCGGACACCAAGTTCGCCCCATAAAACCAAATTAATCCGGATGGACAAGGATATTCGCTCGGGTCGCGCAGCCTCGCAGATCCTCGCAATGGCAAACACACGGAGCCGCTATATCATCGGACGCGCGACACGTCAACACTTAGTCCCAAACTCTCGGTCTACGAAATGCGAGAGCGTTTCCGGCGGATGACGTGTCTCGTTGCCGTGGAATATTGGACACGGAAGTGCAGCCAGCCGGTATTTCGCGAATTGCAAAGCCAACCTAGTCGGAAGTCAGGCTACAACTTACCCTTTCGCCACAATGCATTCCCTCGGGGCAGCTCGTAGCGTCGTTGCGTTTTCGTCGGATTTTAGGATTCCCGTTTACCTCGTTACCATCCGCCACTTATATCTCGAACATTGAAACGAATTTTTATCGAGTGGAAGCTGAGCGTTTCGAAATGCGCTGCGTTCGGTGGAAACGAAGAATTACGTCGTCGTCGCGAAGAAACCGAAGTTGAAACCCGTTCCAACTTACCGAAAGACGAGAGAACGTAGTCGAGATGCGTGCAACAGGGCCGTCGCTTGCTCCCGCCGATCTCTTTCCCTGTCCTACACGCTGCGCCGTGATCCGGCGACCGACAAAGCTCGCGTATCGCGTGATTCGAGCAACGAAGAGCAGTTCTCGGTCGTGAAACGTATGCCACTACACGCGACGCTGAAGAATTCGCCGTCGAGAAGATTCCCAATTCTCTGGCGAATGCTTTCGGTTCGCGCAGAGAAGCAACCATGAAAATATTGCATGGCAACAAATAAGAACGTGCTTCTGACATTTGTGGAGTGTCCCGTGCTCGGTATCCAGCCTGCGTACATTTCCCTTGCAACGTCAAAGGCAACGAGTTTGACCTAGAAACAGAAACTCGAGCTACTTGCCACTTAAAAAAATTTGCCAAAATTGCTTCATCGACGACTCTCTCGTCGGAACATTTGGCGAGTTTCTGCGCGAGTAACGTTTTGCTGGGTAATTCGATAAAAGTAGCGTTCGCTGTTCATCGGTTAGGAAACCGTACGCAAGATTTCACGAGCCAACGATGCCCGATTGCGTGAGGAAACGGTTCGTTCTCAAACAGGAATACTCAATTAATCTTGCAACTCGAAACGAGACCGAAGGCCGTCAAACTCTTTCCTCGAGCACAGAAACATTTTACGTGATACTAATTAGTTACGGGAAGTGGAAACCATTAAAGTATCGGTCGTGCCACTTGAAGAATTTCTTCGCTTAACGAAGCTTAATTAGTCACCTCATTATCCTGCCGCGCGTTCCACAGGCCTTAACTTCTTATAACGTTCTATTTTAAATTTATTTGCCGAACGGCAGAAGGCGCGACCAACCGTTCGGTTTCGGCCTGGGTGTTCTCGATCCGCCGCGACGTAACTTTCTACCGGGGACAAATTACCCGCCGAGTCTGTCGATCGTCGAGCAACCGAACATATTGCTTTCTAAATTTATCCGGTTACGAGTGGATCTCTGTTAACGAGATCGCGTCGTAAGCCAAACACACTTTTAACCGCCACTACATGCTGGGTAAACATCGTGTGGTATGGATCAAAGCGAGTCGGTCTATTATTTGCCGGCATCGGTAAACTAACGCGACATGGCCAAGGGTGCCACGTAGCCATCGATCATACTCGTAATCTCGTAGATGTAAGCGATCAGATGGTACAAACGTTTTAATTAAACTCAGCAAGTTGTCCGTCGAAGACAAATATAGGTGGCCGTGCGTTAATCGAGAACGTATCTCCATCGTTCTCCCCCAAAACCAAACGATAGTTTATCGGCTAAGCGTTTTTTCTCCGGCGTTTTAATCTTACGGAAAGCATCGGGTTCGGGCAGGCAAGTCGAAATAGTCGATAAGGGGCGAAACGTTATCATCGATCGAATCCGTTAATCAAGATAATTGTCTGATAACCTACACGCGGTTTTAGGCAATCTTTCGGCGTTGCACTTAGGAATAATTGCATTGTTGTACGTCGCACCTCGTGGATAGGAGCCATGTTGGTTTTAGTGTCGATGCTGATGACGCTGGCCAAAGGGAGAAGGGGAGCCAGCAACCGGGCAGGGTTTCGAACGGCTGGCTGATCTGATTATGTTAATGCATAGCGGACTCTCGATTGATAATTGCATCGGGGATCGCGGATGCGGAGAGCTTGAATGCCATTCAGCCTACACTTCTCGTTCCCGGGAGTGATTATCTATGCTAAACGCTTGGCTCGTTAATCGTCATACGCTCGAAAGGACAGTCATGTGCGTGTGCTGCGTGGCTCTTTTTTTCGCTCGCAAACGTTCGATTTATCGGGGTGCCTGTCGCAGCGGACAATCAGAGAGAACCGTACCATCCTGCGTTTCGTTCCAATTCGTCGGCAGCCGGCAGCCGAGCTTCCGGAGAAATAATCTATCAGCACTTTGCGCACATGTCATAGCCGATAGAGATCAGAGCTCTAACGTGCAAGAAGTTACTGTCCTATTACTTACACCTCGTCGTTTCATCGTGTCTCAACGTCTCGCGCAACACCTGTCGTTTCAATTTGTCTAACGACGATCCGAGGGTGCAGTTTGATCCACGTTGATTCAACGCGCGTTTAACGAAGTTTTGCACGGCCGAATTTCTACGGATAGAGGAAAGCTCCGAACTTTTGTTCCCATTCGAATGACAGTCGGCCATCCGCGACGTAATTGCGGTCAGGATTTCGGTGACGATTCGCGCGTTACGAACAAAAATGGCCGTGAACCGGACCGTGCCGTTAACGAGGAAAGAATTAAAAATAACGGTGACCTGGTTGGCTCGTGCGCTACCGGGACACACGCGAGCGCCGCGTCTGTGCACGCGTGCCAATAAACGGCAGCTTTATTGTTCTGGAAATTAGGGGAATCACGAGTAATGCGGTCTTTTAATCGCACGCTGCATTGCGGAAAGTGCGCACCGGACTTTATCGCCGTTTTTACTACTCGCGCGACACCGGCCGCGAACTATAATTTAAATTTCAATCGGACTTCAGCGTCCGCAGAGCGGCGCGAATTACGAGACGCTTCGTAAAACAGGCAGTGGAACGACGAAATATACCGATGTCGCCGTTAGTGGTGCCATAAACGCGGAAACTGCGCACTATCCCGTCCGAAAATTATAGTAATTGTCGCTAATTTGACTGTTTAATTAGTCAGCAACGCGACAGAAGTATGCGCCGGAATTTGTCAGGGTTCACACGCGTCCGGCCGTGATACGCGCGCGATCTCTCCGGGATGACGTGTACGCGCATCAACTCATCGTCCCCGCGATTATTTAAAATTCCAACGAAACTGCGATTGCTGCGTCGGTCGTGCTTTAATCCGTCAAGCTTCCGCGTCGGGTCCATCCGCTGCGCGAGTTTGGAATTCCCGCGCAACCGAAGATATTTCCGGAGCTACGGCTTAACTGCCGGAAGCCCGTCCGAACGAAACGTTTCTTGGAGGGCATTTTCGACCAGAATCGAGGCTTTATATTTTGCGTTCACGGAAAAAAGAGAGCCTTAACATCGGTGAATGACGTCAGAGGGGACGTTGAAGCGGAGAAAGAAAATAGTATCGGAGCGACACACCATATTACGTACCGCAGAGGCCAATGTTGTATTTCGCAGGGTGCAACTTGGTTACCTCGGTTGCATTAATTTACCCTTTGTACACAATTCTTTTTTCTTTTCCTCTTTTTAGCACGCTCGATCGGTCAATTTCGAATGCAAAAAACGCTGGTGAATCGAAGCAATCACTGGCCGACAATGTTTGCGCAGTTAGGCTGACTATGCGCATTGTTTTTGCGTTCTTTGTCTCGCTTGCTTTTCCCGTTCTTCTTTTTTATCTTTCCACGTACAGGCGAACGCGCGTTCGCGTGCACACACCCCCGCACACGGTCACTCTTTTTCTCTTTGTATCGTTCTAGTTTGGCCGGGCACCGTTTATTCTACTGTTACGGGCTGTTTAGCCGAATCAATCTCCCGGCAGCACGTGGCTCCACCGACGCCTCTCACCCCCACCCACCCCCTGCTTCGGTCTCTGGCCGGGGGAGGAAATAATTAAAAGTTAGTGTTTACCAAACGAAAGCAATCGGTTGCCCATCAACGGTAACAACTGGATTCAATTATAAAACTAAACGCGCCACCGCTGCCGCTAGCATCGCCGCATGCTCCACCCCCGTCTGCTGACCGAATCGAAGGAAACTGAACGACGCGACGAATCGACGGATATTTCCATTACTGCAGAAGGTAAGTCGAGGGAAACCTGTTAGACTTTCGCGAGAAGACGCAATGGATTTCTGATCCATCGCCCAACCCTCTCCCTGCTCGTCCCATCGAACCTCTTTAATTGGAAATCCACGTGACAATGGCACGCCTTCGTCTTCGTCCACCTTCGTCTCTCGTCTTTATCCCCTTTGACTCTTCTTCCTTCGTTTTCTCATCCTTCTCGCGTACCCTTTCTATGCGACTTCTTACTCTGATACTACCAACACCACCACCACCACCACCACTGCCACCGCTTCCTTCATCTCCTCCTCCTCTTTATCCGTCACTTCTTTCTCTTCTTCCGCTCGGTCGAGAACGAGAACTCGACTTTTCTCTCGAGAGAGGAAAGTCCAAATCCGAGAATCTTCAACGACTCCGATCTCCGACGGCCATTCAGTCCGTCTCGACTCAATCTCTGGCCGTCGAAGATTACTGGAAAATTTCTCGTTTCGTTCTATCCGCGCGGCGTTAGGTAAACCCCTCCATGACGGCGTTGCTTTTCTTCCAAAGGTGAAAGTGTTAAGACGAGAACGAGGAAGAAAAGGAAGTCACGTCGGGGAGACTTAATCTCCGTTCGATCGGGTAGATCTCTAATCTGCTTTCGAACAGTGATTCACGACTTGGAAAGGGCGTCGGCTAACTTAAACAAATTAATTGGAATGCCGCAATCGGCTTTTTCTTCTCTGTAATCTCCCTTCTTGTCTTTTCTCTATCGCGCACTCGATGGCTTTTTGTCGTCGTTCTGCGAACAAATATCATAGAAATCATCGGTTTTTCTCCGTTTGGTGGAATAACGCGTCCAAGTGGTTGGTGTGCTGAGGTCATCGGCTTAGATCGTTAATCTTGCGATGGAAAAGATTGCTACGATGCTGGTAGAGAGAAACGAGATTGGACTGCTCGTCGATAGACTGCGTGCCAACGATCCAACCGCGTTCTCCCAAAAATCTAGCGGCGTGTGAATTAGGGTCGAGAGTGAAGGATCAAAGGACACGTCCAATTATTGGCTGTCGCAAACCTCGAGAGAGTAATGGTGGGAAAAGTGCGTAAATCTATCCCTTGCTGGAAATCTTTTCCTTCCTGATTGTTCGTCGGTATACAAACAGGAAATCCAGACCGGAAAAGCGAAACTTTTGTCGTTTCCTTTTTTTCTTTTTTCGGCTGTAACGTACGTTCGAGAGAAAAACCGTTGATTAACCAAGAGAAAATTGAAATTGCGATGTTTCGATTTGTTTTCTCTCCACCTGTCGTGCCCGCATCACGCGAGTTTCGGGTTTTTACGATTCTCGTCTCTCGGTAAAGTTTGTTCAACTTTTTCACCGATGTAAACGGCACAGAGCGTTGGAAAATGCAAGAAAATAAAAGCGAAGAGAAATAAAGGAGAGCGAAAAGGAAGAAAATTTTTCAGAGAAAAAGACCGCGACGAAACTAGAACGTGGATACGTAATATTCCGGGATCGCGAAATAGAATGAAACGGAATAAAAATAAACGGCGACGGGGATTACAACGGAGCGATACGCGGAGCCGATATTATGCGGTATTTAAAACTCGATTATTGAAACGCTCGCAGGCCGAAACAGCAAATCCATTTACCCGATTCCATCGGACACAATGTTTTTCGTACACACGGTCAAACAAATCGTTAGTTATAATTCGAACGGTTACGCCGCCGCGTGGTTTACATACCGATCGCAAACAGAATTCCGATTTGTAATGTTGGAACCGGATCGAACGATCGTCGGCTGCATCAAACGAACGTTTAGACTGTTGGAAAATCGCGTCGTGATGCGTTCTAACGAATGAAAACAGGTAACGCGGTTATTGTAGCCAGGCTCCGGGCGAAAATATCAAACGGGCGTCGCTAACGGAACAGCGCAAATTTTCCATCTTTAAAGGGAATCTGTTCAATGCTTTATATACGCTCGCTCGTTCGCACGCGTCCTGGTTTGTCAGATTCGAAGATAATTATAACAATGGCGGAATTCCCATTTCTACACCAATTCGTGGCTGTGAATGACAAATTACTTATTACCATCGCTTCCGTGTTTCCCCGTGATCATCGGCAACGACTAAATTGCGACCCAAATTCTCCGGCCGACTAATTGAAACGGCTTCCTTTGAAATTTACCGTCGAATTTCCTTTGCAGAATTTGCTCCAGCTCGCCTCCTGCTCCCAATCCCCCAATAATATGACACGGACAAGGTAAACGTGAGCACAGCTCGATGCACGATCGGTAGCACATGCCACGCGACAAAGAACCGATAGTCGATCACGGCGTGTCGATAATGGGCCGTGTATTTGTGTGCTCGGTAGAGCGAGAAAAGCGTGGGTGGCGAGAAGAATCGGGCCGGTTAAACCAAACAGCAGAGAAAGAAAAGGAAAAAGGACGGAAGACGAATGAAGTACATTTCTAGTGGAATGTACTGTTTACGTACATCGTAACACGCTTTCGTGTTACCGACTTTGTACTTCGTCTCCTCCTTGCTACGCTCGAAATTCGGAATTTCACACTTCCGAGTATATTATTGTCTTTATTTATCGATATACGGCTGAAGTCTATTAATGTGCATAAGCTGAAGCCTGCGAAGTTAGACAGCATATACTTCTTACGATCGCGGTTATACTCGATCGAACAAAAAATCCAGAAAATGCTTGGAGAAAGCGAAACTCTTGGAAATTGGAAATTTACGTTCCTAGGAAAATTTGTCTTCCTAAAGTAAATGGCTTAGGATTTATCGATCATTTTCTGCCGGATACGGGAGAAAGAATGACACCGCGAGAACCAGTTTCGGGTCGAAACGTGGCCACGTGACGTCGTTATAAAAGTACGGGCCTACAGATCCGTTCAGGATGGAACAAAGATTTTCCTGGCACGTGTACTTCATGAAGAAGATCGTATCGCGTATTATACAAGAAAATGAGGCCTCGTGGTAAAGGACGGTCGATGAGAGCTGCAGGTTCACGTGGCCCCGGCGACGAAATAACGAAAACGATCGATCAAGCACAGCTTCTCCGGTACGCTGGCTCTTTCGCAACTTCATGCGAAATATCGCAAAGTTGCAAAGACTGGCTATTACATTTGGCTTGATAAAAGTTTAAGAAAAAGGGAGTATCCTTTATATTTTCCCGATGGTATCGATGGCCGGCTCGATACCTCTGGGAGCAGTCGATACACAAAACGTTGCAAGTATTTTCACAGCTTCGCGATGTCGGACGTAGTATAGCTTTATTAAAGTAAGAATAAAAAGAGATCGTATCGCGTTCCCTGTTTCGTTCTCTTTCTCCTTTGGCCGCTTCTTTCATAAAGTCACGAAAGAAACTTTTCCAATCTCACCGTTACAAATACCAGGTTAATCTACAATTGCTCTTCCTTTTTACGCAGACGGAATTGCCCGGGAAAAGGAAGCGCAACTAGATTTTTTAGACCCTTGTACGTGCATTCCTTGTTGTATTCTCTTCTTGATACCTCTTTCAAAATTTTTGTTCTTTTCAAATGGAACGAACCGAATTGTAGGTTAGATTATTTAAAAGACGAGAATCCATTGTCTGGAAATCGAGATCGTTTCCACGTGCCACCTAAACAAAGCGAGATTTCTTTCGAAAAGGACGAGAAGCGGGGCAAAAAGAACGATAAAAAACAGTCTGGTGATCGATGGCCGTCGATTCAAGAATGCGTAGCATCCATAGCCGTTTCTTTTGAGGTGGCTCATTTCCTTCGCGAATTCTCTGTCGTTTTCTGCTCCGGCGAGTGGGCCGGGCTTGGGAATGTCGCTTAATTTTAGCGCCGCTAGAGAGAACGAATGGCGGTCTGTGATCTCTGCGGGACATATATTTTCAAGTCGACGGAACGCGTCGAGTGTGCGCCACTGAACCGCAACGCCACGCGTCTCCGATGTTATCGGTCTGGTCGCCGACTGGATATCATCGGAAAACTATAAAATTTACCTAGCGCCGCTCAATCTTCCGTAGAATCCGCGAAACCACGGCGTAATTTATGCCATATGATTTATAACGTGTAGTTTACGAGTCCCGCCATTCTCGCGCTACCTCAAATCCTTTCAAACGACGGCTCGGAATGGAATCACGTGCGTTTGGCACGCCAAGAACGCTTAGACAAATATTCCACATAAAGCGGTGTATGACACACGTTTTGGAACGTAAATGCTCGTTACCGCGATACGATGAATTGCCTGAGAATTGCGCGGAAAACAAACTTACCTCCGACGATCCTTTTCAACGAGATGTTCAAAGAATAAGTTTATTCGGTTAACCAAGTGTTTACGCAGCGTTCCGCGTTGAATCGAGTTGTTAAGAAGGTCTTTGATTCGGCGGCAATGTAGTCGGAAACGCAATTGTTATCCGGTTAGGTGGTAAACGGCGGAACAAGTTGAAGTAGCGCGGCGTAAAGGGCGTCTGTGGTTGAGCGGGCCGAGAGAGAGGCGACGAGTGTCGCTCGAGGCGGACCGAAAAATTTGAATGCTCGTCGCAACAGCTGCACCGAGGAGCATCTGAAGGTGAGACAGAATGCCGAAAATGTTGGCCGCGTTAACGAGCACCCGGGGAGACGTCGACGACAAAACAATTCCGCGGGGAATGCGCCAGCCCTAACTTTATTTATCGGCCGGCCGAACGTAGCCGACGAGGATCTTGCGAGGCGTGTCCCGCGGACCGCGTATCAATCTCTCCGCCGCTGTCTTTGATCTGCTAAAATAGCCTGAGCCGTTGGCAGAGGTTTAACGCGCGGCGAGCACGGGGTCGACGGGGATTCAGCCGATTAAACCCGGCCACCACGGAAAACAGAAAAAAATACCTGAGACTCGCAAGAACCGTGCGTTGCGAATACGAGCGAAGTGAGACGAAGAGGACTACGTTACAAAATTTAGAAGATCGTCTGCTCGAACGTTTATTAAGAGACAGAGTGTCGCGAGTTTGCTGTATAATCGACGACTATTAGTATCAAGATAAGAAGAATAGAAAAGAAGAATCTCCGGTATAAATTATCGAGAAATAATTTTCCTCGTTTACCGATACACAGAGAATGGTTTATTTCGCGTTCTCGATCGAACAGTTCCTGATACCCTCGCAAGCCGCAAGCCAAAAGAATGAATCAGTCTACGACGGGGACAAAACCAACAGGGGCGGTGAGGGCGCGGCCAAGGAAGAATAAGAAGAAAGGATCGAGCGTGTTCTCGGTAACCGGCTTAGGTCGATGCAATTTTCGCAAGGATCCATTAAGGAGCTGGCTGCAATTAGTGGGTGCCTTAACAAGGCCATTGTCGCCCAAACCCTTCGCTGTCTTCCGCCAGGATTCCCTCTCGGCCCTTCTATTCGGGGACCACGCGATTTTACTTGCGGATTTAATTTGCCTTTTTCGTAGACACCCCCACCCGAACGAAACGTCCGTCAAAGGGGTGGCTGTGGACGAGCTTTCAGCCGGGATCCAATGGGTAGGATGGGTAGGGTTATCGGTCGAGCTATATCGAGTTTCATTAAGCGCATTGTGCGCCTGCTGGGGGTGGCTCGTCACACAGGGGTTGGAGGTGAATGTCGAAAAGGAACGGCGGGGGGAAAGGGCGTGGAAGGGTTGTCACGCCAACCAAATGACCTCTGCTGTGGGGGGGGGGCGAGGGGTGGAAAGACCCGATGCTCGTGGCAAGCGGTAATTTTCTCTGTTTACCCCATTGTTAACGTACCGTGGCCAGCCGTGTGCGACGGTGGCGCGATGTTGAATTAAAGGTATACCTGTGCAACGGTTGGACCTGCATTTGCATGCGTTTACTCTAGCACCCTGCGTAAAGTGATCGTGCTAAGTCGACCTCTCCACGCCGTTATATCGTTCGATCATATTTTCGCTACACGATACAATTCCTGCAAATTCGAATTTATTAAATCGTCGTCATTCTATCGCAATGGATCTGTGTATATTCGAAAATGTTGTATCGCGCATGCCTATCCTCGTCGAATTTAAAATACAAGCAAATGATGGTAACGAAGTAGAAATACGGAGTTGACGGTGCAAAGCGAATAGAAACGAGCAGAATATCGTAACGTGGCGATTCAGTTGACGAATCAGAGGCACGATCGTCGGAGCTGACGAACAAAGGGAACAAGCGGCGCGTGGCGATAGAGGTTTTTCAGAGATTTCACAACGTTTGTATAAAGCAAAGCAGATGAATCGCGGAGCGCATCGTGGGAAGAAATCTCGGTAATGGGTAAGGAGAGCGAAGTACCTGCTGCGTTACTCTCAATGATGATGGATCTACTTATATCGTGCACCGCGTCCCGGAGTGGATCTCTGCTCCGTGTTAATGGGTGGTGCGCCATGAATGCAACGTTCCTTCAGTCGTCGTGCGCTTAGCGAACGCGTATCGCTCTAATTGTGAACGATAGTGCACCGTCGTTTGCATCGCTCTACTTGTCTACTTTGATAAATACCTCGGCAGATTCGCTGTATTAAATCGCGGAACCACGACCGGTCGTCTCGATAACGATAATCGATATCAGCTTAGCGCCGCTATTGCTCGATAAATAACGTAAACGTTCCTCTTAATTAATTCTTAGCCATCTCGAACGCGGGACAAACATGCGGCCGACCATTCTATCAACGAATAACAAGTGCACCTGGCGCGAATCACGCTAATAGAGAACGACGCCGCTAACAGAAAAGCTCTCTGACGCGATTAAAATAAACTCCACCTAATTGTGACAGGTGTTCGTTAAACTGACGTCAAGTTCCGAGAGATTAAACATCATCGCGGCTGAATTAACAAGCGGTCTGACGCGATAAAAATGAATAACAACGGCCGCGAGACCGTACGAACGAGCGACATTCGCTGGTATACGCCGCGCTGGTTGATTGTATCAATTAGAACTCGCCCTGAGCTTCTTTACACAATTAATCTTAACGCAAAGTTACTACCGCAAAACGAGCAGCACGTAATTGTCCGAATGACGAGTGAACAGCTCGAGAGACAATTATACGGGCTCACTGGTGCCGCACCTGAAAATGTTGCTTTTTCCACGAATTAAACGCGACCGAGTCGAGATAAAGAACGACGCACGGCATGTATGCCATAAAGAGAGCGAGGAAATGCGGAACAGATTTTACGACTGTGCTCTATTATCCAGCTAGATAGAAGGTGAACGACACACCCACGCCGAGCACATTCCTCGGCGAGCTCAATTAAAATCGCGCTTGCTTTTCTCCCACAATGTAAAATCCAATTTTATTTCGCGATAGAACAATTTCCACCGTAAATCCTTCTCCTTTCTGCTAAATGGGCTTCTTGCGCGACAACCCTACGGTTCGTTCGAATATATTTGCAAATGACCGGATAGCTGGGGAAAAAAGCCGACGACACGCACGTTTAGCTATCATGGAAGAACGCACCACGCCATGCTGAGTCAGGATGTCTCTCGTGGCGATGGGAGCTGACCGCGGCTGGTGGCGTTAATGGATTTGACAAGATTGAATTATAGGCCGCTTCGTCGCCGGCAATACGCTCGAAAAGGGATCAGGCATCGGTTCGCACATATCGGCGGCCCATTCGAAAGTAATGGACCGATCCTGGAGGGAAAGATTCGGCGGACACGCGACCGCTGTCGATAATTGCTCGGTGTCGAAAATTCCGCGTCGATATTTCGATGAAACGTGGAAAAGCGCTGGAACCCGAGGGGGGACTGTAATGTAACCAAGCACTTTATTGTCAGAGATTTCCTCCGTTCGAAAGGGATCGACTTTACGCGATCACGATTCCCATCTCAATGGAATTTTTCAAGTTCCCCGGCTTGTCGAACCGAAATTTACGGAGTCGAAGCATCGCTTGAAAATACGTTTTGATATAAATCTAGTGATTCCTGACGCGCTATATTAGCTTGCTGCTTAATGGAGAAGAAATTATTTCTTAGGAGCATCTGGATCAAGATGAAACGCACCCAAGGAAATTAGAACCTTTCTCGGTAATTAGGAAGGCCGCGTGCAATTTCTCAACGAGACAGAAGGTAAAGGCACTTGCTTAAGAGAATGAGAGCCGAAGCACGACATTCAGTAGCAGTATTTCAGTTACTTTCATTAGAGTCTCGCCTCCGCGAAAGGCGTTGGGAGATCGGCCAGAAGAGAGGCACTCTGACCTCAATTGGCCTCAAACAATTTGCCTGTTGAATTAGTCTTGCCAGAGTTCTGCTTGGTAAGGCCTCGATACCATATGCGTGCATTTCGGCTGCATCCAGACCTTACCGATGTAATTTTCCTATTGCATTAAATTCTCGAGTAACTCGTGTCGCCGTTGTCGCTGAATCGCCACACAGGTTGAACGAACGAAAATTATCGGCTCGTTGCATCTTAAACGAGGAAGTTAGCGTATCACGGCAGCCGACTTCCTCGCAATTCCCCGACAGAAAAGGAAAAACATCGTAGCAAATAAGATGATACTAGGAGCGTAATTGAATCGTCGTTGAAGACGCAACACGACAATGCCACCGGAGGAGATTGGCACCGTTAGCGCTGTATCGCTTCGCGGCATGCGGGTAGAAGCTTATTATTGTTTGATTAACAACCCCAGGAGTTTGTGATATTTCATAAGCAAGCAAAGGGTTGCGCAACGAGATTGGATGGCAAATGTACACACGTACATATACAGCCGCCGGCCTAAGCGCAACGCTAGACGTTTGCGAATTTCCATCCCTATTTCTCTCTTAACGTACGAGTACGTAAACGTAACGCATACCATCCCACCAAAGGTACACAGACTTCCGTCCTATTTTTGCCTGTATCACTGGCAATTTCCCGCGATTTACCACGTCCCTCTTTTCCTAACATTAATTTCGATCAAATTCGAACGAAACGAGGTTACGTTTCGACTATAGATTATAAAGTTCGTTGCTAGAGTATAAATTTTCCTGTTGACTTCCTGTTCGCTACTTTTTTTTCCCGAATACGCTTCGTGTAACGCGGTAATCGATTTTTGTACGCCAACTAGGCGCAGTATAAACAAACGGTCAATGCTGTAACCAATTGTAAGTAGAACATGTAAACGAATAAACACGAAAATATCAATAAACAACTTCGAAATGTAAACAAACAAAGCTTAGAATGGCAATTCTCAACTGTTGTCAAACCAATTCTACAATGTAGGCAAACGAATAAACTCAAAATATGAGCAATCGTGTTAAGATATGTGTAAATGGATCTTTCGAATCCGTAGTTGCAGCATACGAAATATGTAACGTCGGTCGGTATGTTACATGTCTATGCATAGAGTAGTGTAAAAGACTAAATGGAAAATCGTACGATAACGGCGGTTGCACGATGTGTATTAAATAAAATCTTTGAATCCCGTGCGAAAATTGAAACTAGAAACCGTAGAGTGGAAACCATAGCGTTGCCACTGCTTTAGGCGTTTTCCTTTTCAACGACTGTAAAGTTAAGCGAGATGTTACCGAGGTCTGGCGCTGGATTTCGCTGGTTGTTACTAGCTTCGCTCGAAAAGACCTCGTTTCCTAGCTACTTCGCTCTCGAACGTTTCTATATTCCTAGGAAAGTTGCGCCATACTTGAGCTCGCAAAAATCCTGCCAGTACACACAGCTACCACGGCTGTTTCTTCGTGTTCCATCCGGCTTCAATACCATTTTCGAGAGTCCTCCACGATTTCTTTCCCTTCCTGGTCCGTTTCCATATCTAGGGCACTCCGTCGTGAATCGCGACAGTGCATCGACCTCGCAACATCAAACCCGCCACGAGGCTCGATCTCCCGTGTTTCTCTTCGGTCGAGCACCCAGACTCTTGAATCTCGGACATTAACGCTTGGCAATTTTGTCTCGCCACTTGACTACTTTTACGTGACGCTTAAAGAGTTTACACGCCGGTGTAACTTTAAAAGTCCTCGGTATACATCTTCACGTTCGCATTTGCGCGATACTGAATAATCCATAAACGTCAGACCGTGACATTCTTACGGTTGTTTTCAAATTTGAACTCTCGTGTTCCAATACTCGTGCAGTTAACGTTGAGAGAGGTACGAATAGATCCGATAAAAGCTTCTCTAATCGCGTTGACGTTGCACGGTTTGTCGCAATAATTCACTTGCTGATAGCCAGAGGGGTTTGTGAATCACGAAGTACATTCGCGGAATGATACGGTTGAAGAAACCGAGTTCGCAGATTTAGGGGAAGCACAGGTATTGTTAACCAACCGGTGGATACATTAATTCTACCTTCTTTCCCTTCAAACGAAACCATTGGTCCCTTTAGGGGAGTATGTTGACACGAATTAAATACCAGTGAGTGACCCGCGACACGGTCGTTTTCTACACTTTGTGCCACAATCTGGACGCTTGGGAGCAGCGAATCGTTATTTTGCCAGTTTAACGAAATAATTATAAAAGCCTTTGAGGATGCTCACCGGCTACGAACACATAAAACCGTTGATAGACCTATACTCGAAAGTGATAAAATGTGATTCTCTTGCATTTCTACAGCCTCGTTTTCATCCAGAAACCTTTAGATCGCACCAACGATAACAAGTTGTATATTTTGTGATTTTGTGACTGCAATAGAAATCGGGAATGAACGTCTCGTCATAAATGTATCGCGTATACGAGAAACAAAAATAGTTTTGACACATCGTTAACCGTTGACTGAGCGCGCACGCCATGTAAAAGCTCATACGTATTGCGACTTATAAGAAGCAGATTGGCAACGAGCCAGAAACTATGCGGTCGATGGTTGCTTTCAAATTTATGTTTCTGTAATATCCGCCATACTTTGGCTCCTTACCCTGCGTTCGAATGGTCTTTTTGTTCGTTCGCAGACCACCCCAGGTAAATTGACGTTTCGCGAAAGAAAGTTGCACGGCAAAGAACGACGTGTTTCGTGGAACACGGATCGCGTTTACATTGTCGATGAAACATCGATCGAGAATTTCCACTTAATTCTTTTACGCCGCGTCGACGTCCGTCATCAATAAAATTGCGCAGATTTTTCATAATATTCGACAGTGAAAAGTATAAACACCTGGCAAGTTTCTCCCTATCGACAAACGGAAATCTGAGAAATGGAGTTACACCGTTTCTCGATCTCGAGTCGTTAAATATCATTGGAAAAGTAGGTCGTGTCGCGAGAATAAGAAGAATCGCTTGCTTCTTAGAAAATAGAATTTCTGTGGAAAAGCCATATCGGTTCTCGAGAGGCAAAAGGTATATCGAATTCGCAGCGATAACGAGTCGTCGATAAAATAAATTTGACGTTACAATTTATCGATACGTTCTCGTCCTTTCGTCATTTCTTCCTGCCCCTCCCTTGCCCGTTTCTTAACACAGGCTGAATACAGTCGACGCGAAATCCTTCACGGTGCCGCAAACTTCGGCAAAGAAGTACGCGGCTACATGCACACGATCGACTTCCTCATAATATTATAGAATCTCGAGGGCAGGTAACGAACCAAGTACTTGTCCCATAAGTAAATCAGTGTAACAAGCCGGTCTATCCACCGTTCGAGCGGAAGCTCGCAACGCTTCGAGCCGGAACGAAGAAACCTCGAACTTCTTTCATCACGCCTCAGCGAGTTCCTGCAATTCGATTTAAGGGTCGATCCCGTTTGAATCACGGCTCCGACGACAAACGAAATCTGGGCCGATGACGAATTTAGAATTTCAAGTGCCACACTGACTCTACAATCTGAATACTTATGACACCGCAGAGATTTTATAAGGTATTACGATCACGGTAAATAATGCTCTCTCGAATCAAGCTCTTGAAATGAAAAGCTGTACCATTTACGATCGATACCTATGTAACGATACCTTAAAAGGATACTAGAGATTCTAACGATTCAAGATTAATCGCGAGATTAATCGCATAGCCTCATGTGGCCTTTTGAAAAGTTTGCCAGGACTGCAGGACGAGCTCGATACCCTTCGGAGTGATAAGAATAGAGCCGCAGAGAAAATCGAAGGAAAGACGAAGGCGAGGTTGAAATAAAATGTGAGGCCATAACTATCCGGCTCCGTATATCTTTCGGCAACGTTATCTATCCCGGTGGTTAAGCCAGACGCAGACATAACGCCCTTCCTTGGTCGTTGGTCGGCTTAATCCGCAAATCCCAGGGACATGTCCCGATCCATTGGCCCGGATATCCTAGAACGGCGGTAAGTAAAGATCCGAACCCTTTCCCTCTTCCCTGTTGATATAACCTTGACTCGTCGCCTGGCGCCAGACTGCGAAAATAAGGTGATCGAGATCGGTGCGCCTTCGCTTGTAACCAAAGGACCATTTAAATCTATCGAGTTGAGTAATTTACGAAGACATCGCTTTGATCCAATCTCAAGGGGTGCATCCCGCGTGGATCTTTACCCTTTTAGCGCCACCGTTTAAGCGTTTGCGTCAAATTTATCAAAGGTTATTCGCCTGGTAGGAGCAGCACGAATGCTCTGTACGCTCGCGATCTATTTCGCGATCTAATTTAAGTCACCCCGTTGACTTGGCGTTACTTACGACCGTTAATAATTGCCGTTACAACGTCCAGAATAGATCATCACCGTTTTGTGGGGTAAAAGAGTTCGACGCGACAACGCAACGAAACTTTCTGTCGGATCAACGCTATATTTGATAGCGCTTGGTAGCGAAAAATATTTCAAGTTATATTTATTCAGATATGTGTAGTTTTGTGTACTACACTAGATTAGCCGCGTAGTAATGACACACATATATGAGTATGAGTGTGTTGGAGTGTGTGCGTGCACAGCGTCTCGTAAGACAGACGAATACAACTGTTCCGTTGGCAGTGTGGTATAGAAAATGACGAGGGAAAGAAAGCGCTGAGACGCGTGCAAATATGTATCGACGAAGATCTTGTAAATCACATATTAAATAAGCCTGAAACTATTTTGATATCAATTGTAAGTGTATACATATAAAGTATTCCTATACATTTATTTCGGCGATTAAGATGCATAATTCTCAACGATATTTGATACAAATTATCTGTTTCGTTCGGCGCTGCTTTGCGATTCACTTGTACCTCTGAAGAATACACCAATGTACGTAAAAGTCGGGAAACTCGATTCGAAATGTAATTTCAATGACGGGGAACGCTTCCTCTTAAACGTGAGGAATACCTTATCAAGCAGGAGAACTGCTCCGACGAAACGACGCTTCTACAGTATATTCGACCTAATAACTTTCGATTGCGAATGCAAAAGACCTATAAGCACTCGTGGCATGTACTTACCGTAACCGAGCAAGTTTACCGCATGTGCGAAGTTTCTCGATCGATATTATCAGGAAACTTGTCGATGAAATTAATTGATGCTAATACCGTAAAGAGAGCCACGTCATGGTTATTAGCTGGAGAAGTCGCCCTAATGGCATACTTTGAAGCACTTGAACCGCCAGTCGCCGCCAGTAAGATATATTTTAGTCTCATTCCTCATTCTCTGTGCGTCGCATTCCGGCGAGCTAAGTACCCGGACAAAATCTAGCGAACGCTAGTTCTAAGCCTGTCGTTTAAAAATCCCGATTTTCGACCCTCTACGATCGTTCTACCTTCGTACCTACCAACTAGCTAACGGTTTTTCGTAAATAATCGGTGGATGAATAGAAAAAAAATTCACGAAAGAAACGAAATTCGAATCAGGAGATTAAGTGGCAGTTTAAACCGCTTTTACCGAACGATGTCATTTCTTTGCAACACCCGAGCTAATCTGCATAATAATATCGGCGGCGATTAAAAACGTCTACGTGTATCCGCAGGGGCTGTAAATTAATATTCCAGTGAACTTGAGCAAGTGGCTGGAAATACTCTCTCGGACGCGGCAAGAAACTCGCTAAGTCCCGAGGGTTTCATTAAGATATTTCGACCGAGCAAACGAGCCTTGCTTATTAGAGTTTTCGGCATTAATTAGTATACGACAGAGACGAACTTTGAGCGCCATTTGTTTCGCGTAACAGCCCCTCGTTACTTTTCGCTTCGAGTCGTGCAAACGCGTGTCATTATCCGCCATTACCAACGACTTTCTTCCCGACGTTAAAAAGCATACTTAACGAGCGTGACTTAACACCGTCGCCTTTCCTATACGATGGCCCTGCACACAGACGGAAATATTATCAGAGCAACGTTGAGTTTTGTTAAAACGAAAGCCTTCGGAAATCCTTGGAGTTTCTTCGAGCCAGAGCCGAGTTCAGTCAGTCGGCGAATCGATGGCTTTAATTAAGGAAACGTCTTACAACGGGATGGCTAGGTGTGGCTAGGTTAATGCCCTAATGTATACGCCACCTACATATGCCTGTATTCATATTCGTACATGCACGCGACACGAGATTACACTCACAAAGGACGCCGCAGAACCGACGCATTTCGAGCTGTTCGCAATGCTCCTTACAGCAATCGACTTAGCAGGAATAGTGCTTTCCATCGTGGCATACTCCGCCGATTCGCGCTATCTGCAACGGTAACTTCTCCTACAATCTCAATCGCGATGTAATCCTCCGAGCGTGAACGTGAAACGGTAAGAAAAGGAAAATTCGGCAAGGGAAAGGAAAAAAAGAGAATAAACGGAGTTTTGTGAAATGAATTGCTTATCGACCAACACCTCGCGGTGGCCTATAAAAGTCAGCCAGGTCCTATCTATCCACCGTACAATCTCCCGTTGCCTGGAGGCTCTTACATCGGTTTTCGATCGTAAAACTATTCCGCGCTAGATTTCCTGATTTTATTTACGCTCCGTAAATTGAATCGTCCTTTTTTTTTTTAGCACTGACAAAGGATCGTGTAAATTCGTTTACATACGTACAGGTGAATCGCTGTGTATTTAGATCGATGGAAACACGACCATTCGCTGGCTGTCTAGCGATAGCAAGGTACGATTTTATCGACTCTATCTACGTAGGAACATCGCCTTCAGTGACGTTATTCGACACTCAAATTCAGGTTTCCACGGAATCGAGTCCGAGAGCGATTTAATCGACATCGACGGCAGGCAGCCGATCTGGACGAAGCCAAGCAGCGAAATTGGCCTGCATCGGGGGCGATCAACAACGGTGCGTGAACGACGTTGTACACGCATTTGACACGCACACCAAGGGGTCCCGTGACGTGTCGTACCGCCTTGTTTCCCACGAGTCTGTTGGAGGAACGGGGGCAGCGTTTGAGGAAGGACGGAGAGATCCTGAGAGAAACACATCGAGAGAGAGAGAGAGAGAAAGAGAGAGAGAGAGAGAGTAATCCGCTTAGCTCGTCCGCGCGCATGCTATGCAACGTCTCTCTTACATTAGAGAGAAGCACCACGAGAGTGCATGTAACATGACCGGAGATATCGAGGATGGAAATAGAGAAGTCCAGTGCGGCGGAAAATCGTGGAACATCGTGATTTGCACGCGTGTCATACGCCTCTCAGAGACGATGATTCATCCAGAATACAGAGCAAGCTAATTTCTAGAGATTATGACGCTTGGAAAGATCTCGTCTGTGGATAATTACGATAATTGCCCTTAAAGGTGCGGCTTCTCTCTTTGCTGATTTTCAATCGGTGCGATGTAGCTACATATACGTACGTACATGCACGGTGTGTATCAAAGGAGGAGAAATGGTTACATTGGCTTCGTTCCAGTTGTCGCAATTTTGTATCGTACGCTGCCGGACTAGTGGCGAATTTTTTTTTCTTTTTTTTTTTTACCGTGTATTTAAGTCAAGGGAATGATGACCAAAGGGTTATCGAGGGGTCGCGTTATTAGTGGACTCAATATCCTGAATCCAGTCCGATACCTTCGGGGTATTCCACGCAGTTTGACGCCGGATATGAACGACCGATGTCACGTCACTGACAACGATAGATACGTTACAGGCCGTATTTCGACTATTTTGATATCTGTCAGTCGGCACGCCGGAGATCTGACACCTGTCGAAATTAATCGAGCATAGCGAACACGATCGATGAGAAATTTCTTCGAGTAGAAACGATTTCCAAAACGTAGTACACCGTGTGTTTTAACATTCAGCCTTGGCATACCAATTTTCCGATCGAATTTATGTATCCGTATCTCGGGAGAAAAGAAATATGATAGCATAACACCGGGTAAAGGTACACAAAGAAGCAAAATATCGAGCGAGCTACATCATACGCTATCAGTGATAGGTTAAGACTCACGTTCGGACCACATTGTTCAGGTGTTTGCTTCTGATAAGCTAGGTTATATGTTTGCAAATATGTATAACCAAGAAGAACAATTTGTAATGAATCAAAGACAATTTCATCGTTTCTGTATTCAAATAACTCTACAACGTTGTTTCTAAATGCATATCTCTCGGATTTGTCGCCATTGTCGTGGCGCTAGGTGCAAACGCCATTAAATCGTATTGTTCTTTTGTGCTATGTATATTTGATGTACAATACACAATCGCGACGCATAATACTGTATATAATTATTCCGTACTCATCTCAATAAAACAGACGTCTCGAAATCACGATGCATTACAGTATTACACGATACCACGAACAATTACAAAGTGATCATCAAACACTGTATTATATTGTACGTAACTGTGTATCTACATGGGAGTACGCATGCGACGCACCTGCGATCCGTAGAAGAGAGTTGGTAGCAACGCGAGAACGCAGGAACTCGTGTTTTCCGTTCCATCCATGTTATATTCAACTGTTCACAAAGGTTACGATGGATCGTAAATACATTTATGCCGCTGCGTGCTCACACAACCGTTCAACCACGTTCGTTTATATACACGCACACTATCTAATGTTTCACAGTTCGACTACACGGGACACGGTATTCTAAACATACGGATCGCGTAAACATACTTCGACGTCTCAATTAAACTTAAGCTTCGCTACACGAGCGCGCGTCAATCGTGCACGATTTCACTGGAAACCGTGGTGGAAGTAAGAGTCGCGAAAGTCGACTCGAAGCCCTTCGAGTCGTAATTCACGCCATCTCTCGTCCTAAAAAATAACGATTCGTCGTTTAGTTCGATAATAGTTTCGCGCTTTCTACTACCGTAATCGCGTAATTAATTCAACAGATGGGAAATAAGTATGTGCGACGTATAAATAAGAGTGACCACGACAAACGAGGAGGATGGAAAGCATTCCACGGACGGCGTAGTGGCGTAGGAAATGAATAAACATTAACATTACGGTGAGTTTTGTGATTTTATTGTTCGCAGCTTTTCTGCCACCATGATGCATATGGCGTCATGCTCGTTTTCGAACGTAGCTGCTTTTATCTCACGATTCAATTCTATATCTGACCTATAAACCCATAATTAGACTTCGTGTGCACAATTGCACGTTAAAATAAACATGACTTTTTATCGTACATAATTGTACGTTTCTCATTTACTTGTTTACCTTCCCTGGGAAATGGCTCTCTGGAAACAGTTCGATATTTATCCGTTTTCATTAAGTTGTATTAATTAATTTCCATCTGCAAGAGGAACGGGAGTAAAGGGAAGGGGCTGAAGAGAGAGATGGAGTTGATATCAAAGTTCAGGATTGCTATATTCCACTTCCCTTGTACCCGATGTGAAATCTATTTCGCCATAATTATACAATACTACGATAGCGTATATATATCGTTTAATTTCTCGTAAGAAACAGTCTTGAGTCGGTTTGACTCTCGAGTAAAGAATTAACATGAAAAATACAAATTACGTGCATATGTATATACATATACGTAACACCGACTGTGTATCCGATAAAAGTAATGGCGGTATTCCATTGAGCGTAATTCCGACGGTAAATACTAGGTGGGAAGTCAACGATTGCGTGATAGTCGTGATATCTGCCACTAGACTTTCATCCTCTGTTCGATGTACACGAAAACGAGCGCGGGTAATGGATCCATTCGTGGCATGTAATTCGAGTGTTTCGCATTATCCACTGCAAACTCGTGTTCGTGTACATCAGCACGAACTGCATTCGGTGCAATGGGCCGCAACGTGCAACACAGCCTGCGCCAATGCATTGATCTTGAATCGGTAAACTGACTGGAACTGGTCATGAATTCCCATGATTCCGCGTCGATACGTTTTATCGTACGTAGAAATTGTTTTCGCTAGCTAACGACCGTCCGTCATGAAATTTCTGTGCTCGTAAGAAAAGCCATAGGGTGAATACCGAAGGGGGCTGATTTGCATGAAAATGTTCCGTTCATGATAGCTCTATGACCCGTATGTATAACGTATAAATGCGAAATTACGACCAACTGTATTTTATGACCCCCCCCAAAAAAAAAAAAAAAAAAAATTCCATAAAACTCGCTCACGTTTCTGTTATTGGATTATTTGATTTTTTAATTTGCAACGAACCACTGTATGAAATTTGTTCACGATATTTCAAAAAATATCGATGGTCAATCTTAAAAACGTATAAAATTTCCATACGTTCTGATTGTATTCATATCGTGCAAATGAAGTCTATAATCGTAGTATAATTCGGAATACATTTTTCTTAAAACGGTAATTTCCCAACGTTCGATTCGATGTTTAGAAATTACCTGCATATCTAAGGGATGCTAGCAATTACCCCGCGCAACTATAATATGCCTTGTATGTATGTAATTGCTCCGGGAAGCGAGAAAGTGAATATGTCCGCAGACGTGTAACATTTAGAGATTACCTGGGTGGCCTTAATAATTGGCTAAAGGCATCTTATAACGCTATATATTACGTGTAATCGCTAAAACGTTATTACTGGAAAGTGCTTGAAATATCAATTTTCCACAACCTCCTCGTATCGAAGATTGATTAAATTTAAAAATTATACTTATATATAATGTATACAAAGGTTAATGAAACATAATGAAACTCAAATTTACTCCCACTTGAGATCTAACATGAAAAACCTAACGATAAAATGTTTTTGATTAGAAAAGGCGGAGGAGCTTGGTGAAATCGAAGGACATTAAAGTCAGACTAAAGCGAAGCGTGGAAAATTAATCCCTTGCGCAATTGCGCCGTAAAATGGCTGGAGATTGCGTTTGTCTGTCGTAAGGGGAAGGTGCAAATCCGCGTGGGAGATGCTCGCAGGTTCGGAATCGCGCAACCGTGCTTTCGCTCACGCACGCGAACATAACGCACCCCTGGTCTCGCGCCGTCGTAGAATTTGCATATTTATGACTGTTTATAATGTATAATTGACGGGAATCCGCATACCATCGGGCTAAAGCTACTGGGCTGAAGGCTACACTGCCTTCTGCGAGCCGCCAAATCAGATTACCGGCTTTGCATTTTGGCTCGACCTCGGTCACCACCACCACCGACCGCGACCTTTCCCCGTCTCTCACTTCCTCTTTCTCTTGCTCTCCCTTTCATCCAAAACTCGGTCTCGCGACTAACGCATTTTTCCCCTGAATATTCTTCGGTCCCTGTTTGCCAATTGGCGCGAGGGCCAAACCACCGCTGATTTCTTTCTTTCTTTTTGCAACTTGGTCGCCGGTTGAGGGTGCAATTAAAACCGACGCGGCGCGGCGCGTGCACGGAAGTGGTTAAGGTCTTGACAGAGCCAGGTCGCTTTTTCACCTGTCAAGTGCCTCATGGACAGACGTGAATTTTACAGCCACGCAATTATGCAAGAAGAGGAACCGCGCGATGCCCAGCTGCCACTCGCGACTCGTCAACGCGCGCGAGCACAGCCTTCACGCTCTTAAACGTGATTATCAGGACGATGAATTATTCAGGAAGCTGTCGTATAATTGTTTGTTGTACCTCGTCGAGGTAGAAGACTCGTCGAAATCTTGGACGTTGCATCGTGTTAATTTATTTTCGACCTCGTGTTTCGTGAATGAAGATGTGGCTCTTTGTTGTTGCGCTGGTCAATCTTGATAATGTCCGTCCAATCCGGAGGTGGACGCACCTTCGTACTGTCCTCCAATCAGCTTATCCGGATAAAGCGTTGCGACAAGCGGCTCCGACAAATTCACGCGTGACGTTAGATCACCGTCCGACATCTCTTCTAACACAATTGCTCTTACCATTTCACGGTTTCCTGCGTTGCGGTTTAACTCTGGATTCTCTTTGACGTTTCTCGAACGTTGCATTCTCCGCATTAGATCCTCGCGTGCCAGCAAAAAGCTTAATCCATCTGCAAAGGAATCTTTGTTTTTGCAAGTTCGTTTTCAGCTCCATTCGCAGCGCTCGAGAATCCGGATAAAGCTGCTATCGTTCTTCGCGTGGAGCTCGCGAACCAAGCTCTAAAATACACGCGATTTCGCCATTGCTGACGCGAATTTCGCGAGTAGGAATCAAAGTTGCTCGTCTTATTTCACACTTACTACAAGCGAACTACAGTACAAAAATACTACGTCTCCTTTAGTTCGAGGCGCACAACGTTCTTGATAAAAGGTCGCAGGCAGCTAATTTTCTGGTTAACGAGAACGACTGTTTCGTACGCGTGAAGAACGAGCTTACGCGCCGTTCTCTTTGCAATTTCTGCACTACGACCGCTGTAAAGTAGCTTACATCGTGTCCGCGCTCGAAAACTTTAGCTACGTAACCTCTGACATCACCTACTTTGCTAAAGCGCTTTCTGGCCAACCAATTTCTGCTACCTCATCCTCTACCGCGTTTCGCGGTCTCTTCCATTGCGCCACAGTTTGCTGGCAACCTGAAAAATTTTTGCACTCGTATCTGTAGCGCTTGTTCTGGCTTTCACAGCTAAGAGTGTGTATTTTTAAGCGAACGTGTTTCCGGCGATACTTTCAAGTTTTCGCAACTACCTATCAAACACGGCGCTTAGATTTTGAATGATTTATCGTTGCAAATGTGGTGTTTGAAATTTTGTCTACGAGGCTGAGGTTTGCTCCGCGTGAAAATCCATTGCTACGAAAATAAACGCTACGAGACAAAGATTGGTAGAACTACAATGGATGCAAAATTGATCATTCAAATGCGTCAAGATGAAGAACGCCGAGTATTTCGTGCGACTCTCTCTATTCAAAGGTAATAAAACGGATAATAAAATACAGAATGGCCAGAGGTAGTTGATGGTATAACAAATTTTCATGGCTAATGCCAGCACGCGCCCAAGAGTGTGTTAAAAGTGAGAGGTGTAAATTTCTACATCGAGAAACACGCATAAATGTTGGAGCATACAAAGAGGAGCGAATGAAATGGACGTGTACGTTATGCCGAGAACAAAACTTTTGACGGTCGAAATCGTTTAACAAACATTTCGCGATAATGGAATTTCATAGCCGATTCATCGTCAGTGCGTTGCAGCGGTGAATTTTTTTGTACTTTTGTTTCAATGAAAATTAATGGATAACGCGTACGATTCGACGATCCTGAAAATGAGCATAAATTTCACGACATTATACATGTAGCAACCGCCGCACGTTCCGCGGATGCAATTCACCGCATAGAATCGCGGCGTAAGCTTGTGCAATCGGAAAAAGCGTGCGTTAAAGAGGAAACGCGTGCGGAATGGCAACGAAAAAGGGGAAACATGCGAATTGAATAGCTGGCCGAAGCCATGCGTGATATAACGTGGCGACGAGGTCCGAACGGGACACGACAAATGGCTCGCCATTTGCGAAATAACGCATCGATAAACCTGCTGGCAAAACGAACGTCAGAATCGTTTCCTCTAGCCGTTTCAGCTTCGCCTCGGCTTCGAATTCGCCGTCGATTCATTTGAATAGGAGGGTGTGGTCACATCTTTCGAGCAAGAAAATGCTCGGCATTTCGTATTCATCCATAAAGACCATGACTTCCCAATGAGAAGCGCTCTTTCCGGAAACGCTCTTGAACTTTCATCGATCGTCGACCCCTTGCCATTATGTGAACGATTTCCTCGAGTTTTGCTTTCTGCCAATAACTCCAATGGACCACCGAAAATTTCCCCAACCTTTTCCGGTGACATAGTCCGAGCTCACGTCGAGAAAATCTTTGCTTCTTCGCCCTTCTTCGCCCTTCTTTGTCCTTCCTCGCTATCTCCTCCCTCGCGGTAACGTCGAAGTCTCAGGAAAATTTTCCAGCATAGCCCTCTTTGTTCCGAGAGGTCTTTGTCCAGCCAATGGAAATATTGGCCGCCAACCAAATTGCGTGGCTCTTCGTGTCGCATTCGGCAGTACGAAGGGAAGGAGTGGTACAGGGAATCGAAAGAGTGCTGCACGCTAGCGAATTTGAAAGAGAACGAGAGAGGAAGAGAGGGTGGCAACGGGTGAGAGAGTCAGGCTGCGATACGGTGAGAAGGAAGAGAAGGGTGAAGGTTGCACGAGGTAGACATGGGCGTGCCAGGCACTGTTTGGTCTCCAGAGAGAATAGAGAGGGTGCAAGAGGGTCTGGTTGCCGGAGAGTGACTGGATAGATCGGCGTCAAAGAGGGAGGCTGATGTATATGCATGCTACTCCTGGGTCAACGGGATGGCCCGAATTACCATAAACACGCTAGATAGTAGGCTAACTGCCGCTGTACCTCTTCATCCTTGCCCATTCTCCACCCTCTCTGACCGTCTACCTCTTTCGATTCATCAAACTCCGTCACGAATTTCTGCACTCTCATTGTTTACTATCGAGACAAGTTTCGCGTTTTCATAGCCTAGCACGCTGTTTATCCCTTTTACGACACGTTGCACTCCATTGCGTACACCTTTTTCATTATCTCGCTAACTTCTGACAACATTTCCATTTCAATTTTAGAAAAGTTTCCGTTACATTTACCGAGAGAGCAGTCGCAGTATTTTAATGCTCGTGTTCGTCTCATCGTCGACTCGTACCTATAGAAAAGTTAAATATTTATAAACGTACAACTCGCGAAATTGTCAGGTTATTACAGCTTCCAAATTACAGACTTCGATTATATATTCTATCTGCCGAGTTTCACGATCATCCGACTCTCACACTGGTAGCCTCTATTTATCGACCTTTGCCGTAGCAGATTACAGGGATCTGTCTCCTTGGTGTTTCTCTCAGTATGCCGGGCAAAGGGCAAGGACAGCCTTTAACGTGCCGTCAGCTTTATTCGTTCCACGGCCGCGTTTGATCGATTCTTCCGTTCGAAGTCTCAAACACCTAGTCCAAGTTGTTCTTTGAACCCTCCACTGACCTGTAATGGAAGAGAAGATCCGGTTCTTGGACCGTGGACTTTTTCATGGTTCGTGGCTGATATCGAATTTAATATTCGCTTCGTTTGCGCTGTCGCGTATTAAAAGCAGGATCAAGTGGCAAACATCAGAAATCGACAAGCTGTTTTACACGTAAAAGAAGAAAACTCTGACGGACGAGAAAATTCCGTGAACGCAAATTCGAGAAAGTAGAGGATAAAACAACGTTCCAATGGACGCGTTGTTCGCGAAACGCTGGAACGAACTGAATCTGCATTGGATCTGGCCGCAAAGTTTATTAGTAGAACCGTCCGAAGTTGTCTGTTACTTTCACCTTGCAGTTGCACGTCGTTGCACGCACAAATCACCCGGCGCCACACTCGATCGGTTACTTTCCCACAGGAATCACCGACCGAACGCTCGCGAAACAGATAACACGATTTGAGACTACTCGGAACCGCAGAGAATTCGTTCGTTCTCCACTTGGCAACTCTGGTTCTCTACAAAACCAAGTTGCACGACGCGGTCACTTTTTTTTTATCCCTTTCCTCTTTACGATTTATTCGATCGAGTTCACGTAAATCTCGTCGACGAAAATGCCGAAAGATATTATTAGGAATAATTCCGCGATATTATGGCGCTTCTTCGACAAAGCAATTAGCCCGAGGATCGATAAACGCTGTATCCGGCGCGATGCCAGTGACTCGTGTGTCATTCGAGCTTTTGCGGGCGGAAAAGATAGTCGCTTTGTAATTCGTATTGCCGTTGAACGCGTTTAATACAGAGGATGAAGCAAAGCGGAACCATTAAAAGGGTAGTTGAAATGGCAGAGCAAACTTGCCAAACGTTCATTATCTATTCGCTAGTTGCTTCGGTCCTGTGTTGTCCAGAAATCGTTTCCCAGCTAAACCGATCGCAGCGTCGTATTAAAAACGCGTTCAAGGTCCTTGGTGAATTCTTTTGTTTCGCGATTAACTAGTGACTAATTAAAGAGAGCGTAAGCAAGCAATCGCCAGTGATTACATCTTTTCCGCGTATCTCGAGAAAACGAAGACGGAAATTTCGCAAGGAAAAGTCCAAGGTCTCGACGGCGCTCTCGAATGTTAGTTCGACTCTTGGCGGAAAAGCGCGAGCAGCGAAGCGTGTAGAAAGCGTTTCAACGATGCCTGGCGTTCACCAGATTCTCGGCTGGGTCAGGAAGGGAACTCTAAGGAATGCAATTTTCCTCGGATGTACTTTGTGCTTTCCGTCGTTTTCACGATGAACTTTCTCGTCAAGGCCGATTACCAAGATACCGAGGCCACGATCGATATTGCGTTCGCGAAACGGCCACATTCTTGCACGGTCAATTTCGATGATCTATCGACCGATCCTTGCCCTTAACAAATTTCATCCAGCTCCCTTATTTATTACCCGAATTCGCGATCGAGAAGAACAGTTAAATGAAGAACGATTCACAACGTGAACAATCGTTCACAGTACACTTGTGCTTTAGTAGCCGTGAATAGTCTTGCAAGGGATCTTCGGAATTCAAAACGGCGAGAATTTCATTCCACAGTCTCGTTTCATAAAATTTCACGTTCACGGACGTCTTCGATGGGCTCCCAGAAGGACACTCGAATCGCGACACCTTGAATTGAATATTAAATCAACGCGCACGACAAAGCGCGACGAACTTGGTATTATTTTTACCGAGAGATCAGGGTGTTTCCCATCTCTTACTTTCGCGTGAGAATTAGCGCGAAAGAAGATGCGCTACCGAGATGAAGTTGTTATTGGTAGAATTATTTTAGATTAAACTAAGGGAATAAAAGCTCGGCAGGTCTAGGTAGGGCGAAGAAACGAGAGGAGTAAGCTTGAAAGACAGGAAACTCGGAAAAGCAGACAACGAGGAGGCAGACAAAGAGTCTGAGACAGAGCCTACCCGGATAAAACCGCGGCCCCCTGCGCATATTCTCCGGACGAGTACGACGAAGAACGAAAGACGAGAAAACGAAACGGCGTGCGACGGAAATCTGATATCCGCGGGGGTGGCAAGACTTTTTAAAGTTATTTAAATTAAATAGACTGTTGGGAAGGTGGAAAAGGCACGAGGGAGGGAGGAGAGAGGAAAAAAAAGAAATGAGAGCAAGGAAACGTGGAGGGTGAGATAAGGGTTGATTGTAAAGAGGGTAAAGGTCGAGGCGAAGAGAGAAGAAACCCCGTCGGTATTGATAGCGACAACACCCCCGGATAAAATATAACGCGCGTCTCAGCGGAGGGAATTAAAAGGTGTTTCTGCCCCCTTTTAACGGCCTCGCCATCGTCCTCCGACTCGAATACGCAAAAAGCCAGACCCCTTCGAGGTCGATGCCGGAAGAGGGTTCTTCTTCCCATTGAACGCCGCTGTCGGCTATCTCGGTTCTCTGTTCAGTCTTCCAGGATGGAAGAGAACAACAGATAATAACTCCCTTTATACTTCTTAGCTGGTACATCCTTGGGAAACGCGAACACCCATCAACGTTCACGAAATTACGATCTCTTTGGCCCTATTTCGATACTTGACGAGTCGTGGCTTTGTTCGGTCCGTAGATACCATACTTCAACTGTATTAGAAGTCAGGATTGATTTTCGCGAGACCTTTGTATCTCGCCCTGCACGATCCGTTGTACGTCCCTCGTGCGACTAATCGATTTCACCGCGTCCATTACACGCCGCTGGTGTACAGACTTCGTTTCGTATGCCTGGGATTCTCGAGCCGCCGGCAGAGTTCGTAAACTGGTGTATGCTTAGCGATCCGAGTAACCTGATGGATCGATCATCCATTTCCACCCACTCCATCCCTCTGTCGGCGTAAATAGGATGGTATTAAGTTCCCAATAAAAGTGGGAACGATTCGAGAACGGCGTAATTCAACGTAGATCTCGAGCTGCTCTCTAGAGGCTAGGCCTCGCCCCAATCCGTAGAGTTCCAGTTACACCAAAGTTTCGGCGGCAATAATGGACGCTGTCGGCCCGAAACTTCGAGTATTGTTTTATCGCTTTTAATACTCACCCTTCGGATAACGCAGAGCAGGTACCTATCGCCTCGTCCGACGTTCCACAGCCCTTTCCGCTCTTCGTCCTTGCCAACCTCGCCCTAATCCCTACCCTGTCTTTTTCTATGGCGGTGCTCCGCGATAAGTGATTTCGTATGCACGAAAGCGGCCCGAGGTTCCCTTAATTTTAACGCTCGTAAAACCCGACCCGTGACTCACGATTGCTCCGACAAGCAGGCAATTTTTCGGACCGACTTCTTACACGTTACCCACTCGGCTTACTTGATGAGCAGTCGTTCGTGTACTAATTTTTCGCCAGACAATTTATTCCGTCTCTCCGGAGGTGTCGCGACTGTGTTCTAACAAAACTGATCGTTAAGACAATCAATGCGGGACGGAAGAGCGAAACAGTGACGCTTCCTCTGAGCTCGTTCGAATTCGAGCGAAGAAGTAATTAAAGTTGGCTTTCCTAATTAACGTTGCAGTATCCACCGTCGTTTCTCCGTAGCATCGTTCCTAATTGCGCATTGCAGCACACGGCTCGATATGAGCAGCGACCTGACGAGGAAGGCAAGTGAGACGAAAGGAGGACGATAAATCAGGTGTAGCGATCAGCCAGCAGCGTGACGAAAACCAGTCGCTATTATCGCAGATGCTAATCAAATAAGATCCACTGAAAGTGCCAAAGTACCATTGAAAATTGACCCCATTCCAGCGTAACTGCTCTGTGTGTTGGTAATCGCCGATAGAAAAGCTCATCGAGTAGCGCTTCTCGATGGAATCTCGCGTTTGATCGCGGACATAAAACAATGGGAGGTGAATCCTCTCGTATTAATTGAAAAGCCGCGGTGGGGCGCAGCAATGAAGGGACCGAACGCGGTCGGCGTTTCCGCATTACGCGGATAATATTTTGTCCGGAAGCGGCCGGGTGAACGTCACCGACGCCGCTGGCCGTTAATTTTCCCGAGTGTAGACCGAAAGGGCAAGTGCGAAACGTGTGTGTGGCCGAGAGGGCAAAGAGAATAGAAGAGAAGGAAGGACGAACGAGCGAAAGGGGTACAGGGGACCGGGGAAAGAGACGAGTCGGTAATTTATGGTAGAAGTTTTGATATACTGCGCATTTAGGGTAGAACTTTAAAATATTAAAATAGCTACGGCGATACGATAGAGGCTTGAACCGCGACGGGAGATTTATCATGCGCGGGAGATATCGTCGTGTATAAAGGTTGCGACACAACAGCAACACCCACCCCTCCGACTCTCGAACGCTGTCTCTGTTTCTCTAACAGTAGTCGACACCGTGACACTTTGCCGTACACTCACACCTACTACTTCTCCTCTATGCCCATGAATACATCGCTGGGTTTAGCTTGGTTCGAATGCGATTTCGCCCCCATCGTGTCTCGTCGCGGAGATTCATACACCCGTGTTACCCGATTCATCGACCCTCCTGCTAGCGCGTGATATTTTAGAGCCGAGGGGGACCCCGAAGCACGCCCGTTCCTTGACCGATACCGCGATCTAGACGACCGATCTCCAACGAGAGACCTTCCGTTCATAAATTCACCAACCCGTGCCAAGATATACGCTTTATGAATATGCGTCGCCGTAGTTGCTCGATAAGGAAAGGTCCCGAAAACGACGTTATCACGGTGCACGTCGTTGCGTCCTCAATGGTATTCTTTGCGTGACGTTTCTCGTGTCGGACGGCAAACACAATGACCCACTATCGAACCGTATCGGAATTACTCGTTCCAATGGAAAAGATTCCCGGCCGATTAGTTGTCCGAATGATATAGAAAAGTTGCTATATAGTTGGCAACATGTCGCGATGAAAGAGTTCCTTCGAAGAAGAAAAGCGTAAAATTACGTAATCGATGATCATCGACGGTAAGTCATGAATCACGTGGCAAACGACGTGACCTACTGCCACGGTCTTAGTTATACGCGCAACCCTTGGTAGTGTATGGTACAAAAAAAAAAAAAAAAGCAGCACCCTCGAGGAACGTAACCCTACTTGGTGTAGGGTACGTGCGGGCTGAAAGTGCAAGCCAGAACGACGATACCGCGCAGCATGTGGGGCCGCATATGGCGCGTGGCTTGCCATTGTTAAAGGCGCGGCTTACCTAACTGACTTTACGGTTGACCGTAGTTCCAGGGAGAATCCAAGCTGTCCTCCTGGGGCCCATGTGTGCAAGGTGTCCTGGAACGATTCATCGATAACTATCGTTGGTCGCAACTCTCGTTACGTTTTTACCGCGTTCGTTCTACGCTGTCGGCAACGAGTTCGAAGAATGGATAAACGCGTTTGCTGCTGAAATGCTTTCAATCGTTTCGCTGGAAGGGACCCTTTAAAAAGTCGGATAATTTTTCGTCGTTACGTAACGTTACTAGTATCTGGGTTATCGGAGTAACTCTCCCCTCGAGAGGCACGTACGAAACGAACGCGTCGAACGGTTTTGTGATTTCGTTAATTAAATCGATTCATTTACCCGTGAATTCGTTATTATGCAACAATCTTGCCAGCAGCCTCGCCGGGCCAATTCGTAGAGAACGATCGTTACCCCGATTGTGTGGGGTGTTGGAACGTTGGAAGTCGGAGTTAAGAGAGAGTAGCATCGCGAACAGTATTTACCGGCAAAGAAAATCGTGCTGCCGTTAGTTGCAGGGACGCGCGTCGGGAATTCCTCTTCGACTTAATTGCGTACCGTGCATCTCATCAGCGAGAAAGACGGTGGATCCAACTCGGGGCGCTTGGGAAACTGTACCAGGAAACAAATTGCAGTTTTATCCAGCGATAGTTTTCATTTCTCGCGAATCACCGATCGCTCGGGCGAACAATGCGCAATTCGACGCGAAGCTTTTTAAAGTTATCTCCCCGATGGCGCGGAAGGCGACGCTGCCTGCCAGTTGGAAAGTATGAATACTAAGGGGTGTCTGTAATTCACGGGGAAGGACCAGCATAGCAATCAGCGATTCTCTCGAAAAGGAGGAGGAAACTAGGACGCGGGACATTTAAATTATGCATTCCTCCTGAAGAGGAGGAACTCGATAGCGGTGGGAACGAGATGAGGTGAGGAATGGAAGGAGGCGGTGGTAGTTGGAGAATCGAGCACGCGGCAGCTAGAAATCGCGCTTGCATAACGGATAAGCCTGCGAATCGATATACGCGTCGCATTCCCTTTGCCTGAAACTCAACAGGCTCCGTGGAATCGCAGAAGCTCGAAGCGGGAACGCAGTCGAGTGCATCTTGTTGGTCGATTATCGGCTACGTAACCAGAGCGTATTTAACTCGTTACCGAATCCTCAAACCGCTGCGTGCTCCTCCGACGTACAAACAAGAGCGAGCGTTCACCAGGAATGACGAGAAGAGGGGCTCGAATAATCTCGAACGCTCCACTTCGTTCTTCGGTTATTCTGCGCGGCTGTTTCCGTTAATTAAGAGCAGTACGTAGCTTGGCCGCTCTCGCTCCGTTGCCTCGCAGCGCAATCGCGTCTCTCCTGTTTCCGCCGTTGGATAAATAGGTGTCCACTTTCAGGCATTAGGAATTCCCCGATGTCCCTTGTAATTTAATCGCCGATACGATACGATGCAGGATGGTTACTCGATAAACACACGAACCGCGTTTACGAACCGACGTAAAAGGCGTTCGAGTAGAGGCAAAAACTTTAACACGATGGCGAAACGTCTATTTATCTACGACTGAAAATTCAACTTTCGTGTCGTGTATGCTCGAACTGTTCCCGTCTCTTGGCCTGACCAGCTCTGTTTTGATGGTTAATGCACTTAACTTCCGGATAATCAAACGAACATTGTTTGCCGAGTTACGAAACGCCGTACCATGCGAAATAGAGTTAGAAGCCGCACACTGTGTGCAACCGCGCATATCCTTTGGGACACCGAGAACCGGTCCATCCGACAAGCTGTACGTCAAGTACATCACAGTCCGGACAACCGAGAGGCGGTGGGACCTGCGGGAACCTGAGGATATTTGAAAAGCGTCCTAGGCGTCCCCCTTCTACGCCAAAGTTCCGACTTTCCTCCACCTCCTCGCGTCTTTTCTCTTCCGTTCGCTGTTTGTACTTTCGGCCGCTCGTTGGCTTTTCACCGACTGGCTTAACTCGCGTAAACCGAACGACGATAACTCGTTTAGAAAGGTCACTGTCACAGCGCACGCGTTACTCGCTGGTTTACGCGGCTTAATCGCTAGAGTTACGCTTGAAACCGCGTTGAGTGGTCGCTCGTAACTTACCGGAAGTTTGACGATACAATTTAGCGGTCGGATAAGTGGATTATGGAGCGTTCCCTGTCGCTTCCTGGCGATTGGTTTCCTTTTGTATCGCAGAGATGCGTGACGTACGCGTGAAAATAAACGATATTTCATTTGGATCGAAAACTCGATGATCGTTCGAGCAAGAAAGAGGAACAATGAATGAGAGAGGGTGGGACAGGAAATATTTGCCAGTATTATATAATGGGAAGATAGGAGGAGGAAGGAAAAAGGAAGTTAACGGGAGGAGGAAATGGAAAACGAGCTCGTTTATCGGTGTGAAAGGGAGCACGGAATGGCGAGAACAGATTGAAACACACGGTGGCTTTATGGAAAGCAATGGGAAGGGTGCGTGTATCAAGCTGGTTATCGATAATCGAAATTATCCTGAATTATTATTAGTTTGTGAGTTGGAAGCGATGGCTCGATCTGTCCCTTCTACCGGATTCCATTAGATTATACGATACTGTTCCATCTATTCGGTCAGGAACGGTCGTCTATTAGCTAAAATCCATTTTAACCCAACGAAAAGCGAGCACGCATTCGCGCGCGCAGTGACGCGACCCAACTTACGAGCGAGTGGATTAACGGAGAAGTAGGTTGTCGGCGAAGTTTAGATTACGTCGAAGTTGGGCTCGAGCTACGTTAATTTGCGCCAAGCGACGATTACAATAACGTCGCTGATCTCTCGAGATTTCGGCCGGCAGGTTTCCGCGAAATATCGCGCAAGTACGAAGTGTTGCGGTCCGCGGCTGTTCGTAACTTGCGCGCTGTATGTCACTGACGCCTTTGCGAACTCAACGATTTCAGCTAGCTACCAGTTATCAGAAGTTACCGTCTCGCCTCGATAACAATCACGCTCTCTCGTCATTTACGAACCGAGTTCTCGATCGATGGAAATATTCCGCTCCCCGAAACATCCGTTCGTGCGGAATCGGTAACGCGAAACAAAGGAGGAATATAAAGCGGCGGAGCGTGGGTTGAAATTTTTGAAAAGCGTGTCTCGAAACGGTAATAACGGAGCGCGGGCCTGTTTTATATTCCTTCCCATTGTTCCCGAGCGAAAGATGCGTTCCGCACGCCATATCACGGCAAATTCGTTCGGGCTCGTTCCGGCGGTGAACGGTATGGCCAATCCGACCGCGGCCCTCGCCGGACGACAGTTTAATACGCATCAAATGGTCGAGATGCGCTGCATGGGGTAGTAGAATGAAAAAAAAATAGGCGAAAGCATTCCCCTTGGTATATAAATCGCGATGGCGTGCAGGATGACGCGTACGTGCCGACTTTACACGGAACGCGAGCCTCGATTGGCGTTTTGATTTGATCCCGAACGTGAATTGGGTTGAACTGGCTCGAGCTGGCGTATAACACGGGGACACGCGAACTCGTGGCGTCTCCGAGACGTTCGATGTCTTGGAAGGCGCCGCTGGCTCCGATCTAATGGAGACGTTTCCCAGTACGAGACTTGATTTACAATTCGATCGGACTTAGCAATAAGTTTCGTCAGCCGGTATTACCTGTCAGGTGTGTCAGCGGACCGATTGCCTCGACCGCTATTTTGTCGTACGATCGATCGTCCTAGCACCCCTAAACGAGCCGCTATACCTGCCCAGGTGGAGAACGGATGCCGTTGGCATCCAACAGGAACTCGATGCTTTTGCCACCGGCTAAACTTGTATCGATAATTCACGTTAGCTTCCACTCAAGTTTCGCGAGGCTTGGAACAAGTACTTGTCGCGGTGGTTTGGACGGTATGGCCGACGGAAATTTACTTCGTTAGGAATTCGATTGGAACGTTCTTCGACGTTGAACACGACGACGACGCTTCGATAAGGCGCATCGTCGGTCGATAAATTTTTGACCATCTCGAGTCGGGTGACATACGTAGCCTGTACGATATACCGAGACATGTTGGAGTATTAACGAGACATTCTGCTACCCTGGATAAGGTCTACAGCATATCCTGGCCATGCTTTCAAGCTCTTATCCTCTCAAAATTCTGTTAAGTCGCCGATTAAAATGCTAGAAGGTACAAAGTTTGACAGTTAACCGACCTATTTTCACGATACTTTTATTAATTCATTTAATGATCATACGATACAGCATGTGCAATGATTAAAGCACATTTATGATAGGATGAAATTGAACTAAAAAATTCCCAACGGAGCTGAGAATCGTTCCCGATGCAATTGACACTGCAATTACATAATTGTTAATACAATTGCACGAGTGAAACAGTATTTATAAGCTCTCGTTACTGCGATTTGCGTTGAAAATTCTACGTGTTGGGTATTGATATCCTCTCTCAAACTCTCCAAGCCACGATACGATAAAAAACAAAATGTCCTCGTAGTTATCGTTTCCATTTTCGTGGCAATTTTCGATTTCCCCTTCGATCTGCAACGATTTCCGTCGATTAAAATGCACGCCAACACGTCCAGGACCACTGAACGGAAATACGATCAACCTGATGGATTAGGTCGCTACCCAATCCAGCTAAACTCATTCCGTTCGAAATTCAAGCGCTGAAAGGAAAATTAAAATCTCTCTGCTAATTTGATTATCGTTCGACAAAATAAACGTACGCGTCCATACCTCTACGCTCTTGGCCAGTGATTTTGCTGCGAAAAACGTATCATCGAAGTTAGAAAATAATTACTTTATACGAGCTACGGATATACACGATGTAGTACAGCTCTGCGGCATTCAAGATGGAAGAGGAACGAGGAGGACGAGAAACTCCTTTCGCAAAATTAATTCAGGATTAACATTGACCTCCCGAGTTTCGATCGGTGGTTGCGGCCATGGTGGTGCCAGTGGTCACCGGGATATCAACTATGAAGCAGACCGCGATACAGAAGCAGCTTGGTTACCGTGCACCGTGACCCCTGTCGTTGTACCGTGTCACGTGCACCTACCACACGTGGTTGGTGGCTTGTCAGTTCTGCGTTTGACAGCGTACACGTGCTAGCTTTTCTCGTGGATGTCTCGTAGCGTGAAGTACGATCACAGCGAACGCGAGAACTTTCAACGAACTCCTGACTCCTTCGAATAATCTAGAATCTCCGATTTACAAATGAATTGTTATGGAATTAAAGCGACAAAACTTGGATGTACCGACGTTTAATTGGCGCCTGTTACACGGAGCGCTGACAATTCCCGTAGCCGCGGAGATGTTCCAAAATAATGTCGGATTTTCCCAAGGGACGGTGGGATCTAAATGGTCGGTTTCGAGAGTAACGGAACAACGAAGGCAAAGTCAGGATGTCCCGATGGTTACAAATTTTTCAAGAGAGCCACGCAACGAAAGAGAATGGGAATTTTGGTGCGGTGTCGCGGCCCTAGTGATAAATCCTGGTGAAAGATGACCCTCGGTGCTCCTGGGACGAGGATTTCCTGGCGCGCGAAACCGAGTCCTCGTGCTGTCTAGCCTGAGGGGTGATGGCGTGGGGGTGGTGTCGTGGGCCAGCAGAGGAGGCTTTTGACTCTCTGCCAAGAGTCAGACACTCGCCCTCTGCTCTTCTGGCATCCTGGCATCGCACGCATCGGGATTAGCGACGTACAGGGCCAGACTACGTTAGGATTTATGAGTGAAACTCCGCTTGACCGCGGCAAATGGTAGGAGGTAAAGAGAATGAAAAGGAAGGATGAAGGAGAGACCAGCGCGGATAGGGATCGTGGCTTCGCCGAGAGATGGAACCGGAGAACTCGTAAAATTTGGCATCTGGCACGGCTGCCTCTGCTTCTGCTTGCCTCTGTTCATTCCTACCAATGTACCTACTTCTTTCGCTCCGGTAGGCTCGGAATAGATTCCCCTCGGAATGGGTTAGCTCTCGCATCCTCCGCTTTTACGATTGGGAATCGGAGTTCCGGTGTTCCACGCTGTCTGAAGTCAAGTGGTCCTGGACGAACGTCTTTATAGACTTTCTTCTTTACCTCTTCCTCTTTTCTCCCTTTTATTTCGTTTGTATTTGGTGCTCTAGGGGACCCTTCTCGAGTATACATATACCAATTCGAATTAACATGCACACTCGAATGTTTTTTCTGCTCGAACCCTGCTCTCCTCGTTTTAGCTCTTCCATTTTCTATACTCGTAAGGTTTTCGAAATAACCGGACTGCATAACGCTCCTCGACGATGTTTCGCGACGAACAGTCTCTACCGAAAGATATCGGAGTTCTCGCGGAAAATTCTCGCGGAACTCGTTTCTCTTGAATTTCATCCTTCGCTTCTGCCTCTTTTTCGCTTTCGAATGTTCTTCGCGGTGTCGGCTTAAATCGAGCCGCGGCCACTTCCATTCTGTCTCGCGCGAACTCGATCCTTTGACTCTTCTTCTACTTCGATTTCTCTCTTTTCCCGCTGAAAGCGACTTAAAGACTGCGCTGGAATCCAGAGAGGCGTTCTCGAGAGTCTTTGCTTGTAAATCGTAGCGGCGCATAATAGACAAGCGGCTACAAGTCGAAGCACGGCTCGTTTCACGGCGCTCCGATCGTGTTCGAGTATTTCAATCGCTTGTTTTACCTCGAAAGGCATATTACGATCTTCCGATACTCCGGTAATACGTGGCTAGTAACTTGTCGTACGAAGCAACAGAGGTCGGAGGTCCAAACGCTCGATCGCCCGATCGAGGTAGATTATTCCGCAACGTGACTGATTACTCGCCGATCGATCGATTTATCCAGCCACCGCGATCCGTTCGACTGAATTTTATCTTCCGCGTTTACGATATTCCTGGCCTCCAAAAGCGCTTCGATGTTCGTTAATGCCAGGCAAATTCCGGCAGTCGTATCTGGTTGCAACGTTGAAAAACGAGACGTTCGCGTTGCCACTGTGCTACAGTAGGGATAATTCGTTTAAAACGCCTTAACGAAGTGACTGCAACTATTAAGGCCGGTTTCAATCATCGACACTTGCATCGGCCATCTGTAGATAAAATCTTATCGTTGAAAAGATGACGACATTAATTGAAGATAAATTTTAGAAGCGTGGAATTATTCGCGACATCCGAATCACAACCGTCGATCTTCGTCCCGGAGCTAAATTTAATTTCGCTGTCTCGAGGATCGTCGATCAGGGGATAATTTAACGCGTTTGAAGACTCGTGGGCGGGGAGGTCGTTCGGTAAGATCGATGGCTCAGCGATGGACTGTCGGAGAGAGGATTCTAGAAAGCGTACAGGCCACGCTTATAACTTTAAAGTGTAAGATACACGCACGAAAGCGTATTTACCCTCGTCACCGTGTACAAACATTCGCATATAATTGTACGCCGCGCGACTCTGTCTTTCGCACGTATAAAGTACGCGTTTACCTAGGTTTACGTTCGCGCGGATGTTCACTTACGCGCTAAGTGGCGAGACACGAGCATTCATGCCAATTAAATCCATTACGTGTGAATTCAGTGAACCATAAGTTACTCCATTTTCCTTCCATTTACGGAGAAACTCTGTTGCCGCTTGCTAGAAACGAGCGAGCATAGTCGCAACGCTGTAGCAAAGTAAAGAAGCCATTCACTTCGATCGTATCTTAGCCAACGATTCAAAATAGAATTACGAAGTTCGTTCGTTCTGGTATTAAGGAAGCAATGAAACCATCGATTCGAGATGTTTCGAGATCATGCCGAAGCGTTACGTTTTACATCGGCCCCAATTGGTCGTTCATTTACGACGGTGAACGACCAAAGGGCGTCTACTCCCGAGGAACGTAAACCACTTTATCGCGATCCTATGTATTTTCGCGAGCACTGCGAGATATCGCGTTTTAATCGAGTCTCCTAAATCTCGGAGGAGAATCATAAAACAGTTACGTCGCCATTAACCTCCGCGAATTTAAGGAAATTATCTTCGTTTAACGTGCATCTAACTGCGCTCATCACGATGGAAGCGATGTGAATATCCTCCTCTCGCTTATTTATCCGGCCGAGCCAATATATAACCTGTTTCCCGAAGCTTCGCTCCGTTCCATGAGCCTTTGACACCAGCATCCAGCTTAAATGGTTGATCGCGAGCCAAATACTTTCATCCGGCCGGCGTCGTGCGAACGTTGACGTTAATTACATCGAACAGCACGGTATCTTGGCGAAGATCGAAGCATTAAGCGCAAGTTTATCCATCGTCGCGTGATGCGAAAAAAGAGAGCATGGGGAACGTTCGTCTCTCGTGTTGCCGAGAGACCGGAGGGAAAGCGGAAGATGCGGAAACATCGGCACGGGACGTAGGTAGCTCCGTAACCCGAGCACGGCTTCCTGGGAAATGGTCCGTGAGCCTTCCTCGTGTATATCACAGCGTGCACATACTCGCGAGCTCACCGACCACGTACAAGTCTCCACGGAGCGTCTTATAGCTCGTGTATCTTGCGTTGAGACTTGCCACATCGTCGACCGTGCAAACTGCACACACTGGCGTAGACACTCACCGAACACCATCCCGAAGTAGTACGCGGTTACACTCGCTGGTCTACTCTCTGCACTGTCTGTAAGCATACGGCTGTAAGCGCGCATAGGAATACACGAAGAAATATCAAGGGACACGGCGTATTTATTCGATATGGAGTTATCGATGACTCCCGCCACCGGGGGATGCGGCTATCCCGGTTTCGTTGGATTCGGTATCCTTGGAATATCTGATAGGCAGCGAATAAAGGGATTGGAAGCTGGAAGTTTAATATTCTGACGAGTGATCGTGACTCGGTATAGTGAGAGAACGGAGAACGGTTCCTTAACGATTCCGAGAGCCGGAAGCTCGGAAAGGGTAGACGAAAGGGTGAATTCCGCAATTTTGGAAGTCTACGAGCCAAGAAGGTGGCGAACTGCTTGAGAAAGTTACAGTGGAAGAATCAAGTTGCTGGAGTGGCCGGCACAAAGGTATGCGCCGGCTCCTCAGCGGTCTGACGATGAGGTCCTCTCGATTCGAGGAGCAATTCTCGTGAAAGGGAAGAAGCTTAAGTAACGTCTAACTATAGTAAACGTTTCCGATGTGTTCTGTGGTTATAATCGGGTCTCTGTCACGCCAACAGCGATTATTAATTACACCAGACGGTGGCCAGCGACCAGCTGACCCGGATTACGTACATAGTCGCGAAATTACTTTGGACGTAATATATTATACGGGGAGATATTCGGAGCCTCAACTGGAGGCAAATGGCGGTGTAAATATAGCAGAACGTAACGTTTATAAATCGTCGCAGTTTGGTCGTACCAACGCATTATTCGTTTCTCGAAAATTCATCAAGTCGAAACTTTTTCAAGGCTTCGTCAAGGCGTTGAATATCGATAGTCGAATTAATTAATGAAAATCGTACTATACGCGAATGTTTCGATATTTCAGTAAGATTTTGTGCGGGCCGAGGTAGCCGGCTGTGTCGAGGCATCTCGGCTGGTGCATGCGGTCACAATGTGCGACACAATACGCGTTATATTCTCCTGCTGGGACCGGGGTTTATTTGCACGCTGGCCTTGTTGGTTTTTCTGATCTGTTTTCTCGCGTACGGTCAGTCATTTCCGTCAGCGAGGGCCAAACTGAAGACGGAGCCAGTGTTCTGCACGTGTACACGTACGCAGAACGTGTTTCTCGGTGTACGTGAATCATCCTACCATTCTCTGGCTCTTCCATTCTCGCCCTCTCTCTCTCTCTCTCTCTCTCATTGCCGATGTATGCAAATCCTGTCTGCGAACTTGCTAAGTGCATGCGCAAGTGTATTAGGAAGACGATAAATTGTAGATCGAGTCAAGGAAGTGTTACGGAACTACGGGAAGTTCCGCGAAATTGAGTCAACCCTGGTATTCCGAATTTTACCGATAACCGTCGTGGCGTCGATATCTTTGAGTACTTATCTATGTTGCGCCCTTCCTTGATAGCCGTTTGAACGGAAGAACGCACCGTTTCAATGAAACGCGAACGACCGCGACACAGTTCGGAAGACGCGCGAAATCAATCGCTTCGTTAAAAAGCTAACGACGACCGCGAGCTCGATACCATTCCGCGAGACAAGGACCCTCGGCCGTAGAACGCATTGTGTCAGAAAAACGGCTCGTAGATAGAACGAACAAGATTGACAAAAATCTCGAGATAGAGCCACGAAAAACGACCATCCACTTCCATCGATTCCTCTATCATCGGCCAAGTACGAACGCTTTAACTTCTTCCTTTCGCGCCATTGTGCACGGCGCTCTTTAAAAGTATTTTACCGTCGTTCACCATCTACTATTGTCGTCTCGTACATACGTGCCACAGAGCCCGTGTGTACATGCCAGATATAACGGTCTGTCGCGTGTAAGTGCTATGTGCATGGAAGTCGCGCAACCGATTGAAACTTGCCGACTTTTCTCATCGGGTGGACGTTCAAACAGAAGCGAGCTTATCGTGGATATCGCAGAGAAAGTTTCGAACAGAGCCAGCTTTTCATCGTACACCCTATCGAGCATCGTGTTATCGCGATATCGACAGCCAGCGCTTTAAATTCCCGAAACGATGAACACCGGTTGCGATGGATCGACGTTTGCCCTGTAACACATCCGTTTTCCTTCTCGATGACCCGATCCGTTTTCGAACTCAACCAACGTTTCACCAGGGGATCCTCGGGCAAACGTTTTTTCACGTTCCGCGTACAGATTCGCTTGATAAGAGGGAGAAAGAAACGAGATAAAGCTAGAAAAGAGTCGGTAATTTACGTAAAGATGAACGTTTCAGTTAAAGCATATCACAAAGAGTGAGTGAGTGAGAGAGAGAGAGAGAGAGAGAGACTGGGGGTCGAGGAAAGTAATTTGCGAAGGTTAGTAGGAAATCCGATTTACATTTAATGCGAGACGAAAATCCCGCGGACTCGAAACCAACGGACAATTAATGCGTTCCGCAGGTACGCGGAGGGAAAAGGATCGTTAAAGCGTGAAGCTTTCGCCCTCGAGAGAGCAAGAGGTACGCAACAGTAAATTTGCATCCATTTCGAAATACATGTCGGTCTGTCGGTTCGAAAGGGACGAATGGGGGAGAGGAAAGGGTGTCGGTGGATAGCGCGCGAAACCTCCCGCCTTTTAAGGGGAGACTACTCGGGGAATTGAGTAGAAAAGAGGGAGCGCTTAATCGGCTTTAATTGCAAACATCGCGGCGTTTCAGATTCCCGCGAGCATTTCACGGTTTTGAATCGTTGCGCCACGCTCTAGCTAACCCTCGTGTCTCCTTCCTTTTTTTTCATGCTGCTGTTTTATTCGTTCGACAGCCGCGATCCGAGCGACGTCTACCTGCCGCGCCATTCTTTCTGCTCTCGATTTTTCTTTCTTTTCGTTTTCCAACAGACGAGCAGGCAGACGAATTGTCGCGCGATGTTTAAACTCATCCGCGATTCGTATTAATTTATTCGTACGCCAAGGGACGCACGGGGATGAAATTTAATCAGACGAGCATCGACCGACACGGCTATCGAAGAAAAAAGCTGCTTGAATTACGCGGTATTCAAACATTCATCGTGGCACGCGTGTCCGAGCGCTCGTGCATCGACGAGAGCTTCACGAAATATCTTACAAATAATTATTTTAACGTACCGCTGCTTGTTACAGTTGTAAACTTCACGTAGCGATAAAATGGAGAAAACGGACGAAAATCTCGTGCACCGTGGAACGGGAACCGAGAAAGTTTCATTAACGTTGAAACGTAGTTTACGAGTGCCTAAGCGTTTTCACGACCGAAATGTGCTCGTGATAAAACACTTTTATTCGATTCGAACCTTTTAGCCTAAATTTCGACGATCGAATTAGGGAATAGAGTTTGTAAGAAGAATATATTCGTACGTAGCAACGCGTAAACCAGCGAAAAAACCTGAAAATTTCTTCGAATCGAGACTCGACATAGAGAGAGGAAGATAGGAAAGAAATTCTGTACTTTGCGTGACAGTGAACCGAGACGGGAGGTCAAATTCGTCAGCGAAAACGCGAGTAGGAGCATTTTCTTGGACGAATAACGCAACGAACGTTTGTCTCGATTTAGTCTGCTTATACGAGATACTGTAAAACGTGAATCGAACCACGTGTGGTGCCAAGAAAGCGGTAGGATGATGCGAGCGAAGAAGAAAAGGGAAGAAGAATAAGGGTGGAAGAACAGAACAGCATTCCACCTCTGCCCCTCCTGGGGGAAATCACATGCTTCCAGGTTTTATGAGTACTCCCACTTTGTTGGCGACCCACGGGAAAGCCTCTCCCCTATCTTACCCGAGACCCCACTTCCCCCGAACAACTCGTACACCGTCTTGCTTCTTCCCCGCGTTTTTCTTCCATCTCGTTTTCCCCGTACCGTCTCTGTCTTCTCTCTATACGTTTTGGTGTTTGCGTTCTTTCTTCCTTCGCACTCGCTCGTCTCTCGCGGGAGTACGAATGCTTGATCCTTTGTCTTGCCGGATTATGTCGGCGATACGCTTCGATGTTTAAGACGATCCTTCTTCTGGCCCTCGCGAAGCAAGGGGGTTCTCGTAACCGCGACAACGTAAAGCCCGATCTTTAGGACTACTCCCCTAGGTGAGCGACTCTCGGTGTCATCAAAGCGGCGTGGTTTTATGCGAGAACCTCGGAACGATTCACTCTGTACCAGAGGCTTACGAGTAGAACGCGCGGCGGCTTTTACGTTCTCCTGCAGGCAAGAAGTTGAAGCGATGTTGAAATTAAAAATTCTTCCGACCCCGGACGGTATTAATAATTTCCAAGACGTAAGAACGCCGCGTTACCAGCAAGGATCTCGCTGTAGATTCTTCATCCGACTTTTAAAGAATATTGTCTGTGCAACTAAAGCTAAATGCACGTTCGCCAGCGGCTTTATAAAGCAATAACACGACAGGTTAACTGGAGACGGTGATTAACGTTGCGATTAATCAGCTCGTTCGAACGCACGCGCCGATTACCAGGCCTTTTATCGAGCGACGCACGAAACACAGGCGTCACGAACCTGCATCCGTACGAGTCTCGTTGCGCGCATTTCGGGAACGTTCGATCGCGCAAACGATAGAAACTCATGCTGACGAATCGCCAACATTTCGTTTAATTTAATTTCAACGAAACTGAGTTGCCCGAACGCGAAATAAAACATTTCTCGCGCCGTTCTTATCGATTTTCCTGCTGATATTACGCGAGCAACATAGAGCATGTTCGGATACCGTGAAGACAGCTGGCGCAGCCCGGAGAAGGGCGGCGATAGAAAAGGGTGGAAAATGGAGACGGAGGCCACCTCGATGGCATACCTACGTGTACCTACTCCATCTCCAGCGGGGCGTACAGACCGACGGCTAGAATATCGATTGACTACCGTATCCCGATAGATAGCGCGTTCCGGCTCTCCGACCGATTCCACTTCCTCACCCTCTTTCACCCTGCCTGCACGCTCTTTCAGGATTCTTGGGTTGCTCATGCATGTTGGTCGTTCACACCCTTGCGTCTCTGCCGCCCAAAGCCTTCGCCGTTCCGATGCTATTATCACCCTTCTCCAACCTTCTTTCTCCCGCTTGCATCTTCTTACGTACACCCGACTACGTTGCTACTGGAAGTTTGAAGCTCCACGCTCCGATGTATTGTATCCCGAAGAGGTGCTTTACGCGTCCTCTTCTTTTTTTCTAACCCCTCGTTCTCGTCTTTTTCGGCTGACTGGAAGCAAGCGCCAGCCCTTAGTCCGTTTACGCCTTTCCTCTCGCAGGATCTCTGAAATCAAGCAGAACATTTTAACGCCGTTAGCTTTTCGAGCTTTCGCACATTTTTCACCATTCCGTCTCGCATGATCGGCTCGCGCAAGTTCACGATGCCTGTCGAATTTTCCAGGTAATGGACAAAATACGTGGAAAGTAGAAAGGCAAATGTTGGCTTTTCCATAGATGTCGAGGATGGCTGGTAGAGACCATTCGACGAACACGGTTCAACTTAAGAACTTAAGTAATCGATCTCTGGGGCGGTGAGTGCTGCTACGTTGCTACGCTTTGAAGATGGGCCTGAAAGGAACGTTAATACGTGGGAACGTGTACATCGACCCTTTAATTTTCGAGGAAATTCGATCGCGCTCACTGGCCTCGTGAAATAATTCATTGTTTAACGATGTTTGCCCTCGCTTCCATCAGCGTGTTTTAATGAAAATTATACACGGCAAATATTTGAGAGGCGCGTTCATATTACAGTCCCTCTGACACATTAACGAGATATTTTTTAAGAGATGTTTTTCATCGAGCAACCGCACCCCACAACTTGTCAGCTTGCGCGCGTAAAATACGCCGCCCACCCTTTTGTACCGTAGCCCGTGCAAAGTCGTCTGTATATACACGCAGCATCCACGAGCGAAGTAGTTTACTAAAATCTCATCTGGCTTATCGAGTCACGCTTGTTCCGTGCGTCGCGATGTAACCCGCGCGAGATTCTCAATTCCGCCTACGTCGTAATCGTAATTTCGCGTTTTTTAACCTCCGCGAAACGCGACGTGACTCGCGAACCGTGGAACAAAAACGACGAGAATTCGTCTCTCGATAGAAAGTTTTCAAAGCGCTACGCGAATAGAAGCTCGCGGTGTTCCTTCGAGTAAAACCAAGCGACCGCTTTTCATGCTACTTTCTAACCGTACGTTCGATCGACGAGTGTTTTATCTCGCGTCGTCGACAAGAATTTCAACCGTATTTTCCAACTTTCCTGCGCGAAATAGCGGGTTACAAATGGACACGGACGGGTTCTCGCGCGCGCACGCTTCTCTTCGCATAGCAAACGTTTACGAGTTCGCCACCTTTTTCCGCGGATACATTTCCACGCAATGATATCAGGGCTACGACACGGTCGAGAATAAAGAGTTATAGCATATAAGTCTCAGCCGTATTTTTCGTTCGAAGAAGCAGGATATGCTCGGCTTGCACCGGTTGCGCCAGGATTATCGTTCGGACGTTTTCCGTCGGCGTAGTAGCGGCGGCCGATATCGGAAATACGATACGTGTCTTGGTTCTCAGAGAATTCCAGATCGAAAGTTGTTTCGCGCGAATGAAAGTCGCAGCTTCGATGCGAGAACGACAGACTTGGAATATCCAAAGATACAGAGGAAAGGAATGCATATCGTTCTCGTCTGGCCGGAATTATCTTTAACGCTAGGAATATTCGGATGGAACTCGGTGAATTCACATGTTCTCTTTCGTACGACCCCTCTAAGATTCGATCGCTTTCGAGTCTGATTTTTATGCCCCATTACCACTCGGCTGTCTCTTCGAACTTGAAACTCGAATCAGCGAGCTATTGGAAAAACCCGTTCGTTCGAAAATTACGATCTCCATCGCGTACATTCGCTCTCGCGGTGGCATTTTTCTCAGCTCGAATTCCAGCTTCGCCGGGCCGTGGTATTACGAATAAGCATCGAGAAGGAATGGTCGATGATCGGCATAAAACCACCAGCTTCACGGAATTCCCTTGCTATGCGGGGGATTCGAACGACGGCCTTAAATTCGGCGAAGTGGTTCGAAGTCGATTGCGAAGGGTAAGTTTGGATCTCTGTTAAGAGGTGCAGAAACAGAGGTGTCATTTCGACGGAACGTCTTCGATAAACGTTCGAGGAATTAAGAGCGGTCGGACCAAGGATGAAAGTATGACGAAGGTGCGAGGTGGCAAGGGGTGGGTGAGTCGTAGGGAGGATGGGACTGGCGAGCGTGCCTCGAATCGCTTATGATATTGTTCCTCCAACCCCGTAGTTCCGTTCGTTTCGCCTTCTTCTTCGTCGCAAAGTCTGCCCCGAGCTTCTGTTCTCTTTCTATCGTCGGCTGGATAGGATTATCTCATAAACCGTGGCGCCTTTTTTCCTCTTATCGAATAATCAATGTCGCCTGCAGGCAGGGAACACGTTCGCCTGACTGGCATTTTCAAGCGGTACCGACGTGTACCGCTTCGATCATCATCCGATCTGCGAACTATATTATTCTCGTTCAAAGTTCTTGGTCGCTCGCCACAAATCATTTAAAGTTTCATCCACCACGACGTCCAAATGCTAGTTTAGATCGACTTATCGAAGGACAGTGTCCCGAAATACCCGCGATACTCCTTTATACTCCTTTGATTAATACAAAATGTACCCAGTGCGGCAATTTTTAATCGGCGTGCACTGTGTTCTGGCCGGTGGAGGCTGGTAAAGTCTGGAAAACGAGACTTTACGCAGGGTTGACGCGTATAAACTTTGGCACCGTCAACTTCTCAGCCTCGCGTTTCCTCTTCTCGCTCTGCCGTGGGCTTTCAAAATCACTGCGTGCATAAGTCATGCTGCTCAAAAACTTCCGCGTCACCCTTGCCGGCAAAAGTACGCAGAGGGGTGAGGGTCACGATGGATCGCGATAGAACAAAGCTCGTGATATATAGAGCGCGTGGAATTATTTATACAGACTATTCCGCATCGAATCAAAGTCTATTCAGGATCCCCACTTTTCTGCAAATGATACGCATTTTTTCCCAGTTGCGATGTATCTTATACGAAAGTTGAACGGTGCAGGATATTTCCAGCCCCGAAGTTCAACGACTCTCTTCCCCTACGCTCTATCCCCTGAGCTCGCGCGAGGGCTGCGAATATAAATTAGGCGAGGAGAGAAAGCCGTATGTTTTAGACTACACGGAAACGTTAGCCGGCTTCGTGCGCCACGAAGGACGTATCCGGAACTGTAGCCTGTCAAACGGGTACGAATATTGAATTCACGTGGTAAGGTGGAAATGCGTTCTCGAGAAAAATTGCGTCGGACGGCGTGCAAGTTAATTTACGGTCTGATCCTCGAACGAGTTCGAGCTTCGAATTGTAGTCGCGCGGCGCCAAACTAATCGACCGACACGTCCTTCTCCGCGTATCTATCGAACGAGCGAGGCCGGTTCTCTCTTTCTCCAACCCCCTTTGTCCGCCATCTAACTCCCTATCGCCTTCCGTTGCGGTGTCAGTCGTGCGAGATGGTGCATAATCGATGAGTAACAGACAACTTCGCACTTTCGCGCGATATCGCCACGCGGGGAATCTACTCGCCGCGTTACACTGTCTTCTTCATTCTCTCCCATACACTTTTATCCCGTAGATTTTCATGAAAGGCGTAATTTTCATTAACTGACGTAGCTTCTCCCACAGAGATCGCTGAATGTCGGATTTAATAAATCGAGTTCGGAGATGATCGTCACCGAGCTGGTTCCCCTTTAACAATCTCCTTCGCGAAAAAGAGGAGGAGCTGCGCGCCGAAGTTGCTGCACTAGACGCTCGTAAAATATAGTTGTTTGAAAGGGCAAAGGAAAAGCGAGGCTTCCTTTCATTTATGCGAACCCCTCGTGATAGCAATTAGTAATGGTAATGACCAGGCACGTGATACCGGCGCATAATTAATCCTATTCGTTAACATAATTTTGCATGATAACCGTCTGGCCGCGAGTGCATCAGTCGGGCCGGATATCTCGAGCTAACTCGCTAGAAGTTATCTCGGACGAAGCGGTAAAAAATTATCATGTAAAACAACCCGCCAGCCTCACCGGCTGCGAAACCTTTGAGGCTCGTAGCTCTTTAGATTCCCTGTTTCTTTTTCCTGTTTTCCCTACATCCACGCCGTTTTGTTTTGCCACTGGTCAATTTTCTCTGGCCGTGGCCCGTGTATGTTTCGTGGCTCGTTTGCTGGCCATTCGACAAGAGACGTGTTGCATCGCGATTGCATTCGACAAAGAGTCATCGGTTCTCTTTCTCCACTACGTCTCTGATAACGCCTTTGTGTCGTTGCCGCTCTGTTACGGAGTTCTTCGGCCCGATAAACAATGTCTGCGAATGGGAAGCAAGAGGGACGAAAAATGTGTGATAGATCGTTGCACGCGTGACGCACTCCGCGCCACAAACGTAGCAAAGACTCTGTTGAATATATGCATTATAACTCCATATGGTAAGTTCGTGGAAAGGAAAATCACCATCTATCGTGTTTTGAGGTTGTTACGTTTTAACACGCCGAGGCGTTATAAACGCGAGGAGCGGCGTTTTTATGTTTGCTTCGAAGAAATCTCTCGTTCGTGTAACGAATGACTAAATTAAACCGAAGAGGGATGAAACAGGTATAACAAAGTATCGCGGTATCCTAAAGGTAAATTATTACTTTGCTATGCCGTGCGCACTAAATTATGCGAAATCGATTATCCACGATGCGGAGGATCCACGCGCGTAATCGTCCATAAACAAAACATCAGCTTTGCGTCCAGACGATTACGCGAATTTACATTAATTCGATGCCGTAATTTGACGCGGGAACAGGTTTCCACCATGTGCATCCCATCATTTTCTACCACCGTCTTTCATGGCGCTCGAGCAGGTAGCGTTCGCAAGAAATCCACGGGAAGAAACCGTTGAAACAGTAGAGCAGCGTGACGACGAGACGTTACGAATGAGAGCTACCATCTACGAAATGGCGTGGACCTCGTAACGACGAAATGGACGAAATGAAAAATCGTGACGCTATGCGGAAGCATCGAGCTACGTTTATGTATTGAATCGCATCGGTGAAAGCGCTGCGAGCAGCCTGTCTGGAAGGTGGATGTCTGCGCGTCGCGACGTCCTGAAAGGACCTCTCGGGATGCATCAGTCCACGCAATGTCTGCCGATTGGTCGAAGGTCATGTAAATGAAAGTGTACGCTTAACTCGAGCCTCGACAAGGAAAGGGGCGGCTTTACCAAAGGGGGAAATAACAGTGAAAGACGGGGGAGCAAGAGGGGCTGTAAGTTCGTTGCGAAAATGAAATTACCGCACCGTGAAAGCAGTGCTTTGCATGAAATCGGAGGAAGAGAGAGGATCGCAGACGAAAGAGTAGAGAAGAAAGGGAAGACGATGCGACAACATCGTCGGTTTTCTTCGTCCCTTTTCTCTCCCCTTCGCCTGTCCCTGGCCATTCTAGTCCCGTTGGCGTCGAATAAGTGAATTTTCGCATACTTTAGACTTTTTCAAGAGACACAGGATGCGGCACAGGTCGACGTTGTCTCCTCTCGTTACCATCGAACACCAGACGTCTGCCTTTCCTCTTTGTTCCCTCAGGATCGCGCCGATATAAATGTTTTCTGCTCGGCTGTTTGCTCTCCGAGCCGATGTTTGTCCTGCCAATCGCAGCCGCGTCCCTCTCCCCGTCACCATTTTCCAGCTGGCAAATAAAGGTATTGCGAAACGTCGTTCGAGTCGCGCCCATATCGAAAGTCGAATTCGCAAACATGTTCGAGATAATGTCACGGATAGATTGCCGAAGGATCTCGTGGGTCGACTGCGAGGATAATGCGACGGGAGTGAGAACTCTGATCGAGGAAGGACCCTCGGAAAGACACGGTCGGAAGGATGGTGTAATCGAGGGCGACTTTGCATTTTATATTTTCCAATTTGCAGCGAGTTGTCTGGGTCGTTCGAGAAGACGGCCTTTCCTGTCCTCTCCGCCTTATCCCAAGATCGCGATAACGGTCGCACCGGGAATGGTAGTTAGAGCCGCGAATAGAAAGCGAGAGTGAACGAGAGACACGCTCGAGCGAACGAGGAAAGAGCAAGAGAGTTTGTTAGTAAGTTTTATAGACAATCAGTCGACTCGTTAACTGGTAACTACGAGACCCCTTTCCGGCTGCGTTCCACCGTGTTATTTCCATTCGCCTCCTGCTGCCACTCTCCGCCTCCCTTCACCCCCGTCTTGCAGACGTTAGACAGGCCATTCTCGGCCTATTTGACGCTCCCCTTGTCCCGTGAGGGCAACCCTCTCCGATGTTCCGCGCACGAAACTTCCATCCAACTTTGCAACCTTGTCGGCTATGCTAATGTCTCGGAATTACCATACCGCGACAACTATGCGAAACAAACAAGCGAAAAATTCTATTCCGAGTCGACGAGATATAAAAGGGGATGTCTAGTTGTTACAGTGCAGTCGTGTACCGTACTCCCGATCGATCTTTTTCGCTTCTACAGGCCGAAAGATTTACAGAGGCAAGCTTTCACGCTCTAATTTTCCTCCTGATTTTCTTAACGAAACGTCCAGTTTCACGGTGATAGATTTACCATCGAACCGGCAGACGATCCGACGATAGCAATTAATCGTGATTAGACGATAATACGCCGTCGTGACGCCGCAGATTCTTTTACCGTTGTCATCGTTCATTGTTCCACCAAGCAACGGTCCATAATGATTTTTTTTTCCTCTGTTTACCCCGCTTCTCGTCTGTTTTCGCCAAGATGAATCACACGAGGTCTCGTTCGTCGGATGGAAAAAAGGCACAAGCCAAGAGACGTTAGGAACAATATTCGGCGCAAATGGATACAAACGAGGTGATTGGCCCCAGCCAATCCATCACCGCGTGCCTCCTCGTTCCGCTCAACTTTTTCCCCTTCGCACCCTCTGCTTGCTTCTGCTCGTTCTTGCTTTATCCCTCCTCCGTTCCCCGTCTCCTGCCCCTTTTCTTCTTCCCGTTCTTTCTTTCTCTCGGGGGAAGAAGGGTCGCGTGGCTCGAAATAAAACACATCCATCACCATCCGTATGCAGTGTCTGTCGATAAACAAGCACTGAATAACGTTATGAAGCCGGCCTTTCTCTTTTTCCACGTTTCTATAATGTTCGATGGGCGAGCCACGGCTCGTATTTACGCGTCGCCGAAACAATGGGTCTCGGCCGCGGAATAGAAACGCGTTTATCGCTTTTTGATGCATTCGTCGTTAATGCACTTGCCGCGTAATTTCGCGCTCGCCTTGTGGTTTTGTTCGACGAAATTCACCCCTCGCCACGATCGAAATTGATTCGCGTTTCTTCGTCGCTCCACCCCCGTCTCTTTTTTACCTTTCGCCCTCTAGATGGTTGGATAAAAAGTGGCTGCACGGTAAACATCGCCGTTTCCGTGGGATCGAGCGGCGTCGTTGCCGCGAAGGGACAGGTGGCATTTTCGACGAAACCATGAATTACGGGGCAACGAAACGCGAACCGTAACAACTTTACCTGGTAGTTAATGGTCGGTTTTACACGTGGTGCGTGACACTCGTGTCCGCGTTTACGCGCAGTTCGCGCGAATGATTTCTCTGCGTGGTCGTAGCCCCACTCTCCGGTGCGACCAAGCGCCACGTTTCACTTGCTACGGACCGGCCTCGTGAAACGGCGGAACGAAATAAAATTAACGAGGATAGATTTACGATGGCAGCTTCCCGTGGCCGTTTTTCAAACCGGGAAACGGTATCGGGGAGAACGGAATTGCGAGAAGTCCAAGTCGTAAGTCGTAACAGTTATAAAAGGCTGATTTCTTTCGTTGGTTTCACGATACTCCGTGATTAACGCGAGTGTTAACGGCGGAAGGTTTTTAAAAAATGGACGAATCAAGATCATCGTTAACAAGGAGAATATAACAGAATTCTAATTATTATCCGCGTCTCGCGTAGGCCACTCAGCCTTTCCGCGGCGGAGCAAAAGTTTCCTTTAAACGGTGCGGGGTGAGTGGTGAATTTTTTATCCGCGGTCCGTTCCCGCTAAAGCAACAGTTACGATTAACTCCGCCGCAAAAGTTCATACGCGGGCCGCTTCACCTTTTGGGAGACACATTTCATGATAACGGCGCCGAGAAAAAATTCAAATTTAATTTGCCCCGGCCGTTGTGCGAGAATTACGCGAGCCCCGGGTAAAAATTAATTCCACGGGAATTTCAGCTGCAAAGGGCGAAGAAAAAAGTACCCCTCTTTTTTCTAGTCTTTTTTTTTATTTTTTCTAGTTTCTTTTTTTTTTTTTTTTTTGTACGCTATTTCAACCCGGAGGCGGGAATCCAGCCAGTTCGATTCTCCGACCGGCGAAGTCGGGATATTTCGCGTATCGCGGCCGTTATTCGCGGTTGATTTTCGATTAAAATTCCTCCGACACGTAACGGGCTTCTGGTTGCGAATAATCTGGGTCGGTCCACGTGGGATCGTCCTTCTACCCTCTGTCCGCGGCATTGTTTGTTGTTACATTCTCGGCAACGCGAAATCGCGATAGGCGCGCGATACTCGCCGGTTCTCGCGATTTACGAGTGGCAAAACACGCGAGCCGCATTGAAGTATTTCGATGCAAAGTATCAGATAGCGTGACAAATCGGCAAACCTGGATTTAAAAAAACTCGCAACACCGTGAATCGATCGTGCAACGGCGATTGTAACTCTTGAAAACTGGCCGCGATAAGGATCCCGGCTACGCGTAAATCGCAACGAAGCAGAAACCAAATAAAGGTGAAGAAATCGTATAGACTGCACCGCGTTGGTTAAAGTACTCTCCGTTTCTCTAACGAACAAGGACGGAAATTCATTTGTACGATCGGGAAATCTGCGCCAAAATGGGTAAGAGCGTAGCACACGTTATTCAAGGACGGTGGATGTAAATTACGAATTCTCGGAACGGTCGTTTTACTCGATGAGAAGACCGAGCTCGATTCGGGGTTTGGTCGTACACTCTTTGCGTTCGCCAACTGTCGCAGATTCGGCAACGAGTTTACGTCCGGATGGACACGTGCCGACCGCCCTCGCATTGTAGTCGAAGAGAACGAGGACGACCACGTCGCAGTGGTCCGCGAATTTACCGTGATCCATATCCCTCGTGATACATTCTCCGCGCAGATATGTAGCCCGCCTCCTGGTCGACGAACGGGAACGTTAACCACCGACGGTGTCTTTCTCTTCTCGAAATTCCCTCGGTTTCCTCGTTTATCCCCCTTTTACGTTCGCTGACAAGCCCCATCTTCTCCGTCTCGTTGCCCGTTGTCTCGCGGCAGTTGCCAGAGCAAGAGACGGCCTCTGGTATTTCAACGAGTACCCCTGGCAAGCATCGCATCTCATTTACATGCATTAAGGAATAGATCACTACCGCGAAGCGAAGCGGCGAGAGGAGGACAGAGACGACGCAAGAGCCACGACGATAGGCACGGCGAGTCGCGGGGGAAGTTTTGTTGCCTTGTAACCGTACGTTGCGCGCGTGTATACCAAGCCCCGGGGAATGCTCGAATGAAATTTATATCGAGAGAAATACGAATAATTTGTCACGAGTTCCCTTTGAATTTACTCGAATTCGCTCGTTTGTGTACGTACGCTTTCTTTCGAACGAGTTTCGAAAAACCGTACACCGCGTCGCTTTGCCTTCGCGTCGAAGAAATCAGGAAGCAACCGGCAAGTTTCGTAATAATCGACAGCCAGGGTTCGTGCGACGAACGGGCGGAGAAACCGTCGCGCCTCGTCTCCAGTAGACTCTCGAGCACCGGGATAAATAAGATCGAATAATTTCTGGATTCGTGCTAGGCGGAGCGCGACAGAGACACGCTCGATAGAATCGGGGAGAGAAGCGTGCCCGGCGTAACGAAGTTAACGTACACACAGAGAATCACGAAGGGAGGCAAATCGAGAGACAGACTCTTATTCCGAGAGGAGTCGAGCGGCAAGGAAGAAACTTGTTCCGGGCTACAGTCGGCTCTATTGTCGCGAATTGTGCCGTAAGACGACCGATTCTCGGCAAAGTGACTTCCATCGTTCCGTGCAGCGAAGATCGGTAACGAGCTCTCTTGATTCCTTCGACAAAAGGAGCTGCTCCTTAGCCCGAAGACAAAACTTTCCTCTTTCCGTCCGCCTATTCCTCTCTCTGTGCCTGTATGCCCTTCCGTGTTCCGCGCCGACCGACTCGCGAAAGAAAGGTGCGAGTCTGCCTCTGCGTTTACGTAATTGCGAAAACAGCCTCGAACTAAGAAGTTTCCGTGCCGTTATAATTGGCCGATCGACCGAACCCCGAGATGCGAGAACCAGAGACAAAAAGGGGAAGGGTTGGATCGACGCGGGGAACAACGAGGAACGAACGAGGATGGGGAAGTTAAGGAACAGGGAATGAGAGTAGAAGGGGATGGTAGATGGTTGAAATTGCAGTTAAAACAGTGCGTGCAGACGCTGGTGTTCGATGCTCTGGCGCGGCGCAAGATACGACTACTCGTGCCGGGCACATCGTAAAGACATAGCCGTCGAGAGTGTACGTTTCGATTAAACTTCTCAGACGGCAGGAATTATCGCTGTCGCGCGATCGTCCTCGAATATAATTCGTACGTGATGGTTATACGTGTTCCTTTATGCGGCTAAGTTGGAGAACAAGCCACGGGCTAACGCACGATCTACCGGCACACTTTCGGCTATTACGACCCTCGTAATGGACACTGTCGATGAGGTAACGACCGTTCCATCGAGCTGCAGACAGCCGCGATTCTTCTCCGTACGAGACATCAGACCGTAGTTGTACGCTATCGATCTCCTCCGTCTCTCTTACCTGACATCGTTAATTTCTTCTAGTCCGATGTTCGCTGAACTGCCGTCAGCCACGGAAAACTCGATTATAATCGTGTCTTGGATGGTGAAACGCGCCACACCTAGGATTCCCTGATATCTCCTATTTTCGAATTACCATTTTTATGGCACGATAACGTAGATCCTGCGGCAGAAGGCTCCCTCGTGCATATGCATGAAGTTGAAAAGCGGAATCGTACTTAAGGGTACCGCGTTGTTCGATTTACGAGAATTATCGTTCGATCGTGATCTGTTTGCGCGCGCTACTTAAACGTCCCTGTAAACGAGTATAGATACTAGCGTGAGACCATCGAAGAGAAATCTTCAGCGGATTTTCAACAGCCACCGTTCGACGTCCATCTTACGAGAATTAGAATCCGTTCCGTTTATCGACCAGATCCAACTCAAAGTTCATTTCACCGAATCGTGTTTCGGGTCGTTCTTCTCTTCTACTGCACTCCGGCTAATCCTCACTGACTACGGTGGATTCACAGCGGCGATACTTTCCCCTGTCTTTCCGTTTTTATGGCGTCGCGCTGTCTATTCTCGTGGAAAACGGAATAACGCCGGGAACGGAAGTCAATTCGATCGAACACGTTACGGGAAAGCTAACAACGGCATATCGGCACTGGTTATGGTTCGCGTGGGATTGGTTTCATACGCGTTCGAGGACACTCCAACTCGCTCTTCATTCTAGAAACTTTTCAGAAGCTTCTTGGTTGCAAGAGAACGCGGTAGCCTAGATCGGATTTTAACGCTTACGTCTAATCTTTATCTTCAAGAAGCTAACCAAAGCGACACGGAACTCTTGGTTTCCTCGATTAGTCGGATCTTTAATGGCGATACACGGTCTGAATGGCGCTTGAAGATCATACTCGAGCTCGTGCACAGGCGCGTAAAACTCGCCGGTTTACGCCGTTAATCGCGGTTTTACACGAACTCGAATAGCCCTTGAAGAATAACACCGGTGAAACTGCTCTTCGCGGTCGTGCGCGTTCTCTCTCTCTCTCTCTCTCTCTCTCTCTCTGACATTCGTTGGCAGGGAGATCGTTTGTTAACGGCGCGTACGCTCCATAACCGGATAACCGGATTCGTACTGTTACGATGTCGGCTTACGTCAGGAGGAAGATACTTACTTCACGTCGGTAATAACGGCTGGCATAATAGATACTAGTTGCCGTTCACCTATCTGTATCCTGAATAGATCTCGTATAATGCCGGTTGGGTTGCGGCCGATACTACTCGGTTACCGTAAACCATAATATCTCGTAATGGTAAGGCGTGGGAGTGGCGTATATAGCGATATCGAAGGGGGAGTGCGCGAAACGAGAGAAGTTCGTAAAGCGGATGATGCGATGATAAAGGTGAAAAGAAAAGATCCCGATTCGAGGGGTTAGGTCCTGGGGTGAAAGAACCTCGAAAACGGTCTGAAAAAGGTATCCGAGATACTTTCTTAGGGCGTGGAGTCGGGGTTTTGCAGTTTTTTCACGAAATTTGCATGCGATCTAGACACCTCCGTAACTGCGAAGGCAAGATATTCTGAATAAGGGATCGACTTGTTCGCGCGAAAAAAGGTGGAGATCTCGGTTCTAGGTGGACGCGCACCGTCTCCACGTGGGATACGATCCAGAACGATGAAATATTCAGGAAATTCTTTTCGCTTCTCGGTCGATCCGTGCATCGACGACCGATCGCGGAGATGTTAGGAGGATTTCGCCTAGTTCTCAGCACCAAGCAACTTGCAGATACTTTATAAAGTCGCGCAGCTGAATTAAAAAGGTGTATTGAAATTACAGACCCTCTGTGCTCTTGCTCTTTTGTATGCAAACTGAAATGGCTATCGGGAAAATAGCGCGTGAAGAACGTGCGAACGCGGGAAACCGGATTCGTTTGTTTTTGGAAAAAAAGGCACGCGGCAGTTCATCGTGACGAAGTCACGGAAGCGCAAAGAGCAACATTTTTCGTTGTCCGCGGAACGGAGAGACGTGACGGTGCAACCTGAACGTGGCTGGACAAAAAAACACATGCGCACGCAGACACACGGCATTCCCGTCGAAATTTTCGTACCCCTAATTTATGGGTCTAACCCGGTTCCCTTTTGTCGTCGCCACCCCCTCGTGTACTCGGGCACGAGACTGCTCCCGCGGTGGCAGTTCCGTCGCCCTGGGGATTAAAATAACGCCGCGCGTGCCGAATCTGCCCGAGAATAACGCGGAAATAAAGAACGGTTGAATTAAAAATTAACGATCGGCTGTACGTCACGCATCGAAGGAATCCTGCGAATTAAATTGCCTTCCATTCTACCGGCGAAAAGAGAACAGGGGTTGCCCTGTGCAACGCCTCGTACCACGTCCAACCCCTAAAATAAATCGTTCTTCCCCGGTCCTTTCCTATTCCTTCCCCTTCCCTTTGCTCGAACGCGGACGATCTTTACCTGCCGAACGACCGAAACATCTGCATCGGAGGCGCGAAAGAGCGGCCTTTCTCCGCGCCAATCGAACGATACACCTACGAGGCCAATTAAGACATCCAATTTACGGAACTGCCTTAAAAGGGTACTCGGTGGAATCGTTCGGCAGAACGTACGATTATCCCGGTGGAAAAATGCGCGGCCGGGCTTTTTATCCTGCGTGGCGCGGTTCGTTAGTCGTTTCCCGCCTTTAAGGGCTGTGAATAAAGCGAACGATAGGCCAGCAGCGTTACCTAAAATTTTCTTTCCATCCAGCCAGACGTGGGAGGAGGCGAACTCTTTAGGAAACCGGTGGGTTCTCGAGGGAGCTGGTTAAATTCAGCCACTCGCGGAAGGAGACTTTCATTGAGGTGAGCCAGCCAGTGGCCGTTACCGCGTCGGATTGCACGTAGATATGTATATGCAAGCGGGCGAAGCTCGAACCGGCTGAAGCGGAATGCGCATATGAAATTTACAGCCACTATAACGCAGGAAATGCGCCCCCGGCCACCACCCTCGCTTCAGTCAGCCAGACCCGAGCCTACAACCGTTCCGACGTTTCTCCTCCGCCTCTCTTCGCCCCGACTTCTCTCCTTACATTCCACTCTCCGGTTCCGTATCTTTCCTTCTCTTGTCTCCGGCAACGTGCCCGGCGACGACGTCACATCTGCGGGATATTTCTCCACTGCCACGCATACGATCGTCAAGAAAACGTCGAAAATTGGAGCGGAAGGAACCTGTCTACCGCGAATTGTACATAACTGGACAATTTTAGATAATTTTATATTTTGCTGTATCATACAAGCTCGCGTTCCGAGCGTACGTTTGCCAAATTACAATTGCGCGATAGTCGTTTGCCAGTCATTGATCGTACCGTCGGGGATTGCACTGTCCGTTTTCGCAACTTTCGTGTTTTCGCAGTGTGTTGTCTGTATTTATTCTTCACAGTTCTCCGACTGAATTTTTCAAGCAGTTGGCTTTAAAATGCTGATTCCTCAGCGACATCGGAGGCGCGAGTTCAAGCGGTACAAATGATCCTTCCGCGCCCAGTTGCCGTGGTCGACGCTCATTTGAAATGCGAAATAGCAACGGGAAATCTCCACAGAGCTAACGCGTCTATTCATTTTTCATTACGATCGCTTAACGTCACCGCTACGTCCTCGCACCTCTTGTATATCTATCGTTTACGTAATTTGTTTATTTGCATTTCCATTTGTCCTATTTACGTTTGTGGCTGTTCCTAGCGTATATACAACGTAACGAATCAAAGTAAATTCTTTGTTCCTGTAATTATCGTAACATTGCCTTGCAACCAACCGATTTTACGATTTTACGATTTTACGACGTGTTCACCAGGCTGAACCGAAAAAGCGGCACATGGACGAACAGACAAGCGCGGAGGATTTGAAGACTCGGGGGAGGGTAGTTGTAGGACGAAGGTCTCGGCACCTCGTAACCCGCGAGAAAGTCAATTGACTCCCGCGGGATTGAGGGATTTACGGTAAAGACAAGCAGAGTCGTAAAAAAGGCGAGGCAAGGGAAGGTGGTTGCCGCGAAGGCGGGCGGCGGCATCGTAAAAGAAAGAAAACTTAATATCCTTCATGGTTCCCGTAGGCTCGACTATCGCGCTAAATCTCGAATCCGGTGCGCGACGAAATTCGTTTCTTTGTCGAGATGATGAACAAAGCGGGAAACAAGGGAGGACGAAAAATCAATTTCCCGTCGGTGCCGGTTGGAGCGTAATCTCGAGCCAAACGCGACGGCCTCGGCATATTGGTTTACGTAAAACGACGAGTCCTTCGCTGAACGGCGAGGAGGCAACGATACGCGTAAAATCCTAAACCTCTTAGCGGATGCAAGATGGTGGCCGCAGAGATCGAAAGGGGAGCGCGAGAGCTTTCGACAGAAATTTGATTTTCGGTATTTGCATTTGCGCGCCGCGTTCATGCCGCGTTGGTCACGGTTTCGCCTTGCTGTGGGATTTGTTTCTCGAGCTACGAGCGCTATTACGCGACGAGTGAACCGTGTTTTCTCGCAAATAGTTTAAAGTAAACGCGCGCTGCAACGCACCAACTCGAGAACGTTCGCCGCGTGCTTTGCCAGCCGGTCCCCTCTGCCTTTATTCCTCGTCTAAACATCGACTAAGCGTTTTCTCGTTTAATTTCGCGAAACTTGCCGACGAACGTGTAGCGCGAGTCAGAGTAATTTTAATTCAAAAAATTAAGAATAATTTTTCAATACGACGAATACTCTGAATTTCTCTTGGAAACGTTCTGGCAACGGTTAACCGGATATTCTGCTTTATACCTGACGTGTTTCGAGTAGGAACAAAGGCGTGGACGGGCGCAGATTACTTCAATTCGCTCGGGAACGAGTGCTGGTCGGACGGGAAGTGAGAATTCTCGGAAGAACGAAGATCTGGCGCACGACGGATCTCGTTCACGAGCTCCGCTTTCTTTTCCATTCCATGCTATTGGCTGGGTGTCGGTATTTTAACCAGCCGGCTCTAATCGTCGCGTCCGTCTGTCAGCACCTCGTAGAGAAAAGGTCAGCACGAGCTCACGAGCGCCACGATGATACGACGAAAACCGTCGCCTCGTGTCGTGCTCGGCTGAGTAACGAAGTCCTCGTGACCGTGGCTGTCGTGGCGGAAGAAGCGGTCAGCTGTCTGTCAAAAATCGGCTTCCGCGAGCGTAAAAGCTACGAGAAGTGGCGGATCGTCGCGTCCTTGAATTAATGATGAACACGAGCTATTCGAGTTCCAGCCAGGTTGGCTAAAAGCTTTCTATTTTTTCCCTGGTCGAAGCTTGGCCCAACGCGGGGCGAATAAACGATCCAGGGAAAAATTTTGCGTCAGAGCGAACAACGAATCGGATGGAAGATACAGCAACGAACAGGAGCTCGCACGGGTAATTTCATCAGGGTCGTACGCAATGAACGTTCAGGGGTGCGTAAACGAGAACCAGGTCCTCGTAATAAATCGCGGCCCATTACAGAGTCATCGCGGGAAATATTCGACCAGTCGTAAATAAATAGCGCGGGATCGGCGGGGCGCGTGCATATTACCAAGCAGAAATCGTATACCGAGGTCGATCGGCTCGTAAGATCTTGGCGAAATAGAATCCTCCGCGCTTAAACCGCGTTTTATGGGACATGGAAGTTTTATACGCATCCCTTTATCGCAGGGCGAATAATTTCGTTGCTATATGTAGATCGGAATTACATCTGGATTCGTATTCCGTACACGGTCGGAGTTACATCGTCCGGCAAAGGAAAATAAACTTGAGCGTGAAATTTTTATTCCGTCGGCCTCGATCCGCTTCGTTTCGGCCAGCATCCGAGCCGATAGCCGCCTCCACTCGCGCTTCGGTTCTTGCGGTTCGTTCACCGAAATCGTATTATCCGGCGTGTCGGCTGCCCGATACATCTGGCTCACTTCGATTCATCGAATTGAAATATTCACAAACCGAAATGGATTCCACCGGTCGTTCTTTAATATCCTTTGGTTCTAGATGGGGAACTGGCGCGAATTCGCGCGTCAGAGGGAGCCTGTATTTTTAGCACGGATTTAGTGGATGCGGCTACATTAGCGATCCGGCTGAGCCAGCCGAGCTTCGAGACCCGCTTTCAGTTTCATCGGTCCATTGACAGCTGGTTGACGAGGCGTTTCAGAGGGTGCTTCACCATCTAAATATAATGTCGCCGCGAACGTTCTGACAGCTCAGTGACACGCTCGCTGTAGATAGAGTCGAAAGCTAAGGGAGACGGAGGCTAACGTCTGCGGAGCCGATGGTCGGGCTAATGCGTTGTCAGATGTTGCATGCGCCTACGCTCCTGCCATTCCTCTCGCCGCGTCCATTTTTTCTGCCGGTGGCGCGCGATTAATGCCACCGATTATGGAGGAAGAATAGCCCCTCGTGGCTTGGAAATTGATTCCCGACAGATGCTTCTGACTCTCGAATTAATTTCCGCAGCCTTGTGTCAACGAAGAAACGACGGGGCTACGAACCCGTTATCCGCGGCTCGTACGAGATTTATGCGCGGTAGATGATCGCGGCGATTGACAAGACGGGCGTCGTGACGTCGAACGAGGGAACGGGACGCGTCATCCTCGAATAATTTGTCAGAGTCGTGGCGATACTATAATTTCATCGCGTCTCGTCATTCGAAGACTTGAGTTGGCAATAATCGTTGGCTATTTGTCAACGAACGTCTCCTCCTCGTCGCTCTAACCTTATTCTCTACTATTCGGCAGCGGAATTTTTACGGAAAAAGGCTTCGCGTCGCTGTAACGAGAAGAATCGGAGAAACCATCCGGGAATGTTAGCGTTTTACGGAACAAATAGTCTCGTTGGATAGGGTTTTTATCCTTGAGAGGGAAGTAGGTAGCGAGAAAACACGCGCGGAACAAACGAACGTAGAGCGAACGAACATCTTGGATAAATTTTGCGGTCGGATAAATTTGAGCGTTTCGAAAGCACGTTACGCACGAGTTTGCCGGTAATCAGTTGAAGATGTAATTAAGGCCCGACTTCTGGAACCGTTCGGAGAAAGAGAAGGAAGGCAAAGCACGGTTTCCGTTGGTGCTCTTGGTAATCGCATCAATCGTAATTGGCCGAGAGTTTAGCGCTTAAAGGTGGCCTGCCGCGTTCATAGACGTCTGGCTACGCGGCACGGAAAAGCCGATTTGTCGGTCAACCCTGGCGAGATCGATTCCGCAGCAAGGGAAGAAAAGTAATGCCGTAGGAAGGCGACTTTGCTAAGGGGGCCATGACCTTTCTCTCTTTCTCTCTTTATTCGCTGGTTCCAACTAGAAGTGTCTTATACGTGATTGGCTGCGTTATTTCCGAGCCATCTCGCTCCAAGCTCCTGTCCGGTCATGCGCTGCTGGATGTGTACAAGGAAAATTGGAAGAGCTTTCGAAAAGAAGCCAAACGGTTGTAGAATTCGCTCCGCTCGGAGCCAAGTCGCTCGCCCGCTCGCTATACTCGCATCTTCTTCTTTCGCGATTTTTCAATTTCCGCGTATTTCTCGAATCGTACTACTTCGATGTGTTTACCCTTCACCGACTCTTGCTCTCTCTCTCTCTCTCTCTCTCTCATTCTATACACGTCACTGTTTGCCGAAGTTGCGACGTCGAGGCAGAAACGGAGACGAAATGGGAAAGTTTGCGTGTTTATTCGCCTCACTTGTCCCGCCTAACGATTACAACTAGTAAATCGCTCGCAGTTACTATTTTACCGAGTATTCGCGCGATCTCGATAAGTGCATTAAAGTGACTGGCTGCAAGTAAATTACCGATTTCCGATAGACGCGTTTATCCCAAGTTTTAGTCCTCTTCAAACCACCACCCCTTCACCCTTTTACCGTGATCCTTGCAAACATCTATAGTCACATCTTATTGCATCCGTCCAACTATTTCCCCAGTTAGCTTCGACTCTGAAACACATTCCTTGGCTGCAGGTTTCCTAGCATGGGGATAACTCTGGTTTATCCAGGGAAATTGAAGTCGTTATATTCATCTCGTAATTCCATTTCGCTAACTGTTTGCCAGTACCGTGGTGAACGTTTATACGACTGCCTTGGAATTCCAATCATCGAAAGCGTGCTGCTTCATGTTCCGCTTTAATATACCGCGCATCCGGTTTTAGCGCACGAAAATTTTCGAGTTTCGCGTCCGTTGCACCGAGTGCTTGCGGACCTTGGTATTGGCGTGAACCGCGAACGAATTTCGGCCAACTCGGCGAAATCTTCTAAGAAGAAATAATCCAGGGATTCCTTTGACCTAGATTCCGGAGCTCCTCCCGGTGGATGGTCACGTATATCACGTCGATATGGTCAATTGGCACGCCTCGTCGAATTCCATTGTCTTCGGTGGCAGGCGAAGTTTCCTCGCGACTGTTACAACTCCCTTCGTACCCGTAGCTTTCAGCAGTGGTCGTAGTTTAGCCGGGTTTCTGGCGGAAACGTTTCGAGAATTCCCGGGGATTTTTCGTGGAACGTGAATCGCGGCTTTAAGTACAAAACGTCGATAATACCCCCGGTATGGCCACGCCGTCGTTCCACTTTTCTTTGCGTCCAACAAGAACGAAGAGAGAAAGAAAGAGGGAAAAAGGAGGAATAAAATTACTCGAACTCAAAGTCGAGGTTCTGCAAAGTAGACGGCGAAACTTCTTCTCCATCCACGCTGACATTTTCCGACGAACGAAAGTTTACTGTCTACTAGTCCCGCTTCCTGCGACGCCTCTAAACGATTTTAAACGGACAGAAAAACGTACAGATACCCACCTTTCGACATTTTACGCTACTTGTCTTCTGCTCGAGTAAACAGGACGTTTTAACCGAACGTTAATCCACCATCAGCCGTAACAGTACACTTTCCGCTTCTACGAATTGGATTCTCGTGCAGAGAGAATTAACGAAACGGAACTTGATAGCATTCTTATTGTCGGATAAAATCTGAGCTATGCTTAGCAATTTCCGCGACGCGACCGTGAATTCGTCGGTCGCCAGAAGTTCGATAACGATCTCGAGCACGCGTGAAACGTTTTTACTCGAGACAGGTCGGATTTTAACACGGCACCACTGCCCGCTTACGAACCGACTCGCAGAGGCTCGCGTTAGCCTTCACGTTAGAAGGAACGTTTTTGCTGCCACTCGTTCCCTCGGGAAACCGGCGGAGAAAGTTTCCTAGCGTGCAACTGAGCGAGTGCTTGATTTAGAATGCAAGAAACACCTGTTAAGACGTCCCGTTAAAAATTAAACGTGCGACCCAGTCCCATTTCTCGAGTCGAAACGTCAGTAGTTGAAAGAGAAAGGTCGGCCTTGCTATAGGTAGGTCAATAACTTGCTGAATCTTTTTCCACCGTGAGAATCGAACGAAGGAGATTGTTTGGCGAAAATTGAATTCCTTTGGTCCGGCTGATCAGCTTACTTGGAGAAACAACGGAAGGAAAACGCGTTCCCGCGGTAGGATGAGCTTTCGACCATTGTTTCCTGCTCGGCCAGCGGATGAACAGAGCAAATACGCGAGCTAATTTACAGCGATGTTTGCTCGAAAATTCGCGCTGCACCGCGAGCGGTTTGACGCGCGGTTGCTTCGCGGTCGTCGCTCTGAGGAATTTCTGCTCGTTTGCTTAAAAATTCCATTACTCCAGGTCGCTGTAGCCAGAATTCTCCAGGCCGCTTTGTTTGTTTTTATTAATTAAAATCAAACCGACCCTGTCTTCGTTCTAGATCCGATCAAATCGGTTCACGACCTTCGTAAACGTTTACGTGATTTTAGGCAGCGACCACGCTGAGCAAAATTGAATTTTCCGTTGCCAAGATAAATCGAAATTTCGAAATAATACACGGCGGGATGGCCCTGGGAACCGGACCAGACCACCGAAAATACAAACGATTCTATTAATTCGTTACGCGAAATTGTTCAATCCCGACAGCACAGTGCAAGTAGAAGACGAGGGAAAAGCGGAAAAACTCGGCGTGCCGATGCGGACGAGTCTTTTATTACTGCATGCATTTAAATACAAAGCATCTGCCGGTCGACAGCGGTGAGCTTACCACTTGCGTAGAATTCATCGGATGTACCTGAAAGAAGCTCAGCGCGAGCCGTGTTGCGTGGATGCTCTTTGTGCAATTCGCGTGCCTCAACCCCGGCTGCGCCTCCAACCCACACGCCCCCGTTCTCTTCGTTTTCCCTTCGTTTCCTCTTCGTTCCTTTCTACGCGACGTCCCGACGTTATTTTTCTATCTTCTGTGTTTTTCTTTTTTTTTTTGCGGCTAAGTATTACGAGTAGGAAGAGTCGGAGGTGGAGCAGCACCGGAAGAACGGCCCAGGATCTCTCGTTACATAGGTAGAAACTCAAAGAAGCTGCGGTACAGGCGCGAGCCATCGAGCGTACGAGCGGGCGGAACGAGCACGGAATATTCCACGAGCGAAGGAACGCCTCGACGGGGATGATCCGCGTTAATAAAGATAAGAGTAACGCCGTGCCGGTTCGCTCGCACGGGGAGAACAGCGAAATTAAATGTTCGCCGGCCGCGTCTCGGATTCGTAACGAGCTGCTATTTTTTAATAGCGGGACGAAACACGGGCTACGACGCATTGCCGCGGAAACGAGCGTGGAAATTGTTGAACATCGCGGATTGAATTTCATCAAGAGGCCTTTCAGCCCCTTAGCTCCGAAGGTTTTCGTTGAATGGGGCTCGTTCCGGATTACTGTTATTATTTTTCGTTTATACGTAATTCGTATACGAACATACAAGCGACACGTTGAAGAACTTTTATATGGAAAAAAAATATACCGAAGAACGAGAGCTTCTCCTTAATATCTTTCTATTTTTTTACGTTTCGTTGACTATTTTCTCGTTTCAACAGCGACATCGAATTTCGTTTCGCTATCCGTATCGAGCTTCCACTATCCTAGCGGAACGTTCGAGGAGACCAATCGCACTAATCCATTTCACCACTCGAATGCTTACTCGAGCGAGCTTTCAAGTGTGCGCGCGAGCTAAGCCGAAGGTTATGGTATCTGTATCCCCGGTAATTCGATTGATAAGGCGCAACGGGTCGATTATGCGAGTAACGAAGCTCGAAAATGCTCCACGCTTTGTCCCGTGTCTCCGTTTCGATCCTTTGAGGATCAGATCCTCGTTAGATCTCGTTCCTTTCACCACGTTGATAGTGCAAGATGGCGTAGTCGAGTTCGTACGACGCGCAAAAAAGCCAACTAATTACGTACGAGCAGGGGAAGGAAGATTAATCGACCGATTCGCGTAAGCGCGAACGTTTTAATCGCCGTCGGTGGAGATATCCGAGAACAAAATCATTTACCGCGATGCTGATCGAACCGCGTGAAAGAAAAAATAGCGCTGACGGAGACACGAAATAAAAAGTAATTATCGACTGTGTCACTCTCGAGGCTCCGAATACTTGTCTCCTCTCTTTACACGGCCGATCGGTTAAAACGAAAACGAATGAGATGAGAAGTTTGAGAAAAAGCACCGGTGTACGGCTGTTGCTACTGCCCCTCCTCAGCTTCATCAGATATTTCGTCCGCTTCGAACCATCTGGTTCGAGTATTTACTTTCGATTTAATTCCTACTTTCGACACCTCGCAACCTTCCTATAACGTGCGTAGTATAAATTGTAGCCTGTTTCGCGTAGCAAAATCAACTTGCATCGTTTACCTGGAATTATACCTGCAGAAAGAAACAGGTGACTCACATGGCGTCACACGGTAGCTACTTCCGCTCGAGCATCGAGAATTCCAGCATGGTCAGCGTTTAGACACGATCTGTAACGGATGTAATAGAATCACGTAGACGATTCGCCGTCGAACTTGAATACTCGTGGACGCGCATCCACGTCCCGAAGGTCACTGCAAAACAGAGTAACGCGATGCTCGCAAAACTGCTCGTAACGTAGTTAGCGCGGCAGAGTCAACCCATTTGCCGCCGCTAATAACCCGGCCCGGCTGAAACGCGAGCTACCAGTCGCAGGTACAGGTTAGCTCGTTCTACCTGCTGGTCTCGCGTGTTCTCACGTGCTTATCGCCCGTACACCGTGCTGGCTATCTGATCCGCCTACTGGACCTACCTCCGTTCTCCGATGTAGACGTCAGGCCCATCCGCTGCTATCTGACGGCTCGATGGAAGCTGGATCCATCGAATGGAGTCTACGAAGGTGTTTGACGAAGCTGTCGTAATTCGAGGGTCTCGGGTGTTACCGAGGTGTCGAGTTAATGAAACTTTCTTAGCACGTCGAACGAGAATTTTGTAAGATGCGAAGCAGAACGTGAGAGAATGCGAGAATTCAAGGTTAGAGAATTTTCACCCAACGAAACGTGGAAAAATATTTATGGGCGTGTTGCGTGAATTGCCTGTACAGCGTAGGTGCAATGGAAGTGAAGGAAAAAGCTTGATAGAGTAGTGTTTGAACGCTTGTTAGCGAGCTACCGTGAGTCTACGAATCCACCTACTCCATTCCCCGTTTACCACGCATAAAGAGACACACATGAGATGGTCGCGCTAATTACCAGCGCATAGATCACGACAAACCTCGCCGTGTTTCACTTGGCCGAGTAACAAGTTAATTAGAAACAACGTCGCAAGTCTCCAACTTTGTATCGTTGCATCTAGTGCTTGTCGATAAGCTCGTGGTACCATTAGCTTGTATTCTATACGGGGCAATAGTCGTGACTTTCGAAAAGCTTGAGACTTACAGGAATTTGGCAGCGGTGCCCGAAGACAGCGGATGAAGAACATTTTCTTGAAGCTATCGCGGCCATTCGTATCGATAATACTCCTCCGAATCGATAAGGCACTTCTAGCCTGCAGCTTATATGCGGCCGTTTTTCGACCATAACCGATAAGGCGAATCTTCCTCGACGAAGGGTAGATTACCCGAGGCAGAAGCAGAGGGAACTCGGTGGTCGTGCGAGTCGATAAACGAAACGTCGCTCTCGACGTACGCGCGTTTTCCTAGCTGAAAGCGTAACCACGTTACGCACGCTAATGGAGAAGCTAGACTCGCGAATTCAACCGGAATGTCTCCGGTCATCCAACAGCCTCGCCGAGCGATAGCTTCGAGATACACTTAAGGCTTAATTGAATTCCGACCACCGGCAACTTCGGACTCCACCCTTGGACCCGTGCTTGCCTAAATCACATTGCCATTTACGGACAGGATGAAGCGAGGAAGGAGGAAGCGAACTCCCACGATCGATGAATGAAATCGTCGTTCGCCGGAACCGTCGTATAACGAAGATCGACGATCCTCACTTTTCCTCCCCCTGGCTGGCGAACTTGCGCGACCAGACCGCGGCGAATAGAGGAGTTCCCTGTTCTCCGTCAGGCGTGGTTGGCCTCGTGATCGGTGCAATTTACAATCGTACTCGAAAACGTACTAGAATTACCATCTTCTCTGGAGGAACGTGGGATTAGTTAAGATATTCGGTGGAACTGTCTGAAAGAGGGTGGTTGGTATTGTTCGTGGAAAATCGTGAAGCCTGAAACGGAATAGGCCAGCGAGTACAGTGAAAGACTACGTCTCACTTTCGTTGCGACGTTCGTGCAGAAACAATGTCCTCATTCCATTTCTTTTCGATGTCGCCTTCGCGTACGAAGATCGATGGAAGAGTGCCATACGGCTATCGTCTCTCTTCATTCGATCTTCCCAATTCGTGTACAGAGCCTCGAAGCTAACTTACAGAAGGATCTCAAAGTATTGAAAGGGGACAGTCGAGAAACCCTTTGAAACCCTGCAAGATTATGTCTCAAGGGGTGGCGATTTGTCGAGAGCGGCGCGAAAGGAGTCGCGGCCACCCACTCGCAGCTGTGTCGAGATAAAGAGAAGTGGTCGCGGTTACTTCCGCTTTACCCGCGCGACTGTAAACCACCGAGTAAACGTGTTGCTTTCATTGGCGCGATAAAAGGTTATACAACAAGCGGACCAGCGCGAAAAGGGGTGTCGGCATTGACTCCGGAGGAAAAGCACCGGGAGAGTTTCGCTCATTAGCGACGGCCGAGGAAAGAGAAGGTGAAAAGAGGTGAAAGAAGCGCGGCTTGGCTTTTCTCGGCGTTGAATGCCGCGCGAGTTAGAACGGCCGCGTCACCCTTCCAATCGACCTCGTGATTACTTATTAATTACAGAGCGAGAGCAACTAATCGTTCCGAAGATTCAAAGGGAAGCCCGGCACCGAAATTGGAAGTGGACGAGCGTTATTAGAAGATTCATTCTCGCGAGACCAGCCGGTGTGAGTCAGCAGGATATTTCAGGGACGAGGATAGTTTGCCAACGACATTCCGGTCTCACGCTCGGTTACCCTTCGACGATCTTGTCCGGCGCACAAGCGGACACTCTGTCGAAAACGAAAAGCTCGGCGAACTTAATTAATTAACGCTTCCGCGATGCATCGTTTTAACGAGGCGCGTGTCGAAGATAAATTCACCAAGTTTCGTTGAAAGTGGCACGGTGGTACTCGGGCGCTGAAAGAACCCGGGGCTATTATCCTTGGTTTCACGCTGGTTCGTCTATTAATTTCGATTAGTCGGCTCGGTAGCTTCCATTCTCCGACAGGGCAACGTATCGTGGATCGACCTTTTTCTTCGTCCATTCGTTCTTCGATTTTTATCGCGTTACGAATCGAGGCGTGGTTATGGCGTTCTGTTAACTGCAACTTTCCATCGTTGACCGATCATCGTCGGTCTATACTACGATAAACACGACGTATCCATGAAATGTAGGTATCTTCGGCAGCGGAACCACGCCACGGCCACGTTCTTCTTCTTCCTCTTTTTCTACTTCTCTTAACGATGTTCAGCGAAAGAATAATACGAATCCCAGAAGGTTCCGCTTCACGATCCACCTTCTCCTTTTCTCGTTATCCCCGCGGCTTTTCCCTTTTTCTCCACCGCCCCGTTTCTCGTTCGCGCGGCACAGACTCGATTGTGTTTTTCCTGCAGCTGCCTCAGCCCGCCGAGAAACTGCCGGGTACTCTAATCGCGTTCCTCTGCAACGCCCTGTTTCACGTTCCGTGTTCGATTATGCGAACGTCGCGTTTACGATTGCGGAAGATCCAAGTCCTGAGAAATTTTGTTCCCTTCCGCGCGGTGGTTTCCAAATGAGTCATCGTGTGTATGCGTGTGTATGTGCATTCCGGTTTCTTAGTTCGCATAGGAAAAGAGGATCGAAGCTGTTTTTCCACGCGCGTCAAACGCGCGCGCTTCTAAATCTCACAAAGCGGCAACCGAAGGAACCGTCGTAGTCCAACGCGAGGTGCCTCTTCCGAACGATAGCAACGTCTTGCTATAAAATCCGAAGCATCCTGCAAATATATCGCAGCGTCTTTGACGGTTCGAGCAGAAGAGGAGCGTTTGGAAGCAGCGGCTTTGAGCCGCGAGAATAAGAGGAACTCGCAGATTCTGACGTCGAGCGTGTTCACAGACTCGTCAAACGTTTTCTCGTCGCAGAATTTCCGCGTGACCTGTTTGCCTGTCTGCCCAGGAGGTCGCTCGCTTTGAATACAGTCTCCGGTGTACGCGAGAGAAGAAATGGAAACGAAATGGAGGCGAAATTTCATTTCGAGTAACGATAAACTCATTTCTTGCTTAGTTTTACGTCGTTGGCTAGTTTATCCCGCGGAGACGTCGTTGCGCGTTTCGTATCCTTGTCGAACCGTGACATGATCGAGAGAGGAACAGCGAGATGCGCTGTAAAAGCAAAGCAAAGTGTTGGTTTACGTTCAGACAGTAAACGCTGCTCGTCTTGGTCGAGACGAAGTTACACGTTACACGTTGCCGGGCTGAGGTGCCTAACGGAAACGAGCGAGTGCCATTCTTTGCGAGGCCATTTCGTTGCATGACACTCGCCCGCCGTGAAACAGCCTATCAAACGTTTTATGACACGGCCCTCTGCCGTCAGGCATTGGCGCAATTACGCGTGCACGGTTTTGTCACCAAGCCAAAAGTCGATCGGCACAAAAATTGAATGGCACGGAATCCCAGGTTCGCGTCGCTTTACGACGCCAGATGAAATCGACGGGTAATTGATTCGCGAAAGCCAAAGGCCAGTATCGCGAGGATTTTCATTCTACTTTTACACGCCTCGGCTGCGAGATTTTGGTTCCATTGAGAAGAGATTCCTTTCGCGAAATCTCTTCTTTCAGAGCGAGCCTCGCCGCTTGTATGAAGTCTCGGGAGAAGAGGCGGGGGAATAATTGATTCGGGAATAGTTGATAAAAATAGCTCGACGCGAGAGCTTTTCGCCGGCGGCGGAGCTCGATCCATTCAAATCGGCGCGGTAGCAGCGGCTGTAAAGATCCGATAGGGAACAGACAGCGGAGTCGAGAGAGATCCGATGTCCACGGAAGGCGGCGAGATGCAAGTCCGATAAGTGAGAGACGCTTAGGCGAAGCGAAACGAGGATTATCCAAAGTCCTCCGTTGAGTCCCGTGGGATGCTCGCCTCCACCTTCCCACCTTCGCTTCGGCCCGTCTAGACGAAACGTGGTAGCGCGGTGGAAAGGGTGAAAAGGAACGAGCTGACCAGTCGAGAAACCAGTGATCCACCGTCGACACCTACTCGCTCGTACCAACGAACGAACCAAGTGGACGAAAAGTGGCTCGGAGATTCTGAAACGTGAACGTTCGTTGGGCTCTCGCGTTCGGGGCAGCGACCACCGAAAGCCGGATCCGGAAAGAGAAACGTACCGAAGGGAAAATAGAGAAAGAGAGAACGAGTTTCCCTGATAGATTACGCCGATACACCGACGCCCGTCGATTCGTTCTCCGAATAGAGATTCTCGGTTCTTTTTATTTGTCCAGCCTGCGCTCGTTCAACGCCTCGCTAATCCCGCAGTTCGTTTCGGCCGGAGACCGGCCGAGGGACAGCTGGATCGGACTACGCATTTCCGCGGATTAATCCGTCTAGACGTTTCTTCCGATCGTGCCATTGTCTCTTGCAAATTTCATACCCGATTCGTCGATTATTTATTGAAACGGACAAGTGGAGGTGCACTCTTTCCATCAACCTCGAATCCTCCATACCCTAACACAGAACTGCGTGTACCGTGTACCACCTGTAGTGTTGCCGCGAAACCACCGGAGTTTCCATTGTTTGGCAAATTCTCAGGAATGTTGTGAAATCGAGTAAATCCGGTATTAACAAACAAATAGAAAATATAAACAAATAAACAAGAGATGAAAAATACAAACAGACGAAATACAAGGTAAATATCTAAAGCATACAGTGAATATAGTATCGCCGTATGTTACCTATTTCTTCCAACTATGAAGTTGAAGATACTTTGAATTTGGCGCGTGACGTATTAATTAAATCATCATCGATCCATCTATTGATCTCGCGATGAGATCAGATGCAGTACGTTATCGACAGGCGAAGCGAAGACGACGTGTCGAGAAGAAGCGATCGATGCCCTCGTTGTTACCCTGTTCGCACTTTTCCGTGTTTTCGCTGTGTGCCACGATGTTCGCAGCTTTTTTCCACTCGCCGCGTATCCATACGCCGAACGGAGAAGAAACCACGCGAGAAACTAGCAGAGCTGATCCTGCTGAGGCAGCATCTGCACTCTCGCCGCGTGAGCACCGCTCCTGTTAGCGCGACCGGCCTGAATTCACCACGTTGCAGATCGTCGAGTACAGCCTCGAGATATCGTCGCGCCGCATCGAGTGTATCTCGTCGCCGCGACAACGATTCATCGCGGTAAAAACCCACGTCCGTCCTGCGTCGTTCGTATTGTTTTTCCAGGCAACTCGCGATAATAACAATAATGAAACAGCAACAGATTGTAGTAATTAAGAAGCGGGTTTCTACTTTACGAAGCCGCGCTTCAGAAAATTATGGGTCTTTAAATCGGAATATCCACCGGTTGACAAAAAGTATTTCAACACTTGCCGATTGAAAAGTTTTATGTCCGTGTTGTATATGATTATGGAGAAGCGTGATGCCAACTGGACCAAGTAAATGGTCGATGACGAACGATCGTTGTCGTTTTAACGACAGCGTGGTGCGAGCGAGCGGGCCACTTTTTGCCGGAACAAAGCCGGTACTTTTCGCGGTAATTGGAATGAATGGAAAGGTCGATGAAGCGACGGAAGATCGTCGCGGTGATTCGAACGAGACGAAAAAGGAAGCGGGTCGTGACTCGATTTATAGATTCGAAGGGAGAGGTCGAGCGAAAAAAGCGGCTAAGATTCGCTTTAATTTCACCATCTTCGAGAAACCGAATAATCGTCGCAACCAGCCAGACGGAGCTACGATCTCGATCGACCAATTAATTTCACGACGCACACCGACACGGCTGCGAGGTAGCCTCGACAACTCGGACTTCTTTCACCCGCGAAACACCTGTCCTCGAAAGCTGCAAAGATGCCATTACGTGAGCCCCGATGATGAATGTAACGCGTTCATTCTCGATTCGCTTTCGCTAAATTGTACGGTGAGATTCGACGCACGTCGAACGCAGTCTTTGAATTTTGCAAAAAGCCTATCGCAAATCGATTATATCGCCCTCGTTTTGATGGAACGAATCAGAAAGTAATTCCATTAAGGTTCTTCACAGCCACGCGTTCATTTCGCAGGAGTTTCAGGCGCGATAAAAACGATATCACGACGCTTGAAAGCCAATCCGCGGTGATCGGGAGTCGTTCATTGACAGGCTTCTCGCTACTTTTCCCCTTCCAAACAAGCACCAGTGTTTCTTCTAAAGCTTAGCTTTGACAAGTTTTCGCCGAAGCTCGGAAATTTCTTCGTTTCTGAAACGCTGGCGTGAGTGCAGCTTTTACTTTGCCCTGTTTATTTCAATCGAGAACAAACCCGAAGATACAAGACCTTTCAAGAGAAAGCTAAACGTACATTTTCCTCTATTTTATCCTTGCAAGCTTCTTGCACCGCCAATTTAGAAGTCCCGATATCGTTTCTTGGGAAGAGCTCGCGGGAATTTTACGCGAAGCATCGAAGAAACGGGATCTACAGTGGCATCCCGTTAAGCCGCCTAATATTTTGTCACGATCTCGTTTAATGGAAGTTTGAGAAAGGAATTAACCCGATTTCAAAGCCGCATATTCCGAACCGAGGCAGTCTAAACGTCCACTAAACAAAACTCGTTGGATGTGGATGACGCGGCAACAACCAAAATCTACTTTTCATCGGTCTGTGCCCCTAACCGTACTAGCTTTTCTCATCGAGTTAAACCAATCTTTCGACTTTCAATTTTTCCTACACCGACAACAAGAGAAGATACAGCGCAACACGGTATCGCGTTCCTGTCGATCAACCCGCGGTAACAGCTCGGAGAAGTTAGCCATATTAGCGCTAAGTCGAATCACATTAAGAATTTTCTAACGTTACAGTTTCTCGCTACGAGATAATGTCAGACGCGATACGCATTTCGTACGATGTCTGCCGTTATTAAAACTTACATTAGAAGGTTTCGGGCCATTAACTAGGATCGTATAGACCTCGAGCTTGGCATTTGCCAAAAGTTCAGCGACAGGGCGGAAGCCTCGAAAGCATCCAACCCACGATCCTCGCGATAAACAAGCGTCGAAGAAGCAGTGTAAATTGGCTGCAGTTGGTTGACAAGAGACGAGAGGGGCCCGTGAAAATATTCGAGGTCCTATTAGTCTACGGAGAGTCGGTCGGTGGAGCGCGTCGCCGCGGTTTCGTACGCTGCCGCTCGAAAATACGTTTCCAGCGAACCGATCCGATCGTTTAGGCAAGCGGCGCGCGCGACCCGGGCCTCGTTAGTTCCGGAGAATTCGTCTTTCTTCCGCGCAATTACGAGCTCGCCTTGGAACGCGGGCTATTACAAAGCCGGCTCGTTTAATTCCCGCGGATAAATCACCAACAGCCCCGAACCAGCTCGTTTCTTTCGGCCGTTCGAGTCCCACCGCGCAAGGAACGTGCTGCTGAAAGCCATTGTCTCTCGTTCGTGCGTTGGAGAACAGAGGACAGAGCGGTCGATGGTGGCACGCTCGCCAACCATTGCTGAGAAAGTATATGGAGCGTAAGAGAAACGTAACTATTGGACGTTTTATTGTAAATCGTACTACTCGGTACAACGTTCGATAAACTCTGGCGGCACGATCGGAACGACAGGTTCTCTGACCTCGTTCCAAAGTGTTTCGAATAAGCGACTGATCGCGTCGGACGTTCTCAGTTCGTTATTGGGCAAATCGGAAGGCAACTCGCAAGGGAATTCAATATTCTCTCAGTTGCTGCTAAAACTGCACGTCGTTTCGAAAATTCCTGGCATAAATTGTATCGATGAAAAGGAGGAACCAATCTTCGATCTCACCTGTGCGATTGTCTGCCCTCGTCTAATTTCTGAACACTTTTCCCAGTTTCCATCGATTGGATAACATCTGGAAATAGCGTGCAGTTGACACGATCCGCAAACATCTCTTTCCCTGTACGTTATCGAGCCGCGACAGCAAGTCGTTCCACGCTGCTTCGTTTTGTTTTACGTCGTCGATACGTTCGATCCTCGAAAACCGACGCGATTCGCCTCGTGACTTATCTCCTTTTAACTTAGCTGCCGTGCCTTTGGTTAACTAATTCCATTATCAGGCCAAACCGTATGAAAGCGAGACGATTTTGAAAAATAATCGAAGGAAAAGGAAACAGGAAACGTTTTTGGGGCTACGAATCGTCCAAATGGAAGCAAAGATGGAACACGGTCGATCGGTCACGGTATCGATGGATCGCGGGACGCACGAACTTTGGAGGAAGGCCGTGGAAATTTATTACCACGCAGATAGCGTCGCGCGGCCTGAGAAACGGATTTCCAATAATTTTCCACAATCTCGTGGACGCTGGCAGGCAACGTCCGCGCCCGTGTCACGCGACCGACTCGATAGCTCGATTCCGTGAACGTGCACGCATTCGTCGAATCCGGGACGCTCGTAAAACCCTGATCGACGGTACGAACGGGGAAACTCGGCTCTTATGTCGTTTCCAATAACTTGTCGGAAACGCGCGCGATACTGGATCTGGATATTTACACGTTGGAAGTTGTACACGACTGGACATTTGTACCGTGAAGAAAGAAACTTTCCGAGCCGGAATGCGTCTGTCCGGATATAACAAGGATCTGGCGAAGCGATATCGGCCAACTTGTTTCGAACTTTTGACGTGACCGTTCGGACCCTGTCCGTTCCTCGGTCCGACGAGCTTTTCAACGAATCATGGAAAATTGGGTTGGCCCGAGTTTCCATCCATCGAACGCATGTTGTGTTCTCCGCTTCGGGACTGGATTAACGTCAGAGCCGAGCAACCCGTGCACTCGCTGCACTTCCGACGGCTGCCTGCAGCCGAATACGTATCGATGGAAACGTCGATCATCTTCTGTCTCGTTGCAAGTTACGCGCTCGGTATTTCGCGATGATGTATCCGAATTATTCCAAGGGATGGTGTTCAGACGCTTGGCAACTCTGGAAATTCAGCGAATTCTACTCGCGTTGTTTTCGTCGCGCTTTCGATCATCCGTGGAAACGGAAATTACGCGGTATTAGTGCGGTATATCCCGATAAGCAAGAACCAAAGGAATGGAAGGCGAACGAAGCGATTACCAGTGGCGGTCGGCAGACACCTCGGTCGATTTTCCAGCGATATCGGTTATTGCGATAATAGTCGTCGCTAATCCATCGATTATCGTTAGCGTGGCAATAACATTACCGGTTTGACAATAATTTGATATATCACCATTGGCGTATCCCCCAGGGGTGGCCAGAGCTTCCGATTCTACGCGCGCCATCCCCCTTAACCGCTAACAGACGGTCGACTCGATTGCTCGATATCGATCGGCACCGCATCAATATTACGCGCAAACAGGCTGCTCCGACTGTTGCCGAATTTATCTGCACGATTAATAAAGCGCTTAATCACGCGGCACCGATACGATATTATTGCCGGAAAATTGTTTCGCGGTGGTCGTACGGCAGCGGACTATCCAAAGAAGTCGTCGCTAGGAATCGGCGCGAGGGAAGGTCGATGTCACGGCTCGATGAATCCTCGACGTTAGGATAACGTCGCATTATGCAATTACGTCGTTGCTCCGTGACACCGATGCGCTCATTGCGTAACAACGATTATTCGTGTTGAGGTTATTCGATGTGTAACCAGAGAAAACTCGTGGATAAATTGTAAGGTAGACAATATATTTAAATAGAAGTGTAATTATAAGTAAGAATACAATTTGAGCTGGTCCAGATCCACACGCTAGCTGTGTTACTGTTTATGGTCTGTCTTCGTCGCAGTCTTTTGTCTACACGCTGTCGATGGCTTCGGTGCTTGAGAAAACTAAAAAAGACCAGATGTAGAGTTTTCTTAGAAGTGGTGACCACTTGAACAATTCGAAACCGACGACATAGCGCGACAGGAAAAATTGCCGGTCGATCGATCACGCGCATTGTTGTACATTTTTGGAAACTTATTCTTGAACCCGATTTCCATAATTCTCCTTATTATCCGGCGCTTTCGTCGCCGAAACGTCCACGTTGTTCGACGATCTCGTACATACGGTAACGTAAACTGCGTTGATAAATCTCGCCACAAGGATACGAAGCCTCGGCGCTACGATACGACGTAAAAAGCAAACCGAAGGAACATCGGCTTTGAATCTCGGTTTATCAAATTCCGGCGAATGGGAGTAGATCACGGCAGACAGATGCCGGTTTTCCGTCGGCTCGATCGGTAATAAACTCCGGCTCTCTTTGCTCGCGGAGAGTTACCGCGCAACAAGGATATCCGTAATTTATCGGCGACTTTTGCGTACACCGGTGAGATTTGCGATCTTCATAAATCCGGCGTGGAAACAACAGGGCGGAAGATGAACGCACAGATATGAAGTACGGGCGTGCACGGCCTAGCCGGTGCAGCATCGATAAAAATACCCGGATATCCGAAAGGCGAGTCGAAGATCGATGGCGCGGCGGCTAACGCGGCACGACCGTGTCATCTGTTTCGGTGATTGGTTGCACGGCGAAGAAATTTCATCGGAAAGCGAGAAACGAGAACGACCGCTGGGTTCGACGCGATACGATATATCGAGCGGAGACAATGGGACTCTGCTCGCGTCGGGAGATCGCGCGGCGGGCATCCACGAGAGGACGGACGCAGGAAGAGCGTGATAGAGCGTCGTGGCGAGAGAATAATGCAACGATGGCGTGATAGAACAGCGACGACGACAACTGGGAAGCGGAGGGTTGTCCGGGACGGGCGGAGAATGGAAAAATTTCTTGGCCCCGCATTATCATAGAGATAGCGGGAAAATTCAGCTGGGAAATAATAAAAAAGAATTAGAATGGGTGCCAAGCGCATTTCCATAATTCGATGACGAGACCTCGGAGAAGCGCTCACCGCGTGGTGCTCGGCTAGCCGACCGAGTCTCGGCGAAGCTAGCTAACGATGAATAATGCTTCCGAATGCGAGAACCGTGACGTTCCCGGGAAACATCGAATCGCTTCGAATCGTTGTTACGACGTACTTCGTGTCGTGGCGCCGTACAGCTTCGGACGATGCTTTATCGTCCAGTGGAATAAACCCTTCAACGTGGAAGAATCGCGGAATAAAAGATACGCTCGCTTCGAACACCGACAGGAAGATTGCAGCTGGGATCGATGCGTCTAACTTTCCACTTTGATAACCTATTAACTTCGACTGTGAATAGACGTGCCTTTGCAATCGCGAGAGGGAACATTTCTATGGAATACGGAAGAGGCACTCGTACGAGGTTGTAAAACAGAATAGACCGAACTGAGAGAGCGCAAACAGGTGAAAATTCCTGGGAAATAGGAAACGGGCGTGGAGGGATACTCGGCTGATAGGGGATCCTAGGAAATTAGATATCGAGGACAAAATGATCCTAGCTTCGGTGTCGAAGGTCGATTACGCCTAGGGTTACCCTCCGCGGATGGAAACCGCAAGCGAACAGATAGCTGCTGGGGGTCGGAATACGGTGACGATCGATCCTCCAACGACTCCTCGTGTCTCCGTAGAATCGCGTAGAATAGACGAACCACGCGTGTGTATACTATATACACGAACCACCGTTGTCCGCGCTCTCGATCAAACCGATCTGACCGGGCAAATAAAATCCTCGCAGCTCTACAACGATATTTTTTTTTCCTTTTCTTTCTCGACGCGCCATTACCATCACCCTTCGTCCTACGCGTTCCGTAATGCACCTTTCGTGTCAAGCGAGGACCAGCGTCAAAGCGTCAAAGCGGCAAAGCAGGAGCGATCGAGTCCACGGTTCCATCGACGAAAATCACGCTTTCCATCTTCTTCTCGCGTCGCGGCCCATTGTGCACGGCAGAAAGGGCTCGCCATCGGCGTACGAGCCTACCTGCTTCCCTTGGGATCGAAGAGGATCGAGATATTTATTCGCGATCAATAGGCGATCCCTCGGCAGAAGGGTTCCCTGGTCAAGGTTCCAGGGTATATCGGTTAGTCGACACACGGCCGGATTCGACGGTCCGCGCGTCGAATATAATCGCCGGCCGGAATCTACAGGATCTCTGACTTCAGGAGTAAATAGTGAAAGCTCGAAAGGGCGAGGAAGGATGGCGAGGAAGGGTGACGCGGACCGGTGAGAGCCCGTTAACCAAGAGACGACCTAGGAATACTATACGTGAGTCGAATCACCGGATGAAGGGGATGAAAGGAGTTTCTCAGATAAAATCGGCACGTTCCACGGCAGAAACGAAGAAGGGCTCGAGGATCTCGTTACCCCTCGGCCGCCGACTCGCTCTCGAGATTCGGAAACGCTTCTTCGCCGAGACGGAGATGCTACGGACAGATACGCTGCGGGGGGACGGGCAAACGGCCGGAGCTATGGAACCAGTGGCCAGAGTCCCCGTTACCGCCTCTACTCCCCCGGGAACATCTCCGATTCACGGTTGCGACCGCGCCGCGTCCGGTCACGTAACCAATTATTCAATAAATGGAATCCGGGCTCGCGGCCACCGAACCACCACCAACCGCACCGAATTATTTCGGATACGTTTTGGATTATACACGACTAATTGCTGGTGCACCGTCGAAGCGTTGAATTTTCAATCGCGAATTTGAATCTCTCAGATTATGCATTACGTATAGTGGACAACGAAAGAGAGACAGTGGAAATTGAATAGACCGATTAATCGGAGCTGGAAAACGTGTGAAAGAGAATAGAGGAGAAATAAGAACACCCCGGTCTGTTCTCTGTCCAGGAAGTAACGATGGTCCGCCTATCGGGCCGTGTAACCAGTCGTTTAATAGCTACCGCACGCGGAAGCGTATTATACAGCGTTGTTGTGTATTATGCGAGAAGGTCCAGCGCAGAATACGCCAGCCTTTAAGCATTCAGAATTCCTGCACGAGGAGCGTGTATGCGCGTGTACGCCGCGCGCCTGACCGAACCGGCGAGCACGCGGAGGGTGGGCGATCGAAGAAGCAGGAAGAGGAACGGCGGGGAAAAAGAAAGGGAGAAAGATCTGCACGCTCGCGAGGAAGTACGTATATGTAGAGCCCGAGCTCGTTAAGCACCACCGACTTCCATAACATTCTTCCATGGATATTCCATAAAGGAGCGCGGCGTATCGGCTCCCTGCCGATGTTCCATGCCCGTACACCGCAAGACCAGGGTCTTGCACCCCCATAGAAATCCATTCTGTCGCGAAACCGCGTAAAAATCGTAACGAGCCACTTCCGCGGAATCTGTTGAGGGCTTATTAACGAGCGCACGATAGTCGACGCGTTTATCTTTCGCTGCTGCGCGCGCGTCCAGACGTATTCCCCTTAGAATCGTCGACTCTGTCGCGATTAATACACACGCGCGTTTTACATTCGCACGGACGCGAATGGTAGATTTTTTGGCGGCCTACCCCGCGCACCTGCCGCTAAATATGGCGGCGTGTACGCTGCGTGGAATGCGACGGAATTCCACTGACCGGAGGCTGGAGAGTACGCTGCGGTCTCGAAGGCCACAAAAATGTCGCACGCCAAACGTTTTAAAGTTCGATTTGTCGGCCGAATCGCGGCTTTCACATCGTCGTTTCTGCTGTTATTTACAAGCCAACGTTCCATCGTTACCCGTACGCTTTGGCGCTTTTGTGCAACGCTACGTGCGTTTTTCATTCTTTCTTTGCGCTCGTTAGTCCGCACAAAGACAACTTTGTCGTCCGAATAACTTGGCTAACGTCATTCCCGGTATGGAGGTACGCAGAGCTTCCAAATAGCCAGATTTTTTTACCAGGGCAATTTTTCTACCTTTGTCCCGATGGGCATTGTCGATTCGCTCATCCGGCTACATCATCTTCGATCGATTGGTTAACTATCGGAAAAATTGCACGAGGCGTCTGTAACGAACGGTGCACCTTATTCTACGATCAATGGGAATAAAATGGACGTGGAAAGGGACGCATTAGCCTATCAGGTTTACCCATCCGTTTACCTGTCTCACGATTCCTGTTTCCTTCCTACCATTTCTTTCTCATTCGCCATGAATCTTCTAGTTTACGACCAAGGAATATTCTAATGTAATGGTTAGCCTTCGCGTTAGAAAGTTTATTTGCATAGAAATTTCAAATGAAACGCCGGCCACGAAGGCGCCGTTCCAACGCTCCTCAGACTACCGGCCATTTCCTTGAACAGAGCACAGACTTGTAGGCTGATTATTAGGTTTGTCACGACGCACGTCGTACGGAGCAGCGGTCGCCGCTACCGATCGGATCAAAGACGCCAGGCGTCGCGCCCACAGGACAGACAGCCGGCTTCCACTCGTTTGATCTTCACCGGCTGCGAACGGAAGCGTGGCATCGTGTCGACAAGCGTGTCCCTGGCATACGCGTCGGTAAACTGACCGTCTCGTTGACTTCTCCCACGCCAAGTAACACGATCAGCACAGCGTGGCACGCGTCCACCATGTTATTTCGACGAATCAAGAGGCCATGCGGATATTTTTCGGCTATGGTGTCGCGTGGCCTCAAGAGCGCAACGAATCGCGTAACACGCTCTTCAAAGTCTCGTTGGAGGGTTTCAACCGAAAAGTGTGTGACGAATGCTCGCACCATGATCCTACAATACCATTTTGGTCGAGTACGAGCGACAGTCGAAGAAAGATTACAACTGTTTAACAAGAAATAAAGAAGCAATTGAAGCGGTGGCAACCGTCGACGTATAATATCCGCGTAAAAGCTTGTGTACGACGTCAAATTATCGACAAACGATTCCCAGGATGTCGATGAATAGCGGACGGAAAAAAAACGTCAGGAAATATTTGCCAAGCCTCTCCCAATGGACGAAACGTGGACGCGACGGCGTGCATGGCGTTTGAGCACGTTCGAGCGATTGGCGCGAACGATTCGGTCGGTGCCAGATTCGATTAGTCGGTGACAATGAGCGCTGATGATCCCGCGTCTCGACGCGAATTGTCCTGGCACAATGGAAACGACCTTAGTGGCATGGGTTCGCTCGCGTGGCAAGGGTCTGGCGAGGGTTGAAATCGGGGGATGGCAACGCCACGGCCAGCCAGACCCCCATAAAAATCCGCAGCATATGTCCCTAGGCTCGAGGACTTCCTAGCCAGCCCCATGAAACCATTGTGAATCCACCTGATCTCCGGGATTGCACCGACCATACGTTGCCTCCTAACTGCTCCCTCTCCCCCTTTATCTCTCTTCCTCTCTCTCCCCGGGCATTGTCACTACAAATACGGCCAGATACGTGCACATGTGCTCGCATTATGCGCGCATAGGCGTGTGTGTACCGTGCGCATCGTGCGACGTATGTACACGCGCCACGTCCGCGGGGGCAACTCCGATTTTCCAATTACCGGTCGCCGTATGACAATTGGGAAATCAATTGGCCGGAATGGAGGAATTTTTGTTTTCATCGGCCGCGATTAAACCGACAAAATAACCGGACCGTTCTGTGAAGAGCGGTCCGTCGAGTGGCCGATTAAAAGCGGAAACGAGCTCGAATCGGCCATGATATTTTTCGCACACGTTGCGTGAAATTACCACGGCGAATGGCGTTTCCACTACGATACGGGAAAATACGAAAAAATATCGTCCGACGATCCGACTGGTATCATCGAGGCGCCTCTCCAAAGGCCAGCTACCATTATTATCCGCGCGTTTTACCATACGACGCGACAAAAACAGATCTTGACTTTTTGCCAACGTATTTGTCGCTAATAATGCGTACGCGATACCTTTTTCAAATTATTCATTGAACTTTCGACTGTTTTCTTAATAAGCCATTTGGTGGCCACGCGATATAAAATGATCCAAATGCCAAGCATTCTTTTAACGTGCTTGTAAATTATAACAGCAGAAAAGTGTCTCGTATATCAGTGACTAATAAAAAACCAGAGTTAGTTAGAGAATGAAAAAGGCTGGACTTTTCTTCCTAAGCGAACGCAGTTACGTTTTTGCGATCGGTCTGGATGCACAGCGAGTATAGAGAACAGCGTGCGTGTGCACGGAAAGGGGAAACAGATGTCCTTTCGCACATTAACATGCATGACCGTGCCGGACCGATACCCCACTCGATCAATTGGCATAATTAATTGCTGGCGGCCACGGAGCCCGAGGTCGGCACGAGAACAACGAGCAGCGATCGTTCGAGCGGCAATAGGATAAGCCGGCGAGGGGATGGGATAATCTGAAATCGAGAAAAAGGTACAGCTTCCACTTATTTCGAATCCAGTGGTGTAACCGAATAATACTGCGCTGTAAAAAAAATTGTCGTTACAATTAACGATGCATCGACGGAGAAGCGTTCAGAAGATTTTCCGCTGTGTTTAAACGACCGCCTCATCCCTCGGCGAAGGGTAGCAGGTTGACTCTAAAAAAAGCTCTACAGCAATTTGTAACCGCGTCAGTCCGGTGGAACGTCCTGACAGCTATGTCGCAGCGCCGTAAAGGCAAGTATCGTTTCGACAGCTGGATACTGGCATGTTCGTCGAGGGTGAGTCTCGTCTCTCCGCGAGAACATTACTCGCATATGGCGACCGCTTCGCGTCACCTGCCGTTCTACTCCGCGGAAATCACGTGCGGGTCGATCATTTGAATAATTGATCGTCCATTCAGAACGGCCGGAACGCGCGTTCATTGATTTCGCTTAATGTTCCTGTTCAGATTGCGGCGGTCGCTTCCTCGGTGCCTCCTAGAGAATAGCCGCGTTTATGTACGGGGGTGTGTCCCGTGAAACGAGAAATATATTGCCAACGCCGATCCAACGGAATGGAGGGGAGAAAAGGAAAGAAACGGGGTCCTCGTGGAACGAGCTCGTTATTAATACATTATCGCGGCACGGTTGCCCGCTCGTCCGCGTCCGTTCGCTCGTTTTTTATCCCGCTTGGGCGCGTACATATTTCACGGAGCGTGGAGTTAGCTAGACGAAGGTCCGTCCATGGCCAAGACGAAAAATAAAGGAAGCAAAGCGGCGAGTTACGCTCTTATGAAATTTTTAACGAGCCCGCCGCCACCGGCGGAAAGTTGGATTATAGGTAACTAAGCGAAGACAATGATGAATGGGCGAGGAATCGATGAGCGGAATATTAATAGTAATGCGAGTCCGCATTGCGGTCGCGCGAGGAAACTTTCCGCCACCTATCCCGACGAAAGAATCTCTACGAACGCCGCTCTATCTTTCCGCACGCAATTATCGTCCCGCGTTTTTAATCGAACTCATCCTCGAATCGCCACTTCTCTTAATCGATTTGTCAGAGTTTGCCAACTTCGTGATGGCGGTTCTTGAATTTTGACGAAGGCGTTGAAGGGCGGTCGTATGCCGTCTGCTTGAAGAACAAGCGAATAGCGTTCATTCGGCTACGTATTTTAACACGTTGAATCGCGCGTGGCAAAGTTAAAGTCAACACGATGATACACTGGAACGAACAGTCTACGTTTGAGAAATGATGAGATTTATATTCGTGCGTACTTGTTCCAACGAAGAGGAACGAGAAATTTTCCAAAATGACGAAAAAATACGATTCTGCTAGAAATGCATTCAGCGTATTATTTGGGACGATAATAAACCACGGCCGGTGGTGCACTCGAAAATTGCTACGAGTGCGACGAATTCGACCATAAATTATGCTCATCTAATGCAAATAACGGCGGCTAATAAAGAGGAATGGATCGAAAAGTGGGCTAATTGGCCCAGATCCGCGGCAAAGAATCATGACCCAATTTCCTTGGCCAGTCGGGCAAAAAGATACGTGTCCTTCGCGGTCGAATCGCAATCCCGCGGGCAACGACGCTCTATTCCAAGAGATATAATTTCCGAGAAATTACTTGGGACACATAGAGTGACGCGCCAGCGTGTCAAAAGATCGCGTGGAAAAGCAGGACGAGCTTGAAATGTCTGCGGGTGCAGAAATAGCCGGCCATCCAGCGAACGTCTTCGATGGCCAATGCATTATGACGTCTTTTCTTCGCTCGTAGAATATTCAATCGAGTGGGAACGTCATAGACGCTGTGTTCGTCACGGCTTATGACGCACCGGATCAATGCAGGGCATAAATGGTCGAGTCGTGGAACAAACGTGGTTCAAGCGATGTTTTTCGCGTGAACTTAGACGTGATTTACGTCGAACACGATAAAGTCGAGGCTGGGTTCGAACGAACCTTTACCTTTCCATGAAACGAACAGCATCGAACGAATATCAAAGTTCAGGCGGATAGAAATACGAATCTCTAGAAGTTCGACATTTACGTTTGCGATGAGCGAACTGGAAATACAGATGAAAGATCACGGGAGAAAATCACGCGGTCCTGACGAAGCGAGCAACTTAAACGTCCTTAAACGAGGATCAAAGGGAGCTTCCCTTGATGACAAAGTAGAGGCCAGATATGGTTAACGAGATTTCGAAGGTTTATTTGCGCGGGTTGCCTCGTTCCAAAGTTTTCGGCCATTTCGATGTAACGTAGTGGCATATTTCGAATCGACGAACACGAATCGAGGGAACGTACAAGGGAAACAGGGAAGAACTTATCAAGAAAGAACTAAGAAGTCGCATGATCGCTGTGGGCTTAACGACTCTTAGCTTAGACGAGGGAAAAAGGGCGCGGAGAGGAGGAAAACCGAGAAACTTCGTGTCGCTGGAAGGGACGAACCGTCGGTTCCTCGACGTAACAGCGGGCTGTGTTCTCGTTAACTGCACGCGATTCCTTTTCCTCGAATCGCCTATCTCTCTGAAATCGACGTTCACCGTTTCGCCTCTTTGGTTTCAGTTGGAGCTACCGCCGCTGGAATAATTGCCAGCTATTACCGCGAATCGCCGATAAACCCGGCTCCGAACCATAGAATCGAAGTTATTGCGGTTATCAGCGTTTTGCGAGGATTAAGGGCGACGACAATGAGAGAATGTCGATGTTACTGGGTTAGCGAGGCGTCGCATTTATTTGCACGTGGCGTTTATTTGCACGCCGCTCCGGGCAAACAGAGCAGGAACGCGACGAGAGACGAGACGATACCTTCCGCGCGACACGTTACACTCCGTATTTAGATATCGTTAGAACAAGTTGTCAGAACCAGTTCCTAAGATCCACGTAGGTGGGCCAGGAACGAGCGTAGTGGCTCGAACCAGTGGTCCTAGAACGACGAACGCTTGGCAACACTGACTCAGCAGGTAGATTCGACAAAGTACCTTTTGTCTACGCTCGTGCGTTCGTCGTGTTCCTCGGAATCCTCTTCGGGGCGACTCTATCGCTTCGAGGATCCTCGTCGAACGAGATGCTTTCGAGGGATTCGTCCGAATTTTGCCGTGTTCCACTAATCGGCCAAAGGAAAGAATGTACAAACGCCTAAACGTTTGACCAAGTGTTTCTCGTTAGTAGACGTGGAAGTAACATTCTTAGGTCGAAACATCTTTCTTATTGACACGCGTCAGGAATTCTCGATTGCACGTGGAACAATGGCACTCCGTGTTCCTGCTGCCACGATGACAGGTCGAAAGACACGAAACTAAAGGCGTTTGTCTATACGTTTTATCCGGGCAATCGCGTGTGTCTTTTTTCCGCGCGATATCAAGAATCCGAGACATTGTCTGGCTCATCGCACCACGTCGTAGAACGAGGATTAGCCGGTCTTTCTTACGGTTTTATACTTGCCACAGAAACCAACGTTCGTGTCCAGGCTTCGGAGCTGCGACGCGGTTTTATTGGCTCGGTGGCGGCGTGTTCCACGCGGAAAAACAATCGAGTGCCACGCGCGGAAAACTTGGCTCGTCTTAACTGCCAAGAGCCAGCGCGCTTCCTCGCTGCTTTTACCCAGTCTCCGACTCCTGGCAGACACCTCTTTTGTTCCTCACTCCCGGAGATTCTTTTTCCCACAGTGCCCGACGCTTCGACAATAGAAATCGCGCGAGGTCGCGACCGCTAGGCCGTTTCTTCGATGTAGACGATCCACGTCGCTCTCTTTCAAAATCTGCTCCCTTTTCGTCGCGTTCCAGAATCTTTCCCTTTCCTTCTCTGTCTTTCCACCGATGCAATCCGGTCGGTGAAACCGAGAGAAACCGTGGTTCTGTGTCGCGGTAATTTTGTCAAGCAGAAAATGAACATCGAAGGTTCTTTAACTTTAGTCGTCTTTGGATTTCGTTCGCTGGATAAATGATAATAACTTAAGAGAGATGCGGAACAAAGATTTAAGGAAACTTCGTGGACATAATAGAAGGAGGTTCTAATCAATTATTTCTGACTCCTTCTGACTGATCGGAAGCTGATCGAGCAGCAAGGGAGGATTGATAGTGTGGCAAGTTATTAGGTCAGAACGAAAGTTCTAGCTGATTGGTTTTTGATGTTAACGGAAACGAGCTTGCGTAAATGAGAAGCAATTAATCATCGACATCGGCTTCCTGTTTTCCTGTAATATCGCTTTTTCGCCGACTTTTTGGCTCCGCTTTGCCGAGAAAAAGTTCACCAACATCGCAAAGTACTTCCACGCAAAGAAACATCAACTTTCGCTCTCCGAGATGCTGAGAATTAGTTGTCATTACTTTTCCATTTATCCCCTTGTCGTTTTCTCGTCCGATATCGTATCAATTACTTTCAACCATAAAAATGTCTCCACGCGTTGTCTCCGATTTTCTTTACACGTGGCTCGGTCAAACGCGTGCAAAATCGAACGATAGCGGCCAGATGAAAGCACCTGTGTTTTGAGAATATTCGCGACTCGTGGCGACGAAAGTTCCGTGGCTCGCAGTATTATAACAAAAAAGAGGTTAATCTTGCACAGAGCGCGATTCACCGTCGTCACTCGCGAACAAACCAACGTATATTTAAAGTCTTTGAAATATGCATCGCGTCTCCCGAGATACCTTTGTGCGGCTATATGTATGTCGGCAATTCTCATGTTGCGATATTTACGCAAAATCCGATTACGATTGAAATTCGCTTGTATATTCTTAGATGTTGCAGGTAGTCGTACTCCCGCCTGCTTTCTATGCGCCAGGTATTAAGGATATTCTCGGTAAACGATCGATCTTCGTAGAAAGTTCTGGACGAAAGGTCGACTGGAATATTAAAGTTTCATTACTGTTGTCGATTCGTTTCCGTTCTTAATCGCTGCTGATTACGGATGCATGAATCGCGATACGTGGAAAGGTTATCTATCACCCGCCGTATTCTCATCGGATCGATGCGGTTCTCTTCTAAAATACCAACCAGCTCGAAATAAAGTCGTATTCATACCGGAAACGTCAGGCGAGTCGAACGAGTTGTCCGCCAATCTTGCAAGATGACACGTTTCGTTACGGTCGCGAGCAATGCCATTTCGGGAATCCAAGCGAGCACGCGATCGATCGACGACCGACAACGCTATATCCAGGCAAGAGCCCCCGGGACCACCTACGCGCGATGCGGAAGATCGATGTATTCGCGTCTTGTCGCTTATTTATTTCTGACCTGGTCACTGTTTAAAGAAACATTAACGACACTTGGATACGGAAAACCAGGCTGTGATCGATTCTTCCAGTATACGAGGAATGCTCTGTCAGCCGTCGCTTGGCAATTCCATTTTCCGCTACCTCGAAATCGATAAAACGTACGATGGAGCGTACGGGAGCGCGACGAAACGACAGCAAATACCGGGAACAGGTCGGAATTGGTCGTTGAGAGACGAGAGGTCGCGCGTATTTTTGAGAGCGTCGCGTCAGGGCTATCGCTGACGGATATTCGAAATAACGACGTCGCGGCCAGCCTCCACGGAGTACATTTGGCCGCGACACGGCCGCATCGTGTCGTGTGACGCGCTTTACTCGACGCGTTCTGCGGTCAGGCCGAAGCCTAGCGCGGCCATTGTTCCTGCCCTCGTACGTCGTCAAAGCTTGTCAGCTTAATTATAGGCGGGCCACCGCGTACGAGCCGTTGTTCCAACGCGCGACACGCATGGCTCTCCCGTCATTGCGCCAACGATCTGCGATTGACGTGGCACTCTCGCGATGAACATCGCGTCCGTCAAAATGCTTATTATTATTACGATTACCAGAAGGGCGACGCACGAATTAATCGGCACTTGGCCGCTGTGCTGGATCCGCGTACGAGCGATCAATTCGCGGCGACGATAGCGTCGATTTCCGTGAGACCAACGAGATTCACGAGAATGACGCAACCAATCTTCCATGCGCGGCCGTTTATGGTTTCGAACGCTCGTTACAAAACGATGGAACGGGGCGTGACACACTTTGCCAGTTTCCAGGCTTGCGAAAGTTTCTTTCGAAGTCGCGCCAATCCCGACGAGTCAATAGGCTCGAAGAAAAGCGCCTTTCGTCGACGTGTGTACGACCAGGCATCGGTGAATCTTATCAAGATCGGCCCCGCGACACTCAAAGGTACCGACTCAGAGGAACCACTTGGCGAAATGGTCGTTGGTCAAACAGAAGTCGACCCAGAAGAAGTCTGAAAAAGGGCCGAGTGGACTGGTTTAACCGGGTCACAGACCGACATACTCGCTTCAGCCGCAGCGCCATCCGACAACTTCCGAATCCAAAGTTTCCAATCCAACCCTGCCGTTAATTAACAGATCCTCCTCCGATTCCAAGACAAACGTCGCGTGTGCTTACCGTGAAAGTCGTGGAAACTGTAGGATGGACTAATGGCACGAGAGTTGGAGCGGAACAAAGCCAGGAACGAGTGGGAACTGCGAACGATGTACGGTACCTGGTCCTTCCAGACGCTCTGTTCCATCGCGAGAACTCGCGGAAATACGCGGTGTGCGGGTGACTCGCGCGTGTTCGCGTGGCGATGTACACGAGGCGCTGATACTTTGTCGTGGCAAAGAGGAGGCGCACAAAACGTTGTCTCCAGTTTTAAACGCCTCACGGAGTATATTTAGCCGGCTCTGTCACTGGCAAACGACGGTGTGCGCCTGATCCCGCTTTGGGAGACAACTCGCGACGTTGTTGGCTTGTCTCCGAGAACGCGTACGCTCCAGCGAGCTTCTCGCTTTCGTCGACTCCGAATGTTCGTTGTAGTTAATTCGATCGTGCTTGTTTAGACTCGTCCGATGTTTCGTCGTTTCATCGTTTCACCCGTTTACGATCCGCCGACGCGACAGCAAGGGATCACGAGAGTCAGGAAACAGACGGATGGACAACGTCGTGTTCCTCGGGACTATTACTTAATAGATCGTTCAGCTGGCAGTCGGAAAGCAGATACGTTTACAAATCGCCCCGTCGCACGGAACAGCGGTAATACATTATTCCCGATTCCCGGCCGACTGTCGTCGATCTCGCGGCACCCACGCAAATAGCTACGCCGCTGGACCAGTCGTTACAACGTTCATTACTAAATTGTACGGTATTGACACGGTTAGGCGAGCGGCGCTCACGCTCGCGTCCACGCGCCCGCCCATCGTCGAACCTTGCCAGTCACCGAAATAGCACGATGAAGGCGAGATAAAGTCAAGCTTCTGCGAGATACACGCGTAGAATGGAAAAACCTATCGCGGAAGGAACGTTCAGTGTCGCGTTTAATAGATTTAAAACTCTGTTTGATCTTGATCTTTGATGTCGAACGAGACAAGAATAATTTCGTGGATAATTAATTGGATCGTAAGACGAGGACTATTATTAACAGTAGAACCATTATTACAATTACGAAAGCAACTGGAGCGATCGTCGAATATTCCGAATAATTCTAAAGAATTCCATTTCAAAATTATCGTCACAGTGACAAAAGAATTCGTGTAAAATGTGCTCGCACGGAACAAGTTATTTAAGTCGATCGTCTCGAATATCTAAATTCGTGTAGATGTAGCTACCCGTGACACGACCGCGACAGCTGGACACGCGTATAACCAGCCGGCTCCTAGTTTCCACGTATCGTCATCGATCTTCGCTGAGATCGCGTCGCGGTGCTCCTCTGTTTGCCCGCGTGTCGGTGTGAGCGGAACGCGATCCTACAGATCGGTGGTGTGTACATTTGGATCGACGACTGCGTCGCCATGGCGTCGGTGATTTACGCGCGAAGCGGAGGAAATGAGCACACTCTGATCCACGGCGATTCCGTGTAGCTTTCTGCTTCACGCGATAACGTTGTTCTTTCTGATAACGTAGAAGCAACAAGAATCCAGCGTGTCGGATTCCAACTAGAAATCCTTCTTTCCACCGACGCATCGATCCAGCTGGGTTGAAATCTTCGATGCTCGGGCAACGAGGCGTCGCCGCCGGATCAAAGCTTCTCTTGCTTTTCACTTGCCACTGTACCACGCATCGAGAATGAGATCGATAAGAAATTACGTTAAGAGGTAGAGAGCTCACTGCGAAATTCGGCGACCGCCTCTCGCTGGTATTCACTTTTGAACGAGTTTGCAACAGCTCCCGAGATTACCCATATATCGTCGTTCCGCGTTGATCTCCGCGTTCATAAATCTACTTTAAGCCCGACGGAGGAACGTGCCCCGCGGTAATTTCGTTCCGGGTACGTCGTCGCGAACTGAGACGTCACGCCGCCGCGCCGACCTGGCAGCCTTTCCACGGAGAGCTCGGCTAACAGAGACGTCCCGATACGCTCGTCGGAACCGTGAAAATTGCCCCGTTTACGAGTATGGTTCTCAGTGATCTCTTTTATTTTCTACCTGATGCTCACCGTAAAATCACCGGTCTATGAAGCAACGTACCGATTATATTGTGCGAAAGAATGAAACGAAAGTTATAGCGGAGAACAAGACGAGAATGGAATATTTCTCAGCCAGGGATTAGACGTTTATCTCTTAGCATCTGATCCCGATTCGTTCGAAGAGTAGCGAGTTGTCGCGTTCCTGCATGACTCGTCGAATCTTGTCGCCCGACCAATTCACGCCGTACATAGCACGCCGTGAAAGAATCGCAAAACGAGATCACAGCGCGTCGAAAACGCAGTGTCCCATTCGACGAAACGACGAGACGTTAAACGAACGTAACATTGACTTATGCGCGTGGTGTTGCTGGAAGACGCGCGTCGCGATTCGTGTGCGCTTCGCCTAGCCTTGACGCGAATAAACGCGCGACTGGTATAGTGGTCGCTTTGTCCGACGAAGAAGCAGCAGCAGCAGCAGCAGCAGCAGGAAGAGATACAGAACTGGCGATATTGTCGCGCGATTTGATCGACGAAAGGGTCAATGGAAGGATCCGTGGTGTATCCGTTGGCGCGATACAAAGCGCGCAATTGTAAACGTCTCGCGTAAGGTGTAATTTATTTGAAGATTAAGTCGCGAACGTTGCAAGCGCGTAACATCCGCACTTCCCGCACGAGCTCCATTATCCTCCGCACATCTTTCAATGGAAGTACGGAAGCTTGTCGCAAGGACCAAGCGCGACTATCACTGGTCCCGGTGACACGACAACAAGTCATGGACCCGCGAAGGTGGACTACGGCGTGAAACGGAAGGAACGTTGATTTATGAACGGTAGCCGGTCACAGTGTGTACAAGTCTCGTCTAATCGCTACAATACCCGCTGGCTGTTGCCTCTGTGCGCCATTGGAAGATGACAAACGCCGACCGACAAACACGTCGAACGGAACACAGCCGTATGGAACGACGTCGTCCCCAGGACGGAATCATTAATCCTTCTAATTGCCACTCGGAGGCCACGCCGTGTTTTTCTTCGCGGTTCCGGTCTATCTTTTCCCTTCGCTATCGGTTTCTTTCGCTCGGGTCTCTTTCGACCCGTTCTAACCGCGGAACCGACGAGGACGAATGCTGTCGAGGAGGATGGGGGACGAAAACAAACCGTGGCTTCTTTTGACCGATTCGGGTGGAAGGGAGAATTAGGGAGAGCCAGGGATATATACTATATACCCGCAGCTTGGTAACACATTCGGTCGACAGATGTAGGATTGTTTATTTGATTAGCACGGCCATTAATCAGAAAGCCCGGAGCCACCCTGAAGCGGAGGTGCGTCCTATTAACGAGCTATAGGAGCGTCTGCCTTTCTCTTATTGCAACCAGAATACCAGGGGAAAGCGAGTGGAATCTACCCTGGCCCCGCCAGACAGATATGAAAATGCTTTTTACGTGAATCGTGCTTCGTTTCGAGCTTCCTCTCGATTACGCTCGCGTGATGTCTCGCTTTGTCGTTATGGGGGGCAAGACGCCCCTCATGGTATATTTATCGCGTTTCTCTGATAAATTAATACGCGGATGAAGATTGGATTGGATAGGAGAGTAGATAGCTGCTAACAATAATTGGCGCTCTATAAGTGGAGCAAGTCTCGATTAAAAATCGATATCGTGGATAAAGTTTAATCAACAGTCCCTCGTGTTTTTATTCGACTCGCATCGTTGGAAATGGAGACGCACGAGGTTTCCAAACGAACGACGTTTCCAGATGTCAGGAAGCAATCGCGTTCCATTAAGTTTGAAGCGCGCGGGCAAACATTCGATCGGCTTTAATCCAGTTCGACGCATAAATTTAGCCGTTTCGGGGACGGCGGAAGCGAGTCGTTTTCTTCCGAAACTACGGCGCTCGTTTGCGAACAGAGACGGCGCGCACGGCTCGTTAAACGACAGCCCCTATATTTACACGACCTGATTCTCGACCAGCCACCACAAGATTCGACCGCAACGAATCCGAATCCGCCGGTTCGTCGGCGCGACGGGACGCTGCGGTTCGCGCGGAATTTTTTTCCGTCGGTGGTCGCGCCATCCAGACGAGAAATCGAAAATTCTACTGCACGGTTTCGTGCTACCGTGAAAATCACCAGCGTTCCTCGTTCCGCGGCTCGGCGCGGCCGCCAAAACTCGATTCGACATGTCCGAAACTGCATCGGTGTTCGCTCGAGCCTGAAATTCAACGTTGTCTCTCGTTGCTTTAGCTATTGCTACGTCCCCTATGAAGAATGAATACATACTTGATAAAGGTACGCTTTTTAACGTTTGAAAAGCTCGGTGTTTCTCTTACGGTTGCTTCGATGGATGAAAGCGGCTAAAAAGAGCGGCAGGAAACGCGACTAAGAAGCTCGCGGCCGACAATTCGAACGAGTTTAAACGGAATCCTCGAGACACGGAACACGAGGGGTGGAAAAAGGTGGAAAACGCGGCAAGGGCTGGCGAAGACTGCAAGCAGACACAAAGAACGGCGTAGCACGGTGGTTAATGAGTCGTCCAGTCGCTCTTCTTAGCTTTCTGTTCGCGTGGACACCGAACGAAAGCCCCGGGCTGCCCTTTGCGTCCCTTAAGACCAGAAACCTACCCCCTTGCCGGTATGAGAACCAACGGAATCGTGGACGAGGAAAGCAAGGAAAAAGACAGAGAGGCCGGTTCTGTGTCTGAGGCTTATATATCTGCCGGAACTAATTGTCCCATAATTCACTCTGTCCGGCAGTAACGTTGCTCTCTGCTTATCCGCCGCTGCTTCTTTCCTTTCTTCTCTATCTCCTTCTTCTTCTTCTTCTTCAGCGCCTCCTTCGTCTTCTTTTTTCGTCGCTACTGCTGTTGCCTCCTCTTTCTTCCTTGTTCTTTCTTTCGATTCCAGCATCCCCCGTGTACGCAGCAGACATTTGGCTTCTGCCTCGTTGTCTTCCCTCGCGCACCGCGGCTACACAGACACGACCGTCTCTGTTTCCTGCTCGGTGTCTAGACCGATTATTCTTCTCGCGGATCTACGCTCCAGTCACCCGATTTTATACTCCTCGAATCCGATACTCGATAACGTTTAATCTGTGTATATATCCATCCATATATATGTGTTTTCAAGGCGTTAATTTGCAAGCGAATACGGTGTCAGAAACCGTAATGCTTGAGGTGGAACAAGACGTTTCGAAAACTTTGTTTCGAAATTGATTTCGTTCCTTGTAACCTGCAAAGTCTTCAGCCACCGGTCCACAGGCGCATCAGATTTTCCGTAAATTCGCCATTCGCTTCGGAAACGCTATCACGAGCCGTTACTTCCGTGAAGCTGGCCAGACGACCGACGCTAATGCACTTTTGCGGCTAACTGTGGCGCACAAGGCTCTTCCTTACCCAGAATGCCACTTCCTCTTCCTCCGAGCCACCCTCGGACAATCTAAGGAGAAGCGTGTCTGCTGTTCTCGCGGCGCGCCAACAGACTCGACTTTTCTCTCCGACGACCCGTACGATCGATCGGCTTACTCTGCCGATTGACCAGTTTGTTTGCTTTCGTTAATTCGTCGAGCCACGTACGGCCAGTAAAGCCTCGCCGAAAATGCAGAGCACGTTGACCGCGCGTGGCTTCTCATGACGAAAGCGCCACTTGACCGGTTCACGGATTAAATCGTTTCGCCGTTAACTCGATTTCCGCAACGTTGAAACTTCTTCAACTCGCGTATGTGATAAAAGTAATTTCAGAATCGCTGTAAAAGGTAGCAACGGTGAAAAAATACAGCCTTGAGTCGTTAAAAAAGCCAAAGTGGTCTCTACCTCTTGGAAACTTAATTTTCTGAAACACTTCACCGCTAGGCAAACACGTCATTCCAAACAATACGGCGGAATAACTGACGAAGCGCGTTCACGAACGCTCTTGCTGAAAAGTGTGCCCAGTTCTACGTTCCGAGGGCTGCTCTTTCCTCACGGAAGGGGATTAAACTGGTGTCTCTGTTCCACCTGGGTCTCGTGCAGCCTGTCCTTGAAGACCAAGTCCGTGACTCCGTCAAGTTTCCGCGAAGTTCAACCGACGACCTTCCCCGATGGACGAGTTGTCCAGAAGTAGACGCGGCGGACAGATACTCATCGTTCATCCACGGCGTATGAATAACGTAGAAGTTTGCTCAGCGTGGAGGGAAGGCGGACGGGGATCGAGGAAAGGACGGAACTGAACGCTGGCCACGTAACTTTCATACATAAGTAAGCGAGACAGGACTATGAGGCCAGCGATCTCCGGCGGAGTTTTAGTTTGCGCTGCAGTATTTTCTACGGGAAAGTGGCAGACGCCCCTGTTCTTCGCCAGCGGTCTTAGCTCGACGCCGTCATCCGTGAAAATATCAAACACCGAGAGACGGAAACGGTCTGACACGGCCGTTCTTCCTTCTTCATCTTAATAACATTTTTCTACCAATCATAACCGCCATCTTTAATGGAACGCTTTGCCGTGATTGTACAGGCGATTCTTTTTCGTTTTGCCAGAAATATCCCAGAAACGAACGCCGTGACTCTTTTCTATCCTGTCTAGAACAGGCTGCGTGATGCTGTTCCTCCGCGACTGTTGCACGCGACACAAATGTAAACATCGGCCTAATATCGTACGAGCGCAGTCGTGTTCGCGTCGACGTATGTACATCGTGGCCTACCTGTCCACAGGTAACGCGCGCGTATATTCACCGTGAAGCGCGTACGTCTTCCTTGCGCGGAAAGAAGATCCTAGCGGCTCTCGCCAGTCAGCTTCTAAGGAGGACAATGGGATTAGCGTTCGTTCGCACTGTACCTCTCGTGTCCGTCCTTCGAGAAAGTCAAGAACGTTCGCTTCCAAGAGCTCGTATCCCAAGGTCTCTCTCGGTGTGTTTCTTTGAGAAACGTCTCCTACCTCCTCTTCTTGCAGGATCTTCTTCCGAATGAATTTTTCATAACAAAGAATCGCGTGCATCTTAATAACTTCTGTCGCTTTGTGTTAAGATCTTTTATTACGAAAGTTAAAAGAGTTGAAAGACAAACTATCCACGTCGATTAATCATCCCTCCTCCCCGTCCCCAGACGATTTACGTATCGTTACGGTTTCGGGTCCATTTATTTCACGAACTTTCCAGACGAAATCTTGCACCAGGCCATAGAGCGCGATTAATCTGAGCACTCGTGTCACAAGCTCGTAGTCCACGTACGTAGCAGACACGCATACGCACGCTCCGACAATACGCGTTGGTCCGTCGGGTTATTACAACGACGTAACACCGATATCTCCGCGGAATTTCAAACAACCCTAGGGCTCGATGCACGCTAGGTGCGAGCTCCATGTTCGCGTACGTACGTCGACCGAGGCAAGAGGTTTCCTTTGAAAACAGAAGGAACAATCTCTAGTACCTGGTAATTCGTTATCACGCAATCTCGGATCTGTGGAAGCTGCGAATTCGTTGTCGTGGTTTCTCCAGTGGATGATACGTTGTAGCTGGAGATAGTAGAAAGAAGATTCTGTGTTTACGAACGGGGAATCTGCTCCGCGTGGCAAATAACAACGAGGAAGTTAAAGAAAAAGAGGAGGTGGAATGGAACTCGTTGACCCTTTATCGCGATAAAGGTCAGAAAAAGATGATTAGACGGGAAATTGGAGGTTGGTGGACGATGGAACGCGCGAAGTTTCTTGAGTTCGAAAGATGGAAAAGTCGCTGGTGTTATTTATAGCGAAATTTAGTCGCGAAATCTAGCTGCAGCTGCATACTCCGGCAACGCAAGAATAATATCTTGATTTATTCCGACGACGCGATGGGTCTGCGGCGCGAGCAAACCGAAGAAAAACGGAGGACCAGATGCCGGTTCGGAAAATCCTCGATTTTCTGCTTCTTTTGTCGCAATAAACTTTTTCTCCAATCGACCGGCAACGATGGGAGGATCGAGCGAACCGTAATTTTTACCACAAATTTGTCTCGAGGTTGTCTGAAAATATGAATGCGCACGGCGGAAGAGTTTCAAGCGAAAATTGAAACATGTTTGTTCGATTAGGAGCATCCTCGATAAAATAGAAGAAAACGAAGTGACAAAAGATTCAGCGTGCTCCAGGAACTTTTATTCGAACCAGAACCATCGACGTAAAACTCTCCTTATTCCTGACAGGGTACTTACTCAAAGCTCTCGAAGAATAGGAAGAAAGTCTGGAAATGGGATAGCCAAGGTGATAGGCGTTATTTCTCGATGTCGCAGATTAGACTGACAAAGTCGTCGAGATGCGAATAACTTCGTCTCTCTCGTTCTCTCTTTGCTCGATAAGAAGCTTCCTTTGGTCTATCGAACGACCGCGCGATTTTATGCATGCGTTCTCGGGCCACTTGAAATTCCAAAGGAAACGAGTGAAAATTGCAAAAGAATAACTCGATTAATTGCTCGTCTCCTGTTATGTCCGAACAAACTTCTCCGCGATTGTTATTGCCGCGGAACGTCTATCTCCGAGGTCGGAGAGGAAAGAAAATCTCGGAGACAAAGCTCGGTGGAAAGAACAGGCTCTTCCACGTGCATCTTTAAATTTCCCTTCGCGTTCCGCCGACTACGAAAGAACCTCTCATTTGCAAATACCGACTCTGCCGCCGATACAACGTCTTTCTGTTACGTCTCCTCGAGATCGTTTGCTTTTTTCTTGTTCCTAGGCAATGCAATGCCTGGATCCCGGTTCGTCTTTCCTTTGACGAGTGGGAAGCGCGTCCTCGACCCTGTACCAAGCAACGGTTTCCTCGATTGAACGGTAAACGGTATTTTCCTGTTCCGAAGAAAAGATTTCTGGCTCGTGTGGCGAATACGCGTCGCAACGCCATCAAACTGCGAAACCGCTGTATCCGATCATCATCGTTCCAAGAGATACGAATGGAGACCAGTTGTGACACGGTAGCTATCGTGCTAGCTGTATCGGTGCGCCTCGAAGAAGACTAAGTTGCCCGACTGGCCGGGGTCGGGGTCACTGACTGAAAGATAGACGTGGCCCGGAGCCACGCGACAACCATATACCCCGGTTCGTGTTTACCGTGTGTCCAAGTCTCGCACGCTCCTGTCGAGCGTGGCTAGCAAACCGCCCGCAGACTATGCTGAATTAACTAACGTTGCCTCTGATATTCCTGCCTGCGGAACTCTCGAGTACATACTCGTTGCCGACGTCGTGATCGAACGATGATTTCCTCATAGTCGGGTCCCTTACACATGCATTTTCCCGTGAATATTGTTACGGTAACGTTCCACGTTGCTTCGAGTGTTTGCAGATCTTCGCGAAACATTAATAAGCTTCGTGTTAATCCGTGACGACCGCTACGATAAATACTGCAACGATGTTCTTTTATGTTTCAGGTAAGCGAAAACGGAGATCTGACAAGTTGCGCTGCCAAGTAAGTGTCGAGTAAGTAACTGTCGAAGACGCGACAAGCGAAAAGGCGCGAGAGCGTATTAAATTCGCGTGGGAGGACCAAACGGGTATCATGCAACAGACACCGGTTATTAATGGACCGCGTAACTGGTAGAACGCGATCGGCCGTACGGCGATCTATCGTACGATAGAAGGGAGAAACGAAGCGTGTAATTATTCCGACCAGCGATTCGTAGCGAGATCGCTAGCTCTCTAATGCTTTAATAAAGACGCGGCGTGACGTTCCCCTTGTCTCTGCCACGAGGAAACGTCTTATTTTAGGAAACGATGCCATGTGGTAAACCGGTCGGCCCCCGGGATATCCCACTTATTCTCCTTCTGCATGAAGACATTAACACGCGAAACCGGTGATTACCAGACTAGACAGCCGGTGCTGAAACAGAAAGAACCAATCGGGGGATCGTGCAGACGCGACACCGATACTCGTCACATTCCCGTTGATAATACCATTGGTCGTTGCATTGCGTGGCCCACGATCGACTAGGGTGTGCCTATGATCGGAACTCACGCAACACGAGTATTTATTAAAGCTACCCTTAGCCTCCACCCCCTTCTGCTCGCGTCGTTTCCTCGAAAAGCGAACAATTTCGATACCATGCTGTGGAAACCGTGACTCGGTTGAATCGTGTCTCCGAGCAAACACTATGTGTTCGTCTCTTTTCATCTTCTTCGTGTTGCGCTGTATATAGTTGGGTTAGCGGACGGTTCGCGTGCGTACGAGTACGAGCACGGTATCGAGAGTAATTAAGCGATTATCTCATCCGGTGTAGACGCATCGCGCCGTAGCATCGCGTTCCAATTGCGGACAAAGACCAATAAAGGCTACGTTTTTGTTCCGGCCGTTCCTCCCGGTGCCGACCTACGCGATGCTTACTAGCCACGTTCGTCCGACTCTCTTTCTCTTTTTCTCTTCTACGCCTTCGCGTTTCACTCCGACCTTATCTCCTCTCTCTTTCTGCCGTTCGGTTTATCCTTTCTATTTTCTACCCTGCACGACTGCTTTCAAACTAGACCTCTCTGCGGATTCTAATTCCTTTTTTACGCGGCTCCCTCCATGCAGACGAAGATAACGCCATGACCACGCTGCTGGCTGTAACGAATTACAACGCCGGAAAGAAATATTATTTCTGCCGCGGAAACGTCCATGCCGGAATTCCAATTACCGGCCAACGTTATTATTGTATTTTACTAGGCTCGCGCGCGTTCCCCGGACCAAACTCGGACCCGAACCACGAAAATTCTCGAATTTTTCTTTCGGCGACCAAAACGCCGCCGCTTCGTGCGTAAACATTCCCGATAGAATTAATATTCTGCGAAAAGTTTGTTTTCGAGAGCAATTTGCGAAAGTAGCCCTGCTTCGCGTACTCTTTCCTGGCAATTTTGCCCGCGAGATCCCCACACCCTCGTTGAAAAGTGTTCTTTTTTTTTTTTTTCGTTGTCTGAGAAAATAAAAATTCGCGGGAAACATTATCGTTGCGCGAGCGAGCGTATTATTTCGATATTTACGCACGTAAAAAATGTTACACAGCTTGTCCGTAAACAGCAACGCTGCGTTCCTATGTTTATCGCATTCTACACGCTGTAACTTTTGGCGAGGATGAAGGGCGAGAGAGGATAACCCTCTTCGGGCGATTCTCGAAAATATGACACAGGACGCATAAATTTTCGCTAACCACCGTGCTCGAAACACAATTTCTCGTGGTTTATCGTTGCGGAAGAGCGACGCAAGAATACATCCAGTCCTACAGCTATCTAACTCAGTGCTATGTATACAAAGTCGAACGAGATAGGATCGGAATTTTTTCCGAAAAACAATGTGAAACGCGTTTTCACCGTGATTGTGGGTTAACCGGTCGCGTGCAAGTCCGTGCTCGAGATCGCTCGCAGCCATATCGTGTCGTTTAAGCGAGAGATACGTCTTCTACCGCGCGATACCTCGGACAACGTGGGCTCTCGAGAAGCCCATTAAAATTTTTCTGACCGGACGCCGATGACGAGGCGTCCGTAGGACAAAGAAAAATCAGTATCGAAGACGAGGTGAAGCGTGGAACAACAAGCGTTCTACTCTCGCCTCCTTTATCTCCGACATCTCGCTTCCGAGAGACTTTCTCCGCCTATTCGCGGCCTGGTGCTACCGATCCGTTGCTTTCGATCCGAGATACACTCCGACAAATTACAGCTTGCCCCGAGCTGCAGGCCGGGAACAGTCAACGTCGAACCTGATAATGTCATTATCGCGTTACGGCAATTCCCCGATTTTTACCTGGTCACGGAAACGATCGGTCATGGTCCCGGCTAGACGATGAACCTGAAAACTAGAATTTTCTTATTTCTCCGCGGTACCCTTCTGGACACGCCTACTTCTGGGATAACGTGTTACTTCTAACTGTTACCTTCTTTCAACATCCACCACTTTTCCTTTTGAGAAATTGACTCTAAACACAAGGTTGCGTCGATTGTCCCGTGGCAGACACGCTTGAAATCGCATAAACACGCTCCATAGGATGTACAATATGATATATAATTTTATTCGCAACACTTGCAAATTAACAGTTCTTTATTCGGAAAAATTGTGTTGATTTGGACGCGCCTAGAGAACACAACAGCTAGCCACAATTTTAGTAACGGCAAGTGAAAATATTTTTCGTCTAGGCGCGTCACCTGCCCAAACTAACCGAGAAAGCGGAAAGCATCCGATCTGTCGGAAAGAATAACCGCGAGACCGAACGTAGGAAACACGAAACGCGCGGAACTTGCAGGAAGCGGGAAATCTCATCGATTAAATCTGTTCGTTATTAATCGAGCGTGCTGTGACTGGCTCGCTCGCTGGTCAATGTTCGGTCCGTTCGGAGCGTCCTTCCTGAAAGGAATCGGCGTATCCGTGTGAACTTCCTTCCGATCGTGTGCAGCAGCTCGTCAACGATAGAACGAGATCCGAGTAACGAGAGGTCGAACGCGTCCGCTGGTCTACGGCAGACAAGGAGAGAGCTGGCGAGGACAGCAGGTCGAAGAGAAAAGTCAGGCAACCGGGAAGAAACGACGACAGAGATAGTAGGACGAAGAGAGAAAGAGAAACGAGATCTAGTACGCCCGCCATATGTCACGGGGTCCTTACGTAGGTATCCTGCACGGTATCTTATCTTCCGCTTATGGCCGCGAGAGTAATCCGAGCGGAAGACAAACGCGCACGAAATAAAATCCAGACCGGTTCGGACCAACGAAACGAGACTTCCTTACCTTCTGTTACCTCCTGGCCTGACGAGAAAAGGGAAACGTTGCCGTCCGTTTCGAAACTACCGCTTCCTAGTCGGAATTACGAGTCCCCGGCGCTCTGTCGACCCGATGACACTCTCGGATACTCGAAAGTCGTCCAGGAATTCGTCGGAAAGAAATCGCGGAACACGATCTTTCTGGAGTGAAAATACGTGCGGTCCTCTATCGATAAAGTTCACGTGTTATATGTTCAATCTGAACGCTGTCTCGTAACGTGTCCGCAAGTTTCAACCTTCCTCATCGCATTCACATTCTATTCTTTGATTTTCACTTCCTAGTTTATCGAATCGTTTACCATTTATTGCGAGGTTTAGAATTTCTACTAATTAAATCGTCGTGTATCACACACTAGATACTAGACAGATATCGCACGACACGATCTAACCCGAATATCAAGCATTCTGTAAGTCGCGCAACGTGTGAACGTCTGAGTATCTTTCTCCCGGACTCTAGCTCCCAGTAACATCATTCTCCAGGATAGTCCTCGACGATACAAATTATCGTGCTCCGTACAATTCTCACACGAGCCACGAATTACGAAGGAAAACGAGATCGAGCCGGGATAAACGAGACTTCGTGGAATCGTCGACCCAGGGCCGGTTGAACCAATTCGTACAATCTCGGCCGCCAAATCTGAACTCGTGATAACCATACGCATCGTGTGGAATACGAAAACACGAAGAAACCTCTTCCCAAACTTCCGTTATGGGTTACGACACTTTTCAAAGAGCGAGACGCATCTTTCCCTGGCCGGCTAACGAGAACAGGATGTTATCGGTGCATCTCATTAGCAGGAGCAGGCAGAGAAGAGATGGTCTGGTTGTTGTTCGAAATTTGTGCAGCCGACACCTGTTCCTGTCAAGGAAGCCGGAGCTACGAACTTTCCACGCGTCGCTCGTTTCGCCTCCGCTCTCTCGGTTTCAAACCGCAGTCTGTCGAGGACAGTCGAGTAATTAGCGGGCCGAACAACTCGAGGAACACCAGGTCTTTAACGCGTGGCCGATCGATTACTACTCCGTGACTGTCACTTTCTCGGAGACAGCCAGTGAAAAACTGCCAGGTCTCCCGGTGACGCTTCGGCAAACTACCCAAAACATAGACAGAGTTACACAGAGCGAACAAACGTCCACTGAAATACACTAGCAATTCCATTGTAAGTCGTTGGATCTTTTTCTCGTTTTTTTCATCAACGATATTGGTTAAGGTTCGTATTTCGTCGCGGAACGATGTCGCAAGGAGAAACTGTCTGCTCCTTTGTACTCTTTCTCAAAGAAATCCTCGCTGGTCGAATTATGCGTGAAACAGTAAGGCGTCGATATTGTATGAGGATGGCGATTGGTAAGTGGCTGGCTACGGAAGAGAGCGAAGGACAGTATCACGGTGGAGTGTCCTCGATGGAAGATTCTTTGGGAATCAACGAGTCGCACGTGCACGCGCGGCCAGTCCTCCTCGGTCACCAATGACCAGGAAGAAAATTACAAATATCTGACCAGCAGGAACTCGGGAACGTGCTTCTCGCCCGAGCCGTGGCATTATCGTTGTCGGTGTGTATACTCGGTCGGTCTCCGTGGTTCGCACGTTTCGCCCAGAGACAACGGAGAAGCACACAGGGAGTTCGGCTATAGAATGTTCGTATATTCGTACTCGCACGTGCGCCTTAGACGACGACGACGATTCCTTTTATTATACTTTTCCTCTTATTGCGCTGTCCCAATCTTCCTCGCGCGTTTCACCTATCGTGGATCGACATGATATTAGATATGATTTAATTAAACGAACTGTCTCATCGCCGAGAAAATTAGTAAGTTCCAGCCACGGTGTTTCTTTCAACGTTGCGACCTCGTTGTTTGTCCGATTATACGAAGTTTCCATTGGTCGAATGGTCTTCTCTTGTTTAGTGAGAGTTGCTTCGCGCCAGGCATTTGTCTCGTCCGTTTTGAGACTGAATGCGCAACGGAATCGTTGGATTCCGTGGCGTCCTGCGATGAAAGAAACAGATGCGATCGAGGGAAATTACTCGGCAAACACGACCAACGATAGGACGCGACATTATTTTAAACGCGAATAAAGTCACTGTGTCGCTCGGGTGTTTCAACTAGTTCGGGTAATGAGTAGAACGAGTAGGAGCTTCCGACCTGGAAATGACGGACCTATTGTTGGCGGATTGTTGGAGAAAACGTGCGCCAGATAACGGAAAAAAGCGGGGAAAGTTTCGTTGCGTGTCGTGGCTGCGTATCGATGTGGTCCGTATGGAAAATCGAAAAACGGCGCGCAATCCGATCAAATGGAGTCTGTGCGTCGTTGTTCGAACGGTCGATCGATTCGGTCGAAAACGAAATTCGGTGTATCCGGACTCGTGATTTCGGTGGACGTTCTAAAAGAGAGGCGAGCTGCCACGGTCCTCGTTCACTCGCCAACCATCCAGGTTATTCCAGGGATAATAACGGTCATAAAAAATAATAGGGTTCGAGGTGAATCCTCCAACAGTCCGGATGATATTTAGAGGATCTAATGATACCGAATTTATGGGCCAGGTGTGCCGCAATCCGACGCGATTTCAGCGCGAAACATCGTGCAGAGGTACGGTCAAAAAAATAAAGTTAACGTTTGATCGCGTTTGTTTCATCTTCCATTATATAAATCACAAGCGAGTCGCGTCGTCGTAATTCAGTCCCTTTCTCTCTGTGGAGTCTTACAGACGTGACAAAAACGGAATTGTTCGCGATGGATAAGCGGTCTGTCGGTCTTGCAGCGCGTGTCCTCACGTACGCGACCGGCCAATTCTTTTCGTCAGGAACGTCGAGGAGGTTGATCCAAAACCCTCGAAGAAGAGAGTTCAGAATATTAATGGCGTGGCCCGTGAAGGGTGTAGCGCACGTACAAGACGAGTTATCGCCGAAAGAAAGCGGTCGTACGTGGCGCTGGAAAGGTAGACTTGCTAGAAACACGAATCTTCCGAGACAGGTAGACCGGATCTTGGTCGGTTCCTTATTCTTTCGCAGGGACACGGCGTCGGCTCGTCCGTCTCTGTGTCCAAACTTACCCTTTGCAACGTATTTGTTTCTACTTTGCATCCGTCGATGAACGAATATCCCGAAAATCCCTCGGTACTTGGGAGGAGTCGAGAAAGTTGTATTTATTGCGGAATAGACTGGCCTCCGGTAATCCTTTCATAAATAACGAAGTATTTACGTAAGGTTTCCGGGAAGGTGAATGGACCGGCGAGTTTCAGATTATGGCCAGCCACGGTCGTCTTCCACGACAATGGCTGCTCGTGTTTTCCGTTTCCTGGCCCGTTCGGTGTCCGCCTTTCCTCCGGACCCTCGTCCTGGCACGAGCCTCTCCTTCGCGCGTTCGCTTATAAGGCATACGCGGTGGCCGTGGATGTGCGCGAACGCGACCAAAGAGGGAACCTTTTACGGGCTTTACCGTGGCATAAAGCGTTCGAATAGACCGGCTTGACTCGAGAGTTTCTTCCGTTTGCTCGCGTTTGCACGGTCGCGCCAAGCTCCGTGTGCATGCGATTTTATCTACGCACACTCGTTTGTCGAGATTCAGACGAGGCTGGAATTCGACGATTCGATTCGCAGAGCGAATTCGTTGCTGGAATGTATGAAAACTGGGAAACCGATGGAAGATGGACTATCGCACCGGCTGACTCAGAGCGAATGTAATCGAAATCAAACCAACACGAAAAAATATAGGAAAATACGTAGTTTTACGAGCGAAACAATAACAAGCTGTTCTCCTTTCGCGTTTTTTCGTATTCCAAAGTACAATATGTGGCGAGTTACGTTGCGTAACTACGATATCCCATTTTTTCCAACAACTTCCCATTACCCGTGAATATCATATTCGCGCGATTCGTTTTATCACGCAGGAGACCACGGTATCGGGCGCATAATAACGTTCGATCGGTAGAGTATTACGTCCGCATGAGATCGGGCTACATTCTGCCCGACGCAAACTCAATATTTACCGTCCGGTTCAGCCTGGTGACTTTGGTCGGCGCAGCGTCAAGCAGCACTCGAGGACTCTTTAATTAAGTTGGATCGCCGGGATGGACAATCAACATCGAGGTTCCCGCGGTTCTCCCGTTGCTATTATGAAATTTGCCGCGAACCCCGGGAAACTAGGTTGGCGGAACCGACAGCAACAACAGCAAGAGAGAAAGAGAGAGGAAGAGAAAGAGAGAGGCAAATCCCATACCGGCCGGAGCGGAATCGTGTAACAGCGTGTACGCGCGTGCGTTTCGGCTTCGGCCTTGGGAACCAGTCCACGGTTTTGTCACGCCAGCTACTTCGTTTGTTCGCCGTTTCTCTTTGGTCAGGTGCGCGTCTGTCCTCTCCTTTTGTTCTTCCGCTTGCTCACTTTTCCTTCTTTTCTTCGCCAGACATTCTCGCTGGACGCCAGCCACTTTCCACGTTGCCGCTCGAACGATAACTTCTTCTGCAGTTGGAGAAATCCGCTTGTTGTCAATACTGGCACGAATCCTAGAGATGACTGACAGCAGGCAAACGAGCGAACGAACGGAAGCGTAATTCGGCCAACGGTTCGAATATCACGCCGACGATAATTATGCGCGGCAAGAGCTGGCTGCGGGCTCATAAGCGGCATGTATCGACGAAATTGACCGGGATTATTCGCATATCCCGGCATTTCCAGGCCGCGTCCAGATACGAGGATATTCGATCGAACGTGTCCGCGTTCGAGCTTTCGTCGATGATAATTGTCTGGCGTTTCGCTCAGCTCTGCATTGCTCGTTACGACGATTCATTATCGAAGGAACATGGCCGTACGGTCATCGACGAGAACCAGAGAAACGGTTCGCTCTCGAGGAAGAATTCAACGAAATAGAGTCGCTGCTTCTCCGGATAGAAGGATAGACGAGCGATGGATTAAACGATCGTTTAGCAAGCTGACGCGAGGTTCGGATGAAGGAAGCCGCCAGGGTGGCGGTGAGATACCCGAAAAGCCAGGATCCGATACGAGCCACGAAAGGTGACGGCCCGGCAGGAAGGTGCCAGGACCTCAAGCTGAGAGCATAATGAGCGACCGGCGAGTAATGAAGACCGCTCAATCTCCTCTCGGAGCCGCGTGCTGTCTCTTCAAAGAACATACTCCCGTTCCCTTAACTCCGATCTCGACCGCTAATCCGTTTAATCTCCGGATAATTAATGACCGTAACGCTTTAATAATTCTTGGCCTCCTGCGGCAAACGTGGTAAGCTACACCGTTTACGTCGAATGCAATCGAGCAAGTAACGTGCTACGAGCTTCTTCGAATACGAATTAACGTTCGAACAAATCTTGTCATAGCGGTCGACATTAATTTGCATTTTCTCGCAACTACGCACAGAATAGTTAGCTTTCGATGTTTCCTCCGCATCTGTTCTATGACTGAAGAAACTCGAGTTTTGGATGCAGGTGTTTTCAACGTTTCCTCCGGACACGACGCAAAGGGGACATCGAAGCAGGCCCCTGTCATCGTCCCAGGAAGCCGTTTACCGCTCACAGTTTACACAGGATTTTCGAACGAGACGGCTTTATCCATGTACAAGACGCGTTTACACCGACGCCGCTGTATGGGGACGTGTTTGTAGACGAGGACCCTGCCTAAATGCACTCCGAAATGTTTGCGCAGACTCTGTTGTGGTCTTTTACGATGAATTTCTGTATATGCAAATACGACAGCCCGCGTGGTAGCCGAATAAACGAGAGGCCCTGCGAGAGCGTTATTTCCATCCGACCTGGACGACGCGAAGCCGTTTATTACGAGCGGAATCCGGCACTCTTGTTCGCGTTACGAATCGCTGATTCTTGATCGCTTTCGACGGATAACGAGGATTCGCCGTAGCATTTTAAAGCTAACGCAACTGTTCCTTGGCTATCAAAATGCAGATCGAGAAAACGGCGAACAGATGTGTACATGTAAATGAACGATATCCCGATACGTGGAAAGGATACGCTTTGCAAATTTCTCTTAGAATTGTTTAAAAGGTGAAATAATCAGACAGCGAGAAAAAAAAAATGGGTGAACGCAAAGGAACAAGGAGCGTACTGTTAAAACAAAGTACACGTACGTGTAGACTGAAGAGGTGTGCGTCTTCAACGAGTCGACGTATTTCAACAATACAAATCTGAGGGAGTTAGAGCGAAGCGAATATAGGCATCGGAGTGGATCGAACGAGCCGGCATACCTGACCGCCAATTATCTCCGCGTCTCACCCAACTGTTCGCCTCGCTGCCTGTTGTTTTTCGGACGTTTTAACGGAGCTCCACGGTCAAACACCGGCCTGCGAAGATAATTCAGATATCATCCCTTCGATATATCTGGCAATCCCGGTGAACGAGGATCGACCCGTCGACGGTCGAACGAGGGGATGCCTTAGGGGCTCGCGTGCCAACTGACGTCTCCCAAAGCGGACCAGATTATAAACTGCGGATCGCGGACCAACCCCGAGTGCGAGTAGGACCACTGCATCAGTAGCCTCGCTGGAAAAACAAAGAGGGAGGAGCATGGTGCGAGACCGAGCGTGAGATAAACAGGTTTTCCGTACGAAACTGGGAATTCCGAGACGAATTCGGGATGGCTGGAGAAAGAGGGCGAGCGAGATAAACGCGCGAGAGAGGCAGGAGGCCTCTTTTACTTGCCAGGAGCCTCCGGTTCCAAAACCCCGGAGCTACGGCCGAGGGATTAAAGCGTTAAGAGAGCACGCCGATCCCAGTGACGGCGAGGCGCGAAGCCTCGCACGCTCGAATCGATCTTCAGGGATTTCTCCTGCGTGGCAGGGCTCCGGTGTCCTCGATCATGGGGACGAGACAGGCTCTCGAACTCGGATTCACCGAGTGGATGGGCTTCTTCACGGCCGATTAAGTAGCGACGCTCGTGTATCGAACGAGTCGGCGAAAAGCTTCGTGGAAATTTCGACGTTGATCGCAGCTTTCGAATCGACAGATTCTTCTCGCGCGTTTCCCATCCTGATGATTCTTGACGAGAAAAATTTGCGAACTGTGGTAGAATGAGCGAGGAGAGAGGACACAGAAGGAAAAATTCCGCACTGCGTAAACGCTCGATCGTGGAAGCTCGTTTAAGAGAGGATTTAGTTGCTTGTTAGCTTTCTAAATAACGTGTGGCGAAGATTCGAGCGAGAAGCGGCGCGCGGTAGGCGTGCAAGAACGATGGTCCAATTAAGGATGTGCTGCCGGTTACTTTCGGTTAATCCGCGTGAAGAGCGATCTCCGGGCCGAAACTCTTAACTTCTAGAAAACTTTCCGGTTTCATCGCCCGGCGAAACTCTACCGCTTCTCCTCTCAGCCGCGAAAGCCACGAATTACCCACGGTCGTTCGGTGTGTACCCGCGGGAGAATCTCCTCACGACGCCTGGCATCTTTAATTAAACGTAGCTTTAATCGTTACACCTTCGAGTTTCGTTACACCGTTGCGTCCAACAAAGTGCGCGACAATAAACGTTCTTTCGTTGCAAAGACTAGTCTGTGGCTACAGCGGATGCATAATTTCCGTTCTAACGTATAAGACGCGTCTGAATAGCACGCATTCATAGAAATCTATTACGCGATCAATTCTAGAAAAATTGCAACTAAATTTTATTCAATGTCGTTGTCAGCTTCCTCTTTTTATTCGGTACGACGTCATCGCTTGATATATTTTCAAGACCTACTACCGATTCGTTGATCGTCAATGTTTAAGACCTTGGTGGATAGTCTGTACGTTCAATAAAAATATAATCGTAGAAGAATACATTTTCTTATCCCGTAAATTTAGAGCCATGTGTACGCATATTTCGCTGCTTTGACGTATCAAATTCGTCGCATACGTTCGCTGTAACCGTAGCCGAATAAACCGGGCCTCGAATAAATGCTGACCTTTCAACTTCCAGCCTTCGGACTATCCTAAACTATAATACGTACGCAGTAGCAAGGGCCGTAAGTATTGTTGCACGGTCGACCATCGATTAGGCCTCCGGATACGACGTGCAACTGTGACGAAATCGTCTCGACTCGGTCAACCAACTTCCCAGAAGGCTCGCATATCCGAAAACGGATATGGAGCCAGCAAGTGACTGGCAAGCGTTACGAACTCACGGGAGTGCGGATGCCCGATTTCGTCTGGAAACCCGAAAGCATTGTTCTCCGTGTTCCGGCACCCCGTTGAGGCACTCATCGCGTCCAAAGCTCTTCAAGACGTCCTCCGGACTCTGACTGATGGATTTATGAATTTACGGTCACCCCGATCCACAGGGGGTTAATTGGTGGCAGCGTGAAGCGACCAGGCCGGAATCCAGAGAAGAAGAGGAAAGCGGCGACGCGGTGGTGCACGTGAATCTCCTTTCGTTTCGCGAGCAACCGGTCCTCGCGATAATTGCCGTCATTTCCTAAGCATCGTCAAGGTCGGTCCTGAAACCGGCTCGCCTTTTATGCCACCATCTCGGGTCGTTTTCCCGGCAGACCTTTCAGCTGGGTCATCGTAATCCTTTAACGACTAGTGATTATGATTCATTAACCGTTTCGTTCTGTCCGAATGGCTTCGCTCCGAGAATTAGATCTCACCGAGGCAGAGTTATAATTGCTCGTCCAATCTTTCGCCATCTGGACATGCCGAGTGTGACAGAAACGTTGTCGTTCGGATCTCTTTCTGCGAGAGATGGCGCACGATCCAGTGGGAAATTAACACGGGAAACGGATTTATCGGAGGATTAAAATGCTTCTCGGAGGTTGTTGGCCATTACGAATTTGGAATTAATCGAACGAGTTGAGAACCGTTGAGAGATCTTCCTTCGAAAGATTGGATAACGAGATGCGTAAGTTTCTCCTCGTTAAAGCGGCGTTCACACCGAACGAACATGGAAGAACCGGTCCTCGCCGAAGTTCGTAGCGTTGGAAACGCGTGGAGAAAAAGCGACGGGGCCGTTTCTAGGTTGCAACGCCTAGCATTTCCATGTCGAGATAAGCTAATGAGACGTACGGCGGTTAGAGGTAAACACGCTTCAAGTTTCCATTCCACGTAACGCGACTGCCATTTCGGCTATTGGACCGCCGATAGCGACGCTCGTCGAAAACCGACTTATCGTCCATTCTGGTCTGGTTTTTTGCTCCTTCGCCTACCTAGCCCCGGGTAAATTTTTTAATTCGTCCGGTTTAGTCACGTGAAACGCTAGAATACTTAGTACACTTAGTATAAATAAAGGCAACAGAGTTACAAGATATCAAGCTCTATGCTCCAAAAAAGATTAGATGGAAGAATTCGAGAGAGTACAACGACAGTAGCGTTTCGCAAAATTCAGCGTACGAGCTGGAAATTTTCGGTTACGTCACGTTCACGTCACAGCGTAACTCGAAATCCTGGAAATAAATCCGCCTGTTCATCACGAATCCAGCCCCTTTCAAGCCCCGTTTCTCCTTTTTTCAAGAGCGAGAACAATGGAAAAGCGAAGGAACGGATCTAAACGCGAGGCGGTGCATCGCATTTTTCTTGGTATATTTCCCGAGCGCGTGGCAACCGGACGTTTTGAAATTCATCACGAGAGCTACTTCATATAACACGGCGGAATGAATTATGTCGCGGCGTATCTCGCCGCGGTATCTTCGTTTTTCTCCGGTCGTAATCCTGGCCAGGCGCACGTGCCGCTGAATTCGAGGTTTAAATTCGCGGCGACGTTTCGAGTATGCGACCGCGGAACGTACGAGCTGCCGGCGCGTATCTCGCCGTGAAATAATTTCGCCAACGTGGCACCAAACCTGCGCACGATCGCTTCACGCGTTCCACGGATATATTAACAGCCACTTTGCGTCGCGCTGATTAACCACCAGTATTCCCAACTTTCCTTTCGACCGTTCGCGAATTAATCATCCGCCACTATCAACTGAATTCTAAGTATCTCGACGCGCTGAAATAGTTTTCGGTCATCGTATTTCGATTTTAGTCGTCGAGAAATCGAATTGGAAAACGCGAACGATGGATTGTTCGGTTCCTGGAGATTGCTTTACGACGACCTGGTGAAAGCGGAGATAGATCGCCGTTCCTCCATCGTCGAAGGCAATAAACACGGTAATAAGCAAAGGTCGAGAAATTTACGTCGCGGCCGATTGCGTTCCCCTTGGACGTTCGAGTGGAAACCGTTATCAGGCCAAACGAGTAGATAGCGAGCACTACGAACTCGATGGACAGTCTTCGCGTTTATCGTTGTTCGACTACGTTCGCGCGGCACTCCGCGGACTGACGACCCCTGCCAGCCGAAGGTATACGCAATTTATTCCCGGGCGATAAATCATCGTCCACCTACGTTCGTAATTTCTTTTTGGATCATAAATCAGTTGCCCGTCGGAACCCATACGGAGACGTTCGCGTAACCACCACTGTGCGTGTAGTCACGATGCGTGTAAGTACGATGCGCGTAGATACGGCGAGCGAAGAACACGTGGAAAGAACAGCGGATACCGGTGCATCGGTTACACAACCTGTCCGCTTTTTGCCAGCATCGCGAATACTCGGAACGAAGAAAAATCGCAACTGTTTCGCGCGATGACCGTTTATTAACACGTCAACCAGAGAAAATTCATGGAATCTGGCATACTCTTCTAACGGATCTCATATCGCAGATGTCGGGAAGAGTGAATAGTTTGTTTAGTATTTTTAAGCAACAAAATTTACGACGATTCAAGTTACAAATGCTATTACCGATCGAAGGAGATAAAGAAACAATCTCAAGGGGAGATACGATCTTTAGATAGAAAACGATTCTCATCGACGTTGACAAAGGGGTTAAAGAAGCCGCTCTGTAAATGACCGGGAAGAATTACCAGAGGTATACCGCTCGTAACTCCATTAATATCAATTTTATTGTCGCGATCAGGGTAGCGCGTGCGCGGGTCGTCATGAGTCAGGCTGTTTATAGCGACGATATTTTAATGATCCCTTCTCGTCTCGTTCACGAACACGACAAACAGTTGGGTCAGCGTTCCGGTTAACACGGTGCCGCCTTTGAAGATCGAACAGCATCGGGGAAAATCGTTTCGGCGTCGACACGGGTTCGGGACAGCACGGCTCTTTGTACCGGTGCTGTTTAATCTTATCGACGTTCCCGTTATCGTCTTTACACGATCTGGTACGATGTCCGTATCCATTGCTGTGGTAATCGCGTTCAAACGTGAACGTGGAATCGGTCCTGACTCTCCACGACGCGTCCCATGTTTATTTAAAAGCAGGTAACGATCATCGGTGGTAATCGAGAACGTTGATCACCTCGCTCGAGCAAACGCACGCGGTCTGACAAGGAGTTCGTCGACCGATAACGCGTCGATAAGTTTCACGACGAGTTTCGGAAGAAACCGTGGAAAGTCGGTGAAAAGCGCGGTCGAATCGAACTCAGCGAGTATACATACTTTGTGATTCGAGAGTTTCGTGCTCACCGGCGTTGTTTCGACTTTCCAGCACCGGCGAAAGAATGTCGTTCGAAGGTATTAGCGCTTTATCGCTGGTTTTTCCAACGAATTTCCGAGAGCAACGAACTTCACGTTGCTCGACGCGGTTATCGCGTGTTTTTGTCGAAAGGTTCCTCTCTCCAGAGATACGACAAGTTCCTCGGTCTATTTGCCCGGCTAGATATACCGGCTATCTCGCGTGTTTTTGAGGAAGGTTAAACAAACTTCTGACGCCCGAAAACCGACGAAGATTACCCGTGTTTGTCGAACGATGCATCATCCCTTGCAAACAGACTGCGCAATCTTCCTTCACTATGGAATCTACTGGCGCGGCTAGCCCGAGAACCGTATTTGTTCGCGTTAAAACTCTTAACCAAAGCATCGATTTCGGTCCGTCTGTCGAGGTACGCTGATAACGCTCGAAAGTTTCCGCTGTCCTGGTCGTTTTTGCTAATTTTCGGAAGAAAACGAATATTCCGCGAACGATCTCGTATACAAATACGCGCTACCCTCACGAATCGTCCTGTTACGTTGCCGTGTCGAGAGAAGCATTGTCGTGCCTCGCGAAGCAAGACGAATCCTTCCCTACGACGCAACGTTCCTACCGACGATAAATCGCGGAACAGAGCACGGCAACGACCACTTACGGTACCACGGTTTCCGTCAAGCCGTGTCCACTTTCTCACGGAATGCATTAACGCCTTTGCAGCGACACGCAAAGGCCCGTCGACGAGCATCCACTCGGCGTCACGGTGCACAAGCTCCAGAAGGATGTTTAGCAAACACTCGGAAAATTCGCTGCATCACCTTTCGGCTCGGCGTTCGGCAAACAAGCCTCGGTTGGAGCGCTTCCAGAAAAGCTGTCGCCGCTCGGAGTAGGCGCCGGCGTCCGCCCATCGAGCATCGTCGACGAATAATCTGCGCGAATCTGGCCCGGCTCCGCGGAATCCGATCGCTATCCGCCTCTACCCGCTCTCCAAAAGACCTTATTCGTTTCTTTCGCTTCTTTTTTTCGACCGATGACTCTTTCCATCAACGTCTGCGGTCGACGCGCGGCGGTTTAGGTACAGAGAGAACGCGCGCAACCCTCTGGCAAAACGCGGGCCATTTACCGACGAACAGGTCGATGACGAGTACAATATCGCGAGTAATACGATAACCACAATGGACTATTTCGGCATCAACCTGTTTCGCAAAGCCCGTTTGAAGTTACCGACGCCAGGCGCCGGGGCCACTCTGCTTCCCTTTCGCAATCCACCGGCCCGAACGAAAGGATTTCTAAATACTCGTTGGCGGTATTTGCGGATGTCCGCCGGTAGTCCCCGCTAGGCCTCGAAATACCGCTGCCTGGAAGCATGCAACCGCCGTGAGAGTAACGAAGGGCGTATGAGGACAGGGGATGCGATGAGGATAGGGAAAGAGGGAAAGAGAGAGATCGGATGAAAAGGAGGAGCGAACAAACGACGGGACCTTCTCTCACGGGGCGCCTGCAATCCGATCCTCAAAGCCCATCGGGTAAATACGCCTACGCTGGCCAGGCGTAGGGGAGGGGGTTTGGAGAAGGAGCGTTTAATTAATTCCGTTCAATATGCCGGTACACCGCTGGAACATAGCCGGCAATTCCGGCTGCGTTTTCACGATACGTCCGCCTTGTTGCGTTTATATGCGCGTAGGAGCGCGTGGCTAAGTGTTTGGTCAAAGCAAGCCGCCGCCCCGGCTCTCTAACCGCGCTCGTACGCTACGAGATGATTGGGCATTTGCTCGATGGTTTCCGGAAAACTTGGAATCGCTGGAGAGCGTTGTACTTTATTCCGTTAAATCGACGTAAATCGCGATTGACAACAACAGAGGGAACGAGTGGTAGTGCCAACGACGCCAGTTTGGTATTCCAACGACGAGAGCTCGCAGTCCGGCCGTAGGAAGATTGCGGGTGTTCGCGATAGGAGAAACGCTTAGCTGGCCATGCTCCTGACCCATATCTTACGCGTGAGTTCCGTTCCTCTTTCACACGCCACGCCACGCTCGCTATCTCGTTGTCAGTGTTACGATAAGCTACAGATGTTTCGTCAAAGAAACTTCTGATCCTCCCAAATCCTTCGCGAAAGCCTACGCGAACCCGAACTAGTAAAAGAGCTTACAGTGTCGCGCGGTGAATCGACACGCGATAGACGTTAAATACAGACTCGTGGAAAGAACAGACAGCAAAATCATCCGTATTGTTTCGAGCTAAACGCTCGCCAGTGCAAACAGCAACAACGCGCGTCACTTTACTCGACGACTTTGTTTCGTTGCAGCCCCCGCGGAATTACCCCGACACGGAGAGTCCTGTCATTGAACCCGGTGAGCGACTCGTCGGCGCATTGTGTCAGCCCGTCGACACGAAACAACCCCCGTGAAGGCAGCACGGGACGGTGGAGGGCACCACGGTACAGGCTCGTAGCGAAGGGCGTAAAACCACGGAGAGAAGCTGGACTCGTTGCGTGCACCCTCCTGCCTGCGTGGTGCAGCTTCTTTTTTTCCAGGCCGAGTCACCGTTGTGTTCACGCTGTAAAAGGACGACACCGGTTTCCATCCTTGTCCGGTGTAGCATCGCCACTCCACCCCTTGGCGATCTCGCTTTCACCCTCGTGAAAGGAGTCTGCCACGCAGAATACGAAGAAAGAAGAGTCGCGACCCGAAGGAGTGGGGGGTTGGTAGCGCAACGCGACGAGAGTAGGGAGACCAGGCATCGGATGGGGGTAGCTGGCAACGTGGTAGAGGAAGCTTTCGGTGGGAACGGTGGGGGCAGAAACGAAACGAAGCCTCCGAGCGGTCGGGCGAAACGACGAGCAACAGTGTGCCGCGCGCCGCTGACAAGCGAGCGTAGTTGTTGAGAGTCTAGTGCGAGAGATAGCGCGTGTCTTGACGAGTTGGAAGGTGTTGCAGGGTGGTGAGACTGGCGTGCAGGAACGTTTCGTGTTCGGTCACGCGGGTGCGTTCGAGCTTCCATGAACACATGTTCCGCAGCAACGTCGGAAGCGCAAGGGGACAGCTGACACCGGAGGATACGAGCTCGATCGTGCCCGTGGAAGTCTTCGGCTTGTGCGAAACGGTGTGAGGTTTCCCATGGTGGGTTCCGTGCGTATACATACTCGACGTGTCTACGAGTGAGAGAAGGGAATGATCGACAGTGCGAGGAATAATAGTGTAACGTTGTCGACGACGGTGGTTCTGGTTGATCATCGTGTTCGTTGACAGCGTATGGCTCGCGATCGCTCGACCCCGTTGATTCGTCTACCGTGCAGATTCGTAACGACGCTTCGGCAAAAAGAGCCGCCGACCGGTGACTTCTCCGCAAACGGAACGAGAGCACGATCGACGAGCAGGGACGGTCGTCGACGGGTGATTTCGAGGAAAGTGATCGTTGCCGTTGAGACACGCTTACGGTGCTTCAGTGATTCGTGAGAGCAAGCGACAGAGTGATCGAAATTGGCGCACCGGATATATCATTTTGCGAGTAAAGAAAGATCGTTGTGTTTGCTGTGATACGAGTGGTGCGCGGAGAAGCAAGCTACGAGAAGAAGGGTGTCCGTATTTTCGAAGGAAATGCGCTGCTAGCAAATCGGCAAGGTGTCGCCCGAATTTTTGAGGTAGGCATCCTTCTCATTATTGCTCTTTGCAAGCTCGAAATAATAGCTGGTGAAAGCGACGACAGAATATGAGAACGGACGGGGCTACAATTATTCGTGAAAACGTGCGTGAGTGGTACGGTAATTGCGTCGGGAAATGGACCGTATCGTCCAGGTTGAAAGCCCGTTACGCTGAAAACGTAGCTTTCCGAAGTGCGTGCAAATTACGATCGGTGTATATCGCGTCGGCACGTGGACCTCGACCGATACAGAAACCGCAAAGTTGCCACCGTTCCGTGAGATTTTTCTCCCGCAAGAGGATTACCCTGGATACCATTCTAAAAACCGGCTGTTCCGCCGGATATCATCCGGATCGTAAAGGCCTTACGATCGTGTCGGAGCACGGAGTGGCACTAGTCGTTGGGCAAATCGATTTTGCCGTCCGTCGGATTCGCTCGATGTGAAAATTTTCCAATTTATCCGTCGTCGGGATCATGGCGCGTTACGCAACGAGTACTTTATTTCAATTTAAAACGCTTCCGTCTTTCTTGTAACGATTGCGTCACAGCGACGCGGAGTTTCGTCGGCGTTCGCGAATTCGACGAGTTCGCAGCGCGAGCGTGGTATCTCGCTTGGATCCGGAAGACCGACATTTTTCCGCGGTTAACGTAAAACGATATCTCTGCGAGCTGCGGATCCAATTCAACGTGAGACGCGAGCGGACGATGGCGCACGAAAGGAAAAACGAGCGAAACGGTGAAAAGAGAGGCGGAAAGGTGGAGGATATAGAGAAAAATTCCGCGAGCGCGTGTCTCGTGGGTGGCAGAGAAAGGCAGAACTTAATGCAGCGAGCAAACAAATAAAGCATCTCCGACGGGGATTGAATAGAGTCGACGTGCCACGGAGATCGATATTCGCGACTCGCAGCGAAACGTCGAGCGAGATTAACACACGCTACCGCGGAAATACGCGTCGACGGTCCCGCGCACTCTTTCGCGTTTTTTCGTCGTTCTCTTCTCTTTTTTCGTTTCTGTTCCTTCTCCGACGAATTAAATCGGCACCGTCGTCGGTTCTGCTTGTTCGGCCTTTTCAATGGCGAGGGCTCGTGTTCGTTCACCTGTTGGTTAATTTCCATCGAATCACGGGTATGTTTACTCTCGATTACACAGCATAATGGAGAATTTTCATCGCGATAATTAAGCGAATCCAGGGGCCACGCAGCGCCGGAAATGCGCTCGTTCCATTTGCGAAATTACCGGAACCGTGTCTGTCGGGACGAAGCACTAGCATCGTGATACTTTTCGGACTGGCAACCGTTAAAACGTGCTCGCCGGTACGCTCGAAGAGGAACGTTTCCGCCGCGATACGATTTAAACGAGTTACGACGAACGACGCGAGTTGCTCTCTATGCGCGCGAGGTCATGCCACCGAACGAACGCAGATGAAATTAGAAATAATCTCGAGACTCCCACGAACTCGGTCAGGATCGGGTGGTGTAGCGAGCACGCCTGTCGCTGACAGTTATTAGGAACTTATGGGGCGAGAGTTCACGGCGAAAATTCGAGCCAGACCAGCACCGGGGGAGTTCGTTTTCTGTTCGAGACGCGGCACGGTTTATTTTGACTGCGCACCAAACCGCGTCTCGACCCTCTGCGAACGTCGCTTTTTCTTCCCATCACTTTGCGCCCGTTTCTTCTTCGAATTTCGATCCTCTTCCTCTTTGCGCGTATGTCTTTTTCGAAAACGATCACGCGCCGATAATTAAAGGCAGAAAGAAAACCGTATACGTATGTATCGTGAAAATCGTTCTAACGTTGCAAAGCTTAAATATTGATGGACATCAATGGGTCTCTAATTGCAGACAGGGTAGCTCGATTGGAATCAGATTTCCAAAGGCGATCGCAGTTGAAAAAGTTGCTGGTTCATATATACATACAGTAGAACAGACGATACCGCGTTAGCTAAAATCGAGCCGGAAATATAAACTCGTTTGTGTTCGTCGCAAAGCATCGTGTAGCGCGTTAACACTAGAACTACCGATAGTTAACAGCAAACTATTTTGTACCAAAACCAGTGAAAATGGTCTGGTCTTTAAAAAATACGTAATAATAGAATATTTGTATATTTATTGATTATTACTTTCTTACAGAAGGAATTCCATGTTATGTAATATATTTTTAGTATTATTAATCCATCTGGGACTATGATCTCTGAACGAGGGTTGACAAATTTATAAAATCGTAGAACCAGTCATTTCGACTGCTGTGATATTTCTAACGTTAGGTCCAGAACCTTCCTGATAACTGATATCATCGTATTGAACGATACGCAGTGAAAATTTTAAAAACGCGTGGGCAAATTGTACAAAACGAGGAAACTGTTCTATTGGAGTTCGATAAACAGATCGCAAGACCCTTTTACGCTTCGACAAGTACCAGTCATGTTAACTGGCATTGGTATAAGTAGCCGTGATACAAAATTATTTTGAGTTTGATTACATAAAAAACAAGATAAAATTCATTATATTGTTCTTTTAGTTATCGTTGCGAAAGTCGTTGCATCATTGCGAAAAGAAATATAACACGAAGTAGGAATTTTAAAATAGAGTTCTAAAACCATTCAATTTGACTGGTATGGTAGTTCTAGCGTTAATCCGAGAGAGACGAGCTCGATGACCGCTTCAGCATCTAAATCTCTCCGCCTTCGTTTCCCTGGCAAAATCATGGGAAAGTTCCCGTTGCTTGGCGGAGAGAAGGCGCGTCATAATCGAGCGTCAAATTCGTTGAATAAATCCACGGTTGCGCGTAAATATTCCACGATGAACTCCGCTCGAAAAGACGAGCTGGTCGCGCTCTTGGCGATGGATAGTCCATGGGATGGGCGGCAGATGGAAGCACATCACGGCCGGTACACCATCGGGCCACGCGGGTCGACTTTTCGCTCAGAGCCACACGTTCTCTTCGATGACGCAAACAACGAATACCGAAATACCACGACGATAGTCGTTATCGCTTTGTAACGTTTGAATTGTTCTTTTTCCCGATAATACCAATTGCCACTGAAACTCGTCGGTCTGACGCGTCACGCAGGAATGTTAATGTTTTCTCGTTTCTAGAACAAATACCTAGCTAGATAACGGTCGAAAGCTAAACGACTCAATTGACAACGCGAGGGAACGAACAGCGCTGCCCGAGCCTGCTGGAATTCCTCGTTTCCGATGATTCGGTAGAACAGCGTTGGTAAAAAATACGAGACGTTAACGAGCCACCAGTTAAAGGCTGATAAACCGACGTTCCAGTTGCTAAACGCTGCAACGAAGGTTCTCCGATCGTAAACTCGGTTTCAAGCGAAATCTTGCAGGGGTTACCGAACCGGCATGCAACGCACAGACGCCGGCGACACCTGCTCCCGCACCCTCGTGTCACCGAATACCTGATTAGCGGGGGAGGACTCTCTGGAAGTCGGTACCCTTGCCGGAGGGTCTCGGTTTAATAAAGCACCGCGCCGGTGAGAAACGCGAAACACGTGCGTGCAAAAGTTCTCCCCATGGGGCGTGTAACGACGTTCCACGGCCGAAAGAGGAAGGAAGGAAGGATGGAAGAAAGTTACGAGGGTGGTTACGAGGACGCACGAGTGGAGGAAGGTGGCCGGGAGTAGTTTTAGATGTCCCGTTGCCTTCCCTTCTAACGCGATGCTTTACTCGCAAGCGGTGAAATTATACCGATAGATCCGCGTCAAATGGAAATACGATGGCGTTGGTTCGCGGGGCGCAATATCGGTAATGGGGCCAACGGTTTAACGACGGAGTTTGGCGAAAGTGGCCCGGGGTACGCCGTACTCCCTGGTCGCTCGCTAAACTTGGATATTGGAAAATTGAGTTAACTTATGCCAGAGTAGAACGATTTTCTCCCGTTACCGTGTACGGCCATGATTTTCAGCCGTACGGCCTCTAAATTCGCTTCGCCGGATTCGTTTGATCGCCAGCGCTAAACGATATATCCACGACGACGTAGAATGAATCCTGCAATCGAGAAGGAAACGAAACGAAACGAGAGAGGTGGGAACCGACGACCCTCGTCGTATTTCGCTGCTTCGTATAACCGCTGACCGAAGAGGGTGCGAACTTTGTTTCTATGGGCCGCGAACAGGGGAGTTTCGCGACAGTTTCGAGGGCTGCGAGTTTCTGGGAGGCTGAACACCGGCGTTCCACGCTGGCGACACTCGTGACGAGAGTATCGATGCCGGTTGAGAGACGGGATGATCCTGCGAGATTGCCGACTGTCATTTTAACCCCCATCGCGCATTCTCTTCTGTCTTCGCGTGTCTACAAACACTCTCTGTCGCTGTATCATCGGCAAATCGATGGCGACTCGTCAAACTACAAATATTTAAAGAGCACTCGACGCGCGGAATCGTCGATGACTACGCGTAATGCGTTTCATAAATTTATCCCGAAACTCGAGCGATCGATATCGATGATCTCGATGCGATCTCGCGGGAGAGAACGAACGATCGCTAGACACCGCAGTGGAGATTCCTACCGATTTCTTGTTCCACGCTTTTTACGCCGTGTCGTTCGAAGACGATACGAAGAAAGAAATCGCTGGTATTAAATCGCGAAGACTTATAGGACACCGTGACAAACGTCGTTTACACGCGCTTTATTTACGACTCGCGTCGTCTACTTGCGAATTCGCGCGAACGCGGATCGTTACGAGGGAAAATTATAGCGCGTAGGCGGCCCGCGTATTTCCCGATGCCCACAGATTTACGGATCGTTAAGTCTTACGAATTTACACGTTTCTTTCCCCCTGACCGCTATTTGCGGCCATGCCCAGATTTTATTGTACGCTGGACGCCTACGCTCGCGCTTACGTTCACAGGCGCCGCTATCGATCTATCCCGTCGAGGATCGATGATATTTCTTATCTTCGAATACTGACAGACGGTATAATAAATAGCAGGTATAGTTCTTTCTTCCTAGCTACGTACATGATTCGGAATATAATAGAATCCGTCCATTTTGAGATAAGCGGGGATCTTGGCTTTTTATTGTTTTTACTGCCACGAACTGGAAGAGGAAAATTTCCAAGACGGGAAAGAAGAGTCGACGCGGCGGAACGATCCTCGGGTACAAAGGAATCCAATGAAAAATTGCCTGGATGAGTTCGAAATATCCCATCGTCTGCAATTCGATGGGGTTGAAAGCGGAAGGTGAGGTATCCAAGAGAATGTACGATTTTCCTGGATATCCTCGATTCGACGTCGGGTAACGTGTCTGGAAAAGGACAGACGTTTGGTGGAACAAAGAGAAGAACTGTGCGTGAGACGGTACGCATCGCGGCAACGCGTAACTCCGACGGATCTTGGGAAATGTTACGAACGAGAAAGATCGCCCGCCAGGGAATAGCGGTGGGCGCAGAGGTTATTTCTGAATTGCGAAAAACTTTTAATAGCTTTCTGATAGCTTATTGGCCTTATAAATACTTCGGTACCTCGCGTCCTATCCGACTGTCGGCTCTTCTTCTCCTCGATCCGATGCTACTTTTTTCTCATCTCGTCCTCCATTGTGTGTCCACCTCTGCCCCTAGGAGACCTAAATCCCGAAGAAACTGGAATCCCCTGCAGAAGAAATTGTCGCCATTATTTATTTATTAGACGGGACAGATCGCGCGCGATGCACCGCAGGTATTACACGAGTCTAGGAAGCGGAGCGGTGAAATATTACACGCCAGACACGCTCCTCGCAGTCAGGGTCGCTTTAAGCCTTTTCACGCGGCAGGTAATTTCGCGTCCGCACCTATTCAACCTCCTACCCCGTCGTAATCTGGTAAAAAGATTACGATCTTCTAACGGAGAATTAATGCCGGGGGAGAAAACGACGGAAGCGTTCCATCAAGAAGAACGAGGCATAAAGGTTGATTAGTTATTCGATTAGAGGAATTATCGGTGTTTCTGCCTTTCAACCGGTAGTTCCTCGGTACAAAACTTGCCTCGGTCTGGCAGCTTTCCCAACGACAGTTTCTCCCTTCCCTCTCTTCCTCTTAAAAGAGACACAATCCCACGAAACAGTGGCACTGAATTAAAAAAAAAAAAAAAAAAAAAAAAAAGAACAAGGAAGGAAAAGAAAGGAAAAATAGTGCAGGTCAGGCCAGACAGAAACGAACCGGAGGATCATCGAGAGCAGCCGGTGTCGCGCGGCCGGAATTATTAAATTCGTCGGTGTCCCCTAATTAAAAGCGAACCACGGCCGATTCGGAATCGCACGAAAGTTAGGCGGACAGCAGCAAGTGGAAAGAGCAAGAGACAAAGGGAGAAAAAGAGAAGAAGCGGAGAAAGGGTTGGTCGTTGCACGCGCGCTGCCATCGCAGAAATAATCGAGTGCTGCGGGCGTAGCCGCGCCCTTCGCTCGACCCTTCGTTTCGTAAGCGCACCGCCACCCTTCCTGCCGTCCGCGTCCACCTATAAATAACGTCCCTTACGCACGTTGCAGCAATTTTCTCGCGGAGATACCGCCGGAAACGATCCCGGCTGCATGCATAATCATAATGAGCGGGGCCCGGGCGAAAATTCGGCTGGAATAATTGCGCGTCCGGGCCGGTGCGCAAGGAACGCGACTGCCTCGTTATCAGATGATACGAAAAATGCTCTCGTGCGAGAGTCTGCCCTCTCGTAACTCGCTAATAGGCATTGTCAGGAGCCGTTCGTGCGGTTAAACATGGCCTCGGTACGCTGGAATCGCGCGCTGCCTCGGTTCTAGCTTCGAAATCGCGGCAGAGTCGCGGTTAGACAGGAGCAAAAACCGTCAGTGGAAAGTTGGACGTTCCGCGCCGGTAGTCGCGCATTAACGCGCACTGGTAAATGGACAGAAAATGTGGAATTCGCGCGACAGGCGTTCCAGGCGTGGATCGATACGATTTTCGTTTATAGCGCGATAAATATTTATTACACGCCAGGTGTACTTCGCTATGGGAACGTTTTGCGGGGACATAAAACGTACCTTACAGCGTGTGATCGAGCTTTTTGTGGCGCCTCGTGGCGTAGCCAGCCTCTAGTCGCAAAATAACGATTTTCACGCGAATTAACTTCTTCGCTTGTTACCACATGTACTGTATACCTTGACGTCGCACTCGTTCTTTCCAGTCTTGAAAAGTACCTACTCGTTGGACTCGTCCCAGTCGCTCCATCTTAATTTCCATTCATTATACCAGCCCGATCTCGTTCGATCAAAATAAAGCCACTTAAGGTGCAAATTCATCAGCCATTATGGGCGATCGCATTATCATACGCGCGACGAGGCTCCTTGGCGACACAGAATGTCGCGCGAGATAATAAGCCGGTACACGGTCGCGCCAGCGCGAAAGGGTTTCATCGTTGGCAACTTGCTCTTGGCAATTATCGCCAATTTCAACCATACCAGTCGCGCGCCAAGGAACACCTATTCCGATCTTTATTCGCGTGGTACAGCGAGCTTGCACGTTCAGTCTCCGCGAGTCGCGTCGTTCGGTGTGGTCCGACCAGTTGAAGCCGGTAATCGGCGATCCTCGTATAAACGAGCCGCGAGAAAGAAGGGAAGAAAGAAGGAGACGCGCGTCGGTACAACGCCGCTGGGCCACGGGGAAGGGAAGATTAACATAGAGATGAGGTCGTCTTGAGTCTTTTCCGCGTGAGTTATGTTCCCGTGACCGTGCACCATGGCTACATGCGCAAGTCTGCTCCTTCTTTCTCCCTTTCTCGTGCGTGCATGACGTAGCGGAATTACGTTGCATTAAACATTGCGTCATAGAACACCGGAGCTCCTTTTATCGTCGTCGACTAAGAAGAAGCGCTCCGGGGGATGATATGTTTCGCTCGTTTCTCGCCAGCAACGCCAGACGTACCGATAACTCGGTTACCGTCCTCCGGGATTAATTGCCACTCCGGATTAGCTCCGCTGGCGAACGAAGAAAAGAATCGTTGAAACGGACCCATACTACGCGCTGAATTGCAGCGAGTCGCGAGCTCCTCGAACGATTTCACGGGACTGGGATTCGCGGAGTCGGTGGAAATTTTCCATCGGTCGAGCAGAGTTTCGAAAGAGTCGCCAAGAATGGTAAATCGGAACCGCGTGCCTCGAAGCTCGGCGAAATGGATCTTCAGCGTGGGTCGAGCACGCCACGCGTCGTTCGCGAGGATAACAATTGATGGCAGACTCTGGACGCGAGAGAAAGCGGACAAATTGGGAACGCTGTGGGTGGAGAATATCGTTCAAAAACGTTCACCTTTGGCCTTTATGGTCTCTCCGATGATATTCCGAATCCGTGGCTCTTTGTGCTGTCGAGAAGATACTTTTAAACCCGTAAGTGTTCTCATGACAGAGAGAAAGGCGTATATAGATGGCTGAACGAGACGACAAAGTCGACACCATCGTTGGTATTAGTGGCGTGCCGGCTGTTTGCAAACAGCAATAATCATCTTTGTGACGTGTATCGGGTGCAGCTAGGCACTGCGTGTATCAGGAACAGGGAATGCGTGCGTTGGTAGAGTTTGTATCACTTAACCGCTGGCGGTGGATACGGAGCTCGGTAAGCGAAGCTAATGCTGAAATAATGCGACACTGTTCGGTGTTCGCCGCGCGTATGCCAACCGAAAACGCAAATGCCAGTCCCCTGTCGACAGACTGTACGCCTACGCGAGCCGATTTCCGATCGTGCGCTTCGACGCTTTCCACAGCATCGGGCCAACGCACCGTACACGTTTCACGTTCTTTATTCTCAATTTCAGCCGCAGCCGTGCTAACTCGTGCGACGATTTAGTTACTTTATTGTTTGCAATTAAACGTTTGCTTGTTTTTCCTTTTAACCATCGACAGGAAATTATTCGGTCGTCACTCAAGACAGAAGAAACGTTAGGCTTTCTCTTTCCTACCTTTTCCGTTCTCGTTCGTTAACGAGCGTATTTGCGCAATTACCACGGAGACCAAACGCACTTGCGAACCGTTGTTTCGCTGGAGAACATCGAACGAGATTAACGCCGTTTCTGCGGTTCTCGGAGCGGAAAGTATTGGATTCCTGACCGCTGTAATTGTCTGTTGGAGCAGACACGAGCGAAGGAAGAAACGCGTCACTGAAACCGTACTTTACGCTCCAAGGTCCGCTCTCGTACTTTTTTCCCATTGCCTGCAGCTTATAGCAGTCGCGATGAACTTTGAAGCTCGTCGAATCGACGTTGCTCGTAAATGTTTCAAAGTTCTCTGCTCTCTCCGCTGGTAACGATGGATGCAGCGATGAAACGAAATACCGTACCGGAGCCGGAGAGCGCAACGATAATAATTAACGCCCAAAGTTTCTGGCGTCGAATCGCGCGTCAAAATCTCGAGACGTTCCAAATTAATCTCGTCTACTTTCGCCGTCCCTGGGGAAACCTCGTCTCTCTCTCTCTCTCTCTCTCTCTCTGCTTCTTTCCTTCTTCCTTTTTCCACCAAAACTTGTTCGCGAAAGGCTAAATTATGGATCAATGAACGCGCAGGCATTTGTCTTTTCCATAGCCTCTTTTTTAAACGATTATACGAAAATTTTGGTAGTTAACAGTCTCGAAAATAAATTAACGCAATTTCCGCAACGTTGCAAGGTTGCGTTTGATTCACAGTAATTGGTTATTTAAGCGATTGCTAGAACTCATTATCATCGGAACGAGCCAAACATCTTTATGTTCTCTACAAATTTCCAGTCGAATCTCCGTTTCGTCGTTGAATTTTAACGATCGATTTTCTGAATCTTTCAAGATGCTTCGCGTTTAATATATGGCGATTCGTTTCGTAAATGAAAGCTGTTCGTTGTCCAACGAAGTACGTTAAACGAAGCCACGGTCAACTATAAATACGAGTCACGGCGACATTCGTTTCGGGAAAATGGTGAACGTGGTGAATTTCGGTGCAAGGGCGGCAACGTTATGAAATTTCGCGCGACGCGGTTCACGAAATCTCGCCCCTTCCCACCGAATGTCCGCTATTTCGTATCGCGACCACCGTTCTTTTTCCATGCTACCGTTTCAGTCCCGTCACACCGCGAATATATTTTCCTGCGTGTCGCTCACCAACGCGTAAGGTTCGTCGGATTTTCATAATGAAATTACCACGCGTGTCAGTGGCGCGAAGACACGGTTTTACGTGCTCGTTTTGGGCCATGGCCAAGACCATCCAGCAAAAGTCACTCAACTCTCGTCATTTCATCACGGAGACGTTAAAAAATCTCTGTTTGCAAAAGAGGGAGATGGTCGAGATCGTTTGGTTACGTTGTATAATTCCAAACGACGCGGTTTTGTCCAGATTCTAATTTATACGCCAACATAATCTAGTTACAGAAACTTTCTCCACTAGCTTTCAACGATCGTTCCGCTTCGAATTTTTTCACCGCGTAATCCTCTTATCGCTTCGACGCAGCGGTTTATAGTGACACTTAATTAACGTGATAATTACTTCTGGCCTGTTCCTGCTACTATGCACATGTATCGGTATTATTTATTCACTGGCCATCGCCATACTTCCAAATCGCGTTTCTCTCCGTCAAAATTAGCCATCGCTAGCTAGGCTAGCCGCTGCTCTATTCGTATTTATTAGCGTAGCGGGTGTCGGTACAACGAGCGTGAGCCGGACTGTGCGCTTTTTTTCAGGAACGGCCACTCTCGAGCGCACAATTTCATTAGGACCGACGTCCGCTTTCCTGTTTTTCGCGCATCATTTCTAATTCCAGGGCCCGGCCGAATTTTCAGCCGCGGTCCGGCTCCAGTCCAGCCTTGGACGCGTCGTTGTTCCAGACTATTTTGAGAAAGAGGTTGTCCCTCGTGGCTCCTAGACGCGACCGGCGAGATTTATCGCGCGAAATCGCGCGGCGCACTTCCAATTAACCCTCGAATAAATTTTTGCTTCAGCCTCACTTTTTTCCCCGTCAACGATGCTTTCTCTTCTGCTTCGAAATACAATGGATGACATATTGTTCTTTGCCGCGGTTCCATTGATCGGACGCCAAATTCTCGATAATTCCATTTTACGGCTCGTAACTTGTCCTTAAATTTATCAAACTCGGTATCAGATATTTTTCTTTTTTTTTTTTCTTAGAATACAGAGACAGGAAAGAAGGTAGGGTAAGGGTGTTTGGTGGCTTTTACGCTGGTGGATATCAGACGGTGTTTTTCTATCTGCGAAAAGCCGCAATCCCATCGGGCTTCGTCGGCCGACGAATATTTAACGCGCGGAAGACGCGGTTTCCTGTTCGCCTGGAAAATACCGATAGGCTCCGCGAGACGGTATTGTGCCGGTCTCCGCCATTCAATTTCCCCGTCTGCCACCACTCCCCTATCTTGCTTTTGTATATTTTGATCCGCAGACCCTTCGTTGCGCGAAAAGCTCGTCGTGCAGGCGCTGGTAAACTACATCTCTCGCGACGTTCGGTTTCTTGGCAAATTGCGCGAGGTATTCTTTGTTCCAATCTACGGTGGCGCAAATTTCGCCGACCACGATTTTAACCTCGCGCGGATACAACGGAGGAATTCGAAATTATTCGAAATTGTACGGCGTAATCGTATTTTCACGTCGAGATTCCATCGGTTGAGTTTCGACGCTCGTGAAAACGCGAGAACAGAATGCGATCCGTAGCACGGCGAGAAGCGGCGCTGGAAAAGCAGCGTGGCGACGCCGTAAGGGATTGTATCGGGCAGAATTAAATAAAAATCACGCGAACTGGAGATTTGGTGAACGCGGAACCGAGCCAGAAATGAGATGAGCGCTTCACGGCGCTCGCTTGGCTGCTCGTCCGCATTCTGCTCTGCATATGAATGAGAGGAGAACGGAGGTCGAGAGCGAGCAAGTGAATGCTGGAGAAACGGAGACGCACCGTGGGGTTCCAACGTCGCCAGCGTCGAGCTGGAATATCGGCCGAGCCAAGAAACGGAACGGAAGGAACGCTGCGTTTATTAAACTGAGCGCGGACGTGTTCCTCTTTTGCTTCCTCGACTTTATCCACCGACACGGCGCTCCCCCCTACTTCCCTCTATTCGATCCACCTCTCTCTACCCATTCTTTTGCCTCTGGTCTAGCTACGCCACGTGCAAAATACTGGCCCGACACGCTCTTCATCATCGATGCCTTTTTCTTTCCGCCGTTTTCGTCTCTCTCGCTCTTCTGGTTACACCTTCGAACGAGCCCTAACTTCCGTGCAAAGTCGTTTCCAAGCGAATGTCAACGACATCGTGGAGCCTCGGTCTGTTTCCACGCTGCTGTCTCCAACTTTGCTTTCGTACAAATCATCTAACCTACCGAGGGTTTGTTTGGAAAGGGTTGCTGGATGTTTCCTTTTCAGTTTTCCTAAGCTGGCGAATCGAGTTAAACGTTCGAACGATCGTCAGTCGAAACTTGCAGTATGACGGACGAAGGTTAATAGGTCCCCTGTTTTGCCAAGCCCTAATGGAGTATTTTTTTGCGTCTCGTTTTCGTGAGTCATTCCACTTGTCGACTCGAACGAGCTACCAGCGGGCAAGTGTTCCTCGAATACGCAAACGGCTTGAGAAGCGTAGAGTTACGCCGCAGCCGGTGTCCACTTGAACAAGAACAGTCTCATTATACGAGAAACGGAGAACCTCGCTACATTGGACTTAGCGCGTGTTAAAAAATACGAAACTCATCGCACAAAGTACTGCCGCGTCGTGTCACCCACCCACGGAGTTTCCGGCAGGCTTTCACCGTCAGCGTATCGCTACGTCGATTAAAGAAAGTCAGAGTGCATGAGGGGAGGAATCAATCAGCGAAATCACGCGTTGGATGACGAATAGAGGTGGCGTCGTATCGGCGGATCGTCTATTCCGTCTCGATGATATACGCCGTGTATCCTCGGCTAGAACGTCGCGGCGTCGGTGCTTACGGGGAGGCCGAAACAATTAATCAAGAGAATACAATCGTGTGTGCCCGGACGAGGGAGGAGGAATGGGAGGTAGCGAGCAGACGAACCGCTGGCGTGACTGATTCATTATGAGACTGTAATTAAGTCCCTGTATTAGCATACCGACTAGATGGAGACCGTTCCACAACCAGTCGGCAGCGGCTGGAACGACTTGACCCAAAGGTGCTTCCTATGCTAACGAGATACCTCCCCCATGGGGAGGGGTTGTATAGACGCGTGTGTGCGTTTGTGCATGCGGTGCGTAGAAAAAATAACACGTTTACCCTGTTGGCGCACGAGTTGCACCGGTCAAGAGTTTCCCCTCTCTCTATTCTCTGGTCAGCGGCCATTAGAACCGGCTACCAGACGCGTATCTCTTAATTAGCCGGCGAAATCCACTCTCCGGCCGCCGCTGGGAGCCTGGCCCGTTATCAATTTAACCCCCGGCCGCGAACTTTCTCGGTCAACCGGCATTTCTCTTTTCTTTTTCTCTCTCTCTCTCTCTCTCTCTCTCTCTCAAGCCTGGAATCTCCAGTCTCGTGCTCCGGTTCTCCTTGCTTCGCCTAGACCACCGCCGTAGCCACCGCCTGTTTTCCCTCGACGATACCCGTTGCTAACGAGTTTATCCGACCGACGGCCCAGCGCTGTCCCTTCCGTTCCGCAGCTTCTCTTCGACGCTTTCTTTTTTCCTCTTCGTCCGTTCTTTGCTCTCCGTCTTTGTCTCTCGTTAGAAGAACGTCCGGTTCACGTACGTACGATCGCTGTTCCACCGAATAACGAGATTTCCGCGAAGCGCACGTAGATTGTTTTCCGTGCAGGCGTTTTGCACGGCATTCCAAGGGTAGACAGGTGGAACATCGAGGGTAACTCGGTTTCCAGGGTTCCGGGGAAAACGTTCGACCCGCGAACAACTCGGGCTCGGAGGAGAGAAAAAAAGTGAAAAAAAAGATCGATGCCGCGCTAGTTGGAAGCTACTTCTACACGCGAGAGGAAAAGAGGAAGAATAAATTACGAGAGGCGGCGCAGCCTTGGGGAGGAGATAAAGCTTCTCCCACGTGCCGATTAATAGTTCTGTCAATAAGATTAATCGAGCGTTGATTTTCCATGTGGTTTTCAGCACGCTGAGGTGGAGGATGGAGGAGCTGGAAACGCTGGAGAGCACGGAGTGCCCTGAGTGCCCCGGGCCACCCCCCGAGTTCCGGTTGCCGCCACCGCCTCGGCCACCCTTCCTCACCGACGGCACCTTTTGCTCGGAGGAGCCCCTCACCGAGATCGAAGATTGCGTCGCCATTCCGGTAAGTTCGATTCCTTCGATTATCCCTGCCGTTACTCCTACAACGTTTCGTGAATTCTCGCGAATTCTCCAATCGACCAAAGCCATTGTTCGATCATTGGCGAGCGATCGTACGAAAACGTCGATGTAGGATTCTTATCGAGCTCCTTACGGAACTTCGTACGATTCGTACAACTTCGTACTTGCACCTGTAAAGGAACTGTGCCGCGTCGTGGCACATCACCACGTTCGTTAATTCTTGATACAACCCGCGCCGTGCATTCGTAACTCTCCTGTTTGATCTTGAAGTCTTACGTTGGTTTGCTTCGGTCATCCATCTTTGAGAAAGTTGGCGTACCTCCGTCACCTATCAAGTACTCCCCGGCGTAATCCACGCATCCGAAAGTATCTACTCGAATATTCCATTTTAGCTTCCATTTTGTATCCTAACGGTGAACCGTGAAACGCGAGCAAGGCAAAGTAATCTTCTCCTCGAAAAGCCATAACCCAGGTCGATGGAACTAACCGGCGGCCACCGGAATCGGGAGTTTGATGAGTCCGGTGGAATAGAAATTCCTGAATAGGGCGGTCGAAATGGCGGAACAGGTGGCAGAAAAGAACCGGTGGAAGAAAGAGCATGGAGCCACGGTTGCTCGATTCATATCGAAAGGACGGGATTTTAAGGCGGGATAAATTCCGGAACTCCTTATCCGACGCCAGCAAATTGAATCGGGAACGTGCGGGGACAAAAACGAGATCTCGCGCTGTCCTCCTCTCTTCTTCGTTCGTCGTCGTGTAACTTCTTCCTCGTGAGAAATCATCTCTTGACAAAATATCCCTCTGGAATTCGGCTCTCGGCGATAGAAGTTCTTAAAAGAGAAAAACGACCATACTCCGACTGTACGATGTTTAAACGTTGAAATAAGAAAGGCAACTATTAACAGCGATCCGGGAACACGTATAGCAGTTCTAACTTTCCGTCCGGTTGGAAACGATTCGGAAGATGAGGAAAGAATTCCAATTAAAGTAGTTCGGCCAATATTCTCCACCCGTGCACCGTACAGGTAACTTTCGAATAAGTTGCGACGCGTAGTTTGCCGCAACCAGCCTTTACAATTCTCCGTGGATCCCGTGGACACCAAAAGGCTTCATTTTTCCTCTTTCACAGCAATAAATCTTGGCCAGCGGCTCGATTAATCCCCGTCGCTCGTTTTATTATCGTCGTGGCGCGACCATTCCTAAGGATTCTTCCGTCTTGAAGAAAATCGGAGAATCGGTACGTGATAGCGTACGAGTGATACCGACCGCGGTTCGTTCCTACCAATTAAACGATTTCTCCCGACTCTAGCTCTATACTTTTTAACGAGGTAACTCGTTATTAAAATATACCCAAGTTTTACGACCTCCCGTAATCCCCGCACACGTTCTCTAAAATTTCATTTATGCGAGAGACTCTAACGGAGCTTAGTGTACGCGTCGCTCTCGCTCGTTAAGCTTTATCGTCGAGCAAATCGGCCTGGCCGGCGACACGGAACGTTGGGAAAAGAGAACGCAAAGGAGAATCAAGGGTAGAGAAAGGAGAGTAGGATCATCGGGACGGATGTTAAAAGTGAGACCAGTTGGTTAGAGTAATCGGTTCGGGCTGCCGTTCGTCCGGTCTGTTGCTCCGGATCGAGAGGTAGCTCACGGTTTGCTCTCTCGGTGCACCAACGAAAGAGGGACGGACGATAGAACGACGCGCTGTTTCTGTTATTGTCTTTAGCGGCCCGTTAAAAAACTGTATTTACCCGTGACAGGCGCCATCGGTCTGCCACCGCGCCTCCTCTTTTTCATCGTCTTCCCCATCCTCTTCCTCTCTCGACTTTTTTCCTCGCCGCGTGGCGAAGACCGGTGCACTGGTCGGATAAAAACGGCGCGGGCCTATTAATAGAGAACACGTGTCTCGGCAGCGTCGTGAACTCGGGGACCCATTATCGCCCGACGATTTTACATCATTACGCGTAATTGGAGGATCTGCCGGCCGCGCCGTGCCTCGAGATTTATCTTCCGTTTCGTTTCGATTAAACGGCCTGCGGAATCTCGCGGGAATTTCCAGAGGGAAAAACCGGCGAAGCAGAGGACGGGACACGGGACGAAGAGGAAGGACGCTGGTGGTGTGACGAACCAGGGAAAGGCGGAGAGGTACGATCGTTTTAATCGCGAATCGGTTCGCCCGTAAAATTCGCGTTATTTACAGCGGCGAACAGCGGCCATTTATAATTTCTAATTTCGCGCCGGCCGCCTTCTATTAAATCACTTTAATATCGGGCCAGTGTCTTGCAGCGAGCGAGAGTTTAATCTAAAATAATTATTTAGCGGCACGAGGTAGGCGACCATCGGGTAAGCTACGCCAGCTTACGGTTGCCCTCGCGCCGAACGAGACATCCGCTGCTGTGCTGGGGGCAGGGGGTTGCCAACGTTTCACAGTGCACATGCAAATCCCGCGAGTTTCGAAGGAAAGCCCCGCTCTGGTTTTTGCCACCTCTCGTCTGGCTTTACGGGGTGTTAAACGCATCGGGCGTCCTTAATTGAATTCTCTCGCTCCTCTCTATCCCCCCGCCACATCCTCTCGCGCCAGCAGTAACTACCGAAATTGCAGTAAACATTTTGTCTGTCCTCCGACGCTCCTTGACCGAGCTCCTGCAGCTTCCATGACGCGACCTGGAAATTAGAACGACGAGAACCCTCTGTCTCTCGTTTCGCCACCGTCTTAGTCTTCCCCTGCGCGTTCCAACCCCTCCCAAGACGTTCAATCTGCGGGCGTGCACTGGGAGGCGTTGCCTTTTCAGTCCTCGGTCTTTAGCTACCAACGATCCGTCGATTTGTTCCGAGAATTATATTACGATTCTCCCTCTCGACGATTCTTGCCTGCCCCGGTTGATACCCGCGAACGAAATTACATCTTCCTACGCTTAATATCAAAGGATGCGTCTTGTAAGGGAAACTTCGAAGAAGCTTCGTTTGAGAAAAGGAGAGAAAGAAGTCGTCGTGCAGGGAATCGTCGTAAAGAGCGTAAGAGAATTGAAAAGATGGGGATACAGACGGAGGACGAGAACCGGATGACAGTAATTAAAAAGCAGTTGTCGAATACAACTCCTGTAAGTCGTTTCGAGTTTATTACGCGATATTTAATAAGCCGCTTCGCTTCATGCTTTTAGCCGAGCGTTTCTTCTCCATCTTTCATCGATGGCTCCGTCAGGCTTTTCTACTCTATCTCCACGTATATATAGCGATAGTTCCCAGCGAATATTTTCAGAATTAATATCTTCTTCCTTTCGCGTGTTCGAGGATGACAATGGTGGCAATGACGGCTCTCTGTACGCGAGCAACCACCAGCTATCCAGCGTTCGCCTCTTTATCAACCACTGTGAAAAATTACGTTAACTCTCCGGTACAATGCGGCGGTATAGTGCAACCAATTGGACTCTGCGTTTGAATTACGAGTCGCGCGAGATCGCATCCGCCACCGTCTGGCTACGAACAGCAGTGCGTTTAAGGACGCGCGGCTTCGAGACGCGCAAACGGAGAAAGTTGAGCCGGCCGTTGTACCAAGAAAAGGAAACGAGAAGAAACTGCTAGCCGCAGGTCGCGGCGAGATCGGGGTCGCTTCCCTTTCGGCTAACCTTCGATCGAGGAGCGGTCACATCGAGGGTGGAGGGTGAAAGGGGTGGAGCAGGGAGGGTGGAAAAGGGAAAAAGTCTTGGGTGATGGCGTTTTTGCATCGACCGAGTCTCTTTATTACGCCTGGGAATCCGCTTTGTTTCTGGCGGTGTGCTGGGGGCGATAGGTGGGGGACGAAGGGATGACAAAGAACAGCGTGGCAGTGGCGAGGCGGAAAAGCGAGAAAAAGGACGCGAAGAAAGATGAGAAGAGGGGGGGGGAGGGAAGAATGCCCGCGTTCCCCTAGGCAGAAGTTTGCGCGGCGGCTAAGCACGCCGAGAGGACTAAAAAGTGAACCAGCCTGGAAAATGGGAAGAAAAGGGGTAGTTATTGCCGATTTCGCGGCGGCGGCAGCGGAGGTGGGCTATCCTCCGGCTGGCGCTGTATCGTTGCTGCAGCTACGGTTAATTACAGCACGAGTGGAATTGGTTTCGTTTATCGGGCAAAGCTCGATGGAACGTATCGTCATTTCGAGCGTCCGGATAGCAAATCGATGCCAGACGTCGACGTTCTCCTCCTGGGTATCGACAGAGGACCCTCGTCCGGATTATCTCGAACCGATTGTGTCTCTTCCTCTTCTCTTTCGTCGATAGTCCGGATTTCCTGTCAGTCTGTTCGAGGACTCGTGGCCAGGGGTCCGGCCGATTTCGCTACTGCAATAACCGACGCTCTACCATGTTAATTTCCACGATTATTTATCGAATTTATTCGCTCCACTTGGACGACTGTTTCACCTTCTTATTTACAGAATGATATGGAAATCCTGAAGCCGTCTAAGAGCAGATGTTTCGCTGTACGATGATCAAATTGAAGCACGTGAGACGCTCATGAACATGGCCATTGAAAAATCACAATATCGTTGGGGATAGAGTGGAGTCGGTAAAGCAGGAAGCGAAATCCTTTGATCGCGGCAGAGGTCTTCGGTCGTCCTCCCTTCTGGTCCGAAGATTCCATCGCACAGAGGATAAAACCTCGGGGCAGACAGTTACGCGCTTTGTTCCAGTGTATATACAAAGCACCGATTTATCCTGTTCGTTCCGCGGCGCACGTAATATTTTCCCGCTTCGTGTGTGCCTCTGCATATCGTTGTACCTAGGAATTTTCTTTAGCATACTCCTCTCCGCTTTTCAATCCATCCGCCATCCTCTGCGCTTCTTCTGCGAATAACGAACGTATCTCATCAAGATGTCACAACTAAATCCTCCGCAAAGAGAAACACGCGATCCTGCAAGCTTTTCCACGTCTGATGGTCAAACGAAGTAAAAACACGAACAACGTGCAAGAAAATAGACCGCTGTGCCACGTTGGACAAACGTAAAAGTCACTTTTCTCCTGCTACCGAGCATTTATTTTTATCGTCGAGTATCCTCCGATCGTCGCGTAGCAGAGCAAAAGGTTTGATAAGCGAAGAAACGCGATAGTTGAAGAAATATCTCGGCGCAATAAATCCGGCTCCCGTGTAAACCAGTTGGTTATTAAATGGCTATTAAACGGAAAGCGAGCAGATACCCGTGGCGCGAACTACGTGTTCGTTATCTCGGATTAGAGTCGATATTAAATGGCAAGTATCGCGTCCGTTTGGGCTACGATCGAGCGTGACGTAATCAGCGAGCGTGTAAGCGCGTAAAGTACCGGTTGAAACGTCCGGTATGCGCGCGCACGTACGCGTATCCCGCGAGCGCGTTAAGTTTGGCCGGAAAATCGCGGTAAATCATCGACGTCGCTGCATACTGCGCGTAAATCACCGATTAATCCGCCACGGCCCACCGCGTTATCGGTCTCCTTGCTCGTTCGACGGTTTTCGCGTTCGAAATTTCGATCGATTTTGCAAACGATAAGACGTACGAACGGAGGAGCGTTCGAGCAGAGTAGGTGAACGGTAGTTGCGGGTGAAGAAGCGTCGGAAGCCCGGGGCGGCTGTTTGCACGGTAGAACCGTAGAAACATCGAGGTAGAACCGACGAGAGGTTGCTGTAATGTGAGCGTCACGCGTCAAGTTAATCTTCTGTCGAGAGACGAGGAAGATGTACCAGGAGAGCTGGCTCGACAACGTGTTTAGATAGCGTTGTTGTTGTTTGTCTAACTCGTTGGAAGGGAAGACCTGTTTTTCGACGATAGAAGCTGGTCTTTCCGGGATTTCTCTAGGTAGGAATCACGCAAGAATCGTGGCACGCTTAACGAACCGATGAACCTTCCCAGCACGAGACGAAACCAATCGTGACAATTTTTTTTAAACAATCGAACAAACAACTTTTTTACAGTCACAGCTTTCTCGTTAATATCCTTGAAATATAGAAATCCATAGGTATAAACGATTTTGAGATAACTTAATGTTGGTAGAGCTATCTAAATACGATTTCAGCTTGCGAACTCGAGGTAAGTCGAGGACGTTTAACGCGGTATATATGGTAAGGCTGTGTGTCGAGCCTCTTATTCTTTCGTTAGGCGTAGGCGACGAAGAAGGGGATCGACGAGAGCCCTTAGCCGAGATTCTTCCCGGCGGCTGATATCGCCTCGCGTCGTTAGCCCCATTATTATATCCGCGAATAACCGCGTTCCGCCCGATTCCATCGCTGTTCACGGGTTTTACTTCGACATAAAAGCCACCAATAACCGTCCCGACCGCGTAATAACATCGCTCCCTTGTCCTTGAAAGGGCGCGATAAATCGAGCGCGACAGCTACCACCCCCTTTTCCCACCAAGATAGAATCGTCTTGAAAGATCGGTGAGTTCGCCGGAATAAACGCCGCATGATAGAACTTGCTTGTCTCGGTTCCAGAATAAAGGAGATTCTACTTAAGAAGATGCGGTTCAAGTGGTCGTTTCTTACGGAACTGTTTAGTCTGCGGCAATGACTCTCGTAAAGGGACTCTGAAAAGTGTTACGCGATAATCTCGATGGAACTCGAAGAAGAGCTTAGGAGATATTTAACTCTCGGAATATGAGAAATATAAACAAAAGCGAACTCGAATACGAAGAAAATTTCTCGTTGGAAGAAATGAAAATTCTAAGGAAGCGTCTAAGACGCTGGTCGTTTCAGAAAGATTTCTTTCGTTGCGTGTACTGTGTGTATAGCTTTAAACTCGCCGGTTCTACCAGTCCAGGCATAGAAACGCGGAGGTTCACAATAAAGATCGTGTTTCACACGAATGCTCGAACCATCTATAACTTTCTTGATTTCATTAAGATAAGAGGCAAATGGCGAGGGCTCAGCTTCGTTCATTGGAAGCACAATTTAACGCTAAAGAGTAGTAATGGAAGTAAAACACCGTGGTAAAACTTCCACTAGATTGTCGGATAATCTATAGATACGAGAAGTTATCGCCATAAGCGACGTAGCATAGACTATGAGGTAAAATCCTTCTAAACTCGTGTCGAGTATCTACGGGATTTATAAATTACACGCTTTAAGGTCTCGTGCGTACCGCGCTACTCTACGACCGAAAGGGTGACGTTCCTGCGCATTCGTTGCTTCAAGAAAAAAAGAGGACATGGTTTTCCCATGTCAAATAAGGACCAAACAGTCGATTATAATTAGATCAGAGAAACAAGACGGAATCGTAGAAGACGCCAGACACGAGAAAAGTGTGCAGGCCTGCGTCGACTCCTTGTCGTCGCCTGGCGGCGTGTTTACACAGCACGCTTCCGTGGAAACGAGCACGTGAAAACTTTCTCGACCTTGTGAACGAACACGGGTCACGACCAACCCTTGGGAAAAATAATCACTTTTCGTTCCGCGCTTCCGCTTCGTTCGCTCGTCCGATAAAATGCAGAACGAAAAATTTCTCCTACACGTTTTACACGAACAATTTGCCCGCGACTGAACGCACGTCCTCTGGACGACGTGAAAATTTCCTCGAGAACTCGTTTCGCGTATCCATAATTCAGCGGAAAATAAGCAACGGGGTGTGCAGCGAGAGAATTTGCGGTCAGCGAGAGAATTCCGGCGTTAACGGGGGTTCGTCGTCGTCGGATCGCTGGCAGTCCAAATGTTGACGAGGTTTACGGTTTCTCCAGTTTCGCGGGACGAGCCGTGTTTACGCGTATCCGGAATAATCAAGGACTGGTCGGGGATCGTAACGAGGGTGTAGCGAAACCGCAGCCGCTAAGCCGTGCGCTCCACCGACCGACATGGACTCGGTTCGCGTGAACCAAACGACCCTTTGCACCCAGGATCCACATCCCTGGCGTCGTTAGTCGTCGCTTCGTACCGGGTCATGCGGAAAAATTTTGCGGGCTTCAACCCTTCGAAGCTCTGCGGTCCATTAAAATCGCTCGCGTGCTAAGGAACCTCGTGTTTCGAACCGATTCCTTCTGCCCTTGTGCTTGTTAGAATTTGCTGATACGCATCCCGTGTTTACGAGTGTTTGCAGGGTCCGATGGTGAAATTCACGCTGCTATTTATCGGCGAAAGTGCGAAAGGTAGCCATTACGTAAAATTGGATGAAAGGCCAATAAGATCACGCAAGAGAATTGCACGTGAGATTTTCCAGGAAGTATCTTGTCCAAGCGGAAGGAAGGAGGATGAGAGAAGAATAAAATCCTTAATTGGAATGATAATCGTGAAACGAAAACGTTGACGGACTTCGCTACAGGATAACGCAAATAAGAATGAGTTGCATGAGAATAGAGGTTTGAAAAAAGCAATGGAAGACATTCGTTGTCTAGACACGTGTCTCTTAATCGCAGCTTGCGGGGAGATGCGGGAGAAAACGGACAAAACGAGAGCAACGCGGAAGCGTGGCGCGCGTCAAAACGTGCCAAACGGAGTGAAACGCATTCCGAAGGGAAGAAGAAGAAGAGGCTAGAAAAGAGGCGACGTTTCTGGGAATCTCCTGAATCTCGTGGAGAATGACGATGGTAATCGCGTCGCGCGAACGTCGTCCGCTTCTTTTCCCCGAATGCTCGAGAAATAAAAGCATTCGCAGCGCGCCAGAGTCAACTTCTTTCCGGAAGGATCGTCGTCGGTGAAAAACGATTACCTCGTTTTCTCGTGAAAGTAACCGCATTGGAATACTTTGATTACGCTTAACGCCACGCCGACTGTACTCGGTTGGTTCCGCGGTACTTACAGCGCATCGTTAACGATCCTGGCCCTAGGTTACGTCTAATGGCATCATTAACTCTTAATGAACACTTGCGCGAACTTTAATGACTAACGAGCTACCTCTCTGTCCTTAGAAATTTCTAGAAAACTTGGATTTCTTGGGCGTGACGATCGACCGAGCCAAATGCGAAATATCCCCCAGGAATGTTAAATCTAGGCTGAAAGAAACATTCTTGTCGTTGGAATAGGAACGGTAGCTTCGTTACATTTTTCTCAACCTTCGTTTAAGCGACGATGAAATTCGGAACGATGCGAAATCAGCATCGGTGACAGGGTCGAAGAAAGGCCATACCTTCATTAGCCGATAGCAGAGAACACGGCGTAGAACAATATCGTTTCGACGCGCACACAAGCGAGGTTCGTGTTTAATTTTCCGACCGGAAGCACGAACGCGTCCCATCGAATATGCCAGCCTCTTCTCTATCCCTGCTAATATCTAATTCCCAGAGGTTGCGGTAAACGAGACGATCGGCGAAAACAAGTGGCGAGGGCGACGACGAAAAGAGGATAAGGAGGAGCTTTGTTCCTCGAAATCCTCGAAAGTTCCGTTCACGCTCGAACGACGCCCAACTTCCTTCGTCACAGGCGGCAGAGACTAACGAGGGGCTGCTCGGTAACCGTACCGACGTTTCTCCAACGTCGAACGATTAATACAATCGAGCTTCGTTTCGAATCTTCCTTGCGAAAATATTAAATAAATTAGATAGGACATTCCAGACGAGTCTGCTAAAATCTAAATCGACTGTCATCGGAATAATAACAATGACAGATGCTTTAATAAATTTTCCTAGATTTTTGGAATTTTGCACGTTGTAAGCGTTAACTAAGTAACTGATAGTTAACGAGAGAACGGTTCTATCGGATGTTAAAAAGGATGGTGGAATATATTAGTCAGCGATCAATTTTCTCTCCGCGATGTTCCCATTTCTCGGGTCTTCGTTAAAGTCGTGACCCGAGCTTTTTTGTTTGAAACACAATTTCGCCACGTTGCAGACCGCCTCGGTTTCGCGCTTTAATCTCGCGGCTGCCGGCCGAGCATCAAACGAAAGGGCGGCTTAAACTTTAATACCGTTGATATTCACCGCGCTCGCTCCGTTTTCATTCGCGGTTTGGCCTTCGTGTCACCATGGCACAGATTCTCCGGCGGTTCAGTGCGAAAAAGGCCGCGGTTGCCCGGGAATTAATGTCGCGTCGAACTCCGTAAACGAGGCTACTTCGAAACTCCATGGAGAGTTCCGCCGCGGCGAGCACGAGACCGCGTCATCCATTCTCGGCTGAACGCGTTTCCTCCGGGGAAAGCGAGAGTTCCTTGAAAAGGGATCGTTTCCCAGGGCAAGGGTATCAAAGAGCTACGATTAGCGAAAAGCTGGGTTATTCCGGGCTTTTCCGGAGGGAAGCTTCATGACTCGAGGCAACAACGGGACCACAGGTGATATCGTTGATTCTGTTTCGCAGCTATATAAATTTAAATCGACCCTTCCAAACTACATTTTTCTTTTCTTTTTTTTTTTTTTCTATTTCTTCGGCCCGTGTCTTTGAATGGATAACCTCCTTTTCTTGCTTTAACGATGATAAAGTGGGAGCCCTTCTAGGCTGATGTTCGAATATGATGGATAGGAGAAAGAATCCTTTTCTCCTATCTTTGAACTGGTCGGCAATGATCTTGCTAAACGCGGCCAATCCAACGAGAAAAGAAAGAATCGAAATGTGCGGTGCAGGGGTGAAACGCGGGGAACAGCGGAGCCATAGCTTCACCCCGTTCCGATTCAGACACCGACATCGTCTGTCGGGGCTAGATTAAAGGGTGAATGTATACATTCGATGAGAATCGTGTCCCTGGTCGGCCTAACGATCCCTTTGGCGGCTGCTCGAATGTCACACACGGCGAACCTCGACGTGAACGACGCGGAGTCCACCCCTCGAATCGTCGCCGTTCGTGAAAAAGGAGGATCCGGCAGCGACAGCTACCGTTTCCTTCCTCGGATTACTTCATTATCGGGTGCCGCCCACCTACCCGTTCCAGCCGAGCAAAAAACTTTCTAATCCCGTCGACGACAAGAATTTCTCATCCGATATTCGATTCTTCTTGGAGCTGGACACGGCAACCGCCCCTTTCCAACGGAAAATCGCGTCGTTCGTTCTGGATCTCGCGAGATTCCAACGTTCTAGTTTCCCCTGTCCCATAGACTTCGAATCGATGGTAATTCGCCGTTTCCTCTGAAAGCTGAAAATCGCGAATTCGCGGTCGCGTGCACGCGTCGATCCAATATGCATCAGCAAACGCGCGGGATTCTTGTTAAGATCAATAATAGCCACTGGTTAACCGGTTGTGTAAGCCGCAGAGCTTCTCACTGATATTGACACAGGTAATACACCGTTTACTGGGTTAGTGGATCGATAGCGGTGTAAAGAGCGCGTCTGGTTAAGCGTTTCGGCGCTCGAAAGCAAACGAATCCGGCGATATCGCGGGTCTACCGTCTACGAGAAACGGTTCGCCCTGGCAAGGCACAAGGTGGGAGAAAATTACGTGTTGCGAGCAACGAACGTGAAAGCTTGTAACATTGTCCACAGGGATCAAAGCTAAAACCACGCGAACCTCTTTGTGAAAGGATGGCGCGCAAACAGTTTGGGTGGCTCTGGTTCTTCCGTTGCTGGACGAACAGCTTCTCGAAACGAACCATCGGATCGATTTCCGAGGATGACGAGACGAGTCTCGTCTTCTCGTCCTCGTCCTCGTCCTCTTCCTCTTTCTCTCGTCCCGCGGTAGATAAATTTCCATGGTGAACGGAGCTAGCAGAGATTGACGTTGAAACGATGAATCAGCGGGGACGAAATTTAAATAATGGCCACCCCGGCGGCCGACTGACGAGACAAGGAGAGGGTGAGAGAAAATGATGGCCGCGTATGCTGCCGGTTCACGGTGAGCAGCGCGAGTCTTCCCGATAAAACTGACACATTTTAAATCATTATGAATTACGACTCGATTGTAAGATGGCAAAGGGAAATTTCTGAATGTATTTTACGGCTTAGAACGAGAGATCAGCTAGCGAAACGAATAATCGATACCCGAGATTAAATGAAAATTCCCTGGAAGCCACGCGTAATTTTCACGGGAGATTGCTTTTTCGAATAGTTTGATATGTCGGAGGAGTAACGAAGTCGAGGTGTCGCCATTGTGGGATTCATTTTTCGATCACGATCGAGGGTGTCACGGCGAAGAAAGGAAATTCTCGGCTTCGCCGTTTAATCCCGCGGTTCGGGGGAATATTATGTGCGACGCCCGAAATGAAACAGAATCCCCGATAAAAGGGAAATTGGAACTTTTCCTAGGGATCGATGGGCGTCGATCTTTCGCAAAGAAGCCGAACAAGCCTGTAAAAACACGCTCGCCCCTCCTCCTTTTTCCCTTCTCGTTCCTTTCTGTTAACCTGAAAACCGGCGAATGGATTACACGAAAGAGTTGCCGCGAGATCGATGAGAAAAGAAGCGACCGAGAAAGGTGAAGCGCTCTATTTTTCACCAGAAGGATATTCGAATCTCGCGAACGAATATTCCACCCCACTCGAGAACGCGAGTTTGGCTAAACGCTTTCGCCGAGCTTTCATCGACTACAGACTATGGCTTTCAAGTCGCCGCTTCACCGACTTTCTTCTTTTTCCTACTTCGTGAGTCTACAACAAACGAGAAATTAACAGAAAGAGGAGAGATTGCAGGAGCGTGCATCTTCGCGAAGATTTCCATTTCCTGGCAAATAACATCGTTCAATTTACAGACTGTTCGGCTTTCTTCCCCTCCCTCCCTCCCTCTCTCTCTCTCTCTCTCCGTTCTTTCTCTCCCTCGGTAACCTCGTTCCGACAGTCTACGAGAAGAAACGGACGCGAAGAGGGAGAGAGACTTTGCATGGAGAAGGTTCATTTGTCTTCGATTCCCGGTACGCACCTGTGAATAGAGACTTACCGCTCGTTATACAGCTTACCGATACAGAAAGCCAGCCACGCACGGCAGCAACCGCGTTTCCCGTAATTTCGTTGCTCGCGAGCAATCGCCTTTGACGAATTTCGCTGGAAACGCGACAAGCGAAAGACCAGCTTCGTTACCGTTTCGTCAGTTTATCATTCTCTGCCTGTTACGATTATTTTTATAGCGACGCGAGGGCAATGACGGGAAAACGAATGGACCATCGGATGAAAATGGAAGGAAAAGACGCGGTAAGAAACGGATGGTAACGATAGCACGGAAGATTTAATCGAGCCGGCCGAGATAACAACCACGGGCTGCGTTAAGACAGAGGTATAATTAATTCGCTTAGAGGCGGACTTATTTTCCCTTAGCGAGTAAATATTCCTCGAAATAAAGTGGGAAATATTAATGCAACGTTAGCCGATTCTCGGCTCTGGCTGACGTACGAGATAACGAGCTTTTTCCAAATGAAAATTTCATCCCACTGGAAGCCCGTGTCTTGCGTACGCAGCCGCTGACGCAGAATTCAATCTTTCGCTACATTTTTCCAGCTACCCTGGAATCTCGGTCGAATAATATTTTTCCACAACAGCGAGCCGAATTCGTGACTCCGCTCTCATTCTCTGCGTTACGAAAGCACGCGAAACTTGCTTTGCGAGAATAACGCGTTTGAACGATACAAGAAGGTTATCGCTCTTCTGTTCTGCTCGCGTCCAACCTAATAAAAATCGCTATCGATATCCGACGATGAGCTCGGCGAACTCGAGCGTCGAAACGTCGACTTTCTTTACCCCCTTCGAAACTCACGAACGTACACGCGGTAGGATAGAAATGCTGGCAACCTCGATTCCAGAGGTTGAAACCTCCGAGGAAATGGAGAAAGGAGAAACATTGTTTGCCGGTGGAACACAGAGCTAACTAAGTTGCCATCTTAACGGAGTGACTTAATTGAAAGGAAAACCTGGTTGCTCGAGACGCCATCGTCGAGCAGCAAATTTTCATTCTCGTCGAGACAGCCGGCGGAAAAATCGGCCAAAGCCCGGAGGCGTGCGCGATAATTCCGACTGCTTCGGACGGCGGCTAGTCAGCCAGAGGCAACAGAGACAGCATTGTAAAAGGAGGCAGAAAGGGTGAGTGGGTTGCCGCGGAGCGTTCACCGAAGCGGCACCGCAATTCGTTCCGTTTCGAATATCAAAAACAATTCGCCCCACGGGTGCCACGTGGCTGGCAGAAGGGTTAGTGGATCTTCCTAACTGTGACGGGATAGGGTGAGTAGGTTTTAGCCGAAATATCTAACAGGGTAGAAGGCGAGGGTAGGCCATCCTGGAGCGTCGCGCGTCCTGAATGAAACGGTAGGCGATATTAAAGCACGTCCGGAATGTTGCTCTCCGTGTCGTTAAACACTCCTACACACAGCATCCCCCTGTCTTGTCTTCTCCACCCCGCGCTTTCATCCCCTATGATATTGCGCCATTTCGGGGGACCAGATATTATACGCTTGGAATTGCCGTTCCGCGAGCTCTTCCAAATAATGTGCCATCTAATGGCTGAAACGATGCGGGCGATAATGTCGAAGACTGGAACGATTCGAGTGTTGTTTCGTTGCTAATCGTGCATCTACTCGATTCGACGAAGGGTCGAAGAATCGACGAAAGTTCTCTCGTTTCGAACAAGTTTCCCACCAATAAAGGAGATTCTCTGCTAAACGTAGAAGTAGGCTGGTGAAGCATGGCTTTGAAAAGGAAATGAAGAGGCAAGATGTCGTCACGATCAACTGGAAAGTCGTCGTAAAGTCTGCGTGAAGTCGTCGTCTTCGAATTTCATTAACGGCGAAATGATTTACGAGACTCATCGACGCGTCGATATTAAACCCGCGTTCGGAATGTTGAGATCCGCGTCGGTTAAACGCCGCTCCGGCACATAATCTTTGTCATCTGCCTCCCTCTGCGAACGTGTCGCCCCGGGTGTTTTCCAACCCCGACGGAGGCGAGGGTAAAGAAAAAATGGCAGCTCCTTGGTCGTCGATTGTTTCCAAAAGGAATTAAGAAGCTCAGACTCGATTCGACTTCGATATCCCTTCGAAACGTCGTTCATCCTCGCGTATCCACGATGATTTATTCATACGTTTCCCGAGTCGACTTCAGATATTTTAAAGATAAAACTGGGAGTCTCGCGGGCCGCGTACCGAGAATCGACTCGAAACTCTGGTCCAGTGACAAGCACCGCGAAGAACGAGGGCATATTTATGGAAATATTCAGCAGCGACTGGATTCCATTCATCATCGAGCATATCGACAGCGAACGTTCGTCGAACAGCTCGAAATAAATACGTTTTTATCAACGACCGTCAACGGGAGGATCGACGTGCAAATAGTTGCTGGCGTTTGCGGCAAATCGAGCGAGAGGACGCAAATTAATCGAGGCGCGGCGCCTCGGCGAAAACAACGAGTCTCGTGGTCGTTTAACGTTCGTTCCCGTTTGAATCCGATCGAAGCGGCGGGCTCGCGCCAGTTGTATGACATTTCATTACGCGCATCAAATATTTATGAACTTCTTCCGTCGCCGGCGGGGAAAACAACGGTAGTAAAACGCGCGTTGTTTTATTGAGACGCGAAGAGAGTAGCGTGGAAGGCGGTGTAACAGAGAATAAAGACGGAAACAGAGAGAAAACAATGAAGCTGACGAAGAGAAGAAAGCGCGCACGGATTTTACGCGTCTGTTGGTTCGGCTTTTTCTCGTCGCGACGAATCCGCAGAGATAAAAGGGGACGACAGGGGATGGAAGGAGGCTGGCAAATAAACAAGAGCGCTCCAAGTACCGACCTTTCGTTCCGGCCCGAGATAAAAAGGGTTTCTTCCGATCATTCGACCGCCTGGAAGCTACTCCACTCTCGCTTCTCGACCTTCGTCTCCCCTCGTCAACGATCCCCTGCTTCTTCTGCTTGTCGGCTAATCCGTCGACGAAAAACGGCCGGTGTTTCCCGTGGATGCGTAAGCCGTGGAGACGTTCTTTTCCATCGGATTCAATTTCGATATTATCTATAATAAATAATTCTTTGGCAACGGCGATGTCGCATCGCGAAGATTGTAGGACACGATGCGAGGAAATCGTAGAAAACTATCGATTCATCCTCCTTGCAAATATTTTTTCTCGCAGCATCGAGACAGTTGAAAATGTTTCGCAAGCAATTTTCTCTGCAAATTACTCATCGGCGGAGGGACGAGACACGCAAGGGAACGACACACAGTCGGAACAATAGAGACGCGAGCGTGCCGCGTTCCCCGTGGATAAAAGGAGCGATCGATGTCGGACGGTGATTGGAAAACAATAAAGAAGAAACGGAATGGAAAAATAACCGGGAAATATTTGCTCGATAAATAGTCGGTCGGCAGCGGGCCGAAACAACGGAGAGCGACCGTGTACGGGACGCTCGACGACCACCGGAACGAGAATCAAGCTCGTGCTTGCGTGCAATCTTCGTCTGGAAGAGGGTAGAGCGTCGAGCTGATTGGAAAAGACCCGAGGCGTATACGAGCGAGACTGTTCTAGGATTGCCGCCGTCCTGCCAGGAATCTCTCGTCTGGTTTTCTGCTTTGCCCGGTTTTACACAAGACACCGGTTATTCTTTCTGAATTACGAACTACGTCGCGCAGTAGTATAGACCCGTCGGTGGGCAGACGAGAGCGGTAGCAATCAGTAGAATATGCCGCGAATATCGCAGACTTGGTTAGGCGAGCCCATCGTCACGAAGAAAGAGCTCACAGAGGGGGAAAAAACGGAACATCAGCGATTCAACGGGGTGCGTTGGACAGAATCGTTGCTCTAACGAGACGATTTTCAATGGGACAATTTCGGCCAGCGACACGGCAACAAATGCACGGTAAACGTGGCGATCGTGACCCTCCGGGACAACAGGAATCGGACGAGCCAGCTCGAGAGTCGGTCGGCGCGATCGTTGCGGCTCGTAACGAATCGTTACGACGAATCGCGGGGACACGTAAACTCTTGGTAACGCGATGGCGTAACGCATGCAAATTCCTGAACAAATGCGTAATTAGCGTGTCCCAGTCGAATGGAGACGTGTTCCGGTGACGAGTGGCGACCAAGCCAGACCCCATTCGGACTGTATACGGCCAGCAGATAGTTGTTAAATCAACGAGAGACGATTTTCGATTGACCGATCCAACCGGTGCCGTCGCGTCTGCTCTCGTCTCTCGCTATTGTTACGAACGTGCCGTTCATGCTAATGTTTCCCCTGCAAATCGAATGTTTTACAGACTCATGCATGTTCATACGCGCCAGGGGAACATCCACGCCCTTGTTATGCGCATATTTATTTCGTGGCGCTGAGATTTAGGGACCGAAGGGATAGCGGATGGCGTAATTCCGCGATAGTTACGTCGATGCGACACCTTCGCAACGCGCGGGTCGATTTTTGCCAATCGTAGTACGATACCTCGAGTCCCGTTGGAAATCGACGCGAGATCTGAAAAGCGATTTCGCGACGATGAGCGAGACTGGCGTTCGAGTCCTTCCTCTTCTAGCGATGGTGGGAAAAGCTCGGTGAAACTACGATGTACGTTCATCGTAGCGTCGAACGGCGAATTATACGGGGCGCCGCGAATCCATTAATAACCGGAATCAAGTGAAATTCAAACTGGCCGCGTCCCGCTGCTGAATCACTCGCATGATAAATGAGGAGAAGCTTTTTGGAAAGTAGCGGTCGCTTTAAGCGGCGGGCATATACGTCACGTGAGGTGACATTAAAATATACGTTACACCGGCCATGAACGGTTATTTATATCCGGAATGAACTGTGCTTTTCGAATCTCTGGCCCCCTTTTTCCACCCTCGAACAGTGGACGATACGTGCACAGTCCGACGAACATAATATCCGCGCTCTCAACCAAAGAGATCGCATTACGCGATATCGATTCCGCAAGACCGAGAGAACCGAGAAACGCTTCCTCTCCTTCTCTCTCCCTCTCTCCTTTCCTCTATGGCCCTTGCGAACCCTCAAACTCGTCCCTTTTGGCCTGTTGTTCGGCCTGGCTTCATTAACCACGGCACGCTAATTAATCGAGAGACTCCGCCGCGGAATCAAGATGGCACGAAACCGTTTGTGTCTGTCCTCTGTGTGCTGGCGCGGGGGCAGGCCGAAACTTCGATGGAAACGAAACCACCGAGGCGCCCTTGCGTCGCCGAATGATCTGATATTCCCCTTGACTCTACCTGCGACGCTCTCGAGACCGAACGATACCTCCTCGCTTTGATTTCCAGCGTTGATCGTCTCGCGTATATACGTTCGTCGCTCTGATAGCTTCCGAGCAGATCCGACCGGAGGGCAATCTGCAACAGGCACGTCTAATGGTTATGTATGCGGACCTTTTAATTTCTATCGTGGGACCTCTATACTCGTTCGCCAAACATTGCAGTTCGTCGGAGAAACGATCGTGCAACCGGTTTCCGTTGCTCGATCTAAATTTCGCGTTCGATCCGTGGGAAACGACGAATCCGTGCGTAAAACAACGAGGCCCACGGTCGACAACGCGATGCAACGTCCGTGTGTCGCAATGCAAATTAAGCGTACCGAGTAATAACGTGCTCTCGTCGTTGTACGACCGCATTTACTGCTCGACGACGAAGGACATCATAAACTGGTAGTCATAAAGCAGGATGAACGTGTCCCGCTCAGGGCATATGCCGACTTCCAAGAATCTCCAAGTAATTTTCGCCGTTGAAATGGAAGCGTTCGCTTAATTGCTTCGCTATCTGCTTGCGACATTTTCGATGTCCATCTCGCACGCTGTGCTACCTGTTAATTTGAAACTACGTTCCGTATCACAGTCAACGCTGATCCGCGATATCTGCGAATTACATGTGCGTGCACGCGTTGAATTCTTCAGCGTCTACGTACAACGAAACACGCTTTGCTCGTTCTAATCGTAAATTCTTCAAAGCCTCGGCGTAAATATTATCATTGAAAGTTACGAGTGCCACGAAGAACTCGTAAAACACGCTTTATCCTCTGAACGAAACGCATACAAAGCGCTCTTAGAGTCACCATGAACGATATTCGGCCAAGTAAACGCAGCAAGTTTGTAACTCTCTGTCACGTTCTCATCATCGCGGCGCATTCCTCAACTGGCAGGATAGGTTCGTAGATAAGGCGCTGCTGTCTGTTCACAAGGCACCGAAACGTCTCGCGCATTTACGAGGAATTTCAAGGGACTCGGAAGAGGATAGAGGAAACGGACGACGTCGAGGTGCATGATAGTTGAAATCTACGATAGCAAGTCGAGAACACAGAGCTAGAGGAGTCCATAAACGAAGATGGAACTATATCGTAGTCAGTCTATCGCGGTGTGTGTATGATGGAATTCTCTAATCGATCGATCGATGCTGTTACGTTTACTTCTTGTACAGTTAGCGCGAACTAATCAGTTCCTCCTTTCATAAACATTGCGAAACTTTGGGAAATCTGGATCTAACGCGTGTTCTAGATCGACTGGAGAACGTGAGAAATCTTAACGTTATGTTTCCCAATGGTGATGCTATGTTCTGCTTTGCTATCGTTTGTGCAGCCTATCACACAGCGTTGCAAACCGCGGCGAGAGATTTCTTGGAGTTAATCCGATAGCAAACTTTCGGGCCTAAACCCAAGAACCGTCTGAGAGCCTTGATTTCCTGAAGTATAATTCGACGAAGCGACCCTTCTCCCGAGTAGTTGTTTAAGTAGATTATGTCGGAGATTAGCGAGTTTACCATTCGACCGCCGAGTAGACGCAGATTTCCAAAAGTCTCGTCCAGGGGAACAGTCCTGTTCCTGTTACAGATCTGTCCTGCTCTTTCTTCCAAACGATAGTAAGTAGCTAAACCGAAATTAATCGACATTATCGGCTATCGATGAGAACTCTGGTGACTCACTTTCGCAAGAAGTCTAGTCCGAGATGAAATCATCGGGGACCAGTCACCCTTAGCCCTGCTTCCGAGTTCGACAACCGAGACGCGTTCCCAGCCCCCCGCGATACGATTCCATTGGAAACGCAAGGTCGTTATTGCATTTCGTAGGGACACGCGCTCCACTATGCTCTAGGATTCCATTAATTGGATCTGGAGTCGGGTTACGGGTTTCTGTACCGGGCGATGCTGAATCAGAGCAATCGTAAGTAGCGTGTACAGCGCGGAGGAAACGTATGGTTTCCCTGCGGGGAGGGTATCGTAACAGCCTGACAGCGGCTTACGTTCCACCCCGAGCCTAACAACGCTATGTGTAGCCTTTGTCCGCGGTTTGATTACTCTTTTCCTCTTAGTTCTCAGAAGCTCGTAATTACTTGTCGCATTTTTCCGTACTAATTGGACGTCCAGCTTCCAACTTGATATAGCCCTTGTTCTACTGTTTCTTCCCTATGGCTTGCACGTAGTTGCACAGAATGAAAGATCGTGGACGATCGGTTGTGAAACACTTTCTATCACCGTATTCTGGTCGTACGAAAGATGCACGGGTTTATCGAATATTGCGGAGACGCGCGTATGCCGATCGCATGGACCTGGAAAACTTGGCGGCTGCGCGCTGGTATCTGTTAACAGAAATTCTATTTCGTATCTTTTTCACGATCCACAAGTTTCCCGTTTTCTGGTTAGAAAGAGGAAAAGAGAGGCAGGCCCTTCGTTCTGTCTGACGGTTCGCAGTCTTACGGTTTTATCGAACAGGACGTCGCCTGCCTGCGGATTCTGCGTCAGGTTCCGATAAAAGTGAGTCGATCGCGAGGAGGGAGGAAACGCCTGGCCACCTTCGCTTTTCTCCTCTTATCGTCCCTGGACGTACGAACCCTTGGTACCGTTTCGACGTCGTAGCGTAAAACACGAGCATTCGACGGACAATGTCTGGAAAGGGAGGCGCGTCCCGAAATCTCGGGAGGAAATCACGTTCTGAGTCAGACGATACATCATCTCCGTTGGCTTTATTTCCTCTGCGTGAGGAAAAACGCGACGCAGAGTGGTGGAGACCGGGTGTAGGGAATTCTCTAGCCGGCTGCTAAGCTCTCGGCTGAATCCATTAGCTCACGCCATTAATATCTCCGTAATGATGAGCGATGAGCCACCGCGAGAAGGAAGAGAATCGCGTAGTCGAGTCGCTTCTAAGTGCGTGGAAGGGATGGGGTGATTCTCGACAAAGAGCAACTTACATGCTCGCGCGCACGGGCAAACCGCGATCCTATCGAGACTCTCACACATACACTCATCAACGAAACCTTTGATAAATGCTGCTTCTCTTGGACCGCTGCCAAACAACACGTAGCACAATATTCCATCGCGCGTATACTCCCACTCTCGGCGAGGCAGTCTACTTATCGATGTACATCGAATCGCCACTGTTCCCGGGCTCCTATGTATATGGAAAACAAAATGGAACGACCCGTTTGCTCCGCACTGCTTCCGAGTCTCTTGAATTTCTTGGAACGATTTTAAGAAGGGAAATAGATTTTTCCAATTGCAAAGATTCGCAAGAGGACATCGTTTCGCCCGCGATCGTCTGACGATCGAGCGCATCGCTGGCGCGTCGCCAACCCCCGAAACATGCGCGATTCGAGTATAATACCGAGCGGGCGGGGGGCCATAGCAGGGGTAGCTTATCGATACGCATTAAATCCACAGTCCCAAAGCGACTGGTCGTTCTTTCCATTTATCCAGCATCCCTCTCCAGCCACGCGTCTCGCACCTCCAGGTCAATGAGTCTCGTACTCACAATACGCATCGATCGATTCGCGCGGATCTCGCGACAATGGCCACGAACCGACGAAGAAAGCCGATAGAATGGCACCGGAAATCTGACCCACCGCCATGGAAATTCCAACAAAAATCACTTTCCCTTTTCATCGGAGCTGCGCGTAAAACGCCGCCAGCCGACGCCCTGCTCTCTGCCTCCTCTTCGCGTAAACCAGGCACGTGTCGCGTGTGTTTTCCAAGGGCCGCCCTCGTCTAGGCGCATCTCTCGCGGAGAATGTTAGACGACGTTACACGCGAATCTCGTGTTTTCCGAGCTGGATTCTCGCGCGCTAGATTTTCTCGTTGATTCGACTGTCGCTATTCGCGTGTCTAGCGTTTGACAGAGAAAAACAATGGTGCAACGTTTGAAGAATAAATCCGGTTTCACGGCTGCTAATACGCCTTTTCCGCTATTACCGCATCCGCATAGTACGAGAAACGGTATTTCGTCATACGGCTTTCGACCGTGTCGTGATTACACGCCGGTTTCGTAACTGGCCGAGTTGCTATCTTTGTCGAGGAAACGCTAACGACGTCCTGTTGATCGATCGGTAGCGAGAAATAGTTATTTGCAGTTCTATTGCAGAGATGGCTTTTTAATAATTTGAACGCTCATTAAAAAATCCATCGAGGCCAATGATCTGAACGACCATTTAAAAGCATCCAATAACCCTTCGAAATATCGTATCCAGCCGAAAGTGAATGCAACTTCGAAAAAAGCTGTGTTCGCGTACAATCTTGTTGAAAGCGAGGGCATAAATCAATATCACTAAAGTTACTATCAACGAAGTTCCTATAACTTTTAGCGATATCAATGATTCGTTGAAAGGGTTCGGTGGATGTTGTACAGCTTTCAGAGCTGGTACACGCTTTTAAGATGCTTCTAATGGCACGAATATTTCACCGCTATTATTCGTATTCGCTCTACACTTTTCCCTATCCTAACATATCCTAAAATACAGTGAACGAAGATCGTAAATATTCATTACGAAATAAATTAATACCGGGACAATCATAAATCGCACGATTTACCTAACGAACGATCTGTTTTGTTTCCAGATGATCGATGCATCCTACCACACGAATCCGTCGCTACAAAGCACTGCCCTGATCATCACTTGCGCGGTGGCGGTGCTCCTGACGGCAGCGATCATGTCCGTCGTTTTCTGGAAGTGAGTACAAATTCTAAAATTCTACGAGTTTACAAGTAATTCCGATGACGGTATAGAACGACGTACGACAGGATAGAAAATAACAAAGCGCTATGTTTGACGGCGTGAAACTCTTCAGGGTCGCGTCATGGAGGAGCTTGTGACTCCATAGTAATAAAGACTAGGTTTCATTCCGGCTGGGCATCGTAACGTGTTCGAGGTTCGAGGTCGTTCGGGTTGTAACCATATTTCAAGGGTTCGAGTGGCCATTCAGAAGGTGAAGGAGGGACAAGAAAACGTCTGGTAGATGGCACAAAAAAAAAAAGGAGGAACGCGTCATTGACATTCGAGTGACCATTAAATTAGCCAAAAATAGGTCATTTCGCTTCACTGCCTTCGCGTGTAAATGACATCGTTGCTTCGTTTACGAGCAATCTGCCAAACCTACTCCAGGCTCCCTGTCGTTTGTCTCGTTTGTCATAGAAAATTTGCCAACAGCTAATCAGATAGGCTTCGCGAATGCATAGTAAAAAGAATCTAAAATGTATGCAGGAAGCGGAGCTAATTGCCATTCCAGTGAGCGTTGAATTATCGAACCATAGCTCGTTACCATCGTTAGAATTGCTTAATCGTGTTGCAACTACAGCGGTTACGAAAAAATATACTTTTCGCAAATACTTTCGCAAATGTACCTACTTTTATTTTACAACGAAACATTAATTTTTTTTATCTGCCTTTACGTTTAATCTTCATACGAAACTGCTACTAAATCAGATTTAATCTAATTAATACGTGTAAATGCGACAATAAATACGATAGTCGATTAATTTTAACAGCAACTGTAAGAACAGCTTAAGTCGTCCGACATATGTCAGCAACGACAGAATGCGATTTTTTAATATACTCGAGGTACGTGTGATAAAGTACACCATACCATATTTGTTGACAAGAATCATCTTAGAATTGCAACAATGTTGAGAAAGTCGGATTACAAAGAAGCCTTTCCTCGACGACGCGGACAAAGTGCCAAAGAAGGTAAAGCGCACTTCAGGGAGTCCGAAATTAGCCAGAAATAGGGCATTGAAGGAATGGCGTGCGTCGAGACAGTGTTACGCGCCGGTAACGAGAGAACAACGTTACACTGATAATTTCCGACACGGTGCGGCGGCTGTACAGAACTCCCTCGCTTTTGTGCCCGCGTAAGCAAGTTGGCCGCAGATCCGCGCGACTATCGAGCCTCGTACAGGGAAGAAATATGCATTCACCGCAGAAACGCGGCTGCGAGATTTACAGGCCCCACTTTACCTCCATTCGGACATTGTCTCTCGTTGCTTTATGCGGCAAGTCGTCCGCTCGACGTAGTAAAATATGAAATACGACTGGGAAAAAATGCTCGCAGGGATTGGGACGTTCTCTCGCAGCGGCGCGTAAGAAAGCAATTTTCAGGAATAAAGCGCGAAATTTTGTTTAGGTCTAGCGTTTCTTATTTTAACCTTCCCGGGCGATCCTGCTTTTATTACAAACTCTTATATTTCAAAATCATAGGTAAAAATATAATACGTCACATTTTCCCTATCTCAGACAACAGAGGAGAACTTTGGAAGTTTCAAGACGTTCCAATTCCATACCGAAGCCTTCGAATTAGATACGCTTGGTGTTTATTTGTTCCGCGTGTTTTCGAGACATTCCCACGATTGAAAATAAAATCAGTCGAGGTATCGATCGATGAAAAAGCCGGAACGAAATGAGTTGCTTGGCAAAGAGGTACGACGACTAATTTCGCGTGCACCAGGAGAGTCGCCGGTAAAAAGACGCGGCGGGCGATGATGCCACGATCGATGAACTCTGGCCGGGAGATCGGCAGCGGGCCAAGACGATTTTGGATCGGACAGAGGCCCGCATTCAGGATTCACCGGTGGCGTGTTGTATTTTTATCGACACGAACCTCTCGAAGGTCCACCGGTCGTGACAATGCCGGCCCTGTGTGCTTCGCTATTCGCGCGGTTATCGTAACGCACATTCGTTATCGTTAGCTCTCTGTGATATCTCTGCTGATAGTTCTGATATGTGTGCTCCTATTCTCCCCTTTTCCTCTCTTCTCCAGAAGTCAAGAGATTCTTCACGCGTCAAATGTTTCTGAATTCTCGCGAGTGTATCATTTGTTACGAGCAAGACGAACCATTGCGTTTTAAACCGGGCTCGCACGAGCGTTGAAACGACGTCCATTGTGTAAATGTGTATATCGTCGTACATCGAAGTGACGTACGTTCCTGGCGTGTGGGCTGCATCGTAGGACAGTATATTTCTACAACGAACGTCACGCGACGAACGTCGCGCCGTTTCAACGCTCGTGTGTCCCCGGCCTTACTCGGCGATGTAGGTACAGCGATGCAGCTTTTTATTCCACAAGGTTTTCGCGCTCGATCAACCGGACGTCCACGTGGATAATTTGTTTCCACGCCATTCGAAAGCAACGTCTGTTTGCACAACCGCGTCTCTGTTGTACCCCGTTTTTTCAATTTATCGTAATAGCCGGCCATTATCGTAGCCCACAAGCGTGGTATCTCGAGTGTTACCGCTCCGCGACTCGCCGACTCTCGGCGTCGAGTTGCCGGACTTTGTGGGTGGTATCTTCCTCTACATTGTGCTTGGAGCAGCTTCTTCTCCTCTACTTGACGGCAAACGGCGTGTTCTGTCGCCTCGCAGCATTTCAGCTCACCCAACGCGCCGAACGACACGTGCATTTCCTCGTGTAATAAACCTTGCTAATCTACCTGGTGTCTCCAGAGTTAACGTATATTATTCATCTCGTTTCTACCGAATATGTAAACGATAAAAATTCATTGGAGTTTCTTAATCGTTCCAAACGTACGTAAATGTACGTAACGCAAGAATAGATTTATACAAAATTTATAAAAGACACTCTAGCGATTGTACTAAATAACTTTAACCCTAACATCGATAAACTACAGACTGTCTTTTTTTCGCATTACCTCTATTGGGCGCGCGACGTTATAAAAAGCATCCCTGTCCGTACTTGACCTTTTACCATGTATGGACGTATTGTAGTAAAAGTAATGACAACCTGTGTCCATAAACCTGTAAACACAAGATTGCATTGCCTTTTCTTCCCTGCAGCGTGAAAGTAAAACTCGCCTACTTTTCCACGCAGTAGGTCACCGTTTCCTTGATCGAAATCGCGCGTGTCTTTTTAATCACGATCTTAGATAGCCGGTGCACGAGTATAGGAGCGTAAGAAGCGCAGGGACGGGAGAGCGGAACGCTCTCGGCTTGTTCGTGTTGCAGGCAAACGCGGAGAACCAACACGACCACGCGTAGTTTGTATGCTAATCAGAGCCGTGTTCACTCCCATCTCCGCGTTCTCCCTTCTTCGTCCCATGAACGTTCGTTCCGTCCTCGCTGTCGTCGTAGTCGTCGTCGCTCTTTCTCTACGCCGCTATGCTATTTCCTGCCTGACCCGATGCGTCGTCGCAGTCGTTCGGCCGATTCGCGATAATTCGACGCCGTTGTTTTAAACGGCCACGCGAACCGGACGATTCGTCGAGAACCGATTTTCTCCCGCTTTTAACCATCCAACCTATTCCAATCGCTCGCCGCGACAAATTGTAAGTGATGTAACCGAGCCACGATATCAGTCGATCAGCGTCGGCTGAGTTATTGCAGAGGCAATTATTCGATGGTGTTGTAGCTTGCAGTGGATCGAAGACAGTAGTAGTCGGTATTATTTATAGCGACAATTGGACAGAGGCTGATAGCAAAGGACGAAACGTGTCCGAAGTCGAATATCCTTTTCCTGGTAATAATGGAACATATTTTTGTCGTTAATCCTGAGGTGGATGTTAAACGTGTTGGTTGGTTTAATAAAGAGACGAGTGATACAATTATAATAGTCAGTGTATATTAAAATCACTGTACAAGTACAGAGATAAGATCGTAATCGTCGCTCGTTCAATGCTATTGTTCAACTCTACGCTCGCTATTTGACTGTATGACTCGCTATAATGACTCGTTATAATGACTGCCCTAAAGAGCACGTTCGTCTATTTCTATCGACCGGTGTTATTATAAAAAGTTCAAATGTAACTCCGGTTGACGATTAGAAACAACGGCGATAATATTTTGTTCGTTCGTTTACCTTTGAATCTAACAAACTAAAACAACGTTGGTATTCGAATGCACAAAAATCTCTCCCTATTCAAATCTTCCACTGACAATCCAAAAATGGCTTCTATCTAGACACGACGAGTTCGTTTCCATTTCCTCTGGCGATAAATATCTCGATGAATCGCAGCTGATGGAAATTTCGCAATAATAAAAATGTTGTTGTACACGCGACATAAATGTACCAATGATGGAAGAAACGAGCGCGTTACGTAACCGACGCAAGGCCGCGCCATAATTTTTATTCCGATGTCGTTGACCGATCCAACCCCTAGTCCCGACCGCTGTATCGGTCTCGTCTCACGCGGAAGCGCATTCCGGGGACGACCGCTCGAGGATATCGATACCCGCGGCCACGGAATAGTCCCTCTTTCCCTCGTTTATTTTCCTTATCCCAGCCTTGGAAGAGAAACGGCGTGGCAAGCTTTAAAATCTGAAAGAAATGCCTCCGTCGCATCGAACCCAGCGAACGAGGGAAGGGGAATTAGGGGGTGGAGAAGAGATCCCGTAGTCTTTATTTAACCGGCAGTCTCCCGATGCTACGAGGTTCCTGGCAATACCTCTTCGCCTAATCTAACCTATATTTTTCAGTGTTTCGCCCGAGCAGCCGACTATCGGCCGCCTTTGCGCACCTTTTCTGCGGTAACTATCCCTTATGGAACGAAACTACGTCTAGACAGAACTCTACTCGTAACACCTCCATTTCGCGTAAACGCGCCGTTGCGTTCAATGCTCGCTGCGAAATCCTGGTGAAACCTCGCGCCAAAGGGCGGCCGTCTGAGGAAAAAAACACACCCCTATATAGCCGTTAAGGGGTGATCCGACACTTAAAATCGGATCGAACTGCCTGATACGAGTCCCATGGAACTTTTTTTCAGCTGCCTTTCGATGTTACTTTCCTCCAACGACTTCTTTGTAAATCGATGATAATCGATTCCAATGGGATTCGAGTTATGATCTTCGACGAGGCTTTGAATCAGACGACTGTAATCCTATCACCGTACCTTTCCAGTCAATGGCTAATGTTCGTTTTCTTCGCCAAATCGGATCGTTAGAGGAAAATAGGATTTCAGAGGGTCGTTCGCTAGGCAGGAAAAAGCTTTTCGGCGAAACGAAACCCGCTTCCTCACGGCGTGCATACTCGTTAATTCGAATCTTCGATTGGCCGGGCAGAAATTGCACCCGTGGTAATAACGATAAACATCGGAGGGTTGTTCCGAGGTCGAATTGTCGCGCGAGCCAGTGGCGACGAACGCGATGCTGGAAGCCGACGGAATGGAGAAAAAGGGGCAGAAAAAGACAGTCCAGGGGACGGTCGGTTCAACGATATTTCTCAGTTGCGCGGTGGGAGGGTAGCATTACTTACGTTCCACTTGCCACGGCACAGATTCGAGAGACGATGTAAACGAGAAACAGGGAATCGCGAGAACGAGGAAACGGACGGGGGCTACTCGCTACTCTTTCCTCTATTTCCTCTTTCTTTTTCCTCTATCTTGCTACACCTTCTTGGCCCTCGCTTTGTCTCCGTAAGCCACATTCGGGTCACCGGCGCAACGCGCGCCGGTACGCTTTAACGATCTGCATTGCATGAGCACTTCGCTTTCTCCTGCCATCTCTGTACAGTTCGTTTCTCCGACGAGGCGAGAAACTCTTCTCTTCCTTCTCTCGGATGTTCTTGCGACCCACTGCACCCAACCCCCGCCGGTGTCGTCACAGTTTCGGCTTGTACACGATGCCTGACAAACAAGCCCCGGTTATTTCGCATGGCAAACAAGCGGTTACCGAATCCCTTTCCATTCCCGTTTTCGGTGGCGCGCGCGTTTATTTCGGGGAAATCCGATTACTCGCTCCATCGGGACGTACCGCGCTCGTTCTCGCCGGAATTCTCTCGCGAACCATATCGAAAAAGCGAGTAACGATACTATAGCAAATTTATTAAAATCCCCTAACGAAATCTATGCCTCTTTTGCTTGAAAGATTGTTTTGCGCTGGCTAGTTTCTAGCTATTTGGGTCGCGAAACATCCCCTTTTTTTCTGTGCCTGTTTTTCGCCTAAATCCAAACGTTGCGTCGCTGCGACCGTACGAATGTCCCATGTGAGGAAAAAAATACGCTTGCCCCCAGGGACGCTGTAGGGGCTGATGCCAAGTCGCAGAGGGGATGCAGCACGCACACACTATACAACAGTCAGCAATTATGTAGAGTGGCCGGTGTCTGAACCGACTCGGTCTAGTTGGCCGCTGCATTCGCCGTGCACTTACTCGTCTTCGCTGTCGTCGATGGCCGACGATGGCGTCGTTGCTTGTTAACGTTGTGCCTCGGGTGTCTTGGAAACGTGCAGTCCTTTCCGCTTTTCTCTCTCGCGTTTCATCCCTCTCGATCGCAGAGGCAGAAGGACACGGAGCTGGCTTCTGTTGCGAGCCAGAGACATTGGTAAGAAGTGCACGTGCAAGAAAATCGCGGGATGCACTTACGGATATTACCGGGGAACGCAGCCGGTGTAAGAAACGGGGCGAACGTCGCAAGACTCGTTGTTAAAGGGACCCGGCTGGCAAGAATTAAATCTTCTGGGAAACGTACGCGTTCGCGGTGTAAATCGTCGTGACGCGTTTTGCTGATTCTGCGTCACGTCTCGAAAATCTTTCTCCTCGATGGTACCCGAGGGCATTCAGAGTAAATTAAAATGGAACATCGAGCTAATTGAAAGCGAGGAAATCGAGAAGGACGTACTTAAAGGGATGGACGATTTACTCATAACAGCACCGCTTAACAAAGATCCTGCTAAATGAGAGGCGTCGCTATTCGAGTTGCCGGGAAACCTCGCTCGTCGTTCCATGGAACACCGGCTGGTAATTAAGCGAAGACAAAAATCCTCGTCACCCACCGCCGATTCAGACGTTTTTTCTTCTGTTTACCCGGGAATTAGTTGCCGTTCCACTACTTTGGGTCGCGCTTTGAAGCTTGTTGTCTCTGCCGCCGCTCGTGTTTTCTCTACGCTTCCCCCGGTTTTTCACTTGCGTTTGTTTTGGTACGCGTCTCCGATATTGCGCGTAATCAAGGGCCCATTGTGAGCGTTCTGCGGGGCCATTACACGGACGTACACGAAGGTACGAAACGCGGCCAAGTCCGGTGCATACACGCGTAGCTGCACGGAACGCGTACATCACTCGATAATTTCGACCGGGCCTTCCTCGACTTGGACGATGCCTCGTTCAGGGAACAGTGAATCATGCTCGTTGTTTCTGTATATGCAGAGCGGCGGATACCCGTGAGGGGGAAACGGTAGTCCATGGGTAATTTAACCCGTGCCAGCCCTGAATGGGTTATAATTGGTGATGACAGGCCGTCAGGAGAGGCAGCATTCAACGCGGCGAAAGTGTCGCCCTCGAGGATGAGCGCGTCGTGCCAGACGTCGGAGACACCCGCCGGATTTCTCTCTGTACGTGTGGGTGACGTCGATTCAACCGGGTACCGTGGAAGGTTACGATCCCTGAATGGCTTGTCAGTTTCTAGACGCGAGCTGTTCGCGGTGTAATCGCCTCTGATGAGGTCCTCTCTCTCTCTCTCTCTCTTCCATCGTTTCTTCCCCTCTTCTTGTCTGCGATCCATCTTCATATTGCCCGAATCGAAAGTCTATTACGCTCCACTTTGTCGACGAGAAACAGAGGCTTTGAACGATGCACGGATAATTCGATTAGATTGGATGGTGGAGAGCCAATTCACGGAAGGTAGTGTTGAGAGGTAACCGTGGCCCGCGTTATGAACGGATTCTGTTCCTGAAACGATGCACCTTATAGCAGCTGTTCGAGCTGTGGTGCATCGAGCACTTCCTCCGTTCCCTTTGTAACTGTAGCCCTGGCCTACGGTCGGATTCCTCCATTGGTTAAGCGAGTAGACATAATTCCATTCTAGCAGTGATATGCTCGCGAACGCAACGTTCGAGAGAACAGTCAGGGTTTCTCATATCTGTGATCGAATACGCTTCAAGGATCGCAAATTACCACGGTTAAAAATCCATAATCTTGCACTCCTCTAAGAAGTACCTACGCGTAACGTTTAAACACCAACGATGATGCCATCAATGGAATACGCTTTTAACGCATTAATCGACGTAAACAACGAGGACAATGGGTCCGCGAATAGCGAAGGAGAGTGAGAATCCCTGGAGCAGCGGAGGAAACACGCCGGACTACCATCGTTCTAATCCCATTCCATTGCAGCTTCGCAGTCTGGAATATTACCCTAACTAGCTATAATTACGTCATCGTCATTGTCTCCTCGCATACATCGGCATTGAATGCTAGACAGCCGTTTCTCCACCAGCTCCGACCCCTTCGCGCAGGAGGTCGTCTCTCTGCTTTTCGATCCCTTGTCTCTCTCTGTCTCTCTCTCTGTCGGCCTGTTCTGGCTCATTTGCAAGGGCCAGCGAGGCTGTACGTGCATAAATGCCGCGCGGATTTCCACGGTGCGAGCCCCGTTTTCGACGGTTGCTGCCCGTTGCAGCCGAAATTGTAACCTCCGTCCTCTCTTTCGCTTGTTTATTCCGCGCACCTGTGACTCTTGCGGCGGAGCCGTTTCCACACACTCCATTCACCGGCTGAATGTGTGTAGCTGGCTCGTTACGTTTTCATTCGCGCACTCGACGCTTTCGCGCGGACGGTCGTTCACCCGGTGACTTTTTTTTGTCCCCGGCTTTCACAGCTCGTAATTGGGGAAAGAAAATCGTCAACCGCCGCGCGGAACAGTCGACGAAAAAAGCGTCGAGTGTCGCGGAAAGGAGCTCTTCCTGCGAGAAAGCAACGGCAATGACGTGGCGGAACACGGAATCGTACATATGTAGCCTAGATACTTTAGATTATTATTTTACGTCGTCTCGTGACCGCGACTGCTGCTTCAAAAAACCTCTGTTCTCACGTGCGAAACGTCACTGAACGAAAAGTACGAGATGTCAGATGTCAATGAACCACGATAAATACGAACGATCATCGGATGCACTTAAGTTTCTACAGCCTTTGCGTAAATTCCAAACTAAACCGCTCTTGAGCCTTTCGATATTCGTTTAATCGTTTCTACGGTTCACGTCACTTTCTGCAAGTGTGCTATTACTTATGAACGAAATTGTACGTGTACCAGTAGCAGCAAGTGGAGCAACGTGGAATTCAGATTGACGCAGCGCGCGTTTCGATCAGATTCGAGGCCGTACCACAGGGACATCCATATTCATAGACGGGGCCAGGGATATCCGCGAAGGCGCCGATCGTCGACGGGCCAGGAAGCGCGGTTGGGATGCAGCTGCGCGTAGATGGTATTCGTCCGCTTGCATATCTGGCGCGGAGTGCATGCTCGGATGGCGTGTAGCCCTGTGTTAATACAGAGACAGGATCTGAGCGCGCGTTAATATAAGCCGGTCGCACCGGCGTCGATTAGTTGGTGCATGCAGCGACGCGCGGCCGCTCTAATGCGACGTTACGCCAGTTATGTTATGTCGAGTATGCGAACCGCACTCAGGGGAACGCTGCACCCGAGATGGAGCCCCATAGAGCGTCCTGATCTGCCTGCACCGCAGACTCTATGTGCTGCGGACAAGCACCGTACGTCCAATACCAAACTGTATCGGATGGTCCGGCCACCACGAAGGCTGCGCAATTGCATTTCGCGAATTATTGGCGTATCGCCGGCAATTTCGATCCTGCACTCTACTCCCTGTGCAGAATTCGAGGCCATTGGAGGAAACGTCGAGACAGAGGCGAGCCGGACCACCGTCTTTCGGCAGACCCGAATTCCTTTGGTTATCGAAGCAAACCTCGAGAAGGTCTCGCTTCCCTGCCAATTAGGCAAGAATGGTTCGTATCGTCGGCTCGTATTGTCCATGGCACGCTGACTATATCGTCTTCTTGATATTCTCTCGTAAAGTAATCCGTGGACGACGTACATAAAAGGAACGCCGGGATCGGAAACGTCTGAACGTTTATTTGTATTATCCTGTATTTTGCCGATTATTTCGATTGAAAATCAATTTGTAACAATATGTAAAAGCGACGAATGAACCGCCTGGTGCTTCATCAAGAGTATAGAGAACGCGTTCATGGATGTTTCCCGTTACACAAGTAGCTAGTAACGAGTTTATTCGATTTAGATTCGTAATATATAGGACGTTGATTAACGGTAGTTGCCGGCTACGAGTCCGCGGAAAATTGGCATTTGTCGCGTGCACGCGTTTACAGCGACCACAACTGCGCGACAAATGGAAATTTGACGGGAGTAGTTCTTTGGCAAGTTACTGATTGAATTAATGCCGAGCGCCTGCTTCGAATGGAATTCGATTACATCGGTAGTTGCACCTCATCGATGGTGATTGCGGCGTGGAAAACACTGCGTTCGATCGCGATCGCGCACGCCGTCGAAACCGTTTCTAGGTCTTTCGTACGCTGCCGAGGGAAAATTTTTCACGCGAGCAGTGCACGATAATGGGAAGGGGGAAAAAACAGGGCGAAGAAGGAAGCGACGAGTAAAGCGGAAAAAGGGAAGAAATAGGAAAAACGGTAGAGAATTGGTGGAGTTTCATAAACAGAATTATGCTAACTACTCGTGGCAGCGAGGCGAGATAAGACGGAAAATCGAATTCAGACTGAGTTGAACCTTCTCGAGAAGACACTCGCAAGTTCTCGTTAATGCAGCGTTCCTCGTCTTCCAGCTATCGCGATGCTGCTGCCGCTTACTCGATTTCTCTCGTCTCTTGGAAAAATGAAAGGGACCGACGAGCCGAAGTAACACGATCGTTACGGCAACGCTGCAAACTAGTTTTCCTATCTAATATAGTTCCTTGTGCTGATAACTCTCGGCTGAAATTGTTTTCACTTTTTGGGTTAATAACTTGTTTCAACAGCGTCGGAAACGACAGGGTTTTCCAGGGTACTTGCGAGTACAAAGCAATTCCGGTTGGTCTCGAGAGGGTGACGATTCGCGCAGGAAAGCATAAAGATAGAAATCCTCCGGACGAATTAAAGACCGCGCGGACGGCAATACTGACGAGCCTCTTAATCTCTTCGTCGCTTAATTATTCCCTCACGTAGCAATAATGAGAAGCCGTGGCAGCGTACCTGACCTCGTTCAAAGGAGATCGTCATTTAGGCCGGTCGTCGGGTACCAAGCCAGCGAGAACAAACGAGATGGAAGATCATTTAGAGGTGATTTACCTCTGTTGCGGCGCGTCCAACTTACCCTCTGGTTACGGTCTATTTAGTAATCTCAAGAAATACAAGCGAGTGGAACGACGTTAAGAGGGAACAACCGACTCGCCTCGACGTTTGTTACTTAAATTAATTTCACGAATTTACATCAGTGGCGGGTACAAGGAGACTGCGAAGTGGCGTCCGATTCGTGGAACTCTCATTTCGTCGTTGAGAGTACCTGCACGAAGATCGAATCGTGCATATTCTATGAACGTGAAAGTGGATCCGAAGCATGACAGCGCATTATTAAAAATTCTAATTAAACTATAAGCTGGATAAAGCAGCGCCACTCTGCCGCTTACATCGACAATGTGAGCGCTGTCTCGAGTTACGTCGACAGATTCAGCTTTAGCGTAGAATTGATAGATTCAAGGCGTACGAAAATTAAATTTCTACGTGGCGGAAAATAATCCTTACGTAGGAAATTGGTTGGTGAATTCTGCACCCTTTCGATTTCGCTTCTCCCTTCTACGTTCGTGATCCCTCGCGATGATACCTTCACGAGGTATCGGCATCCTGCGAGCCGAGAAAGAGAGAAGAAAGCCACGCAACGTAACGGGTCCGGTCGAGCATCCTGGCGCGAAATAAAATAAAACGGATATTAAAACTGGCGAGAGCTAATTTCCTCGCCTTCCCAACCATAATACCCGTTCTCCACCTATCGGAATACCCTCTTCCTCTTCTTTCTTTCGGCTTCTTTCTCCCGATTTTTTCCCTCTTATCGCGCCGCTAAGCTATCCATCGAACGAACGCCTTCTGAATATTCAGCGGAGACCGGAATGGCAGGAGGAGAGAAATATTCTCTGGTCGAAGGGACAGAGCCGATGCAACCGATCGAGAGAGAAGAGGAGGGGCGAGGTGGTGCGGGACGAACAAATCGAATTCGAGGCTCGAGCATGACGAGTGACAGGCCGCTGAACGTACGCTGCAGATGCGATTAAAGTCTGCCAACACGTCAACGTGATGCTCCTGAAATGCGAATTCCCTTCCAACCAACCGCTCGGCCCTTGACCCATATTCACGCAGACACGAAGATTGAATCGCTCTCGTGAAAATCCATCGAAGTCACCCGCTGATAAAAATCGACGTAGCCTCGTTGATATACGATATCTGGATTTTTATTAATTTCCATCCGCGCGTCAAATATTGCCGCGACAAGAATGCCGGAGCTGACAACAGTGCCGTCAGAATTCCCAGAAGAAACAGGCGATCGCGCGAGGGATAGCATTAAAGCGAGCATCGAACGAGAAAAGATTTATCCAAGTAACGTTCTCTAACGTGATTTACCTCTCTTCGATCGTACTGGCCTTGAAATTGCCACGATTCCACTGAAATCTCTCTGTTTGTTACTGGACTGTCTCTCTTGTAAAACGTGTCTCATCGATCGACCGTACAAAATCAAGAGAAAAGATAAGCGAGAGAGGAAGAGTATGGGTGAGAGGAAAGGAAAGCCGAAAAGGAAACGGTCTGTTCATCCGACCGCAATCTCCGTTCGGAGGTAGGAGATCCGCGTTATCCTTCGAAATCGGAGGATGATGCTCCTTCGGGACGTAAACGGTAATCGGACACCGGGAAACGTATATGCTAGACGCCAGGACATCCGATACTACATCCATATAATATTGCCGATGCTTTTAGCCACGACAAACAGTGACCTCGTGCACCGTGCTCGTCGATCATCCCTCTCACGCGCCCCAACCTGCCCTGTAGACGATAGAACATCATGGATATTTCGATTCTCTCGTTAGAACGACGTTAATCTTGTCTCGAATATCTAAACAAAGATCAGCCTGTAGATTCTTTTAGTTTTAAAAGGTATCGTAGACCTGTCGGAGAGTCGATCGTTTCGAATTCGAAAGAACAATGGGAGAATAGTTGCAACAGCCCACTTGGTCAACCTTATCTGTCCGAAGATGCTTGAAACGACGTTAATGCCTTTCGTCAAAGGGGTCTCCACTTTATCTACGTGCCTATCTTCTGGTAATGCACAATGTGCCTGGTTATACCAAGTGGGGACCACTCGAGGGACATTCTACAACTGCAGAGACGTTTGACGTGACTGCACACCTTCCACGCGAATCCAAGTACCTTTGAGATCATTACGGCGCCATCCTCCGTCCTGTTTCGACCCGCACTCGAGCTACAGCCTCATAGTCAGACGGTTGGTTAATCAAGCTCCATTTCACTTACCAACCCCCTTGCTACGCCGCTCCCTTAGTATCTCTTCCTGTTGGGCGGCAAACTCTCGCTCGCCTTCCCGTTTGCCAACTTCTCCGCATCTTCAATGACCCTCGCACCTGCCACCGCCTACCTATTAGACACATCGGCTTAGTCGCAAACCACCACGTTTATTGCTTGAAGATCGGACGATCCTTTAAAGATGGTGAAATCGAGAAGGTACTAAGTCCGCTCTAAGAATTGTTCTACCGAGCTAATTCTCTAACGTTCACGCTCTTTCTTTGGAGTCAGATTTATAGTTGCGAATAAGCGAGACGCGTATCGGACTTGCTTGAAGTCGCTATAAAAGCGAAGGAAACATGCAGGCGTTAAGCGACTCGATAGAAGGACAATCCGCACGTTTTTCAACGGCTTTCCACCGGACGGTGGTGAGGAAGGCGCGAGTCGGTTGTATTTGTTCGGCGGCGGGCAGCAGCTCATTAGGTAAATCCGAAAAAAGCAGGGTAAACTCGGGCGGAGGAGCAGCACGACGAGAAGTACCTTAGCACACAAATTTATTCGTAAACTTTCGCAATTTAAATATCCGCGGTGTTTCAATCAAGCGGCGCCGCACGTTGCGGCACGTGCGCGTACACACCTACGCGCCTCTGTATACAGCCCTCGAGATTACTTTCTTGCCCCTTTAGACTTTCATCGACTCCTCACCCCCTGCTCGCCCTTCCTGGTCGGTGCTCGAGTACCAGCGGCAAGAGATTTTCGTGTCGGCGCGTTACGCCGTTAAATATTAAATGGCATCGCGAACCCACCGTCCCCTCGAGAACTTTTGCAACAGCTTCGGAACTAGCCTCCCTTTCATATTTTCTATTCCTCCACTGAATTCGAACATTTTTCGCCCCTATGCACGCGAGCAGCTCGAGAAACGAAAGAAGGCGATTCTCCTCGATGCCACCTTTGTCCCCGTGTTATCTACGATCGTCGGAGAAAACGGCGGCCCTGGTCGTTGCACGACGTACACCGTAGCCATAAAGGGTCGTCCATGCATGGACGATCCCAGGGAGGGCAGTCGGAGACGCCGAGGACCCGGATCAGTTCGTGGACGATAACCAACGCGTGGGAGGTCACTTGACCGGACGGAAATAATGCCTCCACCATGGTAACCCTTCCTGATAAGCGTGTGTACCGTTCTACGACCGTCGCGATAGCGGCAAAACAATATCCCTGCTTGTACAACTTGGACATGGGGGTCGGATTTGGTTTTGCACGACGGTGTACGCGTACGTCGTGCCTCCAGAGATAAATCGTCGGGATTTATGTCTCTCCTGAAGGGACCATAAACTTTGAAGTCTGATATATCGTTTGCGTACGGAAGGATCTGACACGTGTAATTAAGTTTTTGCACGATGATACGTGTACCGTACGGACGTTGATTTTTAAGTAATTCTCGGAACGAAAGGTCGTCTGGTTTGATTGAATTTCCTACGGACGTAGTGTCGACGGAGTGTCATTAGTACAAAACGTTCTACGGTAGTCTAACTCGGAAAGGGTAGGCGGTACCCCGTATATCCACGAATAGCAGAGGAGCAACGATATTACCGACTGGGAAGAGGAATCCTGCGGGTTATGGAAGGTAAAAGGATATCGGTGGAGAGAGGCGGGGTATGGTAAGTCGTTTATCGAGTCGACAGGCTGGGGCTGGATGTATCTATGCGCATTGATATGCAAAATTTGTAGTTTCGAGAAGCTTACGAGAAACTGCGGCGGCGAGTAAACTTCAAAATCCTATGCGCTTGTCGGCGAGGGTCGCTACACCGAGCTCCACGAGCTCGGGTTTAACCGGTTCGAGCTTCCGGTTACCAGCTACCATGTACGCTTACCTTCGAACGGATAGCAATGATCGAGTACCCTTCTACGTAAAAATCTGGTTCTAAATATTCTGTTATTTTTGCAAGTGTCGAAAGTACCGTAAGTTGACTCATCTCTAATAAAATTCTTCCTTTGCATTGCTCCTATCAGCCTCAATTTCCAAATCTGGTTGATTCGATCAGCGATAAACGGAGTCTTTGCACGGAGAGGATCTCTTTGTCTATTCGTGGAGACGACAACGAGAGAATTATCGTGCGAGTTTGCAATAACCACGCGTTCCTGGATACGCGCGACGCGTAATATGGCGAAAGAGCGAGCCTTGAAAGCAGGCAGAACGAAACGAAAAGCGCTATCCAGCTGCACGCGTCGGAACCAGATAGAAACATAGAAAAGGCAGTTAATTAGCTCGAGTTAAAAGCTCCGCTTAAACGACCTATTCACTGTTCGGTCGACAGAAAATTCGTTGGAGCTTGAAGCGCAGCTCTCCGAAGGAACAGACCGAGGATCGAGGCGAGAAAGAAGCTGATCGCCATTGAAACGCGTTTCAACGTCGCACGACCTCCTTACGCAACGCGGAATCCCTTTATTTCAACCCTCTTTGTTTCACGCTTGTGCGCCGTCTACGTTTTCCTCGAGCTTCGATGCTTTCTTCTTCCTGCTAGCGCCTAGGAAACTAATCGCGAAGAAGCTTCTCCGGTAGAACCAAATGAAATCCATTCGGAGATGGCCGATGGAGCGTCGTTGAGAGAAAGCAGCAAAGAAATGGTTAAAGAAAATGGAACAGATTTCAGACTTAAATGGAAACTCGTTACACTATTTATGGAGAAATATAAAGAACGGGGAGAAGCTAAAAGACAAAAGCCAGGGACTGGATTTTGACCGCTCCATAGCCCACCGGAATTGATTAGAAACGCCGGAAGTTTCATCTGTTTCTGTGGAAGCTGTTTCACGACGGGGAACTCCGGTTTGAAATTCATCAGAACGAATCCCTGCGCGGCTCTTCGACATCCCCAAAGGGCAAATTCGAACTTTGCCTGTTTTATATGGACTACTAATTAACGGGTTCCCTAGAATTTTCCAGAGCGAAAATCCAACAACTCTGATATCACGAACAATAACGTCGACGTATGTGGATTTTCGCAAATCATCATAGGTAAGAAAAAATGGGGAGAAACGCAAACACGAGTTTGCGCGTGTCCAACACGATCACCGAGGGATGGAGGGAAAGCTCTTGGACGAATGCGTGCGCGTATACTCGAAGGGTCGACACTCCACAAAGCGCTTTATGGTCCGTTATACGACCGCAAGCTCGCGATACCGTGTTTAGCACGGGCACGGGATCACGAACACGACTAGCCTATTCCAGGTGCATTCAACGGGCCCAGTGTCTCTCATGCAATATGCGCTTTACGACTCGCCTTCTCTGTGATTCGTCGAACGACAGAGTCTTTGAAATGCCGTAATATTCCGACAGACGCACGCGATATCCTTGACAATTGTTCGAGTAATCCTACCGGCATAGAGATTTCCAGCATTTACTTCGAGTCCTACACGCGCGAAACAAAGTAGTCGCTGCCTATTGAACGTTATTTAACCACACGTCTGAAAGTATAGAGCGAGGCGAGATAAGTGGATGAATCCGTTTAGAAAGAGGGCGTACGATTGAGAACCAAACTGCACGGGGTGCACCGGGTGCCATCGTTTCCACGTGCATTCAGTACGCAGCTTTCATCGGGAAACGAAGCAAGTGCCACAAGCGTGCAGCGATGCAACGAGGAGAGAGAGCTCACGGAGCGTGTTGGCGGTCTGCGTGCGTTAAGAGCATCGCTAAGTGCGGTCGCGCTATGGCTGACAGTCGACGGCATTAGGCAAATTGAAATCTTGCCGGCAGAGGAAGCAGAGGAATACCTAGTTTACGCTCGTCTCTCTGTCCAGACCCGGCTCGGCGTGAATCTGCCGCGATGGTTTCAGCTCCCGGACCGTGGACCGTGAAACACGAAGCACATCAAACCACGAACGTCCGCGAGGAACGAACGTCTGCTCTGTTGCGGCTCGACCTCTGCTTGCCACGAGTTCTCTCCGGAACCGGAAGAGAGGTCTCTCTCGCTCGCTCTCTGGGTTTCTCATTTAAACCGCCTTTGCCTCCTGTTTTACGACGTAACTGGCTCTTTGCCCGGGCTGGAATAATCTTTTAGGGCTCGACCACCTCTCGAACTAATTTTGTTTGCTCCTCCCCCGCCCCCACGTTTTTGCGACCTTCATTATACTACCCGGCTAGGTAACTATCCTGTCCCTTGAATTAAGACCAAAATCGTGGTCGTTTTTCGGGAAATACCTCCCTTACAGCCTTTACGAACAATAGAGAAAGCAAGGAACGACTTTCCTACGTCTCTTATATTTGTTCGTTCGATCAACCTTTGGCCGTAAGGGAAAAAGATCGAGTAGTTCAGTAATTAAATCGCTTATTTTACCTTTATCACCTATTTTCGCGTAATACATACAGATATACTACGTTCTCGGTTCGGTCGAGCCATTCACCTCGACGACCTACTATTGAAAGTGCGCCACAAGTTGTTAACCTTAGTTGGTGGTTTAATTACATGGGCAAATATTATCGAACTGATAGAGTTAATTAGATAATTAAAACTTGAAGGGTAAACTACTTTGCCATGCGGCGTACCCACGCCAGCGTATACGTACCAAGGTCCATCCATGAGACGATCCTCTGTTCGTATACGGGTGCGCCTCGAAAGATGGAAGGCGAGATTGACGGCGCACCGCAAATCGAGCTTCTTCCACGTCCCACCATCCACCGAAGAACTTTCCGTATAGACGGAGATGAAAGCAAGATCTACCTGGTCACAGGCCGTAATAGAGGTATCCTTAACGAGGAATTCCTGGATCTTGTTTTTTTTACGAACGCCGGTAAATTTGTTCGCCACTTTCTGGTTTATTTCACCAGCAAAGGAGATTTCGTTGTAATTCCAAGGACGTTTTATCATCGCTGGCGACATGTCTGTGGAAAGTTTACCTATGCCGCGAATATAGCCCAGATAAAATGAAATATCAGACAAACCCTCGAACTATATATTTTACAATGACGCGAACCGCTTCAAGACCGAAAACAGTCGCAACAAACATCCGATTAATCTGGTACGGCGATGGTTAAACGTAACCCAAAGGAAGGAAGCAAACGCAAAAGCGAATCGATGAGAGCCAACCGAGTAGAATATCAACATAGCTTTTCAAAGTATGTCGACTGCCGCCGGTGTCCTCGATGTCGCTCGATTTTCAATCTGCTAGAAGCGAAGTGAAATCGTGATATTTCACTTGCTTCCGATTTTCGTCTATTCGATACCTCTATTCGCGTTTGATAAATCTTGTTCTCTTGCATGAACAGGATGAAACATTCGAGTTAACCTGAACATTTATGACACGTCTATCTAGTCGGTGATCTACGAGTGATCGTGACCGTCAATGACACTGCCCAGTTACCTTTAAATTATCTCGACCATTCGACTCGACTTATACTATCTATTAACGATACGACTTGCAAGCAACGTCTATTTACTCTTGCAGCTGCTCGAGACTGTATTTCGCGTGTCACTAGATGCCCCCGTCATCGAATTGCATCTAGTCCTCGCAATAAATTGGTATACGAATCACATAGCATTAACGGTGGTTATTGGGTTTCTGTTGCAGACACAAGCGGAAAGTGCAGAACCTGTTACCGTGCAAAAGCGCAGCAGGAGCTGCAGCGGCCGCAGCCGCAGCCGCGGCCGGTGGTCGGAGTCGAGTGCTGGCTGACGGACAGCCACACGGTGGAACCGGCAGCGCGGGTGGCGCGGTGCTGTACGAGGACCTGCCGGAAGCGGTGACGCACTCGCAGCTGCATCACAGACAGAATCACCTGCCCAGCCATCACCCTAGCCAGGCGCCCACGATCGAGGTACGAAATCCCGATCAGCGACACAGCCTAAGGGAACGACAGCCGCAGCAGTTACAGCGTGCGCGCGCCCCGGCGCCTCATCATCTCGACTATCTCGACTACCGGGACCCGAGGGCGATACTTCGCGTCCAGGACAAGCCCTCGAGGGCGGTCTTAGGCGGATATCGAACGCCACGAGCTCTGCTCGCCAAGTCCCAGGGTGTTCCACTTTCGATAGCCACGCACACGCCTTCCTCGCGATGCATCACCGCGACCAGTCCGCTCTTGCAAAACGGCAGTAACGTTCTTCGAAACAGTCACATGCTACTGGCCAGTCAGAACGCCCTGATCACCAGCCAACAGCCTCTGCCCCCCACTCCGACACCCGATGTTCCTTGTATCTCAACTTGTTCCAACATCGAAGCGAACCTGACCAACGAGAATTATCTGGCCAACAGTTGCGTATCACCTAGTCGACCGATAGATTCTCGTCTTCCCATCACACCGACCCACCGACCCAGACTCCAAACACCCTCGGATCGTTCTCAGATATCCGTCAATTCCTCCGGTCAGACGCAACCTGTTCAAAGACTCGTATCTCGGGATGACGCTTCGAACGGCAGAAGACCGTCCGTCGATTCCGAGGGATATTCGTACATCGATTTCAAAGACACGGAACTGGAGTCCACGAGGTACGATTCGAGAAATCACTCGGAAACGATAAGCGCAGTCAAGGTGCCCAAGTTGCTCCGTTCGTCCTCGCCCAGGTCGAACTCGGTAGATTCGGACGGTTACTCGTACATCGTGGACTCTGGGTCTAGAAAAGCGCCGGGTACAGCCAGAAGGATCGTGGCCGAGGGCACGGAGGAGGAAGTGTGCCCGCTTTGCACGATGCAACAGATACACAACCTCCTGAGCAAGCCCGAGGACATCTATTTGAACGTACAGACCACGTGACACATGTCTTTCGCGAGCGACATCTTCTTATAGAGACTGCTCTGTCTCGGATGTCTGTCCCCGACTAGTTCCAAGCATTCTCGAACGTCCCGATCACGGGAACGAGAGACGATTTACATATCCCGTGATATCGTTGGCCACGATCATTGGCCGCCGCGTTTTCCGTATAAACTCGTCGTAGGTACGTTGCATCTTAAGGTAGTCTAGTGTCTTTCCGGGTTCAGCGAACAGATACAAGTGACACGAGGCGTGTTCCTCTTAGACGAGCCACCGCCTCGACGTTCTTTCTTTCGTTTCCATTCGCGTTTTCGCGCCAGAGTACAGTCGTCCTTTTTCTTCCGTTATTTTGCATTCCACGAGCAAGAGAGCCGCCGGCCATTCCGTTTCACGTAGATTTTTCCTATTTGTTTCGTTCACATTGGCCGGCCAAGCTCTCGTTCCTCTTGCTCGCTATCATCGATGACGAGGCGAAGACACTAGCGCCGACTAGTCAGTATTTATTTTGTTACGCGACCGTGCTTGCACAATCTTATTTAAAAATACGCCGTAGAGCGAAATAAAAAAGGGGGTGAGGTAGTATAAATTGTAAGGGGCTGGGAGGGAAGGATAGAAAAGAAAGCTTAAGGGATAAGAACCGAAGGCCTTACTATCCACCTTTGGTTGTGTGAGCACGGCGTCTAGATGCACTCCATGGTTGTAAATAGATTAGATCGTGCAACTGGCAAATTGTAAATAATACGCACAGAGTGAGACAGAGACTTACGCGACAGCGAGAAAGAGAAAGAGAAATCGTATATTAATATAAAATATTAAACAGATGGTGGAGAGTCCGTGAGTAACTGTGCACCCGTGTGAACGCAGTTATCGGACACGCTTGTGTTTCTCGTTTGTATAGACGTTCGGCAAACGATTATCGCGATTAATTATTATCGTCGCGCAGATTATTATTATTTATTGTCGTTACGTATTATTCAATTACCGTAGCCGGTGTACGGTAAGCTGTGTCTTGTAAATAACTTCCGGAACGGGTTCGAGAAAGTAGAATTAAAGGGAGAGATAGAAAAACAGCGAGAAGATACGACAAACAGAGAAAGTTCTGTATATATTGAAGTACTGAGAAAAGGAGGAGAGTTTGAGAAAATAAAATTACTTTACTGAAAAATTTGACGAGGAGTGGTTATTGACCCGGTCCACAATCCCATCCCATCCCCCGCATCCCTCGTAACGCGCGCTGAATCTTGGTCGATGGCGCGAATCGCACGATAATTTACGGGAAGAGAGAAGGAAATCGATGCGGTACGCGAAAAATCTACGCTAGATTCTCGTGGCAGACTCGAAACGACGCGAACGTAATCCACGCGACAATAGAGACCGCCGGCTATGTCTAATGAAAAAGATATTTTCGCGCGCGGACCTATCGTCTCCCGACACAATACACGTGGACACGGAATAACCACTTCTGTGTTCAAACTTTTTCTAAAGGGAATGAAAAATGTACGTCCGGTTTCCCTTTTTTAGAGGAGGTGAAAGGCTTTTCCGCGTAGATAAAGACGCGCGTGAAGGACGAGGATGGAGAAAGAAAGAGAACAAGAGGGACAATGAAATAGAGTGAGACGTCACGGGCAGAAAATGGCAGACGGGAAGCAGAGAGGAAAAAAGAGGCCAAAGGAAAGCCGAAGAGAAATCAAGGAAAAGATTGACAAGTTACCATTGTGCCGCGTCACCGTTGCCTCTCCGACCGATTGCGCAACCTCGAACCTCTCTAATTTCGCAAATGGAGTCCGCGCCATGATCTCTCCCTCGAACGTAATTTAATTGTTCGAATACATCTTCCGTTTGCACTTGTGGAACCCGAATTTTGACAGTTCACCTTCGAAAGCTGTGCTTGTTTCTGCGTTACGTCCAACCGGTGTCGAAATTTCAAAAATTCTTTTCCTTTCGAATTTCCAAATTTCGATTCAAACGTAGACCGAGCGCTGAATAACAAAATAATTTATGCAACCGACAGTCGAACGACTTAATATCCACCTGTTGTTGTCTGGATCGCTAGTCGCGATCGATGTCGTGCCACGTCGTTAACCAACGAAGCTGGGGTTGTTGGAAGCTATCGAACGCAATGTTTCGATGTTCGCAAACTCGGACGTTTCGTTTCGAACGACTCTTCCATAAAAGAATCTCTCACGCTCTCGAAGCTAACTTAAATCATCCTTGAAACCTTCGATCGTTCGCCCACCTCGAAACTGAACGATCTTTTTTCGTTAGACCGTGTCAGATAAGCCAATAAATATCCAATCTTGAGGCTGTTGGCCCTCGATTCTCTGTCCCACCTGTTGTTGGCTCAATTACGCCGCTCTAATCCATATCCTGGCACGTCGTTAGGCCACGAAACCGCGCTAGCATCGTAGCAATGACGATATAACGATGGCCAACGGGCAAAGGAGGGATTGAACTTAGGAAGCTAATGCAATTGTCACCGTAACTAACAATTAGCAGGTTACGGTAACGTTCCGTGACCACGATATCGCTATCGTGTGTTCGTCCTGCCGTTACCTGGTCAGAACGACGGTCGATCTTCATTTCGAGGAACACGCTTGCGCGAATGTTCGATCGAGATACACCAAGTTCAATCGTATCGAAGCATCGTATATTCGAATCGTTCGAATACTCGACGTACTTGTCCGCGAAATCGTGTACGATCAGATCGTTCGGCCATCGAAATAGTGCTAGATCGGTCAAAATTAATGGACGTGTGGTCTCAAAATTTATGAGATTCGTTACGTTTATCGGGACGACGCGACGGAACGTCAGGAAATGGAAGTGGTCCGGTTCGTAGAATCAGCGGGCTGACCGATAGCGTCGTATTCTTCGAGTATATCCGGTAATTGGAAGAGATGCAGTAAATTAGTCGATTAGGGGAACGCGTTATCAGGATACAATGTGACGGCTAGGTGGATCAGACGCGCGATGAGCAGACACACGGAGAACGTGGGGCAGGTTAGGCGCGTTAGGGACAACCCATTAACCTCCGTGCTCCACGCTATTACGGCACGGACATATTGCTTCCTGCTGTTGGATACGATGGCTTAAGCCTCTATCTCAATCTCACTCAACGTTCGTCCTTCTCTTTCTCGTGTTTTCTTTTGCGCCTCCGTAGCTTGATCTAGGCTTTCCGCTTTCACTCTTTATCTATAATGTTTCATCTCTTCGTAACCCTTTCGTTTCATCTCTTTTCCGTCCTCTTCTCCTCTCTCCCTCTTTTCCTCATTCCCTTTCGTTGTATATAGTAAAGGCATATACGAGATTCCTTATATTACGCGAATCATGCGGAAAGCAAATTTATGGCTATTATTCCACGAAAGTGTTTACCGTTCGCGCCGATACCATAGCCGATCGGCGAAACATCCAAATCGTTTCCACTTTGGAAATAATAACAGGCTATCCTTACAGGGGAAATTGAAAGCTGCCGGCTGAAATCGATTATCTTTTCGCTTTCGTTGATTCCACGCGAGTTTCCTCTTCTTCTTTCTTTCTTTCTTTCTTTTTTTTTTTTTTTTTTTGTATGTTCCTTCCCACAGAAGATTCTCGCAGCTTTAGGTAAATTCGAAACGGCGAGAGTTGCGCGAAATTTACGTGATTCAAGGAGGAATCGGTCGATTCACGATGCGCCGCTATTAGAAAGAACCCTCGAGGTACATGGTGCGCCGGGGCCATGACTCGCTAAGGGCGACAATTACCTTCGTCCGGAGCCGCCGTTCTAAACGAGACGCCGGTAATCGAGTGATCCTCTTTCGGCGACGATAATATCGCCCCCCTGGAATCTGTATTCAGAGCAAAGAGCTTCGGGCGTTTGCTCTGCCCGTCTATCATCCGGCTGCATCTCGATCGCGCCCAGGTTAAATGTAATCGCGATCTCACAAGAGATCACGAGCCGATTCTTCGCACCTTCTGCTATGACTTTGCAAACTGTGTTAATGAAGATCAACTGCGAGGATGAATTTCGAATATGAAACAAAGAAGGTAGAAGTATTTTAAAGCAACTTGAACTACTTTTCACGTAGTCTGTTATCTCGTTCAATAAAGGTACTTTTCGTGCCTTTGTGGAAAAAAAGCTCAATAATCGAGTTATCGAGTAGTCAGAAAGGCAATCGAAAGAAAGTTGGAAGACGAAGGGCAAGACGCGTGATTAGGCGAGATGCGAGTAGACAGACAGAAGGACCAAGGGAAAAACGCCCTCGAGTGCGCGGTATACGGCAGAAAAGGAAGCAAAAGTAATAGAGTGATCCTCTTTTGTGGCTGATATCGCCGCCCGCGGGACTTCAATTCATTCGAGGGAAGCTCGCCGGTTTCGTTTGCCTTGGCTCCCTCGTGATTCCCTAGATTACCGGAGTAACTCGATTTCGGCGATTCGAGGTCACGGGGACGACGAGTTCGTTCCGGATACCCGATCGCAGAGCGTTCAACGCCTTCCATTTTCTTCGCGAAATTGCCAAGCAATTTTCGGGCTAACAGGCAACCAGGCGCTGCGTGAACGTTGTCAACCACTAATTTGCAATATTCCACGCGTTCCGTGCACGAAACGTGGCTCCGTAGATTGCAAAGAAACCAGCTCGACGACGACTACGTACATATAGTGGCGGAAAATCGGCTCCATCAAATTTTATTAGGAAGTACTTGGAAAGTGCTTGAACCTCTTCACGCTATTGTCTTCTTCCGCCATCGTTGCGTTGTTACAAAGCAGCGCGATTTAACTCTTCCAACCACTCGACGTTCGTTCATACCGGAACATCGTTCTTGTGTCCCGTAAAAACTTATAAAGAGAAGCTGGAAACTTTGCGAGCGAGAAATTTCACTTGGCAAAGTTACGTTTTCCCAATTTGTCGACCGAATACGTTATTCGATCCCTGTTAACGCGTACAGTTATCCCCTCATTAGGTAGAATTCACCGGTGCACGAATATCAGATCTCTGGAAGTTACCTATCCGGAGATCTCTGTTTCAGGATTTCAGTATCTACGTTAATAGAAAGTAAAGATTAAATCATGCGATGCCATATCGATCAGCTCGTCACAGTCGCTCCGCCATTCTTACTCCTTCAATTCTTCGTCGAGTTGAGCGGATGATTCGAGGAATTAATTACTGCTTCCAAGTTTCTTGAATTCATCGCAACTTTTCTACGTCGTTGCAAGGCAGGGCGATCAGATTATGTTTGCCCGACAAAGTAGTTGGAGAAATAAAATTAGCGTCCAATAAAACTGACGTCAAGATCGTTCTTTATTATTTGCCCAAGCCAGGATCTTCGTCGATTTAAGGATTAACTTACGACTCCCTCGCTTCCGCGTGGCTCGCACCGAGTCAGCGTTTCTTCGATCAGGACTCGCCCGAAGGTACAGCTTGCGTGGATGATCTCGGCGGTCTTTAAGGGCAAGAACGAGTTAATCGTCGAGCGGAAACGCAATGAAACCGTGTTACTACTATTCTCCCTGGGACTCTCGTTTCTCCTTGCGATTATTACGCTCATTTTAGTAGACATTTAGTTTGTCACTTGAAGTAACCTTTAACATGTACCCAACACATTGACTAAATATCTTCGAAATCTGCAAAGGTATATACGTCGATGGCAAGTATTCGTTAAAAAAATTTGCAAAACTTTGTAGAGGATTGATCTTTTTGGATATCACAAATACCAGACTAACTGTTTGTGAGCAATTTATTAAAGATATATATACTGTCTATAAAAATTGATTTGGCACAAAGCACAGGTCCAGGTATAATAACTCTTACGAAATAAATACGCGCTATCTCAAGAAACTCCGTATATACGTCTGATGCGTCTGCATGCTTATGCTGCGATCGCTGAACTTCTTCGCTCGTCATTTCGTTTGTTTATTTATACTGGTCAGGGGACAGTCGGAAAGACCATCGGTGGTGCACGTATCGCTCGTTTCTTGATACAACGGAATTTTCGTGACATGCGTGTGATTTTCGTCGCGCGAAGAATCGTCCTCTCAACACACGCGCGTAACAGCTTTAAAAGCAAACGAAAAATCTGGAAACGCGATAGGTTCTAATTATTTTTATTCGCTATTTTTCACGACAGATGTTGGACGTGAAGGACACCAACAGAGGCGTATTCGTATGTAGCAGTCCTGGGCCTGATCCGTACACGTCACAGGACCTCTACAATCCTGTTTACGAGGAGCTCAGTAACGGTAAGTAACACAACGAATGAAATTCCTCGGTTTCAATGGTTTGCGATATTCCAATCTGCGCATCTCAGATTGATAAACGTCTTAACGTTCCGCGTATAAACGTCAATTACACGATCTCCTTCTAGATGAGACTCAGCTGTGAAGACTTTGAGGAATTGCGCGCGATCTTCGGGCTCGATCCTGCTGAGGCAGAACGTAGGTAGAATTCGAGTGCACCGTGTCGCCATTAATCCACGATAGAAAGTTGAATCTGGGTGTTCTTTGCTGTTGGCTAACACTGAATTGCAAGCTTCTTCCAGCTCTTCTTCTTCTTTGCCTCTCGATTAATCGCGTTGTTTACCTTTCCTAACTCTCCAAGCTAAACCACGATTCCAAATATTGGCGAGGGAAAACAAAGTTCACCCTCTATTCCTCTAACTTTCCGAGAGTTTTCCTCGTTGCTGCTCGTTGCCGAGAGAATTTTCTCTCTTCGCGTGACACGGTTGACGAAAGAACGCTCGATTTATTCGTCGCTATCATTTTTCTCTGCTCGCTTATCTCCCAATTAATTCGACGAACTGTCGGCGATGAAGTTAGCCGGGTCGGCGTCTAATCTCCGTCAGAACGGAATCGGAAGCTGTTCATCTTCTTCCCCGTGTATCTTGCTCCTTTCACGTGGCGAGTATCTTGATAGCCTGGTCCTCTGGGTGTCGCGCAAGGGATCCACACTACTCCACATCTATTCCTCCGTTCACCGCCCGACCTTCGGTGCAAGGAGATAAGCGTGACACGACCTCTGACTTATATTTCCCATTAGTCGGATAGCTAATTAGCATGGTGATGAGACTTTCGACGTTTGACGAGGACGGAGTAATCGAATACACTACATGCTGCGCGACTCGATGCGCCTCGCTTCTAACTTATTGTACACTCACACACGAGCATACGCGATATTATGCGAGATCGTATTCCTGCGATGCCACGGAATAATTTGTCTTGGTTAACGTCACGCGGGGTGGTCTCTTATCTACGCGGATCCTTTTTCATTAAAAAGTTAGGTCGAATCTCATCGGAGACCTTGGCTGTTTTTGCACGGCACTCGAATCGCGCGAGCCGATGGAGGAACAGAATGTAACTGGCAGCTGTTGTTCGAAGGGAACGTATATATTTTACGCTTTCGAAATGATTTCGCCCGACAACGAATACCACTTCGCTTCGCGGAATTCAAGTTTCATCCCCCGGGAAAATCCTAGTTTACTCGCTATCGCTTAAACCGATGATAAATACGCCAAGATATAAAATAACGGAGATTAAAAGTGCAACCGCAGTAATCCGTGAAGCGTCCTCCAGTTTTTCCATCGTTTTCTCATCGTTTTGCTCTCTTTCCTCTGTATAAATAAGGACGTTGTGTGTAGAAAGAAACGAAGGCGATACACCTCCGATGTCTCGAGGGATCGTCAAACAGAAGACTGTAACGTTGATTAGAGCGAACCGATAAACTTTCGTTTAACTTTAAGCGTCTTCTCGTTCGTGCTCCCCTCGCGCTTTCCTTTTACGAACCGAAATATCTCGCTATTCTTCGCGTTCCTTCGGCATGCCAATCGAACACTCTCGTTTTGTACGTTTCGCTTTTCTTATTGATAATCGTCAACCGTCAAGTTTATCGAACGTATTGCGCGCCTTCCTGTATTGTTTCACATTTTTGCGCGAAATGCGCTGGGTCGAACAAAAAAGAACGAAAAGTGGAGAGAGAATGGAAACGTGAAATTGGATGCACCGTATATAATTGAAGAGATGAAAATTCAAACTCGAATAGCGACGTAGCATTCTAGCAGCTCGTTAGTTAAAATAGCTGTTTTGATTTTTAACCACCAAGCTACCCCTGGTTCCTTCATTTTTTAATAACCCTGATATAAACGACGGTTATTCTCGTTAGCGTCGAACTGATACCAAGTACCCGCAACAATACGATCGGTTAACAATCGCGGAGGTAACGCGGTTCAATTATCGAGTGTAAAAGTAGAAACCGCGATCGACCGAATAACGGAAGAAAGAAAAACTTTGCGTCAAGCACGGGCATAAGAAAAGAAACAGAGACAGACGCGTTCGTAAACACGGCAAAGTGTCGATCGCGTCGCATGCATCGTGCCTGCTAGATTGTGTTTCGACGACTAATGACGACAGCACGCTTTGCTTTCCGTGGAGACTTTCACTTAACAACCGCCCCGTTACCAGCCATTCTCCCGGCAAACTTGTCCTCGCATTTAAATAAAACAACGGCTACGACAATGGCGGATCTTTCTAACTAATTAATTCTGACGCCGATTGCCCAGCTGAGTACCGAAAGCACGGCAATTCCACTTGATTTCCACACCGGATGATCGTAACTTTGACACGCGAAAGAGATTGTCTGTTAATTAATTAACGAGGCGTCTAATTAATTATCGTGTTCATGCCACCGATACTTATGAATTATTCATTCGTTGCAGGGGACCATCCGGAAACGGACGAGGAGAGCGAGCTGAACGCACGGAATCGTCTTCATCATCATCACCGCCATCATCATCGGCCCTCGTCGTCGAAACCGGCGAGCGAGGACGAGTTTGCCGAGGACGAGCTTTCCGTGGGTGAACCGTCCGAGGCGAGGATGCTCACTTCGACGGGTCCAACCTGGGGCACCTGTCCGGCTGGTGGCAGGCCACCGCGAGAAAGACGAGGAAGGAGCCCCAGAAGTCTGGACAGGCATAGGAGAGACAAGAATCACGATGTTGGAGAGTTCCACGAGGGGATGCTGCTGGACGCGTTACTGCAGCTCTATCCTAGCGTCGCGGGTGAGCTTTTACGAACTCAAATTGTATATTACTTGAGTACAGGCTTCAGAGACGCAGCTAACGTTTGCAAATAATTTCAGGTGTAGCTGGCAACCGATCGAATAGCAATCAACGACAACAGTCCGTCCCATCGGTGGCCCACAGGTTACCATATTTCGTGCCACCGATGCCAGCGACGCAGGCCCTCAGGGTTGAGGAGAATCCGTACGAGAGTGTGCCGGTGCTCGGCCCTCTCCATCATTATTCGAGCCAAAGCAGAAGCAACAAGGAGAGGTCTCGCAAGTCAAACGACAAGTACAAGTACTCGGCGCAATACGGGGCCGAGTATTACGGACTACAAAACCAGGACACCGCTGCCGTATACACGCAAGTAGGTGGCGAATACTCGGACACCTACTCGCAACCCACAGACCGTCTGTATAACGACGATAAGTACACGCAGCCGGTGTACTATGCGGCACGCGACACCAACCAGATATCTTCCGGTAGGCTGTACCAAGGTCAACCGGACAGTAGTTTCGGTAGCGACAGTGGTTACAGTCATCACACTTCCGGTACCACCGGAACTACCGGCACGCGCAGCAGTAATTCAAGGACGAATCATAGGAAGGACAAGCATCGAAATTCTCATCATTCCCATCATTCCGCGGACTACATCGTGTCTTAATGTACGTGAAACGAAAGGCAAAGAGGAAGAAGTCTGCGAAGAAGAAAAAGTAGAGACAAAAAAAAAGGAAACTTAGATGGTAGTTCGATCGTCCGATCGAAACATGCTTGTAACACTTCTCTAAAAGGTAGTGACCTTGTGTTTTCTTTCGCGTATTTATTTTGTAGATTGTTTTTTTCTTTTTGTTGTTTTTACTACGAACGAGAGTATTTTATTTTTCATACACGAGACGGCGTGTCATCTTTCTTTTTTCTTTTCTCGTTGTTGCGCGTGATATATAGGAAGTATTTTAATATTTTAAGAAACGTATCGTTGAATATCCTAGGGAGTACTTTAATATTTTTGGTCTATTGTTGGTCTGTCCTTTGATTTTTGAAAGTACATGGAAGAACTTTCGAACAACACGGAGGAGATATCAGCAGAGCAATAGCAGGAGACTATATAAACGCGACGATCATATTATAGGAAACAGAACATTAACGGAAACAGTGATCTCTTAGTGATTTAGTAAGACTATTTAACAAATTATTTGTAATGTAATGAGACTCAGGCTGGTACCAAAGCTACTAAGTAACTTCGACTTTTTAGCCTTCTAGTTTGTAATTTATACGAAAGTAGAGATGACTTTTAACATTGACGAATTTCGTGCGAGACGTGCGACTACCATCTTCTTTTTCAGCGTCAGACGATTCTACAAATTAGAATCGAAGGAAAGAAACGAGGCGAATGATCCGATTTACTGCCGAACCGCAATATCGATATATATAATACCGCGAACACTGCCCCCGATTAAAGGGATCAGCCACAACTGGTTTCATACGACTAATTTGATACGACGCGTTAGTAGTATAATTCGTCCCACGCGGGCACCTCCACACACATAACATCGCATCAGATTGTAAAATAGCATCTAACCAACACTTTCAAACGCGCACTTAGAGAGAAACAAAAGACTCGTAACGAGTGTCGTAGCCATACACGCACACTACAGTAGATTCACCAGAGTAACGTTAAACATTTAAGCGTACACTTAATCGAGTTGCAATTTTCCTTCGTCAATTACCAAGTTACGATTATAAGTCGTACACCGGACAGTGTGAAACGCAGGAACGTGTAGGCTTTTTGAACTCGGACGATCAAAGGGAGCACCTACTTTCGCAATGCCTGTACGAGGTCGCGACGCGTACTCAATCAGAAGGACCATTAGGAAGAAAAAGAAAGAGAAATAGGAAGAAAGAACGAGAGGTGGGTTTCGCGGAAGCCTTGATGCTTCTGCAAAGAGAATATATAGTGTTCCTTCTGCACAAGCCCTTTCTAGCTCGTCCTACATTCTCAAAGCCGAATCCCGCGACGAAAGATAATCTGCAAGCCCAGAGACAACGGTTCGTCGTGTGTCGCGATGTATCCTTCTACGACGGATCAAACTGTGGTAGCCGGTCGTCTTTTGCATACAGATGTAAAAGGATTCTTTTCATGAAACCGAAATCGTATTTGAGGAAGCGCGCTCGCGGAAGGAACGAAAGAACACGCGTCGAGCTACGTTAATAATATTCTCCTTAGACTTGATCTCCTTTTGCTCTTTGCCCGTCATAAGAAACGATTATTTTTCCCTTTGTAATTTCTTATTAACGTTCGTTCGCGCGTCTTCTACATTATACACGCGTATATCAGAATCGAGGCTCTTAACTGCCGGTAGTCGCACGATTTTCCACTCGCGATGCACCTCGATCACGCTGACAGAGAGACAGACCAAGGTGAGACGGATAACCAAGGAACAGTGTTCTTATTAAGCTGTACAGGCACACGCTGGTACATATGCATATATACAGAGAAACAAGCATAGGTATACATACTATAGGTGTAAGACAAACGAATAAACTATTCGCGAATGACCCCGTGTAAATACTATATGCGAGAAGCAAAGGGGGATGGAGAGAGAAAATAAAAGAGAGAAGCGTCCGGATCAGTCCGGTGTAGCATAGCTGTATCATATCGTTATCAAACTTTCTCGCGTGTGCGTGCGTGTGTGACGTGTATGTGTGGGCGAACGGCGAGCAAAATATCGAAGAAGAAGAACGAAGATCGCAGAGAGAATCGATTTAATATATAAAAATATATAATTTTTAAATTATTTATAACGAGGAGTGCGTCGTATATTGCCGAGGACAAGTTGCACGAGTACGAGGTGACATAAGAGTGAGCCGGCAAAATGCGAGAGCAAAGAGAGAAAGAACGAGATGAAACAATGGCGGAAGCAAGCGATTCTTTTAGATTCTCGCCAATCTCCCTTCTGCTTCTTGATACTGTACACTCTTTAGATGCATGTAGGGCGAATACCTCACGACAAAAAAGAAAAAGAAAAAGAAAAGAAAAGATCACTCTGTTGTAAATATAATTTTATATGTACAAGCCGGGAAATGAGGTGTGTGCTTAGCGAGCACGCTATTGGACACGTTCGCCCGGGGAGAAAGCTACCCTCTCGACTACCTTTGCACTCTCGAAATCTATCTTCCCTTGTCTATTCTGTAAGATTGTATAACCACTAACCACCTAGCATACTTTGCAACCACTATACTTTTCGTGATTCTCGTTTCTCCGTGCATTAATCTCCATTTGAATCTGGCGCAACAACAACAGGAAATTTAAAATTCTAATCACCTGATATTCGGTGGTATTCGGCCGTCCCTCTTTTCCACGCGATGTCAAAACCGCGAAAAACGCTGCACGATATCGATCCGCGAGAGCAGCAGGGATACGCGAGAGGGAACGAGTTCACGGGCGAAAATAAAGGTGAACTGTAGGTGGTGTTACACGTACTTATCGCGAGGGACGAAAGCGCGCGACCAGTCACGTACGATCAAAGATGCGTACAATCAAAGAGTGCAAAAGAGAGAGAGAGTCAGGGGAAAAGAGAAAGGAAGAAAGAAGGAAAGAAACGCGAAACGACGAGTCACGTTTGATCGGTTCTCGACGTGGAAACTCGCGTGAAAGGAAAAAATGGGCGCGCACCACACAACTAGAAGAAGGACACAAACGCTTTTTGTACGATTTTACGTCCATGTTAGTCAAACGTTTTTCAAGACCGTTTTTTATATATACAGTATATAAGTATATATACACGCGCGTGTACAGTAGGTACGACGAAACCTAATTTATTATCATTGTTCTTATTTAACGAGACAGGGATATGCCGTTTTATCCCGCCCTGCAATTCTATATTCGCTACCAAGTACTTTGTCGCAGTCGAAAATGTTGTTGTATTGACATTAACAAAGAGCGTGTAGAACGTATCGATTATTATTATTATTATTATTATTATTATTATTATTATTATTATTATTATTATTATTATTATTGGCATTATTATCGCTGTTGCGTAACGCGACCATGAGAAAAAGTGAAGACTGGGGTAGTTTGACTTCGCTCTTTCGTTTTTTCGTCCCTTGCGAAAATTTCGTTGACCGGCCAGCTAGTACGCGAGAACTAAGAAAAGCGGAAGTACTTATAGATATCTAAGAAAGAAGGGAGCTGAACGAACGAAAGAGCGGAAGAGCACTTTCCCTTTTTGAACGCGTATACGAGTCGCGAGATTATTAATTTATTGTTACGTTCGAACGGGAGAACGGAGGTGTCACGTTCCTCCCCTTCAATCTCGCTAATTTTAGCTGCGATTTAGCGATATAGGCAGAACGGAAGAAGAAGACAGAGAAAAAAAAATCATAGGCACTAGAGTACCTCGAAAGATAACAAGTAGCACTCTTGAAAGTTAGCTTGCACGGACGTTCTCCTTTTCCATCGTGCCGCCTTGCAATTTAACGACGAGGAGGAAGCTCGGAGGGGTGAATCGGCGGGTGAATAGAAAAGGGCGAGAGATCGATCGTCCGAAGGGAGAGCAGATGAGACACGAAAGTCGGTGAATCGTGACGTGATCGTGTAAAAGAGCACGCGAAATCGGCCCGATCGATGGGGAGAACACCAGCTCGCAGAACAGGGTAACTAGCTCTAACATCTATCTCTTACATCACTTAAGAAAGAAAAAAAAAACTCTATCACACTCGTTCACCTTATGGTATCACAGGTTCACTCTAATCACGAATGTCGGCCAAGGCTAACTCGAAACACTATCACACCTTCGTACTAATAAACGATTTACTATTCAATTTCACTCCATGTCTATGTGATTTCACCCTATCCTTTGTAAGACGTCGCTCGAACGAAATATCGTATCGAATAACTTCGTTGAATGATCGTTGAACATAGGTGTAAGAAACACCTGGTGCTGATATTTAAATACTAATCGATCGGCGGAAACAAACGCGCGTAATGTACAGTAACACTGAATGGCAGAGATAACTCGATCGTAAGTTCAATTTTGCGCGCATATTTCCATTAAGCATGCATCGGTTAGCGTGAATGTAAATTTCATTGAGAAATCATTTGTCACGGTATAAACTTTTCATCATTCTCGACGCATTTACCATAGAAAATTCCACGTTCGGCCGAGAACCACGCGACCGAAAATCCAATCAAAAATTACATTGTTATCGGCTTCGAGATCGAGTTTCGAAATCGTCGAATGCTAGAGCGAAAATTTCGCGTACGCGTGAAAGCTGCGGAGTGATTTTTCATCGGAAAAAAGATTCACTGCGATCTAATTAGATATACGTTTCTACATATCATCTCCCCCCTCCCCCACTCTTTCTCCCCTCTTTCTCTTCAAAAACAGTCGAAGAGGAGATACGATTGCGACGAAAATGAAGCTAATTAGTTGCGGATGCACCCCAATTCCCAACGTTTGTCGGTGTACGCGCAATCGCGACAAACGGAAAACACAATAATTATAGTCGTATCGAAACGATTCTCGTTGCTTGCAGAAGCTTTTTAGAAAACCTCGGTGTTCCAGGGGAATAATATTGTTTTTTATGTAAAAAGAGAAAATGGCTTCTCGAGTGGGAGAAAAATCTTGGCGGAGATTTGCCTGAAGAAAGAAGCGCTTAAGGAGCTCTAAAGGGAATGAATTCGCCGTGAATTTTCATTGAGATTTCTTGCCATCAACTTTGAAGCAATGAAACATTATTAATTAAGGTAAGAGCGAAAGAAATTAATTATCGTTCCTTAAGACAACGGATGACGGGAAATCTCGCGGAGCTTCGGAAAATGAAACGTCCAGGGCTGAAGGTGCGAGAAACGGCCAGCTGGATGCAAACAAGAACCGCATGACTGAGCAGTCGCGATGATCGATATTAATGAAAATCAGACGCGATGGCGGAATAGCGTGAACGTACTTGTACATAAAACCTTGTTTTCTTCTTTCAACGCTTGGATTAATCATAACTTCGCGATATTTCTCGGCTTAAATTAAATTTTGCCAACGACACCAGAGCGCTTTGTTCTATCCTAAGCTGCTCTTTAATTAAATAGTTGGTAGTTCGTTGAGAAACGTTTCTATATAAATTAAACACGGTAAACTCTTCGAGTCTGATATCGAATACAAACAGCGTGGAAATTTTGTTTCCTCGATGTTCCGTTTTATTCCCTTCGTTTACAAGTAGAATTTTCTTCTCTTGATAAAATTTACCCCTTGGTCAATTCTTGGTACTTTGTACGAGTAAATATAAAGGATCTAAAAACAATTCCACCAACCGTTTCAACAAAGCGGAAATAATTTCTTTAAGAAAACGAACGCGAGGATTTGCGGGAGATGTTGTTAACAGTCGTTGACGGAGGAAGAATCGAAAATAAGCTGGAATGGAAGGTTGGAAAGATACGATGTAAGATAGACACGAAGAAGGGCAGAAAAGAAAAATATTACCATCGGGATGGGGAGCGGAGATGAAATTAAGTGGTCGCGATTCTCCGAGAGGAAGAAGAGAGGGCAAAAAGAAAAACACGGAGAGGGAAATCTCCGGTTGAAGCGTATCTTTGCAGGCTTTCAGGGACGAAAGCTTCTCCAGGCGCGGATTGGGGTGTCGCGCTAGAACAAATTTTCGTATGCAAGGGTTCTACGTCTTTAAAAACGTTCGGTCACCGTGGCCTAGTTTTGTCTTTCGTATTTTCGTTTTTCCTGCTTGGAAGATTAGAGACATCGGTCCAGCGTAGGACAAACGAGGGTTGACCCGCAATTAACACGCGGCCTTCCTTCTCTACGTGTGTATATATCCAGTGAATGCGCGCATCTCCGCGTGTTGACCGTGGGAGTAAAGAGCGGACCGAGATGGACTCGCTGGAGCAAGTACGAAAAAAGAAAAGCCAACGGTGACGCTAATTGCGCAATGGCCGAGTAGTAGCGACCCTTTAGAGCGGCTTTCTCGCGTACTAAGGAGCTAGCTGAAAAGGAAACTGACGAATGCAGATGCTTACAGACCACCTTGCGGTTCACTGTACTGGTTCTGGCCGTTTCAAGTGCCTCGCATAATGTAACCACCGGTGTAATGATGCTTTCGTACACTTCCTCGCGATAATCACTTCTGGGCCGCGCCACGGACACGAAAACGCAGACTACGTTATCCTTGTTCGCGTAAGAATGTGATTCGCCTTAATGTAACCGAATTTCCCGGAGATCCTGAAAGACAACTGAAATCTTTAATCAACGAAAGAGAAGTTTCGTTTGATACGAGAAACTTGGCGTTCGTTCTCGTTCGACGATTTTGAAAGGCGAGTCTCGCCGATCCATCGCTTTAAACGAATCAAAGAGCAAATGTATAGCACGCGACACAACCACTGGCGTTTATATAACCAGATTCAGGGAGAAGAAGCATCAACAAGCAGGGGGAACTTGGATGAAACGCGGTGCAAGCGTGGTTTAATCCCCGGATTTCGGAACGTTTTAAATTCCAATTATAGATCGAGAGGGAAGCTCACGCGAACCACGTCGCTCGTATGTGTAAATATGCGCTTCGATTGTCCGGTTGGTCAATAAAATGCTGTATTCTGAATATATGTCTGGCAACGGGGGCCGATGTCACGTGGGTGGGAGGCACCGCTAATAATTAAATGCCGGCCGGATTGGTCCGAACGTTGTTTTAATCCTGTCATTACCCACAATGACGATAGTACCTATGCCGCGGTCATTCATTGAGGCGAGTCAATTACGGGAAAGCATTATCGAGTTTCGAAGGGTGTAAAACGGAAATAATGATATTTTGATCGCGACCGGCCTACACGTGCTTTCAGATCGCACTCACCGATGTAAACCCCTTTGTCAAAGTGACGAAGCAACAAAGAATGTGTGCACGGTCAAACGCACCGCTGATTTATGCACACCGACAAATATTCGTCAACGTAATTCGCCAACCGATCGAATCGATTGATTGATTTAATGAGAATTTCCTGCGAAATAAAGAAGTCCAGTTCGCGTCCTCTCGTTGATAAAACCGTTCAGGGGCGAGTATTATTTCGCTAAATTCCGTACGCGAGATAAATTCGCATCACGTTCACCGAAATAAATGTCCTTTCAGATCGTTGACAGTTAACGTAAAAACTGAGAACACGATAATTCTATCGATCACGAGTGAAACTATTTGAATGTAGAATTCCGTGGATAAAATATTGTGATATACGTCGACACGGCTTTCATCACACTTCGCTGTTTTCCTCTCGAACGAGACTCTTCTAGCGCACAGACCCTTGTTTTTATTGATATCGCGAGGAGATGATAATTAATAATAGTACGATGCCTACCGGTGGTACGATCCGTATAAGGTACATTGGCCGTGATTTATGGGAGCGTAATGAAGCCTGTTCCCCACAGGAGCCTCGAGAACCGAGAGGATATATGCGGTTGAAGACCTACCAGTAGGGATGCGAAGGAACGAACGAAGGAGGAACGCTGGAAGATACGTACTTCCTCCTTAGGTGCAATAACGCGTGTCGGATTAAGGAGAGAGAACTCCATCTTTTAAAGATGCCTGACATTGTAAATCACGCATCGTGCATGTGTAACTACCCGCTTATTTTCCGGATGAAGGGAGACTAATGTGTCCAAAACGGCGTCTTTCTAAATTGTCCCTTACATGTACAACATTTTGCTTAAAGACGCGTCGTTTAAATTAATTACGATTAAATGCAAGAGTCGCATTCGTGAAATAAACTAGATGAAATCGAATTAAATGTTGACGAGTAATGGTACAAGCCCTTTTAGAGTAATAAAAAATACAACGACGAGATAGTACATAATAATTTAACGATATAAAATTCGTATTCGTCGTCTTCTGGCCTGTATGGGATTGGTATCGAATTGTGCACGTAACACCAGGTAAGGCAGCGACGTTTTAAAGAAATGTTTCTCTCAAGAGAGAACAGTCGGAAGAAATTGGTTTGACGAAAATTTATGCAGGGTCGAATGGCCGGACACGACATCCACGAAGAAAGGTACGCCGTGCGGCTTGTTTTATATTCCGTGGTTGGATAACACGCAGCTCCGTTCCTTCTTTTCTAGATGGCTCTTTTTAAAAATTTACAACGACGTTGTACAATCGACGTCCCTTCCCTTCGAATGATACCAGAAATAATACGATGTACATCTCGAAATACTATAAAAGTTTCAATCGATGGGGATACGTCGGTTCGCTTCAGATATAAATCAAACATGAGCGTTAAAAAATTAACAGAGCACGATGATCTCTAGCCTGGCTTTCGGCAAATACGAGCACGAGTTTGCAAGCCGAACTTTCGGTGTTCGTTCGCGAACCGAGCAGTTAGGTAACGCGTTTCTTCGAGCATTAGCCAGCAAGAAAATTTACATCTTCAAAAACGAAAGGATCGCGCGATGGGCGTTCTCAACGATGCGGTACGAAGGTGATAAAAAAGTCATCTCAGAGCGGCGTGTTCGCCAAACGAGTTGGCGAGAGATACTTTTTATGGAGTTGTTCCGCAATTTCCTCTGGACAAACTTGCCCGTAATGGACTGTATGCGTCATACTTATTCCGCATGAAATAACAATTAAACGCATTAATTAACAATAAACGAGGATTTCAGCACGTCGTGCATCGATAAACGCGGGCCACTGGCACCACGTTCCTCAAGACATAAAATCCAACCCACCAATATAGAGTCGGGGCTGCATGACCCCCACGTCGCCACCAGAATCCGCCTGCAAAGAAACGAGCATTGTCGAATCCCTCGTAACAAGATAGACTACTTTTAACGAGCGCAACTTCGCTGCACCGCGCAACCCAATGATATTTATCGCGCTGGGAAATTCGTGTGCTTCTCTAATTACGTGTACTTGTTTATTGTTACATTTTCACTGGCGGTTTTTCGTGTTTCGCCTCTTCTATCTACATCCGTGCAATTTGGAAAAGAACGCCGTTGCCTGTTGCACCGGCAGCCTCGAAGATCTCGAACTAATTTTGTGGTGGCCAACTATTTTTAGACGACTATCAGGCTGAAAGTTGAAAAGACATTAAGTAAAATGGAAAATTACTCGCGTTCTTCGCGTCCGCGATTAAGCGTATTCTTTTCGTCCGAGCAGAAAGCCTTCGAGCTCATTCTCGAATAATTATACCAGCCGCACCGCTAACCGACCAAATTCTTCTTCGACCGGGCGAGAAGGGTCGAAACCAAATTACCAAATTACCCGTTGAATTGCGCGGCAAGAAACACGAAATTGCCGGTCGAAAGAGGCGAATCGACACTCGCAACGAGAGAAATAACAGGCCGATGTGCCCGCTGGAAATAAAAGGGCCAACGCAACGGTCGTTTCAACTTCTCGATATCAATCTCGTTGACGAAGAGTGTAAGGACAGAGGGGTGAAACAGGGGTATCAACCACCAGATCAACGGCGTCGGTCAGTCTGTCGTTACGACAAAAACAAAAGGAAAAGATGTCGACGAAGTAACGCGCGGCGAACGTACGAGTGTAGGAAACGGAAAGAGAAAGACTCGCGAGGGTTGAATTGGACACGGTCGCGAAACCACTCTGTACCTCCCGAACTACGTGACGCCCTCGTTATCGACGTCCCTATACGCAGAACTCATTTGCTTAATTGCCATGATTACCAGCAACGCCGACGTCGGAGAAGCCCGCTATGAGTTTCAGTAGAAGAAGGTGGCCACTACTTGGCCACTTTTCCAACCTATGCGATACGTAATTCACGGAAACGAATATAGGTATAGCCATAGTTCACAGACGTATGTAAGTGGTGCGACTACCCCGCAGACGTAACATTCGGGAATGCAAGGTACGATAGAACGGAGCCGACTACCTGGAGCCGCACGCACTAGTCCTCATTGGAGGGAGGACGCCCAGTGGAGGGTGAAATATAATCGGTCCGATGGAAAAAAAGAACAAGAAGAAGGATCACGACATAGCGTTCAAGCCGTGGGATTCTTTGCTTTTTTACCTTGGCTTTGCTTTGAATGACGTGTCGGCTTTTTAAAATTACGAAAAAAAAAAGAAAGTAAATCCTACGAAGCATTAAAGCGTAAATTATTTTGTACGATCGACCGCGATTAGTAGACATTGATCAGCTTATTGTGCTTATTGTTGCATTTGCTGAAAAGTGTTCACAGAAGATGTTATATAATTATTTCTTTAACCATCGCTACCTTTTTTTAAACTTTGCTCACTGGTATTAAAAGTTATGTAGCTATTCCAGATCTATGGGCTACATTATGTATAGCCTGACTGAACCATAATATTCTCTGAGCGCTGTTTTACATCGATTTTCCGTCTCGAAATACATTTTCTTTATAAAGTAATTATAATTTAATATCCGCTGAATCGTATCAAACGAAATACCGTAAGTAAAATAGCTCTACGTTATCCGAGTGCGTAACAACATTAAATTCGAGCGTTGATACGTTTGTATAATTGCACGGGGCGAGCTTTGTACTAGAAAGTTCGGAGACAAAGCTTTTTCAATTGAGTACAGGCACCGCAAATCTCGTTTCGAAATAACCAAATAACGAACGGAACGATAATTAACAAAATACCATGGCGTAAGCTCATTGTTATCACGAAACGATTGTCAGTAAAACGTGATTCGACTACTAACGCCGCAGAATGAAATAAAGAAATAATCGTTGCGGTTGATTATGTCGTCGCACGCGAGACGAAACTGCGGATTAATATACGTACGTAAAAATATACGCCGGTATAAAACTCGTCGTACTCAATAAAAATCTACTGATAATCGTCGATTGAAAACAAAATAATTTGCATAAAAAGTATAGGCAAACACAGCAGGTAGCAGTCAACTTTCTGGCTACCATTTGAAATCCGAAGGTAAACGATAAAATCGTGTCGTCACGTCGACAGCATAAAATAACACGATAAAAAGGCTGCAGCTATGTAAAAATAAATGTACACAGTAGGAAATAGAGCGACGAAAATAACCGAGGAAAATACAAGCGCTGGCTGAATTTATAGATCCGATGCAATTTTTTTTTCTGGAAGTTTGATTCTATATTTAGTACATCTGGAGTAATTGAAAAATTCAACATAAAATATTAAACAAATAATCACAGATGGATGATCGAAGAAATAATTAAGATCGACTGTGTATGCTTCAATATATCGACCTTTATTACGTATTCATTGTATTTTCACGGGAAAAATGATATCGCTAAAAATTTGGCATTATCGTTATGAGTATCTTTCTGCATTAATCACGCACTCGTGGATACGCGATGACCAAAGTGGACAGTCGTGAAACTGTTCCAATTGCTCTCTCGTTTATTATTCCATTAGGTACTACAATAGTCTTCCCGTTATAGCGTCAAGTTATGGGAGCTGCAAATTATTTACGGAGCAAATATACCCTTAACGTTCGCATATGCAGATTTACTGGATCTACTTCAGCTCATTATCGCATACGAAACACGGAACTCTCCTGCTTTGAATAAATAAATGTGTTTGGCCACGATGCTGACCACAAAAAGGATCGTTAATAGTTTCTTGATATTTATAATTCGAGCATGCACTTAGGCAACTGTATTTCGATTTATGTATAAAGAATTTAATCCTGCTGTAGGCACAAATCGTGAAATAGTTCCACATTATCAAAATTCAAGAACAGGCATTTGAATATGTCGTTGTAAAAATTTGGATAATATTCGCATGCTCGTTTACAGTCAGGTGCAAAGTTAATCTCCAATAACATAGGCTGTATCGTATCTTCTTTCCATTCGAGGATCAAATCGATCGCGTATATAGCCCTACTTTGTGGGCTTTCCGCAATTCCTTTCGGTGGTTTCATCGCGACTGCAGCCTCGAAAATCTCTCTAAACATGTGCAAAATTTTTGGCTCGACACATTCCTTCCATGGAAAGTCGGGGTACTGCCTCTCCCATTCCACGATAAAGTCCGCGCACTTTATGTGACAAAGTGGTATGTCTCCTGAATAATTCATAACTGTGAAATGTTGTTCGTACACGTCGAAATTATTTAAAGCGAATTCCTTATTCGCAAATCTCAAGAAGAAATTTTTGTAGACGAACACTTGTAGAGGTTGTACACATTTGAGCATTACTACGTATCGTATGTCGAACTTAACTTTTCCGATTTCCGGTCTGTCGTACAAAACGGGATTTGTAATATATTTTTGCGCTATCTTCGGACCTGTGCTAGGCAATCGTAATATATGGAACAAATTTTTCGTAACGTGTGTATCTAATCCTCTAGCTAGATTCCAAGGTTTACAAATCCAATGATTATCTAAATTCATTAATTTCCTCCGTTCAAAGTATGCAACAAATTGCACTAATTCTACATTTAGGTTGTATGTAGTTGGTAACCAAGTTGGATAAGTTTCGAGTGTATTGGGATTGAAGCACTTTTCACCTGCTTTTCTTCTACATATAATCGACAATAAATCTTTAACAGTTAGAACATTTTCAAATGGAAATTGGTTTACAAAAACGTATGGTGATTGTGTGCTTAACCTTTTATAGTCTTTGAAATGTGAGATGTACCATAAAATATCTGCCTGGTTTTCATCGGCCACAATTTCAAATGCAGGGTCATTTAGATATTCATTTACATATGTATATTCTGAAAAAACTTTCAATTTCGTACCTTTAGCTCTTTCAGGAGAGTTAGAATCCACATTTTCTGGTAGACTTTCATGAATACGACCTGCCAAAAAGTATTGTTCATCTGGTTCAATTTGCAAGAAGCTTTCTTCGATAAATGATATTTCTATCCAAGGTAACAATAACGCTTTCTGTTTCCTTTGGTCTCTTGTTTGCCCTTCTATAAAATTTCTTGTAACTTCTTCATCGTAATCAACATCTTTTATAGGAAACAAAAGTGTATAAGTAACACCATCTGGTAAATGCAAGAAAGGCACTGTTCTAAAGTTGGGGTTATCACTATGATTTATTGCTGATCCTACTTCATCCATAATATACCAAACTGGCATTCTATCCTCTATGGAACCACTATTTATAGCAAAAGATTGATTGTACCTCCACATTTCATTTAATACAAATTCTATCTTTTCATCTTCCTCTGCATCTGTGTCAAAACCCATTAAGGAACACATACGATCTAATAGATCTGGAATAGTTGATAAATTTTGCCTTGCATTGTTAACATCATATGTCCATGCATGATCTATCAAATAAATATTGTTTGGATCCTTAACAGCAATGCCTTCCTTATGACAAACAAAGAGCTTCCAAATAGGATCCTTTGCACCCTTCTTATCAGTACCGTAATCAATCCTCATTAATTGAAACATTAGGCCTGAATCAAATACCTGGTACTGAAGTTTTTTAAATAAAATGTGCCAATATATTCTTGGCACCCCAGAAGATTCTAATTGAGGTTGGTGCGTTTGAAGAAAAGTATTAAATAATCCTACTCCGTCCATTGTATACAACTCAAATATAATCTGAAACATGGAAAATGCAGCCACATGATTCTGACACTTTATATCTGGACAAATTAACCTAGTTCTATAAAAATTATTACAGAAGGATACAATGTCAATGAAAATTTACCTAAATCTTCCTATCGATAACTATAGATATATTAATTTTTGAAGCGAATATTTATATAAATTCTGAATCTTACAAAATCACGAAAATACTGTACAACATAACCTCTCCTTTCACATTGAAACAACATTTACATATGTGTAAATGTTATGATTCCAATGGTGTCTCTAATCATATTTTAGTATAAAATATTTGCATTTATTTTTTAATTGAATCGTTTACTTTTCGTAACAACTTCGAATATACAGAAACATTCGATAATTGAACAAAAAGAGCGCACAAAGATTGTACCGTCGCAAACCCCACTGTTTTTACACCCAGAGTTTACCACGAATCTTTGCAGCTCGCCGCGATCGAATAGTGTAACATAATTCATTGTCAAATATCGCTGAAATAATATATTTAGATACTAATTTAAAAGAGAAACATTTTTATTTTTGGCCTTTTTAAAATTAATCTTTCACCAACGTATTTGTGACATCTTTCTGATTAAAATGAGACCAAACACGATATAATTTGAATTACATTTACTTATTCATATGTATTTAACTATCATTTAGTAAGTAAGCAAATATTCTCCAAATTACATACGTTGTGTTTAGTGTCATTTCAATCAGAAAAATGTAACAAATGTGTTCACAAAAGTTCCATTGATCATAAATCAAAAATAAAAAATTTTGATTTTTGAGTTAAAGGTTTAGCGTGTTAAGGTCTACCAAAGCTTGTGGCTATGTAGAATACAATTGTTTCTACACCTGCATACTTGCAAAACTTGGGACCCGATTTTTGTGCAATTGTCTAATGTTTCCGTTAAAAATTATGAATGTAAAATTGCAATTGGTTATTGGATTCATAGGGAAATTGCATTTAAAGTAAGATATAGAGAATTTTGTTTTTCGTTAATACGTTGACATTCAAAAATGAGGTATATAGAATATTAATGGCTGATTTCGTTCTTCCTGTTGGCGCTTAAAGTGTGTTCACTCTGAGCCGGCGTATTGAGAAGTGAGTTTTTCTTTGGCGGCCTGATTTGTATACATATAACCGTAGTGAGTATTTAGTATTATTTCTTATTAAGTATATTAATAATAATTAATTCTATTAATGGCTATGATTTAATTATTAACTTTCTGTATTAACCTATCTTTGATTGAACTACTATATAACGTGCTCCTAAATGAATCAATGATCTTAAAAAATTTAAATTGTTTGAAACAGAATAAGGACAATATGTGCGTGTAAGGTTAATTATTTCTTCTATCTATAACAGGATAGCTGTTGTTTTAAACGACGACATAAGGTTTTTTGACAAAAATGGTTAAATCACAACCAAAGGAAGGTAAAAATTTAACTTCCAAACACTTACTGAATGTACCAAAGGATGGATTTATACAAAAAAATAAAAATAAAAAATTTAAACAAATACCAACTGGAAAAGTTCCATTAATTAATGGATCAAAGAAGTCAAATAGTAACAATATGAAAAATAATACACCTCAGAAATCTCCAGAAGAAAATAAAGGACTGAGAAAGGAAGATGTTGAAAATCTGCAAGAATTTTTAAAGAAACAAAAAAAAAATAAAAATTTTGGGGAGGTCAAAGAGAATGATTCTATCAATGAAGGAATTGTATTACAGGATAGCATAATTGAAAGTACTGATGAGAGTGAATCATCTGATGGTAATAAAAGTGAAGAGGAAAAAATCTTACCAGATATCCTTGGTGCCAGTCTAGCAGATGATAGTGATGAAGATGATGAAGATTATGAGGAGGACAAAAAAGTACAAGTAAATAAAGGTGTAAAAATGTTTGATGGAGTAAGATCAAATGACAGCATTGTTTCCAATGAAGACAAGGATGATTCTATGACTGAGGATAGTGATGATGAGGTTGATGATGATGATGATTACGACGATGATGAGGATGATGAAGAAGAGGAAGAAGAGGATGATACAGAAGATACAGAATCTGAGAATGAAGGAAAGACTGATGGATCTTCTGTGGGTTCTCTAAAGGTACTTCTGGGAGATAGTCTTTCTGAGGATGAAGATGACGAAGACTTTGATGATTTTGACGAGAATAACGAAACTGATGATACAACTGATGAAGATGAAAAATTTAAGAATGAAGGATCAGGTCTTCTAAAAACACTGGTGGCTGACACTACTATTGAGGATGATAATGATGATGATGATTTTGTTCAACCAACTGAGGATGATGAAGATGATGATATAAGTGATGAAGAAGATGAAGAAGAAGGAGAAGTAGAAGGAAACAGATCATTAAACTCTCGTCAAGATAAAGATTCCTCTTTAGGAGACTTTAAAGAAAATGAACGAACAATTTTTGTTGGTAATCTCCCAAAAGATGTAACAAAGAAACAGTTACAGAAGTTATTTAAGCAATTTGGGAAGATTGATGCTATTCGTTTAAGGGGTAAAATATCAAAATCCCTCGATATACCTAAACGAGTTGCAGCTATCACAAATGATTTGCACCCTAAAATGAAATCAGTTTATGCATATATTAGATTTGAATCTGAAGAATCTACTAAGAAAGCTTTGTCCGTAAATGGAAGAAAATTTGAAGGAAATTATATAAGAGTAGACATGTCTATGAAATCAAATGACAGATATGAAACAAAAAAAAGTGTATTTATAGGAAATTTACATTTTAGTAAGTATAATACAGGATAAAAGTAATAAAGATTAATTACATGATTAACTAATATTATGATATTATAAAAATGCTATAATTTTCAGATGTTGATGATGACTCAGTTAGGAATCATTTTAAGCGATGTGGTGAAATACAATCTGTGAGAATAATTAGAGACAATCAGACTGGAGTGGGCAAAGGATTTGGATATGTTAACTTTAAAAGTGAAGATGCTGTTGCATTAGCATTAGAACTAGATGGCACCACAATTTTAAATAGAGAAATTAGAGTAAAACCAAATATTGACCAAGATAAAAGAACAAAAGGAAAATATGGAAAGAGATATTCTGCAGAAAATAACCATAATTTTTCACATAAAAAATTGAAAAATACTGCAGGTGCATCAGTAACAGTATGTAACATTATTCTTTAAGAAATATTTGATGTATCTGTTAAGTTTTACTATTTAATAAAATATTAATTTACATTTTTCAGATTCGTAATAAAGAAAACGCTGTAAAAAGGATAACAAAAAAACAAAAGCTAGAAAAAAAAGAAACTAGCCCACAACAAGGAAATAACTTTCAAGGTCAAAAATCTGATGTAAACAAAAAGAAAAGTAAAAACAAGTTTGACAAAAAGAAGAAACTTTTGGCTGAAAAACTTATGGCTAAACCAAAAAAATCAAATTAAATAGCGGCATAAAAAGTATACTCTTAAACATTTTCGTAACAATTCAATTTTAATTCATATATCTTATATACTAGCGATAATGACAAATTGCAACCTGTCATATCATTGTGAAGTAAGAAAAAACATGTAATCAAAAAGATTTAGCATTTTCAAGACTGTTATCAGTATATATTTCTCAAATGTAAAAGAGTAGAAACAAGTATTTAATGTTTAATAAAATATTTTTATGAATCTCTTTCTTTCATTAAATTTTTTACTTTGGAATGTAGTTGTGATGGCAAATTTTGTATATTACATAACGCGCATTTTAAACAAAACCGTTTACCGAAATATATACTACATTCTAAACATACAGGTTTTTTGCAAAAATTACAATCAGCTCCTAATACTAAAACTTCTCCTTTGTTCGGTAAACTAAAAGGATCTTTCATAATATAACATTCTTCTAGATAACTTAATTGCCGCGCGAATGGTGCTTTGATGCCCTTGAAATTAAATCGTTCTTCTAATGAACAACAAGAGCACCTAAATATTTCATTTATGATTTCTTTGGGGTCTTGAACTGCTGATGTTAAACCTTGATTGTGTCCGATAAAATGAGCTTCGTCCGTAGATGTACTAGCGACAGATTCCATCCTATAAAGTAACATTGATGGAAAATAATCTATCATTTTTCCTGACAATATATTTATTTTATAACCATAGATTACAACTTAGTATATATATATAAACATTAACTCGTATTTAACTTAAAAACATTCATTCTTTTTTATTAATGGAAACTTTCTGCAATTCCTGCGGCCACCAAATAGGTTTTGATACTCTTAATTTAGTATCTGATATAGTAAGAGATTGAGCATTCAAAGATTCAATAATTCGCATTAAACCTAATCCATACTGATTTTCAATTCCTCTAAATTTACCTACTATATTGCCAGACTCATTAATAATTTTATCATCATACGAAAAAGATTTATTAGGAATTTCACTAAATAATAGAGGCATTAAACGTTTTCTTACAACACCAGTATGATGAGTACGAGCTGTAAGTTCCTGACCAATGTAACAACCTTTATGAAAACTAACACCATGCAAATAATCACAATTTACTTCTAGTGGCAAAGGTTTTCCTGGTGGTAAATCTTCTACACCTTCAGGAACACCAAGTTTATATCGAAATGTTTTGTAATTGAAGTCATTAGTAGAATGTAATGCATCTGAGTTTAAATGTCTTATTATCTTTTGTCTTTCAATTGTTGATTCTGCTAAAATTCTGATGCCTAGATCAGGAAGTCTAGGATCCTCATATATCATAATATTATCAACTACCTTGCTTACTTTATTATTAAGAGTACCACATGGAAATATTAAACCTTCAAGTTTTTGTTTATTACTATCATTATATTTGTTATTCATATATCGAGTAGGATCAAAGAATGCCCAAACATTTATATTATCTCCTAAATGATCTATATCAATTTTTTTTCTAACACGATACATTTTTAGATGTCTCTGTAATGAATCTACAGCTTGTGAATCACATTCAATATAATATACATTATTTTCTTGGCTTCTATAGATAATAACATCATACATTACTCTACCCTTGACATTTAGAAATAATGCATATAAATTTGCTGCCCCTTCTTCAAAATGCTTCATATCATTTGTAATTAATCCTTGTAAGAAACTTGAAGCTTCATTTCCCTTAACCCGCAGTATACTCTTATTTTTTAGCTGTTCTAAGATTCCAGGTGAAGATTCTGAAGAATCGCATCTAATAAATTGCTTTTGTACCTTTCCAAGTTTATTCAATTTGCACAATGGCAAAATAAATTTTTTGAGGTGTATGATCATTGTACCAAATATCACCAGAACAACGACCAAACTTTGTACAAATTTGACCTTCACGAAAGAGAAAAATTCACACGCTAATATAATATTGTTTATCACATTCTAACCTTAAATTATATTTTTTATCTTTACTGAGGAAAGTATGGATAATCTTACGTTTTTATTTCTGTGATATTTCACACAACCTCTCTGTAAATATGCCGTTATAAAACTTTTGTTCAAATTTATTCTGGATATTTCGATTGCTTTACGACTTCGATTCGTAATTTGGTATGGTAAATCAAATGAGTAGGTAAAAGAAGAACTCTACAGTATACCACAGACTACACAAACTGCTTGTCTACTAGCGCTATCAGAAGCAATTGAACGAAATATCGAACGATATTACTGCAGATAACATAAGGTCAAAATTTTTAATTATTATTTACTGATTTTGACTACCTGTCTAATTTTGTTTCGGGAGTTTAGAAAACGAAGATTCTTTCGTAGCTAATGACTACACCGATTGACTAAATATAATTTCTATATTTACTATAGCAAATTGCAGAGACAGTACAGAAACACTCCGATTTTTCTGAAGTCGATATTTCAGAGCACACACGATACGAGATCCTATAAGATGCCAAGTCTATTTTATGCCTTGATACATATCCAATCAAAATAGACTTTATAGATTTGAAAGCAATATTGTGTATACGTTACAAGATTTAGGCAAAAGTAAATAAGGGGCTGAATATATTAAAGCATTTTAAAATACCACTGTATAATATATGTTTAAAAAGTTCGTTTTATAATCCTTCTTATATCTGGTATCGAAGTAACCGTATATGTATGTATGTATGTATGTACAACAGCTTATAATGAATCACATGCATAACTTGTTTCAACCATAAAAGATAAATTAATTACCTTATTCGAAGGGAGAACTGGAGCAAGTACTTTTAGGTATACAGCATTTGGAAAATGTAAAATCTGGATAAAGATCCATAGGATTCTCTGGATTACGGTGTATCGATATGGTGGAAGAAGGCAACGTATCGGCGAAGAAGGAAGGGAGAGTCAACGCGAGCACCATCCACGAGAAGATCGAGAAGGACGACGAGAACTCAAAGGCAATGAAATAGGAAAGGAAAAACGACGAAACAGTAAGGCCACGGTGTGTCTGTAGACGCGAAGGGAAAGGAAACCGAGTTGTGTGACGGGTTACCGCGCGACGTTGTCGGGGGGAGAGATCTGCGCGCGCATTCCAAGCGCGCTACTTGTAAATAGTTCTATTCTCGGCAAGAGAGTGTAGCCGAGCCGAGAGTGTACGGTCGACACCAGTCGAGAAACCAGCTGGGACGTGAGGCTAACGTTGGAACGCCTCTATACAGAATTCGGAACGAATTTGTGCGAGTCCGATCAAAGCAACCAGTGTATCGCAAGTGCGTACACTAGGCCAAATCGAGTTTGCTTAAGAAGTCGTGAAATCCATTGATACTGCTAGATTAAATACAACTCGTTATTCACCGAACGACGAATAATTTTGAGGTGTATTCGCGGTCATGTCAAGTGCCGCGAAATCATGATTTTCGCACCTTAGAACGAACTTTTCTTCTCGAAATCGAGTGTCTGGAGCTGAAGGTGCATCGCGTTAAAGAACGTGTTGGTTTATAATTCGATATTTTTAACGTACGGTCGCCCGAGATCGGGAAAAATGTATTCCGATGGTCACGAGGTGGACGGCAGCTGGGTGCTGCGTGTTTATGTGACCGATCTTCAAGTGGAGAGAAGCTTACGAGTAAAAGGAGAATTGCACATCGGCGGTGTCATGCTTCGACTGGTTGAAGATCTCGGTGAGTCTTATCGCCTATTTTTTAATATCTCATAGAAACATCTCAGAGATCATTTTCTAATCGACTAAAGGGGGAAAGCGCGCGGGAATTGAAAATTCAAATGATTGCTGACGATTAATTTGTGGCTTGTAATAGGTCAAATTGTCACGTGACAACCTCAGGATTATCGTACGCAGGATCGTAGAGAGGCTAGATCTCTGAAGGCGATAACTTTTTGTTAACGAAACATCGTTCCGTACTCCATTTTTGAAAATATCGAATCAACGTGGTGTTAGGACGATCAATAGACCTTTAAGCGGCGGAATAGCAACAAGTTGCGGGATTATTAGCGTGTCGTTACGAGGACCGCGACTGTTCGAGATGTGGTCTCCCACCATCGAAGAGACGACTGAAGTGTGCACGGGAGTGGAAAAACTGGACGGCCGAACTAGTTTCGCCATGACGGCGGACGTGTGGACGCGACCAGCGACTCCTTTATATGCTAAAGGAGCTCCCACAGCTCCGTAGAGAGACGAAAGACACGTGAGACCGGCAACCAATTCCTATGTCTGGCCGCACGTAAAACGAACACCGTATGGTCACTTTCGTCGTAGATAAGCATAACCTAGTCGGTGTCTTATTCCCTGATGAATCGTCGCAGAAAGAACAACTGATTCTACGAATACTTTGCTCTTCCTTTTATTCTTTAAATTGTGTTTCATGGTCTACACGTTAATTTGTCAGGATCTTTAGGCAAAAATTCCTCATTTTAGATGATGCTATATGAGAACTACTGTCGGTCAATACTCCAGATAATTAACCAGGTTGAGAGTAGGATAGTTTCGGTCTCGACGAATTAACCAATTTCGATCAATTGAGCGTACCGTAACCCACGTATGTACGCATGGCCGAATAGACGAGCGAATATATCGTAAGGCACGTTGGAGTCTAGTTCCAGCTGTCCTAAAAAGATATCGTGCAATTTCTGTGCAAATTATCCGTGAAATTTAACAAGTGTTTGCCTTTACATGACCAATTTCATCGATAAACGCTCGATTATTGCTATCAGCTTATATCCAGACAACACATAACTTCGAATGAAATTGGTAATTGGCTGGAAGAATTTGTTCAGTAATGAAATTATCAGGCTATTGCTCGATGCTTGTCTTAATAGTTAAAATAACATCTACTCGTTAATTTATTTACTCAACATCGTTTATACAACACAGTAATTTATACTTAGGGCCGATACTGGTTTCCCTTTTCCATCCGTTTGCTGCTAATTGCAAACAAGAACAACCGCTGAGCGTATAAAATTTTGATACGCGTTAGTCCATCTTCTATTAGCCATCAATGTATTTTCAGCAGTGTCTTATGAAGACGACATTTCCGTCTCTCTTGCCCCTTCGATCACGCGACAAAGAACGAGCCAGGCTTATTTTAACTTGCTGTTTCTTTCATCCGATTTTTCGAGCCGGCCTCTACTTCCACGTAGACGATCGTTTCTTCGGTCCCAAAAGGGATCTTCAACATTCTGCGCTCGTCCGGCCCTTTATCCCTTCATTAAATCTCGGCCTGCTATCCCTAACTAAGCTTTACGTCTTTTTTATACCGATATTAAGTCAATCGTCTTTCGTGATTTTAAGTTCATATGTTCCTCAATTTACACTGGAAAGCGATTTTTTGATTAGGTTTTCTAGATATTAATAATTGTCCTATGCATGCGCGCTTTTACGTGGTTCTTTAACTGTACCAAACAATCGAACGCTTTTTCTATAAAATCCGGCCACTTTGAAACGTGGCAAATGACTACTTCCGGCAAGAGAAGATTTAAACTATGGTTTACTCGCTGCTTGTACGACAACGCGATAACTCGTATCTGAAAGATATGCCTTTCTGTGTGTAATGACGATAATTTCACATGAGTGCCGATATATCTACGCTTCGGTCGACCTAACTTTCCGCTCTGACAGGTATAGCATAGTTCATATCGATCGAAACAAAACATTTCGAGTCGTTCTTTCAAAAGATGCATCTTTTTTCTTGGAACAGAGCGTCGATCGCACGTTTTCAAGCACCGAAACCAAGATCCAACGGACGAGGAAAAAAGAAACAGGTAAAAAAAAATCCAACAGCAAAAGCTTTTGTTAGGTGGGCCTTCCTTGCCCTTCCAGCTTGACAGGTTACCGTAGTTGTACAGGTGTTGGTCCAGCGCTTCCAGCAGCATCTTGCCAGTACCATGGCAAAACCCTATGTAAATATACCGGGTGTCCCAGGAGGAGACCAGATTCGAACTCATTGTACGGAATCACGTAGTAGAATACTTCGGCGCGGCAAAAGGTCGACATTCTTCGAGAGACCGAAGAGAAATGCACTGCTACGCTTGCATATACGCGACAACACGCTCGTTCGCCACTTAAACGGATGCGAGCGCTTATAAATGGCGCGTTTAAGCTCAATACAGATACATTGGTGTATAAGTTACGAGATACTTCCCGTGGATATCTTACGATCACATCGGTCGACTGTTTAGAACCGGCATTAGAAAAAAATTCGGCTAAAATTTATATTCCCTCCCCGGAACGATCGCCATATATTTCCCTGGCGTTTCGGACAGCGAAGTAAGACACATGCTATGTGTATTTTTTCCTCCCTCGAGAGATTTAGTGTACTCTGCATGTAGAATACCGCCATTGGAAAGCCACGACATTATGTTACATGGTAGTCAACTGTCGCACGGCTGTGCGGTGACTTCTGCATTCCATTGAAACGAAAACGAGAGGATTATCTTAGAAGTTGGATCGATATAACTTGAAAGAAAGGCGTCGCGCTGTTTATCCGAATAATTAACGTTCGTCGGATGGACACGTGCGTATACGCTAGCAAGGGAAAAGGGCGAAAAAACTGGAGGACTCGAAAGTACCGTACATCAGTAAGTCGATGACAAGACTACATTCTTCTTGCGTCGCTTCTTCGAAATCGAAAGAGACCCTACGGCGTTGCCACTGCAACCGTCATCTTGGGAGGCTACGATCCGATGAGTCGCTCGCTTAATTAACGAAACCGATAAGCGTCGACTTCATTATGAAGATTAAAGTCGTCTTGGAACGGCCGATCCCACGGTCCGCTCAGATTGCCATCGTTCTCACAGTTTTACCTGTGACCATTTTTTCCCATGCAGTTGGAAGTTGCAAAGAGACGCAGCGGGAAGCCGGGGAAAATTCTTAGCGTACGATTCCTTCGCATTTTCGTTGGAGAATCGGTAAGGTTTAAGGTTGTAGAAAAGCCATCGCCGGCATGGCCGTATAGAAGAAAGGTGACAGGCCCGCAGGTGCCAATGTTTATAGTTGGTTACGACACGTACCATTCTGTAGGAGTCCGGGCGGCAAGGTAGGAAGAAGAAAAACGCGAAGAGGTCGAAGAGGAGAGAGCGAGAGAGGGAGGCCGCTAACGCGTGGGCACACAAACGCCACTCTCTCAACGTAGATTTTTAGCGTTTACTCTGATCAACGACGAAGCCACGGAGGCAAAATCCGAACTGCGAGACTTATCCGAGAGCCACTTAACTCGAATTATCTGCTCGGCTTACGTGTACAGGTTCGGATTACCCGCTTCGTAATTTTATATTCCGGCTACCTCGTACGGTATGGTAGCACGGCCTTCTTACGAAATTGTGCCTGTCCGAGGGAAACCGACGAAGCATCATTCTGACGTGCGGAATCTCCATCTCGCGTTGGTGGTTTCTCCTTCAACTTTTTCATCGCGTGCGTGTATATTCGAACGTTGCATAATAGATTTTAATTGGCATTTGTCGATTTCTGAATTCTCATCAAGTCAGTTCGAGTTTCTTGGAAACTGAAGAGACGCGGATGAGGTAATTTCTCTGCTAAACGGAGTCATCAAATCGTTAATTTTCTGTTTCGTTGGGTCGCAAGAATACTACGTTCCTGACCATTACACGATTTCGATAATGTTGTGGAATGTTAATATTACCACGTTGCAATGGCTAAATAAAAAAGATAAGTACAGACAGGCATTTAATCTTATGTAATTGCGTTTCCTAATTGATTTACTTGGACTTTGCGATTTATCAATTTATTTCTTGATTTAATACAAAGCAGGCGAAAGAAGCGGTAGACGATGTGATATATATGTAACGAAAGGACAGGTTTCGGTAGGATCGTTCCTTGGCCGAATTCTCCTCGGTATGGTATCCTCGTCCTCGATACCGGTCATTTCTCTCTGCTCGTTCTCGTAGTTACCAGGTGCGAAAGAATCGGAGGCATTTATTGTAGTGCACCCGGACCGTTTCGCCATTTCGAGGCAAGGTCGCTCTTACGGTACTCGCACGAGGCGCGCAAGCTTCTTTTATCTTGGAAAGCCTTCGTACGATCGATGCCACCTTCGTTGGCCGACCGTGCCGTTAACACATCGTCCACAATTATTACCGTGCATCATTTGATCGATCATCCTACATTACCGTTTTATACGCGTACCTCCGTATTATTCCAGTATACCGTACAATCTCTGACGATACGACTGTCGAAATCGTCTTTCATAAGACATTAATCGAGCCTTGAATGCTTGCCATTTATTTTGTTCGTGAGAGACAGAGGTTTCCTCTATAACAACCTGATTACAATAGTAATCCATTCACAAATGCGCGCAAATGCGCTACGAGTCTTAATCATGCTATAATTGGATGGTAAAATAACGAGGAGCTAACGCCAAAGGCGAAGTTCCGATGACGTAACAAATAATAGTGGATTACAATACTATACCATACCAGGGAAGAGAAGTTAACGTCTGACATTGCTTTCCTCGATTCCCATAGCTGTTCTATTCGCGCTAAGTAAGATAGTTTCTATCGATCTGTACGTACCTATGCAAAATAGTTTCTAACTGGTCTCTATCGCTATGTGCCATATCTATGTAACATTCTTTCACGAATATACTCTGTGAAAATAAACTTTATCGTTTGCTATTGCCACTGGCTTACCATATATCCTCAAAGTGTCCAAGTTATCTGTTTGAATATGGAAAGGAAGGAAATGCGAAAGATTCATCGCTTCTTGGACTCGTGATAATCTTATTTGTTGGTGATATAGGATCGGAGCGATACCACCAGGGCAAAACTCAGTCCTTCCTTGGAAGAGACTTAAGAAGATTAGCTACTTGCGGCTCTCTACACGGAATTAAAGGTCGCCGTATGGAAATTCTACTCTGACCGCGTTATCAATGAAACTTCAGTACGTACATAGAGATTGTGGAAGACGATGCGCTCAAGCGTGTGTATTTCCAACAATTTCTAGCTTTCCGACGACAACTTTTTCTTCTAGCCTTGATCTGCCTGCGAATGAGATTAACTAGCAAAAACACGATAAATGTTTTTGAATATTATCGGTCATCCTTCGACCGTTAAGTAGGTAAGCTAATGAGTTACACGTTGCTACTCGATTACTGAGCTTGTAATAAGTCGCCGCTGTGGGAATAATCATCGGTCGTGCTAATCGAGGCGTATAGTTGAACAATTTCTGCGACTGCTCTTCTAAACGCTCATTGTAGAGGAACGAAATAATAGAAAGCAATGAAAATAAACTTGTTTGCAAGGAGACCATTTATCATGGAACACTTGCAGCAATTTCTGTCCGAGAAGCGCGGGCTATCTTTTTTAGACGCCTCTTTCGTTGCATCTGGTGACTCACGCCGGACTATGATACATACCTTATTCCAGTTTTAAGTAACACGACACTTACGGTGCAGTCCCCGGGAACAGGCCGCGATATCCGCACATTTCTCTCTGGTATGAATAATTCCCTAGGGCGTGAGCGAGTCAGTTTTTAGCGTTTTACAGTCGGACGAACATGCTCGACGGGTTTTGTAATTGGCGGCAGGCTGAATCATCCGCGAAAGAGGAGTCCTTTTAAATAAATTGAGAACGAAGGATACTCCGTGAACTCGTCGTCGACTAATTATTCGAGGAACTGAGACGACTCTTAGACAGATGCTACTCCAGAAATATAATTGCGTTCAATGTAAAACAATTCCGCACAAAGAAACCAAACTTCTACTCTGTTTGGTTTCCGAGCATCTTTGACTTGTAAATGAGCTACTTCGTAGCACAAGCCTCAACTCTCCCAGTTCTAAGCGAATGTTCCAGGCAAAGTTCAATGTTAAGGACATAAGTTATATAACGGCTTTTCGTCTGCGACTCGTTCTTTTCTGCAACGTCGCTGAATAATGTACTGAATGTATGTCTGCGAGACATTGTTATAAGATAGTAAATCCCAATGGAAGTTTCGCAAGTTCAATAGTACGAGCCATGGTTATGGTAAGTCTAGCCGAGTAGGGTTTTCGATAGAATTTGTTCACCAGCCAGTTGGCGATGCTCCAACAGAAACGACCGTAACGCAAAAAACTTGAGCCAGCACTGAGTCACCGGGCAGCTGTTGATTCTCGAGTATTTATCATTTTTCAGAATGTTGGAAAAGATTTCATTATCTATACGCTCATTGTAATGTTACGAACATTGGGGGTTTTTATTAAAAATTGTTTCATGCGCATGCTAAAATCATAAAAGTGCGTGTTCTGGCTGATGGACGAGCAAAGTGTTGTTCGTCGTGTTCTAAACAACGGCAGAGGATAATTGTTGCATACGATATTTGTCTTAATCACAAGTAGTTAAGAGTGGAATTACAGTGCGAATATAATGTGAAAGTGGGAAAGACAGCTTGTGCAATAATCGCATAGCAAAGTTTATGTCTATAATACAATGTCTATGACATAACATTCGCCTCAGCATTGCGTCATCGGTAGATCATAAATTTCTTACTGCATTCTTTTAAATTCCCGGCGAATCAATAGTTAAACTTCAACGAATGGAAACTTTAAACTGACTGAACTGTTCGGTCAAACTTTATCGCGCGCAAAGGGTAGAAGTATGCGGAGAAGAAATAATGTCGGTAGCTGCTCCCGAAACGCGTTTCTTGGGATAAGATAACCGTTCCGTACTGTTTTCGAGACACCAAGTGAATGGATTCTAAGTCATTGATATCATTTATTTTTGTGTCACATAGTCTGAGTATTTTAGTTCATGTGACACAGAGTTCCACAAACTGATAAATCTATTTTAGGCTTTGTTCATATCGAAAATATCTCTATTTATTTTCATCGATTACTTTATGCGTTTCACGAAAAGTATTTTTCCTTGTCTGGAAAAAGAACCGCAAATATATCACAGGAAGTCATTAAGGTATCTAGAGAATCGATTCGTTATTTATGCGGATGAAATAAGCGGCACATTTGACGCTGAGCAACTAGAGAATGATCATCTCTAAATAGAGGGAATAATTTAAAGCGATGATCAAGAGCTGACAAAAGAAATTAGAGGAGGAAGTTATCGTTACTGATGAAAATCGACCGAAACCTTGGCTGAGTGACTTCATTATTGTGGTTTGTCAGCACGACGGACAGAACTTATAAGGCAATAAATCGGTTCAACGAATTCACGACGACCAAGAAAGAACTGATGCGTAAGCAGAGAAAGATAAAATTCCATATATGCCTTTACGGGAAGCGTGAAACAATCTTTTCCAATTTTGTCACATAATTTCGAAGATACTCACGACTTTTGTGTTACGTTTTATTCCGTTAACGTGATTGCTCGGACACGCCTCGAAGACCTACCTGTAACATAGTCAAGGTCATTCCTTTCCGGCAAGAAATACCAAAGGAAATTTCCTTTTGGTTAGATGCAGCCTTGACTTGAATAATGATGATGCGATCAAACAGACCACACCTCTATTAATAGGACTTTAGCGAAGTCTAATATTTTAGAAAATGGTCCCTCCGATGTCTCAATGTGTAAGACCGTGATGTCATTTAAAAGCAAGCAGAAATATTCGTAATCGTTATTTCTGCAGTATTGCCTACAATTTAGCTATGAGAAACGCCTATGAGAAATATCGTTAAAATAGTTTTTCCTTTGAATTCTTTTCTATGCTTACGCATAGTTGGCGCAGAAACACGCGAGTATTTCATTCAGTTTATCTGTCCAGTGGGGTGCCAGCAGCAGGCTTTCGTGCGACCTTCTTCTCGGGACTGGTGCTCTCTTCTGATGGCGCCTCGAGCATGGTATCTCGAAAATAAAGCAACGAAAAGCGTGGATCGTGAAGTCACTACGTCCGGTCGCGCAAAGAAAAAAAAGGCGAAACGAATACTTTATTGCACAGCAATACTAGCTTCTATCGGCTATAAAGTTATATCAGAAAGGTCGGCCAATCTTTTCGCAGAAACGATTTCCCACTGCACAGATTAACAAGAAGTGCTTCGATGAACGTAATCGGAGTACAGCACTCGTAAATACGCTCCACTGCTTTCAAACGACAATTCATTCGTGCCTAAGCTTCGGCGATTAATATTAAAATTGCGATTAATTCTCTTTAATGATTCAGCTGAGCGCGAAGAGTTGCGAAATGTTGCGTACAAAGAAGACAGCGTTAATCGCCATTGTGAATCTTCCGAGTACGAGTTATGTTTGTACTTTGCTGATGTGTTAACAAAGCAAATTGTCGTGTTTTATTTTCGTGTCGTGCCGTGAAAAGTTATCGCGGTGAGCTACCCCGATGTCGAAGGGTCTTGATACGAGGAATCTCGGAACACCCGTTGTTTGGGTCCATTATCTCTATTTTTTTTTTGACCCCTTCGGTGCTTAGACTCGCGCTCTTTTCAGCTGTAACGCCGAAAGAGTTCCAAGAAACACTTTTACGTGCTCATAAAAATTTTGATGTTCCTTCGAAACACCATCCTGACTGTTGCTCGCTACACTGTATTGTAAGTTTACTAGATTAGAAACTCGAGAAGAACGTATATAACATTACGCGAATGCCTTTCTTTGTGTTTGGAAATGTTTTCCTCGATCTATTCAATCGGATCTTCATTCTCGATATTCTTCTTAAAGCCATTTTTCCCATCCACTCAACTTTCTCGACGCCTCTTTAAGAAGTTACGTACGTAATCGTTCGTAATCCCGCGGTTCTCATTAAATCTTCGTTGTTTCATGGTCGTTGTCAGGATCCAAAAACTGGCATGGCCTCTGTATTGTTCCTCTGTGGACATCTTCGAGGCGTTTCCACACGGGCCCCAACGGAGAGACGTGAAATGTCAGGCGTGGGCAGTAGCTGCCTTTTCGACGCGTGATTTCAGCTCCCTCGACGAAAGTGCGCACACATCTTTCCTACGGAACTATATAAGGCGAGCTTTCTCCGACTCGTTTTCGAAGTTGCGACTCCGTCGGTGACTTCACGTCGAATTTACGATACAATACGTGTGCCAGGAGCGATCTCAGGCATCGCGTTCATCGTTATCGAGCACACGATTACGAGAGTGAACGGAAATCTCGAGTGGCTGTTGATTGGCGCAAGGACGCAGAGCGTACAATTTGCAAAGGAACACGCACACGAACAGACTGTGTCGTGGCACGAACATGAGACGTGGAAAGTTGATTGGGAGCGCGAGGCCAATGAAATAACCGCCGACATCCCTATACCCTCGTGAATATTTCAGTAGTCGTCGTGTAGTCGTTTTCAGGATGCGACCGCTAGCAAATTGGGGCGGCTTAACGAATGAGGATGCAGGTGTTGCTACAATTGGTCGCACTCGTCTCGTAGCCTTCCGAGAATCGAATACAACTATGTTTTCTTACTTTTGGAAGCTCGCCATGCCTGGCGCCATGCTTCGTCTCGTCAGATTAAAATAACGTGAAATAAATTGTATAAATCATCAAAAGAGGATACTTAATCAATGGAAAGATTGTTCGAAGTGAGTACCAGCCTGTTCCGTTTGAAATTTATTCGTCCAAACGAACTGCTTCCGCGGCAGCAATAAACGGTGATTTAATTGAGGTCTCGTTCGACTCGCTTCGTCTTCCTCAGTGGATACGTCGTGGATTGCATCGATCCTGATGGAGTATAAGCCGGCTCTCGATCGTCCATTGGCGGCACAATTATAACGGATGTGTTCTCCATCGTGCATATTACGACCGACATTCGACACCCAGTCAAACATATCGAACGAATGGAGTCGCATATCGTGACACGCGTATTTGCGCACTCCGGAATCCTTCTGTTTTCCCCTATACCCCCTTTTCAGAGCCGAGAAACTTTTGTTTTCCAAGAGTTCGATCTGAAAGTTTCGAATAACTTCAAATATTTGTATACGCGTACAGTTTGCGTTCCTTGAATGACGACCTTTGCTAATAGAATTCTTGTTATTATATTTCTTAATACGTATCATGCAATTAACCGAGGTAACAGGCTGTTCGTCTAAGACTAATTTGAATGCGATCATTGTGTGGTTTTTCAACGTTTACGCTGCGCGAAGGCAGCTCGTGATCGGATCCATGGGGATCTATGGATGGTAAAAAACGCGTGTAAGGTTAGAAAGTCACGTGCACTCCGGTTGATCGGTTTTATTCGACCTAGCAAATCCGCATGAACGGATCATTGTTTGTGTTTCCTCGGCAACGACGCGTTCTATGCTAAATATACGCGGCCGTTATCGTTGCTCGAGCGGTGATCGCGAATCGAATATCCAGATCGATGCCGAGCATTGCGACACCTCGTGGTCTGCTTCGATCGCCGTTGCTCGCTCGTGCGAAACGATATTTCAATTTCTTTCGTCGACTTCTCTGGCGGCGGGCAAAATATACGAACTTAATTTCGCTGGTTTTCGACACCGGTGGTCTGCCGGCCTCGAGAACCGGTCGATGTTTAACGCGACGAAGACCTACCAGTCGATTATCCTGCCATGCGACCGAATCGGTCGAAATATTACATGTACTCGACCGAATCCCATTAATGGCAGGAAGGACGATGATTCATGCGCACGCGGTTCCATCTTTCACCCTATTCGCTGCGTGTTTTTGACGCTTGTCACGGGTTTTGCCGCAGAATCGCATTGCCTAAATTGCATTGGCGATTAAGCCGGTACTCCGTGTACTCGAGCCCATAGCATCCCTCCATTTGCCTCGCCAGTCATAATCGCTACAGTGAAAGATAGAGAAAGCACGATTTGCAAAGAACTGTGTTCTATCAACGCACGCGCTTATCATCTGTGGACAAAATTACGTGTATACAAATATTTCATGGGCTTTATACTTTCGTCAGACAATTATCTTTGCTTGGTGTTATCGTCTCTAAGAACTTCGGACCGCTCCCGTTCTTGCGTCCGGAGACGCAAACCGAGCGCATGACTCAAACGTCCGTAATTTTGCACAGCATCCGCACGTGTGCGTGGACGCACGCCTACCTATCTGCGAACACGGGAAGCCTGACCCCTTGGAGCGTCTTAAGGCTCAATAGGAAATAAAAGCGGTCGGCGACAGAGAAAGGCAAGGCATACGCGAAAGAGGAAGAGACAATGGTACATTGTGCGTCGACCAGCAGGAACACGCCGACCTGGTGTACGCATCGCATCCGTTTCTGATCCGGCGCACACGCGAGCTCGCGTAGAAGCAGACTCGCTACTCACAGTTTAAACATAGCACGTGACGTCAGTGATGCTTGCGATCCCGTCACATTTGGTTTCGTAACTCTTCGCTCTTCTGTTGGTCCACGCGTCGAAACATCCGCGAATCACACTCGACGAATCTGAACAGGATGTGTAGCAAACTTTTGCAGCGACGAAAAGAATTATACAGCTTTGACGTTCTGGATACGTAGAAAATTAAACTGATCAACTTTATTTTTTGTAAACTTTCCAATTTTATGGATTTGCATCTTCTGCATAATAATTTATTAACTAACAATATTAGTGGGTCGACAGAGGACGAGGAATTCGCCAGAACCTTATTTCGTTAGAGAAATTAAACATTGTAACTATACTTTAACCTTCGACTTTCTTTCGTGATACGAAAGGGATGATTTCACCCATTCCTGGTAACTCGTCTTCTTTTTTCGGTGTGTGAGTCATTGCCAGTGGCATCGATCAAAGCTCGCTCCTATCTTCATGTTGTTTCTTTCGCCTGTTGTTGTGCTCCAAAAAAGTTTATCGATCTTGAGACGATCTTCACGCGAGATATAGAAGTAATCGACCTTTAGGATGAATGGCGTCATTGATTACGCGAGCGAGAACTTCTCTTGCTAAGCTCTTGGAAGTTACGCAACGGATGTACTTTGTTATGGAGCGATGCATTTTGGCGATGCATCCAGCTTGCGAAAATATCTGATGCTGAACAGCGTCGCGACAGACTGGTCTTTTGTCACGTAGGACGCGTCAGTGACTCTCAAAGAATCTTTCCCCAAGTATTCTAGGATTTCTAGGTTAAAGTACAATGTCCATGGAGTTTGTCTTTAGTCGACTTGCGTCGTAAGAGCGTGTGACAGAATGATGAAACGAATACTGCGTTGCGCCAACAGCTGTTCGTCTAGTTAAGGAATTGCTAATGCAATTACACTGTCGTCGTAATTCGTAACGTTATTTCGATCTCTACGACGAACGGATAGAACAGAAGGAGATGTAGCGAAAATTTGTAGAAGCCGTAACTTTATTCGTCGATAATATCTGACGCGGCGAGTGCGGTAAAAGGTGTAATGTAATTCTGTCCGGAGGAGAGTCGGCAGCCGAGAAGGCACTTTGTATGGCGGGACATAAAGCAATCTCGTAGCTCGTACGATTTGAATACGACAGCCAGCCGCGAGATTCTTCGCCACGGCCTTGCAGCTTTAGGTGCCTTACACGGACGAGGTGGTATTCGCGCGGATGTTCGCTGTACGTCTTCGAAATCTACGTCGCAGAAGAGAGAAACAAACGCATCGGTAACGCGCGAATGCTTTGGAATATTTATTTTTCTCGAAAATACGCAACCGGACCTTGAAACACGTGACAACTGGTATGGGTCGCCGAGGTCTTGACCGTGGCACAGATATTGCTTAAAAAGTTGCGCGTTCTTTTTTTAATCGAAATCAAAGTATCAGAGCCCTGTCACCCAGAGAATTTTACGATTCTGGTTTTGCCAACAGTTCCGCGCGCTTGTAATTTCCATGTTAAAGAAGATACTTTTACCTGGTCCGTTTCCCGGTGTTTTTCATTCAAAAAATGCTTGCGCGCGAAGATGCCAACGTCGCGGGGAACAGAGTTTCTCCCTGCGTTGGCAATTTCGTTGAGTGCATACTCGTGTACTCATATGCGGCGATCGAGTCCGGTGCGAGATGCATGCTGCATTCCTAGCGTCTTGGCAATGTGCCCAAGTGCATACCTGGATTACAGTCGTTGATTTTACCTTTTTTTTCTTTCGCCCTATTCTTCCCCCTTTCTCGCAATCTCGCCGTTTATCTCGGCGCTGATACGATGCACGCGAAGTCGTTGCACCCTCCTTATGATTCGACTTTGAGTTCCATTCCTCGGCGAGGACTCGTTTCGCTTCGTCGATATTATTCGGTGCTCGTTAATGTAAATCGTCCGACAATGATGAGTCGATACTTTCAGCTGTCGCAACGTCGCTTAATTATTCGAATTCGTTATGTTTGTTTGAAATCAAAACAAGTTCGGTTTGAAGCGTTGTAATGAAGACGCCATGGCGCGTCCAACGTTCCATTGTATCTTCGCTTGTTTATTCGTATGGGCTATCTAAATACGTCTGCGTATCTGTTCATTACATTCAATTTTGCGTCACAGACTTCAATAGCCGTGGTAATTTTCGTATATCGCTAGGTCGATTCGATTTTAAACGTTCCAGTTACTAGCGGCAGATAACATACCACTTCTTAACGCTTTTGGACGATCTGAAAAGGTGTTATCAACTTGTATCAATATTATGCTTTACTTATATCGCGGCTTGTTCTTATCGCGCGGAATTCTTCCTATCATTAAAGTTGAAACCTTCGCTTAACACGAACGTAATATTCGCCTTGCTAATTAGCAATGTTGTACGGAAATTTTGACGATCGTTTTAAGATCCATGTTTGCCCGTCTATTTTAATTCACATGACTGAAAATTACGATTATAAAGTATCGTTCGGACTATTTGCAAAATAGCGATATATATGACAAGTACAAAGAACATGGAGCGAAGTTTGATCGGCCTCTAGACATCCATATTCATACGCAGGGACTACGTATAGAAGACCACATACGCGGGACCTGTCTGCCTGTATAGCTGGAAACGCGTAGGCGAAACTTGCCTGTTGGTTTCCATTCACTCGAACGCCTTCGTGTCCATTCATGGTGTTTAGTATATAGTATGTCGACTCTTGTCACGCATACCACTTCATAACTTGATAGATTAGAGACCAAATTGGTTTCCAGTGTCTCTATCTTGTCGTTAGGAGACCGACAAAGAATCGATAGTCGGTGATAATGGACACGGGGAAAGATACAATCGTTACGATTCGATAGATGTAATCGGTCGTATTCAATTAAAGGAAACAGAAAATTAAGCAGGAAAATGATTAATTTATTTATAGCGTATCCTAGGCTACTTGTATCGTTCTAGCGTCCGGTGGCTGAACGTGTACAAAGCCCATTATATGAAATTATCGAAAGAACGTTACACGTCGGTGTATTTATAGAAGACGATAATTAAGTACTCTTTTACGAAAAAAGTCTGAATGGCGTATGAAAGGCTAACGACTGACAGTGATACATAGCGAAGACAAGGAGGGTAATAATAGTCGATAAGTCACTGGAGTTACAGTCGATTGGCGCGATGTGTGCGCGTTGCATCATTGCAAGATCCCTGTCCATGTCCGTAAATTGCGATTTTCTCAGCCCACATGTGAAGGATTCGAGCGACACTGCGATCTACGTGCTCCGTTTCGCTCGCATCGGCCGCTTATTAGTTTCGTTTATTTCCATCTATATACACGTACGCGTGACCAATGTCCGCGTGTAAACGCTGCGCCGGTTCGCTGGCCGTTTTATTATTTACGGTGATTGATAACGCCGATAGCGTTTATGTGCGCAGCTTATCTACCCACGCGAGACAACGATCCTCATGTGCCCTTGCAATGTTTCGTCGACGTCTTCATTGAAGTCCGACTCAGATATATTCATTCAAGTCATCCATCGCAAACATTTACCGAGACACATTTTTTTCTTCGATAATCGAAAGAATTGGGTCCAAGGAGAAGATTCTCGAGATCTCGCGAATAGAAAGATTCCAAGTACCGCCTCTAGGTAGGCCAACGTCCCTGGAATAACAACTACTCGAGATCCGACCTCCTTCTAGCGCGGTTCATTTACAGGTTTCTCGCGTAGGTCGTTCGAAGCGGCCGGCATCGGAAACGATAAACGTCCCGAAAGATTTACAGGAGCATGAACGTGCACGTGCGTAAATGCTCGTCTAAGTCCGTCGATGCTGGGTAATTACTCACGATCGATACCGGTACAACAAGCACGGCATGGAACGTTGCTGCTTCGGCGACCGTGCAGAAATCAGTTTGCCGTTCATCGCGATCGTGCCTCCGCAGCGACGTTCGGTCACGAGCTTTCGGAGTATCGGGATGCACGCTGCGTCAACCAGCCAGTTATCTGCGTAGTGACTCGCTTTGCAAATTATTCACGGCACGCGTATTTCCGATGCAACGCGTCAACGTGTTAAAGCAAGCACAATAATATATGCATGTATGATTCATAGAGATATAGATACGAGTTAGGATGAAGAGCGTGGCGAAGTTGCGAGAACTGGAAATCGTCTCTTTCGCTTCGAGTTGCTTTCTCTCGCTGTGCAACAGTGGGAAATTAATGGAGCGCCGGAGCAAAGAGTGTTAAACATTCTCTGGAGACGGTGACACACGGCGTGCACTTAACATAGTCGCTACACGCGTTTGAGCGAAGCGTCGAGTTAGCAAGAAGCGCGTGGCTCGCGTATGAAAGGGATCCATTCATCGCGATAGAGCGAAAGAATGCTAACGAGATTGTATAATTGCTGGGAGTGTGATATATCGATGCACCGCTACACGACGAAACCGGTAAGCTGTCTCACCCGTGAATGCACGCAAGAAAAATACGGAATCGCAAGTTACCACTGCTTCCGGAAGTCAGCAATCAACGCTCTCTATCTTAGCACCTCTTTTTTTCCACCATACTTTGTTCCTGGAGGGGAAATATGTATTTCTTGCGAGAGTGTCGGGTAGATACTGTTTGAAACAGGTGTTTCATTTCGTGTGAATTTCTAGTTTCTTGAATATCGAGTAGTTCGCTTCGTCCATTTCAAGCCGAGTAAGTAGATGCCTCGGTGACTTTACAGCATACATAATAAAATTCTTCTATCTTCGCGATAGTGAGTCAACATGGCCGCGGAACGTCGAACCTTTGACCAGACTCGCTGCCATTCGATCTATCGACTAACTTAGGTAGTTTTCACAACTTCCTCGCTATCTCCTTTCTCCCATTGTCTGCTACTGTCGAAAACAAGCAAACTAACAGTAACAAGCGTCGGCTGCCAGGAAAAAGGAAACAACCTCTTGGGGAAAACACGAGACGGCAGGTTCGCGCAGGCGACATAGCTCGGCTGCTGTTGCGATTCGCTTTCAACGCACCGGAAACGGTGTTACAGGGAAAGGGGAGACCTGACGTCAGCGGAAGTCGATGATACTCGCGAATGTGCAGAGTTAAGGATGTGCAGCTACGATAAGGCGACCGGAATCCTTGTAAATCATGTACACGATGATACCAGCGCGAGGCACGACGCCAAGTTTCCTCTTTCGCGTTTTTCTATGCGCCAGCAGGAACGCTAATATGACTTTCACCCGTTTAACGGAAGCTGCAATCTTGAATATGCGAGAGATTTAATAGACACGTATACCTAGCTGGCCAGGCACGCAACTTATTTTTTCTCGCGACGATTATTCGTGGAATGCCCGATACGTGGCCTATCGTAAAGCTACCGGCATTCTTTCGACTTGACACGGAGCGTATCGAGCTTGTCGACTCGGTCGTAAAACTTTACATAAAGCCTGGCGAGACGATAACTTTTCGCCAGAGGTAGGGGAATACAACGTTTCGAGCTTTGGTTATCGCGACGGTCGGACTTCCATAAAACGTTATTCCTCCAAGGTCATTCCATGCGAAAATAAAGCAGTCCGACGTGGCGTGGCTTTTCCAGCCGATCGATCGGCTCGTTCGACTCCTCCCACGTTATTCCGATATTCGTGTGGAACCTCGCGTACAGAGACAGAACGTTCCTACGTCTACCAGCCACCCCTTCGAGGGACGACGACGAGTCGGTGAAAAAATTATAGACGTCTGCCGGTTTGCCGAGACTGTGGAAAAAGCTTCCAACGGTGTCCAGGCCAGGCTCGTGTTCGATCCGCGTGGCTCGAATCGAGTAGTTTCTTTCTTTTGTCGGCCGATCGGTCGAGTGTGGAGACGGTGGCGAAGATAAATTGCTTTCGAGCAGCTCAATCACCGGGAACGTGGCAAGAACCGACTTCTCTCCGCCAATATACACCAGAAATAGTTAATGCGTCGACAAGCTATATTTCTCCGCGTGTTTTCTCCCCTCGTTCCGCGAGAAACTAGGCCTCTGCCGCAGCCGCGAAATTAACCATCGTCGAGCATATGATTTATGAGACACCCTATAAGGCACTAAATTTACATTTATAAAAGAAACCTGGATAATTTCGAGTTTTTCGAACATGCGACACGAGTATCCGTATTGAAATACTCGTGCGAACTCGATCGATCGGTATCTCGTACATTTACCATTATTTAGGAATTGTTTCACTCGGCGCGATAATATGAGGCAAACATGTTCGCTATTGATGAACGATCGTCTCACTTAACGGACGTCGTTCAGCGATATTTGCGACAATGATCAGCATTACGCATCCAGAATTCGTTCAAGATGGAATGTAGGTGCGCAATAATCTGCTGTGCCAGTCAGCGCATAGTATTTTAGTCGCGTTTATGTTTTACGAGGTCGATTCGACGAAACTGTATATACTCGCATGCATGTGTTTCCTAAAGACGCAAGTTGGGGGGAACACGGTTTTACTGGCCATTGCGAAATGCAAATCCGTGGCGCCAGTTTACACGGTCGTCACTTAGCCACGTTACGTCATCCGCCGCGACGTCCACTGAATTTTTCCTCTTCCTTTTATACCGATTTCGACTGTGTTCGCATTCTTTCGCGTTGCCCATACATGTCCCGATAATTCGTTTAATTGCATTAACGCCTTACGCGAGCAAATTTTCACGTTGTTTTCTTGTATCACTTGACAAATGGCGAAGTTGAATTCGGATGGAAGGCGTACTCCGATTCGTTTCACTCTAAACCAAGTAAGTCTCGATTCGCAGAAGCAGACTATTCCCGTGGCGTTTAACGTGCGTAGGACTGCGATACCTTGAACCGGAAACGTCGCAGGCATGTTGATTGCATGGAATATATCAATCCGATGGTCGCTGCGCGTCCATTCACGAGCGCACAAGCGCCACTCGCGTCCGGACATCACGATGCATCAGAGAGGCCGACGATACTCGCATCGAAAACGGATACCGCGGACAACTTAATTAGCCAGTCGACGTATGATTATCTGTATCCACCTAGCCAGTATTCTGCCTGCTTCTTTTTGATTTGCAAAAACTGAACGACCGGAGCGGTCTCATTATGGTCATTAAAATTCTTTGGACGAGTCCACTCAAGGATCATAAAATTTACCGGTTGCCTGATTAATATACCTGCATATAAGACACATATTACCATGTACAAAGTTCATCGAAACGAGTTCGGCGCGTGTTTCACGATAAAATTTCTGATCGGATGAGAGGACACAAGTGAAAGTCGAGGTTGGATCGTACGAAAGAAATCTTCCTTAAGAGTAAACCACTATTGTTACGTCGCTGGTGTATTTCACAAGTTCGCAGGGTCTCCCTCGGTGAGTGCAGCGTCGTTTCAAGAGGCATTCAGCGTCGAATTATCAGAGCGAGTCGGCGCTTTTCGATGCAACGGAGCGCATCCAGTAGGGAACGACAGAGAGCAGATTCGTCTACAATGGCCCAGGGCGACGAAACAATCACCGCGTCCCCCAGTTCTTCGAGAAAGCGAGGAAGTCGCGCACAATGAAACAAAAAGAGGAATAACCTCTCTCGCGGCCGTACAACGTCGACGTCCCGGAAGTGCGAGCCGGTCGTGCCTCATTACCGCGTGCGTTTCCCGTGGAAAGACTAATTGCAACGCTCATCCCTCCTCCCTTCTCCATCACCCTCTTTCTCTTTCTCCTCTATGCTGCCTTCTGTGCCATCCCGCAATATCTCCTCGCTCTTTCCTCCTTCTATTCCTTAGTCGCCGTTTTCCGCTCATTTTCCCTTTCACCGAACGCGAACGGGAAGCAGCGGGAACAAATCGTGCGTTCGTAACGAGGCCCCGTAGACGAAGGTCGACCAAGGATGAAATCGATTTGACTCGCGCGATCCTCCCCCGGAATTCTCGGTTCCGTCTGATTCTCGACCAACGAAAATGAAAGCCCGGCTCGCAGCACTGATTGGGGGAGAATACAAATGGCACGGTAACGAGAGAGTAGGCACGTTCCGGGTTACAAGATCCATGCGACGGCGGTTCCTTGGCCGATTGGTCAAGCGTGCAAAAGAGACGCCGCCACGCTGGGTGCGAATACCCAGCCGATTCCAATAATAGTTTTCTCCAGCCTGCCCCCCACTCTTTCACTCTTTCTGCAACCCCCTTTTGGACCTCTATAAATATCATCGCGTGACCCAGTTTTCTTTAGGGGGAAAGAACCAGAAATGTTGCCATAAACCAAAATGATCGTATGACGCCATTTTCTAACTGGCTAATACTGGAAGTATTATACATAGAAGCGAATGCCGGATTTCGCAAAGGTCGCCCTACCGAGATTTAATCCACAGTTTTTAAACTCTGAAAGCTTAATAAAGCTATATGGTTGCTAGGAACGACGTGTTCGGACAGGGTTGACGATTACTCGGATGGCTGACGAGACGCAAAACGAGTCTGGTGACAGCGTGAAGTTTCCATTTCACCGATGACCTCTTCGGAACGCAATTTCCATAACTCGTCGGGACGGGTTCAGAACGTAGACAGTAAACGGTAGAATCGTACTTTTGTTTTTCCCAAACGAATTTTTAGGCGATTACGAACGCATCCGGAGGTACCACACGAATTAAAATCCCACGACGTGGCGTCAGGCAAAGTTATTTCGATTCTGCCGGAAGTTCCACGTCCTCGATCCTTTCTCCGATCGACCATCGATCGTGACCGACACCTCTGGCATCACAATTTGCCGTGATGGCCCATTGTGTGTCCGAGAACTCGGCTGGCGCTTTACACGCCAACGGGACTATCTTATTTCAGCCGAATGATGGATAGAATCTGACATTCACCCCGTTATTCACTGGAATAATCGCATCGGCAGAAACGCATCGATCTAGCAGAGTTTGCAGCTATATTCGAGCCGCTAGTTTCAGGGGGTGGAAAGTTGAAAACGTTTATCCGTGGCGAATATTTCGTTCGCGATGGGCAACGATCTGTCTGGTCGACGAGCCAACGCGGGGTCGTTGTTCTGTCATTTATTGTGCTCCCTCTCGCTTCCTACCCCTCATTCTCCCTGTTCCACTCTATCCTCTTCCTTCCTCTTTCTCTTTTTCTGTCCTCTCGCGTACTCTTCTCTCGTCACGCTCAACCGCTCCCTTCGGCTTCATCTATGTAATTGCGTGTGCAGCGTCACTCGCGAGATCGTTGTCGCCGGCGTTTTCGCTAGTGTTTCTTTTATTTCGTCTCCGAGTTTGCGAACTACGTGTTTGCCAATGGAGAAACGATCGCTACTCGAAGACGCGTAACATCGGGCACATCGAACTCGGAAACCGTCGAATTTATATCGACGATTCGATAGAAACGAGGGCTTTGAGCAGCGTTTCACGGTGTCAAGGTAGTTCGCTTAACGAGCGATGCTTTTATCCGCGGCAACTCTTTTCGACCTTTCACCTCTGGTGAAATGCCGCGTGGGCAGTCGCGCATCTTCCGACTCCACGCTGCTCGGTACGAGAAAGTGAATTTTTCTTACTGGATAGCCACGTTCATGGGAACGTAGGTGGGAAATCGCGGAACGAGCATCGAACCTCCTCTATTATGTGCAAATAACGTAAATCGGCTTATCGCTGGTGAGAAAGCGGAAAGTGTTGTTGGAAATTAAGACGGAAAGATTCCATGATAAAATGTATAATTGGAAGATTGAAAAAGTTCATTGACGTTTCTGATCGAGCAGCTGATTTTTATCAACTCCAATGAACATGATCGTAAATCAACGGCCTGATTAAACACGATTGAAAAAGAGAACGATTTAATTTCGTCGATTGAATTCCAACGTCTGTGGCCCGTGTAGATTCTCCGGGCTAAAAAGTGGTTCAATTCGTTAGACACACCCGCATGTATCTGCTCGTGTTCGTGCCAAAGGTCAACGAAATCGATACATCCCAGCAGCGTTATCTGAAGTCACTTTTTCCTACCCTGTACACTGTTTCCACCTTTTTTCTCAGCCACGGATAGTGACCTTCTATGCTCGACGTTTATTACTCGTTTTATGTATCGCTTCGTTATTTTGCAAGACAAAGGCCAACTACAACTGCACTATCACACTTATTATTGCTAATTCTTCGAACTGCATGCACATCTATCTCTCCTACGAATAAATCAAAATGGAGATCTTAAGATTGTTCGTTCCAAGATGTGTTACTTTATGTTGCTTATCCTTTGGAATCCGTGGGATCCGTCGGATCGCAAGTCCAGTCGTTCGTCCTACGGGACCAACGCGGCGTTATCGATCTCCGTATAGATACGAGATATCGAACGAAGGGAGTGCTCTGTCCTGACCCGATTTTATCGTTACAGGCGGACAAAGACAGGGGCCACCCACACTTATGAAATTCCAGCACAATCTTGCCTAGTATCGACGTTTAGCTCGCGGCTACCGTGGAAAATCGCTTGCTGGAGGTTTTTTGCAGCTCGCCTTGGAGCTCGCTCTAAAAGACTTATCAACTGGTAGAAAAACACCTTTTAAATATGTCAGTGGTCCTGCATTGACCGTAACGAATAAACGAACATGATATCGGAGAAACTTTTTAATGACAGAAAACGTCGAACATTGACGTTAACAAGATGTTATCTACGCGTTCGCCTTCCAAGCGATTCTAAAGAATCATTCTTTCGCCTGTCACGTTCGCGTAGAGTCAACAGAGATGCCTGTTTCGTAACGAATCGTAACAGGTCTAGCGCTTCTGGTTATGAAACCACCGTGTATCATCCTCCCACTGTACTTTGTAGAACACGGAAGATTTATTAAACATAGAAAAACGAAGCAAAGTTTTATCAAAGGCAAATAAACGGAGAAAGAAGTGTGACATGCGCGACGAGACGAGACGGAACGGGTCGAAAGCACGACGTTGCGCTTGTAACGGAAACAGTTACGGCCTTGACTCGTTAATTAAATTCAGCATACATATTCATTCATTCGCTCGGAGGAAGTCCATACAGGTAGCGTCATCGTTGTGTTACCAGTTGCTAGTTTCGTTGGACGATCGGGTGGGAGGAGAGAAACGCGTTTGACGCGTGTCGTGCGTCACCAGGCGCTAACATGTTTTCGTATAAGCGACTTATAGTTTTCTGGTCGATGCCGAACGTCCATATAGGACGATTTCGTGCCGTTCTTCTAAAAACGGTGGACAATCCTAGACGCCACCCTTTTATGGCCGGGACAGGCGGTCACGCGTCGCTTGTTTCCCTTCTTATCGGGTCGGTCGCGGCCACGTTTTCCCAGAATAAAATATAAAACGATCGATCAACCACGACGGGAACATTTTTAACCAAGCACCTGTTGCACGCGTCGCGACGACGGATTTATCCATGTGGAAGTTTCTTAGCGACTGAAACTTCCCCGCTCTGCTGCTGAATTCTGTCGTTTAACTTATCAAGAGATTAGAGGATGACGAAGAATCTCCAACGAGGGGAAAACGAAGTGGAACGGATCTTCGTTTATCTGGTAGAAATCTAGATCTTTTAGCAACACGAATGTTTAAACGCTAAATTCGCTGGTTTCGTTCCGCTAGAACGAAGAGCAGATTCGATGATTCTCTTTCAACGAGGTCACAGATAGACGGCTGATGGCAAAAGTGGATCGAAAAGGGGGACACAAGCGGTCGTTTGATAGACGATACGCATCTACGCGTGTACGCGCGCTGCGTGCGTAATTACGAGACCGCGTACACGCCCCCAGAAACGTCAGATAATGCTTAATCGCGCGAGTTATTTAAAGCTCCGAGCCACACTTGAAATTCGAGGTCTATTTAGGCGCGACGCCGTGCTCCTCTTCCATGGAAGAGATGACTGCCTCTTGAGACACGACGCTACCATCCTCGACACGCCACAGGCTGCATTATGCTGATCGCAACCTTGGTCATAGCGTACCAGTTGCGTGGCTTGAACCTGGTCTAATACTCTTAGTGTTTAGCATCGTGGCGGCAACCAGTTATTCTTAGAAGTGATATTTGCGATCAAATATCGAAGTGAATGGCAGCGCTCGTATTAGATCAACGTTTCCTCTTATGTACTTTCCTAATTTATTACATGGTTGCGCAATAATTACGAGGAATAATCACGTGACTCAATTTTACTGTTTGCTACCGTCCTAATAAGAAAGGTCATCTAACCATACAAACGAATTAACCTCCATTGTTCCCGCGTAAAAAGCACGACATTTATTGCAACTTGTATGTTACCGCTCGGAAGGAGGACTCGTAAACCGCGGTAAAGCAACTGCGCGCATACACGCAGATAACTCTAAGATGGTCTAGCAAGCGTTTCGAACATTCATTTTATTATATCACGAACCTTTTTCTCACGAATCATCCGACTGTATCACTCCGAGTCGCGTGAAATGGTCGACCGATCGTTCGACGACCCCGGCTTGCTCATTGAATATGTAATTTCTAATTATCCGATGATCACGGAAAGAGACGCTTCCTTTGATGGTACTCGTCACGGGAAAAGGATTTGTACGCGCTTGCTTCCATACTCCCACCACCGATACTTCGGCGTCGAGCGTTGGTGTTGCGTTACGGACGCCGATTCTGGATCGACGTGACGAACCATACAAACGGATTAAACTCAGTTAAAGGCGTCGGGTCTGAGTCAGTGCTTATTTTAGAACAATTAAGGGCCGGCGATAGCTCGGCCACGCCGCGAACCAACTCGTGCATTAACCATGACGAAAGGTTTCAGCGTGACAACTGCACTTGGCGGCGTTTGTGGTCCCCACGCGGTTGCATAATTCTCGCGGCAACCGAGTCATTATGTATTTCCAAGAGAATTCGAGCGACTCCCTGGTTCGGGAAAGTCGATTAACGGCGAGCACGAGACACAATCTGAACAACGAGTACTGGATTTAAATAGAACGCAACAGGTACAAGCTGGTCGATTTGCATATCTCTCACCTTCGTGCCGCATTGCGGACACCGTGCAGAGAAATAAATTCACGCCTGGACTGACCTGTATCTAATCTTTTGCCTTTACATGGTTTTTGATCACGATCGATTCGCTCCATTCTCTTTTAGCCTCTTTATGCGATCATTCCGGTTTTGATCTTTATTTCTTGTCCTCGAACATTAAATTTTACCAGACATCCGATATGAAGCATGACTTGTGGCTTGAGATTAATTGTATCAACCGCCAGGGAGTTTCATTTGCCAGCAGATAAAATCGTAGACGAGGGCGGTTCTCGTTAACCAAATCCACAGGGAGACGTCGGTGGCCTCCCCCAAGCGATAGCATTCGGAAGGATCGTTTCGTAGTCCCGTCGCTTTGATTTCACAGTCATCGTTTCGAGATTCGTCGGCAAAAGAAGCGGCGCCACGTTTAATCGACCGAGGAATCAAAGGGGCGTTGGTACCAGGCTAGGACTTGGCTCGGCTTGGTCTTGCAGTTTTCTGCGAACTTGTCTTTGTGGTTCGCTCGAGGGTAACTCGACGACGCTCCAGCTCACCAAACAGAACTGCAGGGAGAAGCAGTCGCTAAAAACCGCAAAGGGGTTGCTCGACGAATCTATTCGCACGCGTTGCAGGCACGGATACGTCTCAATTATATGAAAATTCCTCGTGAATGGGCACGATCTCCCCCTGTAGATACGTTTTATACGAATACTTGGTTTTACCTTTATAAACCAGATTGTACAATTTGTGAAACCACATCACGTATATAAAGCTAAATAAATCTGTGACGCGAGTCTTTTCAAATGTCCCACGTGATAGATTGGATCCGCCCCTGAACTCGTACTCCAACGCTCGTCCTTGTTGACAGAGCCGGCACTACGCGTCCTTCTGGTCCTCTCTTTCTCCCCTCTCAATGGCCCACATTTCTTTGCACAATTGCAGAGGCACAGAGGGTGGCTGCGTTGCCCGGGTCCCCTTGGTTTTTCGCGCAGGAACTCGGCGGAAAAAAGGGATGGAGGGTCCTTTCAGCGATGTACCGGGTCGCACAGCATTGTGTCACCATCACCGCTCGGTTCTCGTGCTCCCATTATTATATCATAATATTATATCGTGACTTCCGTCGAGGATCGTTTGTTCCGCGGAAAGGGGTGTTATGTGTAGCCACGTGCACCGCGGGTTTTGTCCCCTTATTAAGCGTTCACCCCGGTGCTGCGCGCGCGCTATGAGCAGCGCTCTGCTCGCGTGTTCTCCTCCCTCGTCTACGTTTACATAGACCGCACGTGCTCCAAGTGCTTTTCAATATTTACATGTATATTAGAGCGGCGAGATAATCCTGTCGCTTAAGGAGCTCTAGTATTTTAAAAGAAAACAATTTCGGTCGTGATAAAGCTACGATCCACGCGCCGCTGAAAGGATTACGCTGGGGAAGCAGAGAGCGAAGATGAGTTCATCCATCGTCGAGGAATTATCGAGGACGCTTAACGAGGTGTATGTTACGGACACGTTGCACGTTATGAACTGTTTGGTCAGCTGTTGACACTGTTCTTTGTGTTCGGGATCAGTGTTGCGAACAGTCGCGGCTTGATATGCAACGAGCGACGATAACAAGCACTCTATACGAGTCATGTACACAGGTATACGCGACGTAGGTACCTATGCAATTCGATGTAATTATCGTTTCGTCACAGGTATTCGCTGTATCGAGTACGTCGAGAGAATCGTAACCTCGGCCTAGTTTTTTCGTTACACTTTTCATTGTCTAACGACCTCCTTTTAATCGTTTGCGAAAAAGCTGACAATGAGAAACTGCCCTTTAAAACTTAAACTCGACGCAATGTTAAACAGGAGGAAAACACGAACAACTTATTGCCAATCCATGTTATGCTAATTTCATAAAGTGCACGACCCATTATTGATTCGATACTAAACGGCGAACAAATATAAAGCAATTAGAGGGGACTAAACGAGACCCGACACGAATTACCATGCTTCTACGCTGGTTGTCCTCGGTGTTTTATTAAATCGAGGGGGACACGGTCACGTATTTTTGAGCAAAAGGATTCCCCGGGGCGCCGCGCCGCTCGTCCGTTTCGGCTACAGACAGCCACGGTGATAAATTTTCAGCTAAGAAGCGGCCTTAATGACAGTGACTCCGTTCGAGTGGCAATTCCGCCGTTCTCCGGCTCTTGGTCCGACGCCGAGGGTAACGTGCAATTGATTCGATCGAAGAACATTCCTCGAAGCAGGTACAAGTGCCGCGTGCAATATCAATGCGATCCCCGCCTAATTATTTAAATTACTCACTGCCTTATAGAATTCTTAATCAATCCATGTCAGACGTGTGCTCTTCCGTGATCGAGCCTCCTTTCGCCTGACGCGGTTTTCTTTGTATTCTAAATTCGGTTTAAGCGAACGTTTATCCACTCGACACGAACATTCGTCGAAATTTTGTTGTATTTTCTGTTGTATTCTTTCGACACTTTTCTCGCCACTGCCAAACGAGCTTGATTCGCAAACGAATAGGAATTTCGTAGATCGTTGGCAAGCCACATTTCAACGGAATCTCCTCGAAACACGCGCGTTTCTCCGGAATTATTCCGCTATGTTGGTTCTCGATTTACACTCGGCTGTATTTACTCGACGCTCCAAACGCGGCTCTACTGAAATAGATTCACTCACGACCGCCACGAGGAATGGTAGAAAAGCAGCCGGATTCTGTTCCCTCGTCGACGACTTCCTTCGCCCGATTACATTTCCACTGTTACCGTAAGCTGTCGATGCTTCTGCTTTAAATAACAGTTTAACTCACCGTTTCTTTCGAGATTCGTACAATTTCAGTTCTACTTAGTTCATAAATTCTTTACGGTTCGATAAAAACAACGTAGGCAGGAAGCAATTAAATACTATGAATTTAGAATTTTTATTCCGTAATCTATGCCGGAAATAATGCAACGGAATTTCTAAACGACTTCCACGATTACCTAGTTGCCAACATCCGTCGCTGCGAGATATTTTCGTGTAAACGAAAACGATTCATCCGAGAAATGGATTCGAACGTATCCTCGTACGATGCGCGTTTCCGGTCACTGGTACGAGCAATAAGGCGACCTGCAAGAGGTCGTTTTTCTCGTTAGTGTGTCACGGTGCCACTCCTAGCGGTACACCGCACACACACACACACACACACACACACACATCGGTTCTTCGTTGTTATGCAAAGAACATTTTCTTGTCGTTGAATCAGCACGGTTTCTTCTCAACCAGAGATCCACGCTACATCGCGCTCTTACCGGTCTATTGTCATTCACGTGACTCGAGATGACAAAATGTGCAGATATTACAGTTCCACAAGTGATTCGTTTTTTGAGAGTGATCGAGCTCCATTTTCCAACGTGATATTTCGCCAAGTGCATCGGCCGGTCGTTGCACCGTCCGTTGCACTTTTCACGGTTGAACTTCCAGGTGGAGCGTCTCGTCGTCGCTAAATGTCATTCGTAACGCATCCTTGCAAATGCTAGCGTAATATACGGTAACGTTCAATTCCAGGTCGTTGCCTCGGCGGCAAATAATCGACAATATGCTCGCTCCGTTACCTACATGCAGTTCCAGCAATTTTAAGAATTACAGATTAACAGATGTAAAAAAGAAGCTTTCTAAATCTTAAAATATCCGAATCTAAAAACATTGCCAAGTTTTTAATATTTAAAGTGGTAGATATACTAAATTGTTGGACGATGATGTAAAGTAGGGATCATTTGGTCTCATGTACAAGTTCAACGTTTGAATAATGATAAAAATCAATGTTTGTCAGACTGTTTCGTAGTCAGAATTCCTCCTCTATGCTGTATCCAACAAATGACCGATTGGAACGGGAACTTTCAGTATTCGTATTGTACGCTACACAACCAGTGTATGATCGTCTAATTGAATATTTTATATCGTGACAGACGTCAGTTAATATCTTGTAGTTACAGCTCGGCCACGATGGTGCTTCCACTTCGCGGTAGCCGTAATGAAAGACAATGCATACTAAACGCGTCGTAGGTAGCTGTACCGGCGTGTTGTAACATCGCTGCGAGTCACAAACAACTCGACGAGCGGAATGTGGCTCGCAAAGTTGGCGATTTCAAAGTCATTCCCTTCGGCATTCTCCTCGGTCTTTTCTCTTTTAACGCGAGAAACTCGTTTTTTCGGGGCGGTATTGCTTCTCGAGCTTCTTTGTTTCGTCGCTTTCCGCGAGCGTTGAAAATCGCGTGGGTGGTGTCGAAGGTCCCGGAGATCTCGATAGGAGAGCAGCGTGGTCTCGCGGCGAGTCCTAAAATTCGCGAAATATTTATAGACCGCAGCTGCACAATCGCGTAGCTTTGTAGTCTCGTGAAGGCGAGCTTCCTCTCTTCGACCCATTTATATTCGTATCTTCGTAGCTGATGCAACGTAACGGTGCGTAAAAACCGCGTGGCACTCCGGGTCAACGCTGGAAAAGATCATCCCATTAACGGTACACCCGCGACGTCCTTTGAATTCGTCGCGTGCCTCGCGACAACTCTCTCGCATAGAAAAGAGATATCTAGTTAGCTCGTGTACTCGACGAGAAACCAGGCAACCTCTATGCACTATGCGAATTACGAAGATGACAAGAAACGAGTACTCGTTTACTTCTTTTCGGGCAACTCCAAACAAGAACTGTAAATTACCATGTAAATTTATAGCTCGGTTTGATTACGCTACGAAGAACGCCGACTCTTAAAAGCTTCTGCACGAGACACAGACTCGTGACGAGAAAGAGAGCTCTAGGAGCTTGACATCGGTACATTGTTCTCGCTTTTAGCCTGCAGCAGCTGAAGTAAGAGACTCTGTTTCTTTCAGATGCAAAGACACCTTGTTGGACAACATAGAACACGCTTTTAGCGTCCACAAATCTTAAAGAGCGTCGTTTAAAAAAAAACAATCGAATACTGTTCAAGTCACACACTCAACTCAAAATTCACGAGCCTCTACGGTCCGATTCACACCCTGGAGAAACGATACGCATGTCACGTAGACGGTTCCACTTTCCCCAGCATGTGGTTGGTAATAGTCACTTTAAACGATGTTCAGACGGAGAGTGGTAAGGATTTTGGGGGTCCGAGTCGTTAAATCAGGCAAACATGGAACGGAACAGCTGTGAAAATTTGTTTTTCAGACAGGCATGCATACACGTGTGTCTGTCGCGCATATTTCCCGAAGAGCAGCAGAAACGGACCGGTTTTCTTCGGTTTCAAGAGGCGGCGAGGGATGAAACCCTTGAGCCAGCCGACACCCTTGTCGACGTCTTCCCGTATACAAGGGGTTGTGTCTCGGCTTTGGTACTCTCTCTGTCTCTCTCTTTTCTCTTCTCTTTCTCCGCGATTGTGAGAAGTGGGCCGCTCGTGCGAAAGAATGGACACAAAAGGGACGGGGGTGCGCAGTCCGGGACGAATATCTTCGACTGCGCCTATCCGTGGATGCGAGTACGCGTTTGCAAAGTTGTGTGCTGGATTCTCAAAGCTTCATTGTAACCGCTCCTCGCGAGAGAAACACGAAGAAGATTGCTTGTGCGAGAGCCGCGACGAGTTCACAAGCGCGCACGACCGGCAATCGAAGGGAAAGAAAAGAAGAGGCCGGCCTACTCGACATGCAAGAGGAAGAAGGGCGTGTGCTCGAATTGAGCCGTAGGTTTCTGGCCGCGTAGAAACAAATGTATGTACGAGGAAACCTTTTGAAGCGAGAAAGACGCTCCAGCCTCCGGGCATCCTTTTATGTCGCACCCCATCGGCCGATTTTATCTCCGCAACAGTTGCTCCGTACACCCGAGGGAGCGTAATTAGTGGATCGCGACGGATACCTTGACTCTCGGCAATTATGGGGGACTTCGACGTTACGGGGAATAATAGCATTTCAATTCACGATGGGTTGTAATAGCGGGACAGCGTTGGCAATACGGTATAGGGTGGAATCGAGCAATTTGTTTCGCTAAACTAGCCCATTCCGATTCAATAGAGCTATCCAAATCACCAATAACGTTCCGCGTGATTATCGTTTAGAGAAAATAGGGAAAGTCACGCGAGGATCGTAGAATATTCCAAGAATTACGACATGGAAATCCGATAACCGGTCTCAGTAATAATTCCATGGGACAATAACGTAAACAGGACGCGCGATAGGACCCAACCACGTGGTCGTTAAGTCCGCTGTGCGTAAATCATCGAGCGTGCACAGGGCCCGGATAGGAAGCGTCGTGAAACTCTGACGCACATGTCCCGGATACGGGGTCTGGGTATGACGTGGAAAGAAAAATACAGAAAGCTGGCGCGCGCTCGCTCGCTCGCTCGTTCGTTCGCCATACCAAAGTATCGTGGCTCTAACGAGGATAGGGGTTTAAGGCTGCGGTCGGAGACTTGGGAAGTCGTACATTCGCGACCGCAAGAGAAATTAAATCTACCAAGTTATTGCGCGGAATGTTCCAAGTCGTCTCGTACGAATGGCGAACGAACGACCGAGAACATCGAGTATTCTCGGACGAAAAAATAGAAGGAACGCGCGAACGGTGTTTCTATGTTACTGTAAAGCAAGAATTTATAAGAATGAAGATTCTAACAGGTTGCTGTAAATTTGTTTCAATTTTTCTTGTTCATTGGATCGGATCTTAAATAGACCCATATCTATGTACGGAGAACTTTTCCGCTGTTCCATTGATCAATGTTCTGATAGATCAATTGAGAGGGGCCCATTATCGTTGCTCCGAATCTCCATCCGGAGAATAATCCCCCCCGATATATCCCACCCCAACAAAACATTAGGGGTGTTTTCTGTTTCCGGAATCGCGAGACGGTCAAAGGGGCCGATGATAAAGGCAATAAACACGCGTGTCTACGACCGCCATCTCGTTGGATCTTCATTGATAAATTGAGGTTGGTTCGTCTCCCTTAAAGAAGCATTAAACAATCGACCCCCTCTGACCATCGGTT